>NC_040911.2:15941171-16579609 GCF_004126475.2 Phyllostomus discolor | reverse complement strand
AGAACAAACTCATACTTTTTTTTGCATTTTTAAAACCTGAGCACAGGCCTTGAAATCACCCCTGAGCTCACCTCGCTGTGACCATGGCTGAGTAAGTTACTTTGAGCTTCAGTTTCCTCATTTGTGAGATGAGGGTCATAGTGCTGACTTGTAGGGTTCTGAGGGTTAGATCAGAATGTGTTTGAAGTGTCTTGTTAATGTGTGATGTATAACTGATGCTTAACAAGTGGTCCTTTATTTTTCCTAGGTGGCAGGTCGGAAAGGATTTCCTCATGTGATCTATGCCCGTCTCTGGAGGTGGCCTGATCTTCACAAAAATGAACTAAAACATGTTAAATATTGTCAGTATGCGTTTGACTTAAAATGTGATAGTGTCTGTGTGAATCCATATCACTATGAACGAGTTGTATCACCTGGAATTGGTAAGTAGATTTTGCCTTTATCCTTGGAAGCACAAAGGGAAAAGATCTTATAGTGTTTTAATTTTTCTGAGTTAAATTATAAATTTGGAAGAGGCCCAAGGGTGCAACTAATGCTAAATAATAAAACATTTTTAATGCAATAAAAATATTTAAATTTCAACTTTGGAACAAACTTGTATTTTTACTGCTAAAATCAAATAGTTGGTGCTTTTGCCCATTTGGAATATTTTTGAAAAAGAAGATGGAAAATGTGATAAAATTAAATAGTTCATGTATTGTCAGATAGCATTTACATTTCTATTCTTGAATTAAAATGGCTCATGAAATTTTAACTGTAGCTTATATTTCTGTTCTGTGATTTTTTAAATGCAATGGAAAATATTTTCATGATAATGATTAATGTTTCATTTTCTTTTCCCCTTTAAAAAATTAAGATCTCTCAGGATTAACACTGCAGAGTAATGGTAAGTAATCTGTTTCTTGTAACTTCCTCTGTTTTCTTTTATTCTTTCCCCTCTATTTTTTATTCACTTAGAAATTTTGTGGATACTGATAACATTTACAAGAAAAAATTTGCCACTTTGGAAATGTAGATTTTGGGTTGTGTGCATGCATCAGCATTTAAAACGATTAAATAAGCTGTTGCCTCTTTGGATTTGAACTGCTATTTGTGAGCTAAAGTAGTCTAAAAATATGACAGGAGAATATAAAACATACAAAGGAAGAATATTTTTTAAATCAGTTAAAACTGGTTATTTTAGAAGAAAGTCTCACAGAGCTAGTTTAAATGGGTATAAATGCCTATAATGTTTGGTAATTTGGAATCATGTATAACATTTTTAAGATGCCAGTATTCTAGTTTTTCTTCATTTCAATCTAACATTTTTATTTTTATGATAGATAATTTTAAGAATGATCTAAAACTACATATATTAATATTTTTCAGACTTGTTACATTTTGAGTAGATAAAACAAAGGGCACTGTGCATGCTGGCCACAGAGGATCTAATCCTATTTTAAAAAGGAGAAAGTGGAGGTGGGGAAATGCATCAGATGCTGTGTGTGTTCTTTGTTTTATTTTTTAGTGTAATATTTAAGAACAGAGATCTGTTAAAACTTTAGCTCTGGTACTTAGAACATGTTGATAAGCTCAAAATTCTGTAAGAACTAGTTAATTTGCAGAGAAACTGATAAAGAGCCACTATCATCTTAGAAAGGTGTGCTATTATTGTGGAGGGAATTAGTGGCTCAGCACCTCTTCTGTTGCAGAATCTTATAGGCGGGTCAGAAATATCTGAAAATTTAGGAGGAGCATGGAGGTCTACTTGTTTTTATTCTCTACTTTGTTTCATGTCACTAGTAATAGAAGATCCTAATCTTAGTGCCTAGTCCTGGTACTTGTTTGTGGTCAGTAGGCTTCTGACAACAAGGGTTGGTAATGGAAGGTGCTGTGGTAGTCTGGGAAGAGCAGCTGTAAGATTGGTTAAAGCCCTGTCACCACAGATGCTGATGTCATGTCAGTTCCCATCTTCACTACTCTCCATCCTGTTTTTGAAGAAGTAAAGCATTTAGCTCAGGGGTTGTTAGGGGTTTAGGAGACTGTAGTGGTAACTATCTCAAGATCTCCATAGGGTGATGGTTGTGAGGGGATCCAGTTCTGAAGAGTCATTACACTCCTTCCCTACCCTAAAATATTGCCGTTTTTGACGGGATTGTGTGGGTTAATAGCCTCTCTTTAGTGGCTCCAGGGCTGTCTTCAGCCTTGTAGAGGTGGTTATGTATGTAAAAGATGGCTTCGAAGGCTTTTTTCCTCAGAAAACAACAGGTGTTTTTCACAGCTCTTTCTAGATTTGGTCAAAGAAATAATACAAGACCAGGTAACTAAAAGTTAATACAATGGGTTAATTCCTTCACTTTTGATTTAGGATTGTAGTGGTAGTAATCATTTCTAGTCTGTCTCATCTCTTCTATGAAGCTTTCCATGACCACATCCACCTGTATATTCACTTTAACAAATATTTAATGAGCATGTATTGCCTGGTACTGTGTTAGGTTCCAGGGACAATAGGACAAATAAGGTATGTTTTCTTTACCTAGGGAGCTCAGAGCCTAGTCTAGGAGGAAAGAAAAAGTAAGTAAGACAGCGACAGTCCCATTAGACAAGTATGAGGCCTACCTGCTGGTGGTGATAAAGAGTACAGAGCTAGAACAAGCCCAGTGGCTTCAACTTTTCTGTTTCCTGTGCACTCCTTACTGCTCATCGAACATTCTACAATAACTGTATGACCGCCCTGAAAATATGGTTAACTCATAATAGCTGATGCTAAGTGCTTGTTTTGTATCAGGTACTGAGGTAAGTGATTTACAAGTATCGTGTCATCATTCTCACAATGCCCCTCGTGGTAGGTGGCATTATCCACACTTTATCAAGGATGAAGAGACTGGTGCCCAGAGAGGTCAAGGAACTTGTCTAAGATTAGATAGCTAGCAGGAGCTGGGGCAATGTTTGCTCACTGTTAGGTATTTAAATGGTAGAAAAATACTATAGAATACTGTAAGCTCCATGAAGATAGAGATCTTTCTTTTGTTTATTGATGTATCCCAAGTGCTAGAACAGTACCTGGAACATAGGTGCTCAATAAATATTTTTTTAGTGAATGAATTTGTTGAATGCTCATCCATAAAGAGAAATACTTAACAGTTTGGTGTCTGTTTTTCTAGACTTTAAAAAATATATACTATATGTTTTTTTAATTTTATTTTTTTGAATAGGCAATACATGATCCATAAATCAAAATACTATAAAAAGGTATACAGTGAACAGAAGTGCTCCCACCCTTGTCCCCATTCCCCCCCACCTCAGGTAATCACTTTTATTAGTTTCTGGTGTTTCCTTCCAGGGTTTCTATATGCAGAAATACATGTACCATTTCCCTCTTTTATTACACAAAAAGTATATTGTGTACTTTTCTGGACCTTGCTTTTTGACTTACAGTGTATGATTTTTTTAAACATGCATATGATCATACTGTACAATAGTGTTTTGTAATCTACTTTTTTTCTCTTGGCAAAAATATATAGCAGACATCTATCTTGTTGATGCCTACAATTTTACCTAAGAAACAGATGTTTTTAGTTACTTGATTTATAGACCTGTAGACTGGTAGAAGTCTCAAACTTACCTTTGGGAAAGTTTAGCCAACATATTGGGCAAGAAAAAGTTATGAGACATACTTTTTTCAAAGCAGAATTCAGTTGTTATGATTGCATATTAAGCTGGAGAGTCAACAGAAAAGCAGAAGCAGTGAGTATCAGTTTGACCAACTATATTCTGAAATCAATAGCTTTTTCCTTGTGTAGTAGTAATACTGATATCTAGGTGAAAAGATCCTAGTCACTATAACAGCAAAAATAACCCCTAAAATGTCCAGAAATTAAGTAGAGACATCAGAATCTATATGAAGAAAATCACAGAACTTTGTTGAAGAGTGTAATTTAAAGAACAGATTGAATAAATACAGCCATTCCTACTTTATGCCCCAAATGATTTTTTTTCTTCATATTTTTATAATTTGGTCAATATTAGTGATGAGTGGTTGGGTTCTTTTTTTCATTATTATTTTTATTTTTTATTTTCCCTGATGTATTATGATGTGTTAAGCATCCTTTTGGTTATCTTTCTGTTTTTGTAGAATTTTCTAAAGAGAAATTCTTGGGAGTGAAATTTATGTGTCTTAAAAATATTAATGTCTTCATGACTTGATTCATAAAGAACCTTTAAAAGATTGTGCATAGAAATTTGAACAATGGATTGTTCTTGCTGTGTTGAAATATTCTCAGTTTAATGAAAAAAATAGCCACTCAAATAATTGGTATTTATGTGTAAGGTTTTTTAAAAAATTTTTTTAAGATTTTATTTATTTTTAGAGAGGGAGGGAGAAAGAGAGAGAAACATCAATGTGTGGTTGCTGGGGGCCGTGGCCTGCAACCCAGGCATGTGCCCTGACTGGGAATCGAACCTGCGATGCTTTGGTTTGCAGCCTGCGCTCAATCCACTGAGCTATGCCAGCCAGGGCTATGTGTAAAGTTTTTTCAAAGATTGACAGGGAAAGATAAAGAGCTCAATATGCTGGTTCTTAATGGAAAAGAGAATGTCTTCATGGACTTATTAACTGTTCTAAGAAAAGAACCTAGTATTGGAATTCAACAGATTGTAAAATTCTGGGGTAGTGTTAGTTCAGAAGCAGTAAGTGGTTTTTTGCTAAAGATAAAAGCAAGCCCCAAAACAAATATACGTGGAGATTCTGGATAGAGAACAATTAACATTATAAATACAGTTTGAGTTTTCTTTTTTCCTCACAACAAACCCTATTCCCTGGTTTGTTCAAGGAAAGGTATTATGTTACATTAGTTACAGTCTAGCTTTGCTTATTAACGTGTAAGCATACAGGTGACAGATGTTGATTATTAAGTTTTTTCACGTCACATATTTATCAAACATCATTTGATAAATTTGGTTGCTTTTCTAGAAGGAAGTTTCAGTTTGATGGAACATTTAGGATTTTTCTGTGTGGTTCTTAACCCTTCAGGGACATTCAATATACTTCACTTTCAAAGACTGTTATTTAACTAATTCTAGATCCTGGAATTGGATAGTTATCAGATCCCACTCATACGTCTACAGTGTGTGAAATTAGCAAAGAGATAGCTAAGTACTCAGTCTCAATTCATCTTCTCATCTGGGTGAATATTTTTCCCAGCCATTTGATTTTTGTCTACCTCATGTTATGTATTTAAGGTAATTATTATTTCTAGAAACTAAGGAATACCTGTTCAGAACCATTGCTGGAAATTGTTGGAATATAGTCTAACTTCAAATTTCAAGGAGTCATTAAAATTTATGATAAAATATATCTGACACTGCTACCTCTAAATAAACAGCTTTTGCTGATAAAGTAATATGTTTTAAAAATATTGTGGAAAAATTCTGTCCTTTACACTGTAGCTGATTTTAGGTGTTATATTGCTTACAAGATTTTTTTCTGGGAGTAGAAGCTTAAAAGATTTAAAAATGTTTAATTTTCTGTATAGCTCCACCAAGTATGTTGGTGAAGGATGAATATGTTCACGACTTTGAGGGACAGCCATCATTATCCACTGAAGGGCACTCTATTCAAACCATTCAGCACCCACCAAGTAATCGTGCATCGACGGAGACATACAGCGCCCCAGCTCTGTTAGCTCCATCGGAGTCAAATGCTACCAGCACCACCAACTTCCCCAACATTCCTGTGGCTTCCACAAGTGAGTTGTAGAGTGAGATGTAGTCACAAGCTGAATTTCCCTAACTATAAAATATTTATATGTAGTCACTTGGAGGAAAACTCCTAGAAATTAAAAGTACTATGATATCTTTCATTTGTAAACAAGTATTAAATAGATTTTTGGGTTGGCCCTGGAAAAAATGGCTTATAGTTTATTTAAATATTTTTATGCTGACGTATAGTCACTTGGAATTTAATTAATTACTTTGATTATAATATTGATTTAAATTAATGGTCTAATTTGTACTTTATCACTCTTACATGCAGCAGTGAAAAGCCTCTTGAGCTTTCAGATACATTTTAGAGAAATAGTTAAGTGGTTAACAAGTAATTTTAAACCAACATGTTTACAAAACTCTGTGTAAATGGAATTGTGAGCTTTCTTTTAATCAGTGTTTTTATTTTGATTTATCAGGATATTACATTATAAGTCATTTTAGTCTCCTGTTGTACAAACTTGGGAGGGATCTTGACAAACTTGTTTATAACTTAATATCCCTCAAGATAAACATTAAGTATTTTAGTCAATTGCAAAATAAAGTTAATTCTGTGTATCTAACTCATATTTTTTTTCAAATAAGTCTAATTTCAAAAAGGTTTTTCCCATAATAGAGGGGCCACCTTCCCTGCCACAGGGCTATTAGGTTCAGCTTTTCTTAGGGGGCTGATCAAGGCTTTAATGATTTGGTTCTGTTACTACTTTTATTTATTTCCCAATCACCAAATATTGGACAATTTGCATGGAGTAGCTTTTTTAGACTAATCACAGAGTGGGGTATTGGCATGTGAATGGTGTTATTTGCTCCTGGTTGCTAAGGATGTTGTATATAAGCCCACATCAGCACTGGGTGTTGATAGATCTAGACTGATACTTTGTTAGCTGCTAAACAAAGGGAACATTATTCTGTTTACTTTAATATCAAATCAGATTTAGTTTAGAAAGTTGATCTTTGGAAATAAATGGAGGACTGATTTATGTAATTGAGTTTTTGAGTGAAGCATGCCAACTTTCCCACTCTTTAAGTCATTTCACCTCTTCAAAGCAATTATCATTTGGATTTGCTGCATGAGATGACAGTCTCATCAAATAGACTCATGTAGTCTCTATGCGAAAATATGTGAGAATAGTCTCACATATTCTAAGAGGGTCATATCGGTTAAGCACTTGCTTTAGAACCTGGACCCTTAATCACTTGATGCTTCTGTTAACTGTTTATTCTTTATGTACTAATTTGGGTAATATTGTTCATGAAGAGAGTGGGTAGTGATGGAGAATAAATTAGTCTCCAGCATAGATTATTAGTGCTAGAGCACAGTCACCCAACCTTTGTTGGTATTATCTTAAGGTTGAATTTGTACACCTTTGTTGATGCGTGCAGAATTGGCTTCATTTTAACTGTCCTATTCCCTGTGAAGACTAGAAAAAGTGATATGAATGAAATGCAGATACTTCTGTCTTGATATCTTTTGGATATATTTTCATAATTGAGTAATAATTGCGTTAAGTTTTAGAGTTTGTTGCAAACTTTTGTGCATTACATCTCAAAAAGCATATCGATATTTATATATTTATATATAGTCACTTGGAGGAAATTAAAAGAAAAATTGGATTAAAATAGAGGAATTGGAAGACTTTTACATGAGCTGATTTACTTGTATTGTTCAATTTCATTATATGTACTTGAGATTGTATAGTAGAAATATTCAGTACAGATAACTGCATTGGGCTCCTTTACACTTTATGTTCATGTGGCACCTGTGTGTCTTCAGAGTCTCTTTCTAAACATCTGTAAATTCAAATCACAAGATAGCTTGCAAAAATTTCGGTGGGTGAGTAGGAAATGAAATTAATAAAAACATTGTCTTTAAAAATAAATAATTTGGGGAGTATTTAAATACTTTCTGTAGTTTTTAGCCTTAGGGAAATGTAATTTGTAGAGAGAAGAATGTTCCTTTTCCTCGATACTCTGAGCAGTGGTCGTTTACTCCCCTTCTCTCTGATTAGACTCTCATTCAGATAAGAAAAAATCGAGATATGCCAGTAACAGATAACAGTTATGAAATGTCAGTGCTTTCCAAATGAGATAAACAATTGACTTAATTAATGCTTGCTTGGAGAAATCAAGTTTTTTCCACTTAAAAAAAACCCTAAAAAATGTAGGCCAGTAAGCAATATCAGAATGGTTTTGAATTGAATAGAAGCTAGAGGAGGCTTAGTCCTCTATATTACATATAGAGAGGGCAAGTAATTTCCTGTAAATTTAGGATTTACAGGAAATGTTATTGGTAAGAAGTGATTCTTGGTTTTTAAAAGCACATGAAAAAAATTTCAAAGTAGACGGATAGTCTGATAGTGGGTTTTTTTGTTTGTTTTTTTAACTTGAAAATGCTATATGACTGGACAGTGGAGCTTGAAAAAATTTTTTTTTTAATTTACTCACCTTACCCATCACATTCCATTTAATATATTTGCCTGCTTTTCTTTTCTTTTATCAAACCCTAGCATTATATTATTACTGGTATCAGAGCTGATAATAATGGACTTTTGAAGTCCGAATCAGAACAGTCCAGACCTGGATGGAATGGCCTGGGGTGAGCTGATGTGCTTCTGAAGTTGTTATGATAGGGATTTTGCTGACATTTTGAAGAATATTGTGAATAAATAGGCCACTAAAATTAGCTAGACATTATCTTAAGTAATAGTTTTGAACTCCTCCAAGTTTTGCCTTTATAGTGGACTTGAGAATTTTTTATTTGCTAGGCCATGAATGAGTTCCACTTTTTGCCTATTTTTATGGTGACTCTCAGATATAATTTAGTCCTTCCTTTGCTGTATAAAACCATAGGATTGCATCTGTGCATGTACCATATTAATGCCTTCTTGTTCCTCTAGGTCAGCCTGCCAGTATACTGGCAGGCAGCCATAGTGAAGGATTGTTGCAGATAGCTTCAGGGCCTCAGCCAGGACAGCAGCAGAATGGATTTACTGGGCAGCCAGCTACTTACCATCATAGTATGTACATACTTTTTAAAATCTTTTAAGTAGACGAGAAAAAAATAGGCAGACTTTATAAAAGCAAATTAATCCATGTGGGCCTTAATTTTTAGACAGCACTACCACCTGGACTGGAAGTAGGACCGCACCATACACACCTAATTTGCCTCACCACCAAAACGGCCATCTTCAGCACCACCCGCCTATGCCGCCCCATCCCGGACATTACTGTAAGCTCTTGTTTTTGTTGTAGGGGCCTTTTCTTTTTGAGGACTTTGGTTTTTTTTGTTTGTTTTTTTTTTTTTTCATTTAAAAAATGTTTTTACATCTTTTATTCACCTAACAATTTAGTTTTATTAAATAGTGTTTTTCACTATTTTTGGTAAACAGTATTATTTATTTTTTATAATTATGTTGTCATACCTTTTAGAGGAGTGATGTTTACTAAATACATTTATTTTTCTCTTGCTAATGTTTCATTAACACCACATTGATTTCCATTCATTTGTTTGTTTGCTTTGTGTATGTTCTTAGATCTCATATGTATGTGTATATCCACCCCAAGTTGATGGAAACCCCTTGAGTATCAGAACCTCAAGGGTTCCCTCACTGTATTACTTAGCATACCATAGACATTCAGATGTTGAACCCTTCATTACTCTGCGCAGGTGTGATTGGGAGGGATACCCTTCTGATGAACATAGCTTGTAGTTCAGGCGCAGTAGGAACACTGTTCATTTGGCATAGTAAAATCTAGAGTATAAGTCTTTCATATATATTGAGTCTTTTTTCCCTCTAAGATTAATAGTACCAAAGAAACTTAGAAAATACAGAAAAGTATAAATAAGAAAATAAAAATTACCCAGAATTCTGTGACTCAGAGAGTCTACTTTTAATACTTTGGCATGTTTTCCTTCCAGTCATAGAAATGGGTATATATAGATTTGGGCGGGGGGTAGATCTTACTGTATATATTGTTAATCCTGTTGTTTTTCCAGTTGTGCTACTATTTTTCCATGTTTTAAAAGAATATAATTTTTAATGGCTGCCTGGGCCAGCATAGTGGTTAAAGTTGCTGAACTTGGACCCTTAACTGCCTGTGTGACCATTAGCAAGTTCTTTAATCCTTCTATGCCTTAAGGGTAATAATAGTAGTATCCATTTCAATGTTGTAAGAAGTAAATGTAATAATTCATGTGAGATGTTTAGCATAGTGTCTTAACACATAATAATCTCTCAGTTATATTAGCTATTGTTCCATTATGGAAATATCCTTAATTAAATAAACCATACACACTTGATTTTAGAATGGACCTAATGATTTGAATTATTATTATATATTACATTATAAATTATGCTGCATTATATGTTATGTGAATAATTTATTTTTAATTTACAATACATTTTGCATGTACAACTGTTTAAATTTCTTAACAGCACTTGGCACATAGCACTAAAATGTTACTTATTAACTATCTACAAAAGTAATTCAGGGGTATTTGCTCACTATAATTACAATCTAAACTAAGCTTTTACGTTCTCAAATGTTGCATAAGCCTGATCCAAGCCGCTCCTAAGGTATGGTAGTTATTTTTAAGTAAGCCTTATTAAACATTTTAGCATTGGTGAACTTTTAATAAATAAAATTGGGATTTTTATTGTGTTTTCTTTAGGGCCAGTTCACAAT
This sequence comes from Phyllostomus discolor, assembly GCF_004126475.2. Lineage (NCBI taxonomy): Eukaryota > Metazoa > Chordata > Mammalia > Chiroptera > Phyllostomidae > Phyllostomus > Phyllostomus discolor. The sequence continues at coordinate 16,569,181 of NC_040911.2, read as the reverse complement.
GAGCTTGCATTCCAGCCTCCCATTTCCAATCATCCTGGTAAGTGTATTTCCAAATTGAGTCCCTGTTTAGATTTTCTTTATGGTAGTAGAAACACATACACAGGCTTTGATATAATTACAAAGTAATTTAATGTTTGGATAAGTACAGTTCTCATTATGGCATTAATTAGTAACCAATGTAATCACACATAAACTGTTTATATTTGACTCTTTTTAACTGTCTCTGAAAGAAAATAACTATCTTCAGTTAAGGTATAAAGTACCAAAATGCTGGTTTTAGCAATGAATACATAAATATGCAGCAAGAGAAAACTAGGTTTCAAAACAGAACTGATGTAAAATTGTAGCTTAAAAAGCTAGAGAAGGATCTGAAGTAGATGCTGAAAAGAAAAATAATTCACTCTGTCTTAAATGATAAGTTCAGGAATCTCTGGCTAATTGTAATTTAGGGACTGATTAAATTATGCTCAAAGAGTAAATGGCTAAGTAGATTTTCCAGTTCATAGTTTGAATATTAACTTCTTAATATATAGAAGTAATAAAACAAAGTTTAGAAATAAAGTACCAAAGGCTCCTTAACATAAACATAGGATTTTGATTTGTTTTCCTTTCTTCTATCCCTTCATATCTTTTTTCTTATCATAAAAAGATATAAATATATAATTTCAACTCATCACCTTTTTACCCTAACTCAAAATATGTTTTATCATAAGAATTTTAAGCATATACCAAATGCCATATTAGTATGGAAGATCCCTTCTTCACTGTACTCATCCCTTGGTGTAGCTATTAACAACTAATGGCCAATCCTTTTTCATTCATACCCTTATGTACTCCACCCCCCCCAAGTAAATGTTATCTATGACAAAAGTCCATAAAGTTTTTGTGTGTTTTTTAAATCCTCGCCCTAGGTAAGTTTTTTATTACTTTTAGAGAGAGAAATATCCATGCAAGAGAGAAGCTTCAATTGGTTGCCTCTTGTATGTGCGCGGACTGGGGATAGTATGCGCCCGAACTTTCAATTAAGGGATGCCGCTCCAACCAACTGAGCCACACCAGCCAGGGCCCCTCACTTACTTTTCATTCATACCCTTGCCTTTTATTTTGAAGGAAATTCTGTGTGTTCATTTTATATGTAAGTATCTTAGTATATGTTTCCAATAAAGATTTTTAAAAAAAATATGACTGTGGTAATTATATGATCAACTTAAAGGATACTTTCTAATTCCTCAAATAAATCTACATAATTTTCTTAAACAGTGTTTTGCTATTTGTTGTTTATGTTGGCTCCATTTTTTTCTTCTGTCTTATTAAACAAAACATTGAAGGTGACATCTTTATGCTTATAACTCTTTTTTTAAAAATTTTTATTTATTTATTTTTAGAGAGGGGGAAGGGAGGGAGAAAGAGAGGGAGAGAAACATCAATGTGTGGTTGCCTCTCATGTGCCCCCCCCCCACACTGGGGACCTGACTGGCAACCCAGGCATGTGCCCCAACTGGGAACCAAACCAGCAACCTTGTGGTTCACAGGCCAGCACTCAATCCACTCAGCCACACCAGCCAGGGCAACATTTTTACTGAGAAATGTAAAATACAGAAAAGTACATAAAATATGTATACATACAGTCTAATCAATAATGTTAAAGCCAACACCTGTATTGAATACCACCCAGATTGAAAACTAAATTATTACCCTCCCCACAGAAACCTTCCTACCTCATGAATTTTGTCTCAGTCAAAAACTTTCCCTCTCCTTTCCCCAGAGATAACCACTATCCTGCTTTTTATAGATACTGTTTTTCTGCTCTTTGAAAATGATGATGCATCCTTAATCTAGTTTTGTAGTTTGGTTTTACTTGCATTTGAAATGATGTAATTGAAATCATTGTATCAGAATCTTAGTTTTGTTTGTAAATAAATATATTGTGATAAGAGGGGAAAATCTAGAATCTCAAGAATGAGATTTTTTGCTGGCTTTAAGGAACCATCATTGAGAGTCATTAGTGGCCCCTGGCAACTTCATGGGGCAGTGGGTAGTTCTCAGTCTCTCTAAGTCTTAGAGGAAGGTGATCTGCAGGAATGACAGTAGTCAGGGCTCTGAAGAAAGACCTACCCTGGATGCAATGGTGGAGTGGGGTTGGGAGTGGTGGCATTTAGCTAGTTATTTGGACTCAGTTTTAGAGTCTGCAGTTGCTTTTGGCCTTACGATAGGTTTATTTCATTCTTCTTAGGATAGAACTTACGTTAAGGCCTAATAGCTTCTGGTAGTTAGGGAATAGCATAAACTAGTTATGAGGATATGCGTCTGTAGCATCCTGCATGGGCATTAAAGCTTCTGTCTTTGAGCAGAATAGGAAGTAACTTAATGGTCAGGATGATCTTGAAAGGTTTCTTTCCAGTGGTTGCTGGAGGGGATCCTCTCTGCACATGCACCTTAAATATAGTCAGCTAGTTGGAACCCAGATGTCTGTGAACTCTTTGGCTATGAATACTAATGGGCTCAAGAACAGTTCTTTTACCTCACTACCATTAGTTTTTCTCTTGTACTGTTAAAAGAATATTTTAACTCATCTCCCTATTGAGAGAGCTTCCAGTCATATTGCTCTCCTCTCTACCGTTTAATATGTACTATATTCAATATTTCTTTTATTTTTTTAAAGATTTTATTTATTTTTAGAGGGAGGAAAGGAGGGAAAAAGAAAGGGAGAGAAACATCAGTGTGTGGTTGCCTCTCATGTGCCCCACTGGGGACCTGGCCCGCAATCCAGGCATGTGCCCTGACTGGGACTCAAACCAGCCACTCTTTGGTTCACAGGCTGGCACTCAATCCACTGAGCCACGCCAGCTAGGACAGTATTTCTTTTAAAATTAGGATCTAGTTGTTATTTCTCTATTAAAAAGATCTCACATTGATTTTCCTGCTTTATTGTTTGGCCATAGGATCAAGTCCAAATTCCTTACCTAAGCGAAAAAGAAAAGGAAAAAAAGAGTCTCTGATCCTTGTCTGCTTACTTTGCTGGCCTCATCTCTCTGTGCTTTAACCATCCTGAGCTCTGTACCCAGGCTTGCTCGGCTGTATCATCCCTCTGTGCTTTTTTTTGCACGTGTTGTTGTCCTCTTATGTCTTATGCTCTATGTATACATAAAATTAAATCTGTTATTCTGCAACAAATTGCTCCCCAAATTTAACAGATTGAAACATCAATGACAATTTATCTTATTTCATTTCTGTGGGTCTGGGAGTGGCTTAGCTGGTTTGCCCTGGCTCAGGCTCGTGAAGTTGCAGTCAAGTTGTTGGCTTGGGTTGCCATCATCTGAAGGCTTTTCTGAAGTTGGAGGATTCACTCTCAGGGTGACTTACCAACACACCTGGCAAGTTAGTGTTATGGTTGGCAGGAAACTGCAGTTTCTCTCTGTGTAGACCTCTCTAGAGCTTCTGGAGTGTTTTCACATGACAGCTAGCTTCTGCCAGGGTCAGTGATCAAGAGAAAGTGAGACAGAGCCTTGGTGACTTTCAGACTTAGCCTCAAAAGTTACACCATTTCCATCAAATTCTGTGTTGTAGGGAGGGGACTACACAAGGATGTGAGTAGCAGGAAGTGAGAATCGCTGGAGACAGCTGGATGCCCGTACTGGGCTTCCCTGATCTACTGAACACGGCGAACACTTAAGACCCAGCTTAAGTGAACCACAGTTGGGAAGCCTTTCCTGATCCCCTCTGTGTCTGCTGCTCTAGTACTGTCTAACCCTACTAAATTACAGTTACTAGCTTACATAGCTGCTGTTGTGTTTCATGAATAAATAGAAAAGAAACCAAAGTGAAATATTTGTGTTAGGTATATGGTTAATGCAGTCCCTTAAGGTCTAATTAAGAAATGCTAAAATAGTCTACTACAGACTGAGGACCATTTAGACAGGAAATATGCATATACCTCTCAATATGTAAAATATTTTTAAGTAATTAATAATCATCAATAATATGTAGTGAATCTATTTTGGGAAGTTATTTTTGAAGATTGTTGCATAAATGTTTTAGGAAAATAGGTAATATAAATTGTAGAAAATGAATATAATTAGTATTGGTTGCTACCTTGGTGTTAAAGCTTTTGGACAGGCCCTATACTTGGTGATTTCTGTGCTTTGACTTGGATAACTAGTTGAAAAATAGTTTTAGAAAAGGTCACCATTTCACTTCTTTTCTTATGGGTTCTGTTTTTACTTTTTTAAAAAATTTAATCTTATTTTTTTTCCATTACCATTTAGTTCCCTTATACCCCTCTCTCATCAGCAGTCACTGCACTGCTGTCGGTGTCTATGAGTCCTCTTTCCTTGTTGTTCAATCCCTCTGTCTCCTCACCTTCCCTTCTCCCCACAGCTGTTATCCTGCTTTTCATCTGTGAGTCCGTCCCCATTTACCATGTTAGTTCCGTTTGTTCATTAGATTTCCCATATGAGTGAAGTCATATGGTACTTGTCTTTCTTTGACTAGCTTATTTCACTTAGCATAATGTTCTCCAGGTCCATACATACTATCACAAAGGGCAAATTTTTTTTCTTTTTTTATGGCTGAGTAGTATTACATTGTGTAAATAGCTCATAGTTATTTTATCCCCTCATCTACTGATGGACACTTGGGCTGCTTCCATATCTTGGCAATTGTAAATAATGCTGCAGTGAACATAGGGGTGCTTATGTTCTTTCACATTAGTGTTTTGGGTTTCTTTGGATATATTCCCATAAGTGGGGTCACTGGGTCAAAAAGCAGATCCATTTTTAATTTTTCGAGGTATCTCCATATTGCTTTCCACTGTGGCTGCACCAATCTGCATTCCCACCAACAGTGCAAAAGGATTCCTTCCCCTTTCTCTACATCCTCGCCAGCATTTGTTTGTTGATTTATTGATGATAGCCATCTGACAGGTGTGAGGTAGTGTATTTCATTGTGGTTTTAATTTGCATTTCTCTGATGATCAATGATGATGAGCATCTTTTCATATCTGTTGGCCTTCTGTATGTCCTCTTTGAAGAAATGTCTGTTCAGGTCCTTTGCCCATTTTTTAATTGGGCTGTGTTTTTGGTGTTGAATTTTGTAAGTTCTTTCTAAATTTTGGGTATTGATCCCTTATCAGATGTATTGATGAATATGATCTCCCATCCTGTAGGTTTTTAAATTTTGTTGATGATTTACTTTGCTGTGCAAAAACTTTTTAATTTGATGTAGTCCCATTTGTTTATTTTTTCTTTTGTTTTCCTTGCCTGAGGAGATGGATCTGATAAGATACTGCTATGAGCAAGGTCTGAGATTTTGCTGCCTATGTTTTCTTCTACAGTTTTTATGGGTTTGGGTCTAACATTTAAGTCTTTGATCCATTTTGAACTTATTCTTGTGTGTGGTATTAGAAGGTGGTATAGTTTCATTTTTTTGCACATATCTGTCTAGTTTTCCCAGCACCATTTAGTGAATAAATTATCTTTGACCCATTATATATTCTTGTTTCCTCTGTTGAGTATTAATTAACTATAAAGGTGTGAGTTTATCTCGTCTCTCTATTCTGTTCCATCCATCTATATGTCTCTTTTTATGCCAATACCATACTGTTTTGATTACTGTGGCCTAAGAGGATGGTCTGATATTAGGCAGCATGATTCCTTCAACTTTATTATTTTTTCTCAGGATCACTATTGCTATGTGCAGCCTTTTGTGGTTCCATGTAAATATTTGAAATATTTGTTCTAGTTCTGTGAAATACATCATTGGAATCTTGATAGGAATTGCATTGAATCTATAGATTGCTTTGGATAGTATGGACATTTTAATGATGTTAACTCTTCCTGTCCATGAACTATCTATGCCTGTTCCTGGTACGTGTGCGTCCACTTATTTATATCTTCTTCTGTTTCTTTCTTCAGTGTCTTGTAATTATTCTGCGTACAGGCATTTTTATATCCTTAGTTAGGTTTATTCCTAGGAAGTTTTCCTTTTTGTAACAATTGTGAATGGGGTTGTTTTCTTAATTTCTCTTTCTGTTAGTTTGTTATTAAGATATAAAAATACAGCTGATTTCTGGATATTAATTTTGTATCCTGCTACTAAATCAAGTCTAGTAGTTGCTTGGTGTTATCTTTGGGGTTCTCTATGTACAGTATCATGTCATCTTCAAATAACGACAGTTTTATTCTTCCTTTCCAATTTGGATGCCTTTGCAACTTGGCTGCCTGTACGTGGCTTAAACTCCAACCAAGTGACATAGGGTAGCTGAATGGATAAGAAAACAAGACCCATGTATATGCTGCCTTCAAGAGACCCATATCAGATCGAAAGATACACACAATCTAAAAATAAAGGGATGGAAAAAGGTATTTCATGCAAATGGAAAGGGGAAAAAAAGCTGGCACAGAAGTACTTACATCCAACAAAATAGACTTTAAAAGCAAGGCTATCATAAGAGACAAAGAAGGACACTACATAATGATAACGGGAACAATCCAACAAGAGGATGTAATCCTAATAAACATTCACATACACTGTATAGGAGCACCTAAATATGTGAAGCACATATTGATGGACATAAAGGGAGACATTGGCAGATACACTTATAGTTGGGGATATTAACACCCCATTGACTTCCATGGATCTTCCAGGCAGAAAATCAACAAGGAGCCAGCAGCTTTAAACAACACACTAGATCAAATGGATTTAATTAATATCTTCAGAGCTTTTCATACCAAACCAGCAGAATATACATACATTTCAAGTGCACATGGAACATTTTCTATGATAGACCACGTGTTAGGACACAAAACAAGTCTCAGCAAATTTAAGATTGAAATCATACCAACCATCTTCTCTGACCAGAATGCTGTGAAATTAGAAATCAGTCACAAGAAGAACACTGAAAAACAACAAAGACGTGGAAGCTAAATAACGTGTTATTAAACAATGAATGAATCAACAACAAGATCAAGGAAGAAATAAAGATATTTTGAAACAAATATGATGACCCAACACAATCCAAAACCTGTGGACACAGGGAAAGCAGTCCTCAGAGGGAAATGCATAGCATTCCAGGCCTGTTGAAAAATAAGAAAAGGCTCAAATTTAAACAATCTAACTTCACACTTAAAGGAACTTGAAAAGGAACAAGCAAAAAAGCCCAAAGTGAGCAAAAGGCAGGAAATAATAAAGATCATAGCAGAAACAAATGAAATAGAATCTAAAAAATATAAAAATATAGAAAAGATCAGCGAATCCAAGAACTGGTTCTTTGAAAAGATAAACAAGATTGACAAACCTTTAACCAGGCTCATCAAGAAAAAAGAGAGGACCCAAATAAATAAAATCAGAAATAAAAGAAGAGAAATAACAACTGACACCAAAGAAATACAAAAGATTGTAAGAAAAATAATGAACAACTACCTGTTTTTTGCCAGGTATCATGCACACTTTTCTGCCCAAATTTTAGAGGGGAAAAATAAGGATACACATTATACCTGGGTAGTACCTGAAATACCTTGTATCTGTTCCTATGCTTTGTAATAATTTGTTACATAACATTTTTTACAACATAATATATTCAAAAATAAATGCTAAAATTCCTTGCCCTGGCTGGTGTGGCTCAGTGAATTGAGTGCCGGCCTGTGAAGCAAAGGGTTGCTGGTTCTATTCCCAGTCAGGTCACATGCCTAGGTGTGGGCCAGGTCCCCAGTAGGGGGCATGCAAGAGGTAACCACATATTGGTGTTTCCCTCCCTTCCTCTCTCTAAAAATAAATAAATAAAATTTAAAAATATAAAGTTCCTTTATAATACAACAAAAACCCCAAGTACATATATATAAATAAATAAATAATTGAATTAAAAATTAAAGTGAAAGATTTTTTTCCCTGAAAGTTTGGGCCAAAAACGTGGGTGTGCATTACACATGGCAACATATGATGCCAACAAACTAGATGAAGTGGATAAATTCCTAGAAATATACAATCTTCCAAAACTAAATCAGGAAGAATCAGAGAGTCTGAACAGACAGATTACACCTAGTGAAATTGAAACAGTAATCAAAAAATTCCCAATAAACAAAAGCTCTGGACTGGCTTCATGGATGAATTTTACCAAACATTTAGAGAAGAACTAACACCTCTCCTCAAACTATTTCATAAAATTCAAGAGGAGGGAAGGCCCCCAATCTCATTTTATAAGGCCTGCATTATCCTAATTCCAAAACCAGATAAAAACTACAAAGAAAGAAAGATATAGGCCAATATCCCTGAAGAACATAGACACTAAAATCCTCAACAAAATATTAGCAAACTGCATACAGCAATGCATCAAAAAGATCATACACCATGATCAAGTGGTGTTTATTCCAGGAATGCAAGGTTGGTACAGCATGCACAAATCACTAAATGCGATTCAACCACATAAACAAAATGAAGGGTAAAAACCACATGATCAGCCCTGGCTGGTGTGGCTCAGCAGATTGAGGGCAGCCTGCGAACCAAAAGGGTCCAGTGCACATGCCTGGGTTGCAGGGCAGGTCCCCAGTAGGGGGCACGTGAGAGGCATCCACACATTGATATTTCTCTCCCTCTCTTTCTCCTTCCCTTCGTCTCTCTTTAAAAATTAATAAATAAAGTCTTTTAAAAAATAAATTTTTAAAAAGCCACATGATCATATCACTGGATTCAGGAAAAGCATGTGATAAAATTCAGCACTCATTTATGATCAAATCTCACAGCAAAGTGGGAAAAGAGGGGATGTACCTAAACATAATAAAGGCCATATGTGACAAACCCACTGCCAGCATCATGCTCAACAGGCAAAAACTACAAGCATTCCCATTAAGATCAGGAGCAAGACAGGGATGTCTGCTTTCACCATTCTTATTCATCATAGTACTGGAAGTCCAAGCCACAGCAATCAGACAAGAAATACAAGGCATCCAAAGTGTTTTTGTTTCTTAAAACTGAGATACAGTCATCAAATTAAGTGTTGCTTTCATATTAAAGTGAAGAGTTCCCTCAGTGTCTTTGAGGTTGTCTTAGTAATTCAAAAATGGATTCAAAATATACAAATTTCCAAATTCAGATTGTGTTTTAGTGCATTGGAGCTATTCATCCATTTAAGAGAGCTCCTTTATGTGTTCATAAAAGATTCTCAGAGTGCATCTCACTGAAATCCAAATAATAAAAATGATAATTTATGAGCCTCTTGCTCTTTTTCTAAGACTTTATTTTTAGAGAGAGGGGAAGGGAGGGAGAAAGAAGTAAACATCAATGTGTGGTTGGCTGTCACATGCCCCCTACTGGAGACGTGGCCTGCAACCTAAGTGTGTGCCCTGACTGGGAATCGAACCCGTGACCCTTTGGTTTGCAGGCTGGCACTCAATCCACTGAGCCATACCAACCAGGGCTAGAATGAGTTTCTTAAGGGCTTTATTCAAATTTTTAATTTTTAAGAAAGTTAAGCAAATTAAATTTTTTTCTTAAATGAATTTTATTTCAGAAATTAAAGATAATGCTGTGGAGACTTTCATTTTCCATTATAATTAAACAAAATTTATTTGATAAAAAACTGCTTTATAATATGGTTTCCCATTACAAAACATTTAGCTACATACTTAACATTGTTAAAAAATTTTTTTCATGTCTTTTAAACCTTTTAAACTAAGTTTAGGCCTTAAACTTAGTCTTTTAAACCTTTTTCCTGGCCAGTGATGAGCGTCCAGTGTAGGCTCCATGAGAGCAGCTCAACTTCAGTAATTTAGGAACAAGAACGAAAAATATCAACTGTCAACAAGCACATGTAACAATCCCACTTCCTTTAAAATGAATTGGGGCATCAAAACTCTCTGAACTGAGTAATTTCATCCTGCTGTCATGTTAGTTTTGAGAAGCTGCAAGCTTGTCACTTACATGGTATTTGGTTCTTGGAGCAAAAGAGCAAAGGGAGATCCAGAAAGGCCAAATGAACTTAATGAATTCGTATTACCTGCTCCTGTTTTAGAAATAAGAATGTTCTCTCTTGTTTGGCTATCAAATTTAGAGTGCAGTAGAAAAGTTGAACACATGGTGTTTTATATCCCAACAGTGCCCAGTTCTCTAGAAACCACTTAGATTCCCAGTGGTCCTCTCTGTGCTCACAGATAGTAACCCCCTTCCCTGTACTTTCCTAGGATTAATAACCGCTTAATAGATGGTCATTTTTCATCCCTGGTTTCTGACACAACTCTGATACCAGCTTTTTTAATCCTCGCGTGTCTTTAAACTCTTCCTAGTGCTAGCAGGTCAGCTCATTCTAAACCTATTCAGAGATGTAGCTTTATGTAACCATCACTGTTGCATGGTGCCTGAAATACTACAGAAAGAATCAAACAGAAAATCCCTTGGTGACTGGAAAATAAAAAAATAAGGTTTAAGTGCAGGTTGTAATTTTTTTAGAGGGGTGCATTTTATTGACTTCTGTATTATTTCTTTTTTAAATATATTTTATTGATTATGCTATTACAGTTGTCCCATTTTTCCCCCTTCACTCCCCTCCACCCTGCACTCCCCCTCCCACCCACATTCCCCCCCTTTAGTTTATGTCCATGTGTCATACTTATAAGTTCTTTAGCTTCTACATTTCTCATACTATTCTTACCCTCCCCCTGTCTATTTTCTGCCTACCATCTATGCTACTTATTCTCTGTACCTTTTCCCTCTTTCTCCTCCTCCTGCTCCCCTGTTGTTAACCCTCCATGTGATCTCCATTTCCGTGGGTCTGTTTCTGCTCTAGTTGTTTGATTAGTTTGCTTTTGTTTTTGTTTTAGGTGTGGTTAATTATTGTGAGTTTGGTGTCATTCCACTGTGCATGTTTTTTATCTTCCTTTTCCTAGATAAGCCCCTTTACCATTTCATATAATAAGGGCTTGGTGATGATGAACTCCTTTAACTTGACTTTATCTGAGAAGCACTTTATGTACCTTTCCATTCTAAATGAAAGCTTTGCTGGATAGAGCAATCTGGGATGTAGGTCCTTGTCTTTCATGACTTGGAATACTTCTTTCCAGCCCCTTCTTGCCTACAAGGTCTCTTGAGAAATCAGCTGACAGTCTGATTGGAACTCCTTTGTAAGTTACTGTCCCCTTATCTCCTGCTGCTTCTAGGGTTCTCTCCTTCATTTTTACCTTGGCTAATGTAATTATGATGTGCCTTGGTGTGTTCCTCCTTGGGTCCAGCTTGTCTATTTCCTTTGTCAGATTCTCCTTTATTATTTGTTCAAATATCTTTTCCACTTGTTGCTCTTCCTCTTCTCCTTCTGGTACCCCTATAATTCAGATGTTGGAACACTTAAAGATGTCCTGGAGGTTCCTAAGCCTCCCCTCATTTTTTTTGAATTCTTGTTTCTTCATTCTTTTCTGATTGGATGTTTCTTCCTTCCTTCTGGTCCACTCGATTGATTTGAGTCCCAGTTTCCTGCCCATCATTATTGATTTCCTGTACATTTTCCTTTATTTCACCTAGCATAGCCTTCATTTTTTCATCTAATTTGCAATCAAATTCAACCAATTCTGTGAGTATCCTGATTACCAGTGTTTTGAACTGTGCCTCTGATAGGTTGGCTACCTTTTCGTCACTTAGTTGTTGTTTTTTTCTGGAGCTTTGATCTGTTCTTTTGTTTGCGCCGTGGTCTTTTTTTTTTTTTTTTGGTCTGGCCTGTTACGTAGCGGTGAGGGGCGTAGCCTTAGGTGTTCACCAGGGTGGGGCAACCCAGTCGCAGGGTTGTGACGCTGTTTGTGGGCAGGGGTTCCAGGCACAACAACGGCACTTGCTCCACTCTCTGCCAGATTTCAGTTACTTCTCCCGCTTCCCACAAGCAAGTCGTGCCCTTCTGGTGCCGAGTCCTGTGTGGGTGTGTTACAGAACAGACTGCGGCGGGTGGCGCTGAACAATATAAAAGACCCCCTTTTTTTCCGGGGATTCCTTCACACCTGCTGGGTTCCTGTTGCCCGCCGCCTGAGGAAATACGTCACTTAATACCAGAGATCAGTGAAAAGGAAAGGAATTTATTATTTATTTGAAATAATATAAACTAAAGTTCCCCACAAGTGCACACAGTCCTCCCGGTACCCTCCACGTGACAAATGGGAGCACTTCCAAAGCCGCGTGGTCCTAAACAGACCTGTGATCCCAAAAAGAGAGACGCCCAGGGGCTGCCGCGTCCCCATTTAAATCCCAGCGCCGGTCTCCTTCTGCAGCCTCATTTCCGGCTCCTCCCACAATTGGCCCCAGCTGCCGGCTTTCCAGCAGGTGTAGCCCTGTGGTGTGCAGCCAATTACCCCCAAGCTCTTCCGGACCCTATTACAAATCCCTATTTGGGGCTCCCCTCTTGGCTGCGCCCTGTTACAGGTGGGTTTGTGCATGTTCTAGGACCCCGTGCGTCTCTCCAACGAACTCTTCTGTGAGGCTGGGAGTTTCTGCCGCTGCTGCCTCGCCCCCCACAGGTGTTTTCAGTCGGTGGTTTGAAGTCTTATTTCCCGGCGCTGGGGCCCTGGGTTGCACGGTCTGTCTCGCTCCCCAGCTTTGCCTGGTTGTCTGCACATGAACGTGGGACCGCCCGTCTGCCAGCTACCTTGAGTGCCATGCCCCTCCCCAACCCACCACTTCGCTGGGTCCACCAGCCTCCGCCAGCTGCTGCCTTGGACACCCAGGTGCCCCAGCCACCGATTTGCCGCGACCCCCCCCCCCCCACACCCTCCCCGCCCCGCCGGACTCCGCCCCTCTTACTGGTCTGGATGGATGTGTCTACTTTAACTCCTTGGTTGTCGGACTTATATACAGTTCAGTTTTCTGTCGGTCCTGGTTTTGTGTTTTTAAATTACTGTCCTTATTTTGGTTGTGGAAGGATGCACAGTATGTCTAGCTACGCCTCCATCTTGGCTGGAGGTAAGAGTAGGTTGTAGTTGATGACAAATGTTTTATTTTTGTTTAAATGTGATTGTACAACTCCTCCACCCCTCCACTCTCCAGCTAACTCTCAGGGAAAAAAGGTTGCTCACCATGAAACTACTTCAGTGTGAACTAGGAAATGCATATACTTGCACCTCATTTTTTAACTCAGCATTGTAAACATTCATGACTTCAGGGGCGTTGTTTGTAACAAAATTTACTTTTTGGGCTGATTGTATAAAGACCTCTTTAAGTGCTGTTACTGTTTTTTTGCTGCCAAAACTTTGGATAATTGATATCATGTGTTAGACCACCTTTTTAGTTTAGCTTCAAACAGCATACCTGCCCGTTGTTTGCTGAAGCATCTTGTTCATCGTATAATGTGATGTCTCTAATAAAGAGTTTTGTTATAAGGAATAACTTAAATATTTCAGAACTGGCCTTTTCATAAGGCACTTCACTGTAGCACTAGTTTTCATGTCCTACTGATGATTTAAATATATTTACAGTAATGTTTGTATTCATCATTAGTTGATTTGATCTCTGTGATAAAACATTTGAAATTTTGTTCTTGCATCACCCAGTCTTCATGGTCTGTTTTATTAATTCTTTATTGGAAAGTACTTTCCAACTTGATAACATTTTGAAAATCAATTAGATACAAAGACTTTACAAAGTATTTTAAATATGTATTCAAAGCATCAGTTATACTGCATTTTAAGATTTTGGGGGTGTTTGGAAAGATCTATTTTTTTGGTTATTCTAACTATTCAGATTGTTGAAAGTTTTATTGCTTCAAATGCTACTCCAGTCAGAGTTCATAAAGGGTACATTGAGATACAGGTAAAAAATTTGTTTATAAGCAGAAATCGTTACAAATCAAACCACATAGTGCCTCATTTTTTCCAATCATTTAAAGTTATTTTAAACCATTTACTGTTGTTCAAATGAATATACTAAATATGTCCTCAAAGATAAAATTGTAGTAGTTAATATGAATTAACTTCACTAAGAGATGGAACAATGACCTTTCACCCAAGAGACAATTGAGAATTCATACTCATGGCAACTATGTAGTTGTAGTGTAATTAACCTTGACTCTGGTCTGAATGAATGGTAGAATAGCTTATGCCCTTACTCTCAATTAGGAGACCAGAAAAATACAATATGCATTGATGTTTCAGGAATACTTACTTGGAGTATGTCTTGAGTCAGTACATTTAAAAAAAAAGTTCAGCCCTGGCTGGCCTAGCTCAGTGGATTGAGTGCGGGCTGCGAACCAAAGTGTCACAGGTTCGATTCCCAGTCAGGGTACATGTCTGGGTTGCAGGCCATGACCCCCAGCAACCGCACATTGATGTTTTTTTCTCTCCTTCTATCTCCCTCCCTTCCCTCTCTAAAAATAAATAAATAAAATCTTAAAAAAAAGTTCAGACTACGTAGAAAATATGTGCAGTCAATGAAATATTATGGTAAAATAATTTATTTTAGTTTCTTATTTCCATTCTTTAAATTCTTAGTTGATTGGATTCTTTGAGGTAAGAATCAAATTCTTACCTCAGAGATTTTAAAAATGACTACTGGAGTTTCAAGAGTGCTAGCGACTGAGCTGAAAAAATAGAAGACATGAAAAATGCTTACTTTTTAAATGTGTTGTCATTTTACTCATATTGTTTTAGGTGCTTTTCAGATGCCTCTCCATCCCTTCACCCTTCCTTGTAGGAAGAGTTTTGTTCTGCTGAGTGATGTTCGCTCTCACTTATTTCCTGTAGCTCCTGAGTATTGGTGCTCCATCGCTTACTTTGAAATGGATGTTCAAGTAGGAGAGACATTTAAGGTTCCTTCAAGCTGCCCTATTGTTACTGTTGATGGATATGTGGACCCTTCTGGAGGAGATCGCTTTTGCTTGGGTCAACTCTCCAATGTCCACAGGACAGAAGCCATTGAGAGAGCAAGGTACTGATTGTACAGTTATTTTAAAAGTTGAACATAGCACACTGTCTTTTATTCAAAGTTATATTTCTCAGAGTAGATTATTTAAGTGTTAGAATAGGGAAAAAACAAAGGTCATCTTGCAAATTCAGAGTCAGTAAGCATTCCACTTGAATTGTAGCTGTTTGCCATTTAAAATATGATAAAAGGCTGTCTTTTTTAACTTTATTTTTTATTTACATATAGTTGGCATACAATCTTATGTTGGTTATATTAGTTTCTAGTTTCAGATGTACAATACAGTGATTTGACATTTTTATGCCGTACAATGTGATCACCCTAATCTAGAATCAATTATCTGTCACTATGTATGCTTATCACAATGTTATTGACTAAATTCCCCTTCCCCTGTTCACCTGTCCTTCCCACTCCCTCCCTTCTGATAACTGTCACTTTGGTCTCTGTTTCTATGAGTCTGGTTTGTTTTGTGTTTTTGGTTCCACGTATAAGTGAAACCACATGGTGTTTGTCTTTCTCTGCCTGACTTATTTCACTTGGCATAATACCCATGTTGTCACAAATGGCAAGATTTTATTTTTTATTAGTGTACATAATATTCCATTGTGTATGTATGCCACATCTTGAAGATTTTGTGTGTATTTGTGTGTAAATGAAGTTTCTATGGTTGAATAGTAACAAGACCTTTTGGAATCCAGTTTAAGAACTAATTTTTATTTCCCCTGATCATATATTATTTCTACACATATTTAAAGGAAATAATAACTTAAGACCTCTTTCTGCAAATGTTATTTATAATGTTGGAAAATAATAAAAGAATGGTTAAGTAAATTTTGATAAACTTTCTTTTTGTAGTCATTAAAACATAGATAAGAAGTTTATATAATCAAATGTAAATGCCTAAGATGAAATATTATGGGAAAACACAATTTTAGGTATTGTGTGATCTTTGCTCTTTAAGAAAATGTGTGTGTAAATACATCATTTGGGCTCTATCAAAGCTGTGTCTATGGCAAATTACCTACTCTCTAAGTCAGTGCTAATAGAATTTCCTGTGATGAAGGAAATGGTTTATATCTGTGTTGTCCAGTACTGTAGCTGCTAGCTACATATAGCTGTTGAAAACTTAAAATATGGACATGTGATTAACTGAATTTTTAAATTATTTTAATTAATTTAAGTAGCCACTTTTATCTACTATCAATTTGGACAGTGTACCTATAAGCCTTGGTTTTGTTATTTATAGAATGGAAATAATAATACTTAGCTCATTGAATTGTGAAGGTCAGTAAGAATTTATGGTAAACATTCCTGACACATAGTAAGCACGGGAGGGGTACCCAAAAACACCTGGAATTATCTTCTGGAGGGTGGGTCCCTTGTAGTACAGGCTTCACCTGCTAGGTGAGTGTTCTAGTAACCCATCTGTATCACTGTAACTAGCTGGTGGTGTTGCAAGAGACCGAATTTGGCTTCAGTGAAATTTTTTTGAGGACTTGAATGTGTTTGTCCATTTCATGACAGGTGATTTACAAGTGCATCTGTGCTGAGTGTTCAGCAGTTGTTGACCAAAAACAGCATGGCTCCCATGTCCCACCCTCCTTATTCACCCGATCTCTTCCCAATCAGCTTTTTTTATTTCTCTGGTGGAAAAAAAATCCTCAAAGGGAAGTGTTTTGCCAATGTGGAAGAGGAAACAAAAAATGGCAGGCGCATGAAAAGGTGTCCAAATCGATGAGTTCAAAGTCTGCTTTGAGCAGTGGAAAAACATCCTGATAGGTGTTATTACATGAAATGGAGAGTGTTCTTTGAAGGTGACTGAAGTTTAAACATGTAAGAATAAATACACAGTTTTTTATAAATAAATTCCAGTGTTTTTGGGTCCTTCCCTCCTATAACCTGAACTACATTTTAAAAAATATCAAAATAAAATATAATTTCCCTTTTTTTTCCATAAGGTTGCACATAGGCAAAGGTGTGCAGTTGGAATGTAAAGGTGAAGGTGATGTTTGGGTCAGGTGCCTTAGTGACCACGCAGTCTTTGTGCAGAGTTACTACTTAGACAGAGAAGCTGGGCGTGCACCTGGAGATGCTGTTCATAAGATCTACCCAAGTGCATATATAAAGGTTAGTGGGAGTTTCACTTAAATGTTTTAGACTTGGAAAACTATTTGCTCTTGAAAGATTTGAGATGGGGGTCGGAAGGGTAGAAAAATGTCTCTGCATTAAATCTCAGAAATTGTTCATTTATAAAACATACTTCCTTGGGGCATTTGCTGACATGACTAGTTATTTAGTTTTGTGGTCACATTCATGTCCAGTTATTTTATTAGCAAGTTTGTTAACTGTTTTAGAGTAATACATAGGTTTTTGAAAATACTGAGTGAACCTACCAAACATTCCTTTGATATTAAATTGTGTAAAATTTTGGAATTCTGTCTTGGCCAATCTTTAGGATTTTATGAAAAGGAATTCTAAAATTAATAGCTTTTTGAATTAAGAACCTGAGAAATGAAAAATTCAACACAAGGTTTATTCAGGTTGGTTATTTTGTGCATTAAATGAGTTATATTTATTATATTATTTTTCTAATTAAGTCTAAGGTATTAATTCCTAAGGTATTAAGGAATTTGTATTAATATGCAAATTCAACTCAGAATATTACACATTCAACTCATTTTAATTTTATGACACTGTTTGAAAGAGAAATATAGTTGTAATTAGATAGTCTAAACATTTTTAATTTCAGAGTTTTCACAGTCTTCCTAAACATCTTTGTTATTGGCTATTGTAAATTAGTGGAATAAACTATTTCATTACTCACTTATTCCCAGGAAATTGTTTAGCATACAGATAATATAGCCACACAGTGTCTACAAAAATGGAATTACTTGATTGCTTCACGACAATCTCTCATTTTCAGTCACTACAGGTCAGTTAAAGGATATACGGATCTTGTTAAAGATTTTATTTATTTTATTTTTATAGAGAGGGGAAGGGAGGGAGAATGAAAGGGAGAGAAACATCAATTGGTTGCCTCTTGTGCCCTGATCGGTGATCAAACTGGCAATCTAGGCATGTGCCCTGACTGGGAGTTAAGCTGGCTGCCTTTCACTTTGTGGGATGATGCCCAACCAACTGAGCCACATCGTTCAGGGCAGAGATCTTTTTAAAAATGAAACTTTCAAATATATCAAGTCTAAAGAGCATAATAAACTCCCATGTACCCATCATCCAGCTTTTAACAATTGTCAGCATTTTAATGTGCTTTAATCTTTTAATGTGTTTCTTTCTCTATTTTTTCCCATAGTAAATAAAGGCAATTCCAAACATTATATTAGTTCACTCATTAAAATATACCAAAGTATGAATCACCAATTTATAAATATTTCTAAAAAGCAATCACAATGTTACTTATCGCACCTAGCAAATTAACAGTAATTCCTAGTAAAGGTTTTGGCAACAGAGGACCATTTATAGTTTTGAGCTGTTGGAACAATCACATAGAATAGAATAGTAAAATATTACATTATATTTATTGGTAGGTTATCATGGTGTGGAAAAAGTTATAAACAATACACAGAATATCCATTTTTGTTAAAGAAGATGTGGGTACTTGTGTATCTTTTTATCATTTTTAATTTTCATTTACAGCTGACATATGTATTAGTTTCATGTGTACACCCCAGTGATCAGACATTACATAACTTAGTAAGTGATCATCCTGATAAATCTTGCACCCGTCTGATACCATACATGCACCCATCTGATACCATACATAGTTATGAGACTGTTACTGACTATATTCTCTGTGCTGTACTTCACATCCCAATGACTGTTCTGCAACTGCCAATTTGTACTTCTTAATGTTTTCACTTTTTCCATTCCCCAATGCCCCTCCCATCTGGCAACTATCAAAACATTCTCTGTACCTGTGATTCTATTTCTGTTCTGAATACTTATTTTGTTTTTTTTTTTAAATTCAGTTTGTTGATATGTACTTACTGCCATTTTATTGTTCATAGTTTTGATCTTTTTCTTAAATAAGTTCCTTTAACATTTCACATAATAATGGTTTGGTGATGATGAACTTTTATTTTTGTCTGGGAATCTCTTATCTCTCCTTCGATTCTAAATAGTAGCTTTTCTGGATACAGCAGTCTTGGCTGTAGGTCCTTGCTTTCATCACTTTGAATATTTCTTGCCAGTTCCTTCTGGCCTGCAAAGTTTCTTTTGAGAAATCAGTTGACAGTCTTAATGGGAGTTCCCTAATAGGTAACCAACTGCTTTTCTTTTACTATGTTTTTTTTAAAGATTTTATTTACTTTTAGAGAGAGGGGATATAGGAGGGAGAAAGAGAGGGAGAGAAACATCAATGTTTGGTTGCCTCTTGTGCGCCCCACACTGGAGACCTGGCCTGCAACCCAGGCATGCCCTGACTGGGAATTGAACCAGTGACCCTCTGGTTTGCAGGTCATTGCTCAGTCCACTGAGCCACACCAGCCAGGGCTCTTTCACTACTTTTAAGAAAAACCCTGTCTTTGTTTTTAACCTTTGGCATTTCATGATATGTGTTGGTGTGGGCCTCTTTGGGTTCATCTTGATTGGGACTCTCTGGCTTCTTGGATTTGTACGTCTGTTTCCTTCACCAGGTTAGGGAAGTTTTCGGTCATTATTTCTTCAATTAGGTTTTTG
This sequence comes from Phyllostomus discolor, assembly GCF_004126475.2. Lineage (NCBI taxonomy): Eukaryota > Metazoa > Chordata > Mammalia > Chiroptera > Phyllostomidae > Phyllostomus > Phyllostomus discolor. The sequence continues at coordinate 16,549,609 of NC_040911.2, read as the reverse complement.
ATTTCTTACTTTCTCTCTTCTTGTTCTGGCACCCCCATGATGTGAATGTTGGTATGCTTGAAGTTTCCTCAGAGGCTGCTTACACTATCCTCATTTCTTTGGATTCTTTTTTCTTGCTCTTCTAATAGGGTGTTTTTTTTTTTCTTCCTTATATTCCAAATTTCTGATTTGATTCTTGGCTTCATCCACTCTACTGCGACTGTTGAGTTCCTGTAAATTATTCTTTATTTTAATTATTATATCCTTCATTTCTGACTGGCTTTCTTTTTTTATGCTGTTGAAGTTCTAAGTTCAATGAGTATCCTTATAACCAGTGTTTTGAACTCTGCTACTAGTTCTTTTTCTTTCATTTGGGGCATGTTTCTTTGTGTCATCATTTTGGCAGCCACCCTGTGTTTGTTTCTGTGTGTTAGGTAAACCTGCTACATATCTCTTCCAGGCTTAGTAGACTGGCCTAATTTAGTAGGTATTTTGTAGAGTCCAGTGGCACAGCCTCCCTGTCACCCAAGCTGGGTGTACAAGGTGCACCCATCATGTAGGCTGCATACACCCTCCTCTAGTAGTTCAGCTTTGATTGCTGTTGGCATGTCAGTGGGAGGGATTTACCCAGGCCAGTTAGTTTCAAGGACTGGTTGTGACTATTGACCACCAACCTCTGGCCACTGTGGAGTGTCAGCTGTGTAGGGGCCCACTCCACAGAGCAGGACTTACTTCAGTGGGGCTCTGTGCCACTGAGTCTGCCCCTTGAGTGTGTCACTTGAGGAGGTGGTTGGGTAGTGGTGCTCAGATATGGTCTAAAGCTGTCCACTGGGTGTGCTGGCTCTGGGGCCTCTCGGGAGGTGCAGGTCAGGGTCAGCTACTGCCTGTGTTCTGCCTGGGGCCACCTAGCATAGCAGAGCAATCTGCAGATGGCTGTTACTTGTGCTAGGTTGGAGGTGCCCAGGCATGGCCACACTGTGAAACAAGGCTGGCTGCTGCTAGTGCCAGGCCTGAGGCCACTTAGAAGTACAGAGCTTGCTGAGGCCAGATGCTGCTTGTTTGAGAGAATTTAGGATAATCTGAAGCATGAGCCAAGATAGGCCATTCGTATAGAAAAGCCACTGGAAACAGCCTGGTTGGGCCCAAAAGTTGGGTGGTGTGGGAATCACCAGGGTGGGGCATACAGTGTGAGCCAGGTAGATGGAGTCTTAGATGTGGTGCCCGCCTGCCAGTTCTGTGGGGGTAGAGCTCATCAAAGGAACAGTGGCGTCTGCTAGCACTTCTGTCTGGGAGAAAGCTGCTCCTCAGCTCTCTCCCTGAAGCCGGTACTTCAGTTCCTCCCATTATGTCTCTGGTGTCTTTCCAGCTGTTGCTGCCCCTGCGCTTGACCTCAGGGAGAGTGAGTTTGAGTAAGTCCTCGCATGGGCCATTTAAGAGGAACTGCCTGGGACTCTAGAAGTTTCTATCTTCCTTAGCCTAAATCCCCACTGGTTTTTACAGCCAGAAATTATGGGGACTTCTGTTTCTTGCACTGTGAGGCTGGGTCCCCTTGCTCCCGAAATATCCTTCCCAATGTTTATCTACCACGTGTGTGTGGAACCACAGTGTTCAGCATCTCTGCCCCTCCTTTCAGTCTGAATGTGATCTCTTCTTTAATTCCATAGTTGTAGGACTTCCATTCAGCTCTGTTACTGGAGGTTCTTAACGGTGGTGGTTCTGTACCTTAGTTGTAATTTTGATGTGGTTGTGTGAGGAGGCAAGTACCATGTGCACCAGTGTCGCCATCCTGACCAGAAGTCCTGCATTTTACACTATACACACGAGTCTATAATGGTGTGGAATTATAATTTTTGTGTGTGTGTTTTCCAGTTTTTCCATCAGGAATTTTAGTTCTTTGTGCTTTGTAATTATTTTTCAATGATGTTGGATTTTCTCATATGCTTTGTAATGTATTTTGTATTTGTTGGCAAGTTTGCCTTGAGAGAATTCATTTTATTTAATTTATTTTTTTAATCACTGTCATTGTGTCTCCTTAGTCTGTCACCTAGAGATTCACATTTTAGAACCAATTCTTTTTTTTTAAGCATTTACAAAAAGTTTTATTTGATTGCATTTTGGAAGAAACCAGCATATAAAACAAAAACAAAAGCTGTTTTTCCTCAGTGTTTTTTTAAATGTAAATTGTTTTATTGTTGTTCAATTACAGTTGTCTGTATTTTCTCCCGACCCCTCCCCTATACACCCTCCAAACCCATCCCCTCTCTTGCTTCCACCCTCCCCCTTGGTCTTGTCCATGTGTCCTTTATAGTAGTTCCTGAAAACCCTCCAATTCTTATATTTAGAAGTTAGAGGAGGAATTTTGTCCCTTGAGGAAGTTGGGGTCCAATCCAATATATATTGAGGGCTTAATTCCAGTTGCATAGGTTTTTCTGATGCTTATCTCTACAACAGCCAAGAATTTTATGCCTTGCTACATTTCTGAATTAGCTGTCAAGGTATTTTACCACACTTGATTCATGGGCAGGTGGCCTGTTGTAGCCCTTAGGGAGCCTGGCCGTTGTCTCTTTTCATATTACTCCAAGAAGTTGAATTTCGGTCCTCTGCGCCTTCTGTTTTTGGTCCTTGTATGCCAACTACTTCCTCTCTTTAGTCCTTGCTCTCCACTGTGGATTTTGTTTATCCATCATCAGTAGATGGGCATAAAGGTTGTTTCACTTACTGTCTATTATGAGTAATACTGCTCTGGACATTCATACAGAAGTTTTTAGGTAGAGGTATGTTTTCATTTTCCTGGACATATAACTGGGAGTAGAGGTGCTGGATCACAGGTAACTCTATGCTTAACTTTTTGAGGGACTGCCAGACTGTTTTTCAAAGTGGTAATACCATTTTACATTTCTACCAGCAATGTATACATGAGGGTTTCAGTTTTTCTATATTCTCATCAACATGTGTTATTATCTGTATTTTTTATTTTGTCTTCCTTGTGAATGTGAAGTGGTATCTCATTGTGATTTTTGATTTGCATTTCCCTAATGGCTAATAACGTTGAACATCTTTCCATGTGCTTATTGGCCATTTGTGTATCTTTGGAGAAATGTCTATTTAGATTTTTTGCTCATTTTTAAAATTGGTTGTTTTATTTCTTTAAAAAATTTTTATTTTAATATTTTATTTATTTATTTTTAGAGAAAGGGGAAAGAGGAGGGTGAGGGAGAAACACCAATACTCAAGAGAAACATCGATTGGTTGCCTCTCACATGCCCCCAACTGAGGACCTGGCCCTTGACCCAGGCATGGGCCCTGCCTGGGAATTGAACCAGTGTCCTCTAGGTTTGCAGGACGGTGCTTAATCCACTGAGCCACACCAGCCAGGGCTTTTATTATCTCTTAAAAATTTTTTTTAAATTGATTTTGGAGAGAGGGGAAAGGAAGGACAAAAAGGGAGAGACATCAATGTGAGAGAAAAACATTGGTTGGGTTACCTTGAGTACACATCCCTACCAGGACTGAACCCACAAGCTAGGCATGTGCCCTGACTGGGAATCAGACCCATGATCTTTTGGTTTATGGGACAGCACGCCAACCAGTTGAGCAATGCCAGCCAGGGCAACTGGGTTGTCTTTTTTCTTTTTTTAAGATTTTATTTATTTATTTATTTTTAGAGAGGGAAGGGAAAGGGGGAGAGAGAGAGAGGGAGGGGGAGAGAGAGAGACACGTCAGTGTGCGGTTGCTGGGGGGCATGGCCTGCAACCCAGGCATGTACCCTGACTGGGAATTGAACCTGCAACACTTTGGTTCGCAGCCTGAGCTCAATCCACTGAGCTACGCCAGCCAGGGCTGATTGTCTTTTTTTATTGAGTGGTAAGAGTTCTTTATATATTCTGGGTATCAGTCCCTTATCAGACATATAACTTGCAAATATTTTCATCTGTTCTTTGACTTGTCTTTCACTTTCTTGGTATGATTTGTAGTACAGAAGTTGTTAATATTGATGTCGTCCAGTTTATCTGTTTTTTGAATGCTTGTGCTTTTGATGTCATATGTAAGAAACCATTCTTTAAAAAAAAAGATTTTATTTATTTTTAGAGAAGGAAGGGAGGGAGAAAGACAGAAACATCAATGTGTGGTTGCTGGGGGCTGTGGCCTGCAACCCAGGCATGTACCCTAACTGGGAATCGAACCTGTGACACTTTGGTTCGCAGCCTGAGCTCAATCCACTGAGCTACACTAGCCAGGGCATAAGAAACCATTCTTAATCCAAGGTCACAAAGAGTTACTCCTGTGTTTTTTCCTAAAGAATTTTATAGTTTTAGCTTTTACATTTATGATATCTTTTAGTTAATTTACGTGTATAGTTTAAGATGATTGATCCAGCTTGCATGAGAATATTTGCTTGTTCCAGCAACCATTTGTTGAAAAGACTCTTCTTTCCTTTATCAAGTTATCTTGACACCCATCTTGAAATTCAGTTGACTTTAAATGTAAAGGTTTATTTCTGGGCTGTGAATTCCGTTTTATTAATCCATATATTTATGCTTACGGCAGCACTACTCTGCCTTAATTACTGTAGCTTTGTAGTAAGTTTTGAAATTGGGAAGTGTGAGTTCTCCAACTTTGTTCTTTTTCAGGATTGTTTTGGCTATTGACACCCCTTTGTATTTCCATATGAGTTAATTGATTGGCTTGGAGGCTATCCATTTTTAATATTTTTTTCTGTGTTTTGCATGTATTTGAAGCAGAGAGAGAAGGTAGTTATGCATACCTACTCATTGATCTTGAGTGGAAGTGTCTGGGTCACTTGTATAATTTGAAGTGAATAAACAGAGCACTATAGTGTTGAATATATACTGTATGCCAGATGGTAGTTATGAACTTATCAGATATGAGTTAGTGTTTAAAACATAAGTGTAACATCTCTACTTTGGTACAAATGACCCGTGAAAAGCCCCCAAGGTGTATGAGACATGTCATTACTTGATCTATCCTGTTATGGATAGATTTTTAGGTAATCTTAGACCTTTGCTAGGAAAAATAAAGAACTATCTCGGGGGACATTTTAGTGGAGTAAAAAAATCTCATTTTTGTCATAGTAACTGTCTTAAAATAAAAAAATAATTTGTTTGCCAAGTATATTACTGTTCTTCAGAAGAGTTGTCTTATTAGCCACAAAGAAAGAGATGCAGGGACATGCTAAATCTAACATTGGCATTTTCTTCATTTGCTAATTTTTGGGGCAGCTGTAACTAAATCTGTTCAGGTTGTCAGATCTCTTCTCACCAAAGATGATAGTACTGAGGTGAGTGATATGCAGGTAGTATGAACCCCCAGAAGGAATGAACACAGCATTGGAAATACAACCCTCAGCTCCAGTATACACACAAGTACATTTTTCCCTTTTTAATTAAACTGAGAAAAGCATGGGTTTGGAAAGCGATTCTCAGTTTATAAACCTAGAAGCTAGAACTGAATTGTGGATATTTTCTTCTAAGATGTTGATTCTTTTCCCTGCTTCTTTCATGACAGAGTAGTCATCTCATATTTATGAAAGTCTGATTTAATGAAATGGCATTTTACAAGCTTTAAATGAAGTGAATCTATGAATTCCTTTTTAGTGGCCTTGCTCTTTTGCTTTCTAAAGTAGGTAAGACCTATTTTGTTTAGTGTTGTTTAGTACTGGGCAGTTAGGTTTTTTAACAGCTTTATTGAGATGGATAAAATGTGTATGTCATATTATTCACCATTTAAAGTTTATAATTCAGTGATCTTTAGTATATTCACAGAGTTGTGCAGCCATCACCACAGTCACTTTTAGGACATTTTCATCACACCAGAAAGAAACCCTGTGCCTCCCCCGAGTGCCCCAGTCCCAGACAACCACTGATGCACTTTCCATATGGATTTGCCCATTGAGAGTATTTCAATAAATGCAACCCTAATGTGGCCTTCTGTAGCTTCTTTTCATTAAGCATGTTTTCAAGCTTCTGTGGAGCATCTGTGTGTACTTCATTCCTTTTTATGGTTCATTAATACTTCAGGTACCACTTTTTGTTTATCCATTCATCAAGTAATGGACACAGGGGTTTACACTTTTTTTATTGTATTGTGAACAATACTGCTATGAACATTATAAGTTTTTGTGTGAATGTATGTCTTCAAATTCTAAAGATAACATAGGAAAAAGCACAGATTACCTTGGGTATGGCGATGACTCTTTAGGTACAACACCAAAGGCACAGTCCATGAAAGAAATGATAGGCTGGACTTCGTTAAAATGTAAAACTTCTTCCCTGGCTGATGTGGCTCAGTTGTTTGGGTGTCACCCCATGAGTTGAGGGCGTCACCAGTTCACTCCCCAGTCAGGGCACATGCCTGGGTTGCAGGTTAAGTCCCTGGTCGGGGTACATGTAAGAGGCAGTCGGTTGGTGTTTCTCTTTCACATCGATGTGTCTCTCCCTTTTGTTCTCCCTTCTTTCCCCTCTCTGAAGATAAATAAATCAAATCTTTTTTAAAAATGTAAAACTTTTGTTTTGTGAAAGTGTCAAGAAAATGAGACAATAAGCCACAGACTGGGAGAAAATACAAAAGACACATCTGATAAAGGACTGTTACCTGAAATAGAGAAAACTCTGAAACTAGGCAGTAAGAAAACAAACAACCTGATTAAAAAATGGGCAAAAATCCTGAACACACACTTCACTGAAAAGATATAGCAATAGCAAGTAAGCATATGAAAAGATGTTCAACATCATATGTCATTAGGGAATTGCAAATTAAAACAACAATGAGATACCACTACATACCCAGTAGAATGGTCAAAATCCAGAACACAGATAAAACCAAATGCTGACAAGGACATGGAGCAACAGGAACTCTCATCATTGCTGGTGGGAAGGCAGAATGGTACAGCCAGTTTGAAGGGACAGTTTGGTAGTTTCTTACCTAGCTAAACATACTCTTACCATGTAATCCATCAGTTGTGTTCCTTGGCATTTACCCATGTGGACTGAAAACTTAAGTCTACACAGACCCCTGCACATGGGTGTTTATAGAGCTGTATTTATAATTGCCAACATTTGGAAGCAACCAAGATTGTCCTTCAGTGGGTGAATGGATGAATAAACTATAGTATATTGACACAGTAGAATATTAACAGCACTAAAAAGAAATGAGCTATGAAGCCACTGAAAGACATGGAGGAACCTTATCCCATATTACTAAGTGTCTGATTCCAATTCTGTAACATTTTGGAGAAGGCAAAACTATGGAGATAGTAAAAAGATGGGTGGTGAGGGATAAGGAGGAGGAAAGGGCGCATGGGCAGAGCACAGAGGGATTTTAGGACAGTGAGGCTACTCTGTATGGTACTTCATTGTTGGGTGCATGTCATTATACATTTGTCCAAACTCATAGAGTGTACAAAACCTAGAGTGAACCCTAACATCCACTATGACTTGGGGTGATAATGACATGTCAGCGTAGGTTCCTTGATTGTAACAAATGTATCCTCGCGGTGCGGGTTATCAGTAGTGGGGGCAAGGGTACTTGAATGGGGAGATTGCACTTTACTTTCTGCTCAGTTTTACTGTGAACCTAAAACTGCTCTAAAAAGGTAAAGTTAATTAATTTCTTCTTTAAAAAAGTGGTTGTAGAGCTATTCAGCTTTTCAGATATTTGAATCACTTTGTGTTTATGCCATGTAATGCCTTCCAAGAAGCCACAGCCTGATGCAAAGGTTCAGAATCTGGTGGACTCCTGGGGAATCTTGAAAAACCAGTGGTTTCCGTTCTGGGCATTGTGGAATTTCTGGTTTCTAGATCTGGCTCTGTCATGTTTTCTGCTGCCCTGAAGTCTTTTAGGTGTAGTAATTTGGCCAGGTAATACATACATACATACATACATACATACATATTTGGTAAATTCCTGTCTTAAAGAGAATGAGATAGTCTAAATTTTGTTATCTGCTGATGTTAGAAGACAAACATTGAGTGGAGACAAACCGTATTTTTCAGGCTGTAAGGTGCACTACCCCCGCCCCCCCAATTTGGAAGGAATAATGGTTGTTAATGTTGCTGTTGAGTTCTGTTTACAGTTACATTGGTGAAATTTTGTGTTATTATTAAATATTTTACCACATTTTTTTGCTTCAAAATTTTTTTTCCTCTAAAACCTGGGTGCATCTTATGGTCCGGAAAATATGGGTGAGAAAGTAGGGGTGTGATTTGCTAATTGGAGAAGGCCATTTTCTTTACTGTTGTATGCTCTTATGGTTTGTGTGAGTATCATGGATAAAGACAGAAGTTTCGAGGCATCTGAAAATTAATGGTTTGGATTTCAAACCTGTTGTTTATCTGGTAAAGTAGTGTTCATTCTTTGAATTTTGTTATTGTCAAGGATAAGCATACTTGCTTATATTTGGGTTTTATGCATACGAGGAGAGGGTTTTTTTAAAAGATTTTATTTATTTATTTTTAGAGAGGGAAGGGAGAGAGATAGAGAGAGACACACACACACACACACACACACATCAATGTGCGGTTGCTGGGGGCCATGGCCTGCAACCTAGGCATGTGCCCTGACTGGGAATCGAACCTGCGATGCCTGGTTCTCAGCCCACGCTCAATCCACTGAGCTATACCAGCCAGGGCAGGAGAGGGTTTTTTTAAAAAATTAGTTTACTGTTTGAATAAGGAGTATGGTCACATGGTGTAGAAAGTTTGCCTCAAGCAGCCTTCTTCCCCTCTGTCCTTGTTGTTCTTTCCTACCACTCTTACAGACAAGCACTCTGCCAGCGCAATATCCCAGTGCTTCCTGTAAGGCAGATACCAGCAAACACATTATTTTAGGAAGTTGGGTTTTCCCTAGAAAAGGGGCGGTGTGATTTATCATCCATAATTTCAGTTGGTTACCAAAAGAACATTCCAGTACTTTCATGAGGCTAAGGATATAAACGGCAATCCCTTTTTTACTATGCCAGCCCTTGGCATAGCTGATAAAGAACACTGACATTATTTATGAATTCCTTAACTCATCCTGAAAGGGAAATGGCTACAGGGGAGGCCAAAAACAAAATGAGTAACATTTATTGACAATTTGCTATATACTATGCCAAGTTTACAACAACTCCATGAAAAATCGTGTACACATAGTATTCCTATTTCATAGGTAAGAAAAGTGAGGTTCCAGAGAGGTAAATAAAGAACCCATGTAATCAGCAGATATTAGTATAGTATTCAAAGCTCAGCTTTTAAAAAATGATTAGCATTTTTAAACATAGACAAAACTAGAAAGAAACTAGTTTAATAAAATCCCATTACCCATCACTGAGATTCATTAGTTAAGATTTTACATTTGGTTGATCTGTTCTTTTTTCTTTGTATTTTTTCTTTTTAAAATTGAGTTTAAATGTATTTTCTTTGTTTCTTACATATTTTAAAACAAGTCCTAGGTTGCATGTTATTTTGCTTCTATGCAGTGAAGTTTGCATCTCTTAAAAATGCAGATGTTTCCTTGTATGGTGACAGTGGCATTTATTACACTCCTCCAAATTGCTACAATGATAAAGAAAAGAAGTTGATCATATGACCAAAGTCATCAATTCATCCTAAAGAAAACTCAAAGCAATTAGTTTTGAAAGGGTGGGGGTGATTTATTCACTGTTTATTTTACACAAATGGGTTGTTATTCACAGGGACAGTAACACTGACCCACGCTGAATTAGATAAAGGATACAAGCGCGTGGCCACCACAGCTGTCCTGATGGTGAGATGTGCCTCTTGGCCACCTTGCCTAACTACCAATTACGGTATACATAAAAACTTAGGAATTTTAATTAATTTTTTTGAAAGCTAAATGAAGCTGTGAGTTATGAATAAATGGTGCATTGATTATTGATGTATGGGATCTTTTCTGATGGACTCACAGCATTAAACTTACACTTTTTTTAAAAGGTCTTTGACTTGCGTCAGTGTCATCGGCAGATGCAGCAGCAGGCGGCCACCGCACAAGCGGCAGCAGCTGCTCAGGCTGCAGCTGTGGCAGGAAACATCCCTGGCCCCGGATCAGTGGGTGGGATAGCTCCAGCGATCAGTAAGTACGCTTTTGGTTTTGTTGTTGTTTTATCTTGACTTACTCATTTGATTAGCTATGTTAAGCAATAATACAAATTAAAGTTCTTTTTACTGGGATAGTAACATTTTTTAATTTGTTAAAAAAAAACAACTTCTTTGGTAATGTTTGCCCTTTGTCTATGACCCTGTTTTCATTCTTTTTGTGTCAAAAAGGGAGTACGGGATACAGAAGAAAAGGGGTTATTGTTATATTATTGGTCATCTCCCCTTTTTGGTTGATGCTTTTAATTCCTGCCTCACCAGCCAGGGTGGTTGTTATCACTGATATGCTTGGCTTTATTTTACAAGGAAAGCATATTTCAGCTTCAGAACTAGGTACCTCCAGGTTCTTTTTAAAGTATGCTAAGTATGCAGAGAAAACTAAGTGAGGGTGGTATTTTGATAACTTGTAGACTTTTTTTCAATTTTAGGGTAAAATTGAACTGTGTGCCAGGTTTCACACTGATGGGGAATTTTTTACTGCAGAGTTAAACTCCTGACTATAGACTTTTATGATGGAAACACGTGGCACCATCTTCCACGTCTGAAGGCATAACTAGTGATTCATTCAACCCCTGTTCTTAACCTCTTCAGTGTGGTAAGCAAATCACACTGGCTAAGAAAACTGCAGTGGCCCTGCAGGTTTCTCTACAGTACATGCAAATTCCTCCCATTAGTTTCATTGTAATATTGATGAATGCAGGTTGACATATGACTGTGTGTTCTTACTGGAAGATTAGATGTAGAGTCTCCATTGTGACTGATGTTCAGGAGTTCACAATTTAAAGGTAGATAAGGCATATTCATTTGAAGAATCCGATTTTTAAAAAAAATTTGGGCATCTAAACCATTAATTGCTAGTTTTGATATTATAAACAGGTTTTTACTAAAGAATCCAGAAATACTAAATTTCTTCTCATTGTCACTACTGCTCTTATTGAGTAATTGCGTATTATCTATCACACTGTGAAATGAAAGACATTATCGGGTCATCCAAGAAGGTTTATGGACCCAGGACCATTGCTGTCCCATTCTAGTCATGTCTTGCTCTAACTAGGCTGTTCAGGCAGACGGGAGGGCTCTAGGAACCACTCTGTGGGCATAGACGACCTCTGAAAAACGAGTTGTTTCTTATCCCTTCACCTCCACTTCTAATGAGAAAAATCAGAGGGGTGTTGGTAGATTATAGTAATTTACTTTATAATTGGTGGTAGCTAGATGACCCATGTGGAACGTAAATTGTCTTAATCAAAAATTTTCAGTCCCTGTTGATAAAGTTTAGATCTGTACTTCTTGGCACTTTGACAGAGAATTATATTCTGAGGAGAGTGAAGTGAAGAAGGCTGTTCACATTATTAATGTAAGATGTAGGGAGAATGGGAAGAGATCAGCCTGTCCCCCTGATGTCTTTCAAATCTTTTCTGTTAGGTTTGTCAGCTGCCGCTGGAATTGGTGTCGATGACCTTCGTCGCTTATGCATACTCCGGATGAGTTTTGTGAAAGGCTGGGGGCCGGATTACCCGAGACAGAGCATCAAAGAGACGCCTTGCTGGATTGAGATTCACTTACACCGGGCCCTGCAGCTCCTAGACGAAGTGCTCCACACCATGCCTATCGCCGACCCACAGCCTCTAGACTGAGGTCTTCTACTCCTGGGGCCTGTAACGTTCGCTGTCAGGATGGTGGACTATAAAGTACAATCCTGTTTATAATCTGAAGATATATTTCACTTTTGTTCTGCTTTATCTTTTCATAAAGGGTTGAAAAAGGATGTTTGCTGCCTTGCTCCTAGCAGACAGAAACTGGATTAAAACAAAATTTTTTTTTCCTATTTAGAACTTTTCAGGCATGGCTCAGAGCTTGAAGATCAGGAAAAATACATTCTTACTATATCTTCACCAGTTATGTATGAAGGAATCATTCCAGTGCTGGAAAATTTAGCCCTTTAAAATGTCTTAGACTCTTTTATATGCAGAACATTGGTATGTGTGTTATTCTACAGAATAAATTCAATATTGCTGATTTTAAAGGCAGAGAAGTTCTCAAAGTTAATTCACCTGTTACTTTGTGTGTGAGTTGTTGTTGTGAGCATCCCTTACTCCAAAATGCTGTGCCATGTGGGTGAGTTAATTTTACCAAGAGCAACTTTCCTCTGTGTTTAAAAATAAGATAGTAATGTATTATAATCTTTATCCAAAATATTTTTTGCAAGTTAAACTAGTGAAGATGATTTCCATTCAGATTGTCTTGTGACTTCAGTTTTATTTTCGCCAAGGCAAAACACTAACCTCTGTGTATACTGAGAGTTCCTTAAAATTATCAAAGAAATACCATTTAAAATGACACTTGTTGTCCCCGTTGGATAACTATTTATTGAGCAGTATAACTCTGGCCTGTTAGAGAGCACACCTCTTTCTCTAGATTTCTAGCCACAGGGTTGGTTACTAAGAAGCCCAAAAGAGGAATTTCTTTCCTTCATTAATTCATAGGGAAAGGTTTTGTATTTTTAAAACACTAAAAGCAGCGTCACTCCACCTAACATCGCACCGTCTGCAGAGGTGGCAGTGCGTAACCTAACGATGAGCATTTTGGAAACTGCTAAATTCCGTGTTAAATACTATGCAGAGTAACGGACACATTGCAGTTCATAATAGGTAGTTTGGGGTATTTTTGTACTTGATTTGATGTGTGACTTTTTTTCCATATACTGTTAAATCATGTATGTTATAATATTGTTTAAAATTCAGTTTTTGTATCTTGGGGCAAGACTGCAAACTTTTTATACCTTTCGGTTATTCTAAGCCCTTGCCCATCAATGATCATATCGGATTGGCAGTGACTTTGTATAGAGAATTTAAGTAGAAAAGTTGAAAATGTAATGACTGTACCACAGACACAATATGTATGCTTTTTCGTAGCGGTAGCATAAATAAAACCGAATCTCAACATACCAAGTTGAATTCTAGGTTTGATTTTTAAGCTTTTTCTTTTGCACTTTGAGGTCCACCCATGGTGAGACACCTTCTAGTAATGACAGGCAACAGCCAGGACGGCAGCTGTGGTTTTTCCCTCACACTCTACCAGGACTTCCCCGTGTGCACTGTGTATCAAGTGTAGAGTTCTTGCTTGTTGAACTTTTCTTTCACTATAGTAAACACAGGCCCGATGGTCTATAAGATAAATAGATTGTCTGCAGGATAAATAGTGTGAAATAAAATCAAGGATTATCTTTTAGATGCTTCTGCTTTTCGCTTGGAGGGCCTTCATAAGCATAATAAGATTCTAAGGTGTGTTATATGTTTGAGAAGCACTTACGCACGATAGTCATCCTTATGTCGACCTGGATGAGCAGGTCCTCACCTTCTTGCTCAGAGGGTCTTCGTATAACCACCCTAGAAACCACTACGTTTGTTTATTGCTGTGATTTATACATAGATCTTGATCCAAGCTACAAGGCTTTTGTTTTTAAAATAACTTCTCTACCAACTTATTTGTACTCTTAAGTACTTACAAATACTTCTGTTAAAGACCTCATTTCAATCTGTAAAAGTTTGATGATTTAAGCTTTATTGGCAGGTTTTTAAAAAGATACCTTTATTCTGTAGAAATTACTGACTTGAGGTCAATTTTACTGTGAACAGAGTAGGAATGAGAGGAGAGAGTTTTAGAATGACAGATATTTAAAATCCAGATTATTTGATTAGAACCATAAGCATGCTATGATATAATCTATTGCCTCCTTTTCTACTTTAAGAAAGGTTTTCGTGTTTAATGAAACATGAGATCTTGAGTAGTCATCTGGGGAAAATATGTGGAAAGTATTTACTAAGAAGTCTATCTTTGAGGCCAAGCCACCGGTCTTGGTTGCTTTCTGCTAAGAGCCATAAAAGTACATAGAAGTGCTTCTAGTTATTGATTGCTTTATGTTTGCAGCTAGATGCAGCCACATGGTTTTGAGAAAACATCTAGTGCGTTGTGATCAGTTATTCCTGAGAACTTAGTTGTTAAATGGTAATTCCATTTCTTAAATGTAGTCATCTTTAATGAGTAAGACTAAAGAGTCACTAGGTTTAAAATTTTATGGCTACTGTACAGTAGAAATAGTTTCTGCAGTTCTCAGAATCTATCATTATGAGCCTCTGGTTCTGGTGAGTTTTCTCAGCTCGTTCATATCTCAGAGACTTTCAAAAATGTTGAATTTCAGTTGAAAGCTGAGTGACAAATGAACCAAGTACGCACCTTTGTAGTCAGTCCTTCACGAGGCCTCTTCCAACGTTCGTCCAGTGGCCTTTCAGTGTGCGATAAAGGGAATCCTTCACGGTGTTGCCTTGATCTTCCATGAAGTAGATTCTTTTGTGGGATATTGTCTCAGTTTTTAAAGTATACTACACCTGGTATGCAAAGATATGACAATAAATCAATCTGCCATATAACCTTGTGTTTCCAGGAGCAGGCACATTTGTATTGACTTAACCACTAAACGGGTGGCGTGCCCCCTTCTCCTATAAACGTGCAGGGTTACAGGTTTTGGGGGTCTGGCTTAAGGATACCCATGCTTGAAACATTCGAGTAAGCTGAACACATGTTAGCTGAGTTAAAGATCCATTTTTGCAGGGAAGGGTGTGATGTAAAGAGAGGTATTTGTACCAGAAACTTTGAAGGCAAAATACAGCGTCCTGTCTTCCAGTTGGTAGATACCTTACTTAAAAGTTCATTCAGCTATCTTTTTTGTTGTGCCCGTGTGGACAAGGGAAGTTTTATCTTTTCTCAAGGTTCTCCTTCGTGTCTGTGGAGGTTGCAGAACATACAGTGAACGTGCCTGTTCCTGGTTTGGTGGGGCCTGGTCAGTGCCTGTCACTCGTCATCTGTTGTGCAAAATCAGATCAGTTCAGGTCATTTTGAGTCTTTTGGAAGAAGCTATTTTATCTAGAGTAGGACAGAATTCTTTTTGTTCATAGTTTTATAGTTTAGTTTTATCATTAAGTCACTCACTGGCATTTTATTTAATGACAGCAAATTGGGGAAATGGTCAATTTAGATCACTGAGGTAAATGAGTAAATGAAAGCATTTCCCTGGAAAGTCAGCTAACAGCTCTTGTAGATGGGGCTTGGCAAAGACTGGCACATAATAGAATGAAGAAATGCATTCTCATTCCTTCTCTTCCCCCCATTTTCATTAGATTCGTTGGGGTGACACTGGTTAAACAGAAGTACACAGGTGTCAGGTGTGCGGTTTTACAACACGCCGTCTGTGCACTGCATTGTGCCTGTTCACCCCAAGCCGAGTCTCGTGTAGCTTTTTCTTCGAAGGCAGAACCCATCTTCTTGCCGATGGCTGTCTGGAGGTAATCGCCTAAATCTTCCTTTGCATGATTATAGAAAATGGGCTGTGAGAATCTTTGTGTAAACCTTTCCACCCCCCGAACCCCCGTTTTTTCCCCCGACAGCTAGGTGATTCTCTAAAGGCCTATCAGTAAGGATTAAAAAGTTAGTGGCCTTATTCATAGCATCCTCAGGCCCAGCCCTGTCCCTAGCACCTGGCCCAGTGTTATCAGGTTGTTTACCTTGTATCACTGTGGGTTGGGTTTTTTTTTTTTTTTTTACCTAATCCAACTTGCCTTATTTAAGCAGTAAAACTTTTTTATTTTAGCCAGTTCTTTGATGAAATTATTTAATGTGTATGTCAGAGAACATACTGGATATGTTATTTTTTGTGTGTACCTGGCATTCTTCCTCGACTCCAGGGGTGACTTAGACAGGTAGGACTGCTTGCCCTCACTGAATAGTTGCAGACTGCTGTGGGTCTGAATGTTGAACTTTTCACCCCTCCGGCCCCCCATCTTCTCTCCCTTTCTCACAGTGACCACTTCCTGTGTGTCGTTAGTGCACCTCCTGTTAGTCGGTTCTTCTTCCCTTTCTGATTCATTTTTTCCAGCTGCTTGGGCAAGGAAACCAGATAACCAAACTTATTAATACTTTCTTTGAATACAAGGGCAAACTGGGACAGGACCCAGGAGACTTTCCTGTAATGTATTGAAAGGGACTGTAGTGCTTTGGCATTTGACTGCTTAGAGTGCTTCCTGAACCTTGCTCGGTTTCAGGTAGTTGCGGTAGAGAGAAGTGAGTCATACTCATATTTTCCCCCGTTGCAAGATCTTGAAAAGTTTCATTGCTTCCATTTGCCTGCTGCTCACATAAAATTTGGGGTTGCAAGGATTATTAAATTAGATATCAATAGCCAGAGGCAATACCCTTGTCTAGAGGACACCAGCAAAAAGACAAAATAACCATAAAAACAAATCTTGGGGATGAAAGAATCATTTTTCTTCTTCCTCACCTGATGATATGTTTATTGATTTTAGAGAGGGAGGAAGATGGAGAGAGAAAACATCAATGTGAGCTGGAACATCGATTGGTTGCCTCACGTATGTGCCTCAACTAGGGATCGAACCCGCAACCTAGGTTTGTGCCCTGACCAGGGGTCAAACCCGCCAACTTTTGGTGTATGGGACAATGCTCCAACCAACTGAGCCACCCAGCCAGGGCAAGAGGATCGCTTTTGGGTGTCCCCTTTTGAGCCCTATGTTCTGGCCTTTCTCCTCTACAGATATTTTTGACCTATAAGTGCCTTTATGAGAATTGAGGGTTTGATATCCTGCCCCAAGGAGTAGCTGAAGTAATTGCTGATGTTTTCAGGGATTTAACATCAGACTTGAGCGAAAGAATGAACCTTTTTTTTTAACTAGGAAGGATTGAAGAGAAAACCCTGGTGAAGACAATCATTTCTCTCTATCGGTGTGTGCATAGTTTTCCATTTATTTAAGATGCTTTCTCAGTAGGTCTCAGAGCCAGTGCTCTTGTTCAGCCTGAAACTGGTGGCTTGGGTCTGGGACCAGACATTGTACTGTCCTAGTTTGTGCTCTGCCACTGATCGGATGTGTGACCTTGGGCAAGTCATTGTAAACGCCTGCTTTCTCTGGGCCTCAGTTGCCTCATCTGTAAAATGAGGGAGTTGGACTGGGTGGGCTTCTCCAGCTCTGAAGTGTAAGTGACCTTGCCTACCTTGCAGCAGTTTTTGATTTCTTCCTTACCTTTGCTCTGCTGTTTTGGGGGCGCTTTTTTACTTATTTCCACATTATTCGAATGAGACTAGGCTTGAGATTTTATTACTCTTCTCCTATGGACAAGAAGTTACATAATATGTTCTTAAGACTTAAATTCAACCAAAGGCCTAGCACCACCTTGGGGGGCTGCAATAAATACTTTTAGAAAATGAGAGGGGAAAGCCTTCATTTTATTTTCCCATCATCTCTATTGAAGGTTTATTAAGACTTTTTTGAGTCATGACCTTCTGACTTTTGGGTTGGCATGCGTGACACCGTCCCCTTAAGTTGCTGTGTGCTGATGATTTTTTTGTTCAACTGAAATGGATTGAAAACTTACTGTAAATGCCTGATGATATTAGAGGACATTACTTTGGGTCTTTGGTTTCTTAACTCTTTGCTCAACACAGGGAAATTCCTTTGAGCTGTATTATGAAAATGGTTTATACAACTCAAGAATATACATAGTGGATGATCATTCACTTTATTGTTTGGCTCTTTTTAGTCCATTTGATTAGAAGACTTTTGGCTGGAGCATTTTTTCAGAGTTCTCTTCCAGCCTATCTTTGGATGCACTTGGCTTTTATAAGGACCTTGAGAGCCTTCACTGGGGTTGGGTCGAGGGTGGGGTTTTGGGGAGTCCTGGTAGAGGCCAGCTCTGGTAGCTGGAGAGGAAGGGCTGTAACCAGCTGCTGTTGCTATGGCTGCTTGTCATTGATAGAAGGACTCATGGGCTTGGATTGGCTAAAAGGCTAAACATGGAGTTGGCAAACTTCCTCTGGGTCCTAGGTTCCGGCCAATTCTTCGGACATGATTTACAGGAAACGTGTGAATGCTCGTTGATGATGCAAATTTGGTGGGCTGCAGAACCCTGTGGAGGAAGTGGGGGTTGGGACAGATTTGCTGGTGTATTTCCCAACTCTGTCTCCTCCCCTGAACTTGGAGGAATGCAGCCACACCACCACTCAGAGAAGAGCCACTCTTAGCTTCTGCTTTTGGGGAAACTGGTCAGCTAAAGTTCCGGTAGTTCCTTTGTGGCTTTCTGTATACTTTTTCCTGGTTGAAGTCTGTGGCTAAAAAATCATTGAACCTTTCCTGAGAACTCTGTAATGAACTATGTTTTTGATTAAAAGAGAAAGGCAATTAAATCATTATGTGCTCATTCTTTTTTTAAGCTTGTGGATGTTTTGGACCTGGAAAGAGTTCCTAACCACTTAGAGAATCCCCAGACTTGAGAAGAACATTTCCCTTCATCGCTCTGTGACCATTGACATGGGAAATAGGGCATTTCAAAATGTGCCCATGGAAGAAGAGTCCCCACTCCTTTCTCGCTTCCAAAGTGGGGAGTGGGGTCGTGGTGGTTGGAAGAAATGGAGGTGCTGGGGGATTATGAGAACCAAGATACTTAAAGGAGAGACGGCAGTTGGAAATCAGAGACCCTGTCATTGCCCATCTGAGGGTTAAGGAAGGTTATTTTCCCCCAGCTGCCTCTCGTTGGAGATGGGGGTCCATCAGCATGGAGAGCCACGTGTCAGGTAAGGTGATCTGTGGCAGGGACGTACAAAAAGCACAGCCACGTCAATACCTTCTTTCTCATCTCGCAGGCATGACTTCCAGAGATGTTTATGAGGCCAAGAGACCCGTTCCCACCACCTAAAGTTGACAGTATTTTCAGGCTAAAACTTGAAGAGGGGAGCAGATTGGCATTCTCTTGGGGAAAAACCATGACTTTGTGCAGCACCAGCAAAAGGGGCAGTTGTGTGAATGCTTCTGTGTATTCTCTCTCTGCCCTCTGCTTGACCCTTGATGCTTTGTGCTTTATTCCATCTCCCGCCTCATTGCAACTCCCACCAATGGCAACCTCAAAAGTTAGGACATTCCCACTCCCCTTCAGACTTCCCACCCCCATCTTCTCACTGCGATAGGTTGCAGTGCCCTTTGCCCTTAGCCCTCTCTGTTGTTAAAGAATAATTCTTTTAGTTCTGGCCCTACTTTGGGGGTGGCAACCACTGCTGTGTTTTGATATTGTATTGGTGGCCCCCCCTTGGTTTCAGATAGACAAGATGGGTTCAGGGAGACCAGAGACCTTGTCATCATCAGACCTACCCTAGCAAAGGTTAAAGGAAGTCCCCTACATAGAAAGGAGATGATAAAAGAGGAAAAGTTGGGCCATCAGAAGAAATTTAAAGCATGATAAGCAAAAATATGGGTATATACCACAAACTTTTCTTCCCATCTTTTTGAGTTTTCTAAATTGTGTCTTGATAGTTGAAGCAACAATTGTAACACTGCCTAAGGTGATCCTAAATATACAGAGGAAATATTTAAAACTACTGAACAAGATACACAAAGAAATAAACTCAAATACTACAGATAAATAAAAATGGAATTCTAAAAAATATTCAAGTGACATAATGAAGCATGAGAAAAACCAAGCAAAAAACAGAATGAAGAAAAAAAATGACAGACTTAAACTCTAATGTCAATAATTACATTACATGTAAATGGCCTAAATACACCAATTAAAACAGATACTGGCAGAATGGATTAAAAAAAACGTGACTAAACTGTATACTGTCTTCAAGAAATTCACTTCAAACTATAGGCAAGCTGAAAGAAAAAGTATGGAAAAATACGTATCAGGCAAACAGAAAAGTAGGAGTGGCTATATCAATTTTAGATAAAATAGATTTCAGTTCAAAGAAAATTACCAGAGACAGGGACATAATATAATGATAAAAAGTTCATGCATCAAGAAGGTATAATAATTATAAATGTGTATACACCAGACAACAAACAAAATATGAGCAGAAATTAGCACTGAGTGGAGAAATGACGGTTGTAGTTGGGACTTTATACCGTTTCAAACTCAACACCTCCATCAACCAGTACATCTAACTGACATTTCTAGAACAAAACGTCCAACAGCCGCAAAATACATAGCTTCTCAAGTTCAAACACAACATGTATTTCAAGATAGACTTTACCTTAAATTGACCTAAAAAATCAATAAATTTACGAGAATTGAAATCCTACAGAATATTCTCCACAGCAGAATGAAACCAGAAATCAGTAGTATAACAGCAAAATCTCCAAACACTCAGAAACAAAATGCTTCTGAATGATTCATGAGTCAAAGCAGAAGTCTGAATGGAAATCTAAAAAAATACACTAAAATGAATGAGAAGTGAAAATACCCAACATCTGTGGGATACGGCTAATGCAGCGCGGAAAGGGAAATTTATAGCATTAATTGTAAATTTGAAGAGAAGAAAAATCTGAAGCCAATACCATAAGCTTTCACATCAAACACCTGAGAAACCCAAAACCAGAGGAGGGAAGGAAAGAAAGTTGGAACGGTATCAATAAAATGAAACAAAAACAAGAGAAAATCAGTGAACCAGAGAGCTGGTTCTTTGGAAAGATCAGTAAAATTGACAAACTTAAAAAAGAAGGCAAACCACCAATGTGGAGAATGAGTTAATATCACTGCTGAGTGGAGCCATCTAAAGGGTACGGGAACGCTACAAACAAATAACGTAAATTTGACAATCAGATAAAATTGACTAGTTGTTGGAAGAATACCAGATTCACCCCATATGAAGGAGATGATTTGAATAGCACTATAGCTGTTAAGGACATCAAGTTAATTTTAAAATTCCACAAAAAGAATCTTCAGTCCCAGGTGGTTTCACCAGACATTCTGGCACATTGAAGAAGAGTTAATACCAACCACCACAGTCTTATCCAGAAAATAGAAGAGAATACTTCCCAGTTTATTTTATGAAGCTACTCAACCTGATGCAAAATCAGACAAAGGCAATATACAAAAAAAAAGAAAAAGACCAATATCTCTCATAAATATATACACAAAATTCCTTAAAATATCACCAAATAAGACTTCAGTGACATAAAAACATACACAGTGACCAAGTAGGATTCATTCTAGGAGTGCCAAGCTGGTTCAATGTTTGAAAATTAACCTAATTTCAGCAGAACAAAAAGAAATGTCTAATCGTAGCAATTGACACAAAGCATGTGACAAAATCCAACAGCCATTTATCATAAAAACTCAGAAAAATAGGGAAAAAACCCTACAGCTAGCATTGTGCTTAATGGTGAAAATCTGGATGCTTTCCACTTAAGATTGGGAACAAGTCAAGGATGCCTGCTCTATTTTTTAAAAAAGATTATCTGGTTTTAGAGAGGGTAAGGGAGAGAGCCATCAATGTGTGAGAGAGACATTGATTGGTTGCCTCTTGCACACCACCAGGTGGGGACCTGTCCCGCAACTCAGGCATGTGCCCTGACTGGGAATCAAAACTGGTGGCCCTTTGGTTTGCAGGCCGACACTCAATTCACTGAGCCACACCAGCCAGGGCTGCTCTCACTGCTCTTACTCAGCACATAGCTCTGGAAATTCCTCACCTGTGTAATAATGCATTAAAAAGAATGCAGATTGGAAAGGAAGAAATAAAAGAGTATGCAGATGACATGCTCGTCTTCATAGAAACTCCCAAGGAATGTATTGTTTAAAAACTTCTAGAAACTAATAGTGAGTTCAGTGACATCATTGAATACAAGATTTACACACAAAGTCAATTGTTTAATTATGAGCCATGAGCATGTGGACACTGAAAGTACAATACTATTTACAATCACTTAAAAAAGACAAGTGTAAATGTAACAAAACAAGTATAGGACTTTGTGCTTCAAACTACAAATACTGGTGAAATAAGATCTAAATGAGTGGGGAAACATGCCGTGTGCTCATGGATTGGAACACAGCACAGAGCTGTCAATTCGGATTGAAACAGGTTTAATGCAGTTCCTATCAAAATCTCAGGAAGGTGTTCAGCCTGCTCTGTGCTGGGCACAGGGTGTGTGTGTGTGAAGGACCTCAAAGAAGCCCAGGTATAGCTTCCACAAGGGGTTTCTAGTCGGGTAGACTCTTAACCAGTTGAAAGAAGCATGGGACACATAACTCCCCCGAAGTCTTCTCTCTTCCAAGTGAACATCTTCAGCAACCTCAGCTGCCTCTTATATGGACAGGCCTCTAGACTTGCTCCATTCCTGCTTCTCAGGAATAGAGGAAAGACGTAAATTTACTCCAGATCAAAGCAGCATGTGTCAGTGCCTTAAATGAAGGCCAACCAGGGCCACTGGCCTTGTGAGGAGGAAGTTGGAAGACTTCCTGGAGGAGGTGGCCTTCAAACTTGGCCTTGAAGACTGGGGAGAATATTCAACAGGAAGAGCTGACTGCGGGAAGGGAGTTCCAGGAATGACACAGCAAAGGCATGGATGGGGAAGTCTGTGGGGCCTTTCCGGGAAGGGCAAGCAGCTGGGGCCACAGAGCCCCAGGAGTAAGTGAATGAAGGAGAAGCAGCAGCAGCAGCATCAGCAGGAAAGGAGGGTTGGGGCTGGACAGTAATGAGGCTTAAGGACCACACAGAGGACTTCGGACTTTAGTAACATGATAAGGTCAGTTTGACTGACTTTAAGTTAGAATGTTTCTTGTCATTGCCCAGGAGGGAGAGACTGTATTCCAAGTTAATGTTGCATTTTAACACCTAACATGAAAGAAAGAGAAAAAAATAACATAAGCACTTACTCCTGGAGTAAACACAGTCATTACCCTGACCACAAAAGTATCCCCGATGGACTAATTAAAAGGGAGAGGAATCCAGGGACTGAAACCAGCACAATCCCTGCGTTGTGCGAGGCAACATCGCCTCCTAAACGCTGCCGACCTTTTGCTTGCAGTGACAAACCAAGCCCCAAGAGCCTTAGTTGAGCTGAAAATAAGACCATCAGCATACTGGCCTTGACCACGTTTATGGGTTGAATTGTGTCCTCCAAACAAGGTATGTTGAAATCCTAACCCCTGATACCCGTGACTGTGACCTTACTTGGAAACAGCGTCTCTGCAGATGTAGGTCAAGATGAGGTCACTAGGTGGGCCTGATGCAGTAACAAGACAGGTGTCCTCATGAGAAGAGAAGAGACACAGGCTGACATGCAGGGAGAGGGCCTGTGAAGACTGAGGCAGAGGCTGCAGTGAGGCCACCACCGAGGCACGCCAAGATTGCCAGCTACCAGCAAAAACGGGAAGGGCAAGGGACGGTTCACCCCTGCAGGTTTTGGGGGGTGCACTGCCCTGGGACACCTTGCTTTTGGACTTCTGGCCTCCAAAATCTCCAGGGAAATTGCTGTTTTCAGCCACGTTGTCTGTGGCGCTTTGCTAGTGGCAGCTCTAGGAAATTAACCCAACATTTATTTGTGCGTTCATTCATTATTTAACCGCGTGCGCACTGCAACGGGGCTCCGTGCTGGTGGCCCCACTCTCCGCAGGCGGAGGTGAGGGCAGCACAGGAGGCGTGCAGGGGTGTGGCTTCGGGTCGCGGCAGGCTGGGTTCTCTAAGAAGTTCATTTGGGGGCCAGGCCTGGCCGCAGTGTTCCTACAGGGGCACACCCTTTGAGAACGGGAGCCTCAGTGTGAATGGACACTGGCGGCGGGTTGAGAGTGAGCCTGGGAAATCTCCCAGGACAGGCAGAGCTAGGACAGGAGGATTTGCCCGTCACCCTCCTGGGCTCCTGGAGGCGCCGTTCCTCAGCACAGGAGGAGCAACAAACAGGACTAGTCACACAGGAAGAGAGGGTAACCTGAAATCTTCCACTGGGTGCAGACACGAGGAACCTGTTCGCTAGTCTAGTAGCTGACGCACCTGGAGGCCTGGATGTCGGGGCTGGAGAGTCTCCTCCTTCTAAGACAGGAAGTTTCTCGTCGTTGGTCGCACCTTCGGACAACTTTTGGAACTTCGTTAAGCTTCGGTTTCCTTATCTGTAAAACCTGGGCAGGCAGGCAGCACGTTAGGTTTGATGTGGGGATAAACTGAGAGAAACGTGTGTGAAGTACTTCCAATGTGCCTGGTGTACAGAAGGGGGTAATAAAGCTTAGCTGTCACCATCATCGTCAGACCGTTCTTGGAAAACAGGTGTTTGGGGAATGCCCCTTACCTTTGGAATGCACCGGCCTGGCTATCAATGTGCTCCAGAGAGGGGGCTGTGTTTCATCCTCATCTGGGCGCTGGTGACCTTCTCTCCTCATTCATGAACAACCCGCCATGCCCCCCTTGCCCGGCGTGTCTGGGGCAGCCGCAGCTGGATTTCAGGGGCAGGGTAAGCAAACCCTTTGCCCGGTGACAGCATGGGACAGAGGATATCTCCGTCCCCTGGGGCGGCTCTTTTTCAGCACCGGCTCCGATTTCCCGCAGAACCGCCAACAGCAGCCGGTGCGAGGAGGCTGGCAGGAGTGGCCTTTACGGGGAATCGTACAGGAGCCAGGGGACAAGTGTCCTGCGGGGAGACTGGCGTCAGAGGGGTGGTGCGTCCGGGGCATTCAGCTGGCGGGCGACCTGGGCCGGGTTTGTCCCTAGAAGAGTCGGAAGCGCTTGGACGCGGCGCTGTGGGCGAGCTGGAGGAGGACAGAGGTCCCCGAGCCGCGGACAGCTGAGCTGCCGGATTAGGGTTAGGGATAGAGGCGACCGAAGCAGGTAGGAGGAGGGCGAGGGAACCTGGAGAGGAACCGGGAGGCACCGCGGCTGGCTGGCCGCTTCCCGCGATGACCACCAGGGGTCGCCGTGGTCCCGCGAAGGTCGCTGGAGCGTCTGCCCTTGGCGGCTCCGCCTTCCTCCCTCCCCTCCGCAGCAGCACCGCCAGGGCTGGTCCTCGCGGTGCAAAGACGGCCCAGCAGGTCCCCGCCCCGGTCGCTCTCCCAGAGGAAACAAAGGCTGCTGCGGGCGAAGGTCTGCGCGGAGTGACACGGAGTCTCCTGACACCTAGACTTCACCCTATTAAGGATCTTAAATTCGATGTTGCAAGGACTCCTCCGAGGTAGACAATTGTCATTTTAGTCCACAAGAGCCTGGGTCTTGCAGTGACGTTAAGCCAGGCCCTCGCTTGCCCGGAATCAGGAAGGTGGCGGAATTTGAGCCAGGGCCCCCGCTGGCTGGGCACGGTCCAACCTGGAAGTCTGAGGGCCTCCTGAGCCCCTTGTCCTCGTGGGGCCCAAGTGGGCTCAAAGGGACCAGAGGCCTCCGGTTGGTGCTGGCGGCTGTGCTTTCAGAGCATCTGGTAGGAAAGTTGTTAACCGACCCTCCCCAACCGCGGCCCCCGCTGCCCCCCAGTCTCAGCTCTCCTAAGCGCCTGTTCCTGACTGGCGGGGGCGGGGGCGCCCCTCCCAGCAGGGGGAGCTCCAGGCCAAAGAGGAAATTCTAGAGCCTGGCTCAGGAGGCATGAAAATGACCACCATCGTTTAGTGAGCACTTACTGTATGATAGGCAGGTGTCATAAACCTCTAGGAAACTTTATAAGGGCATATTATCAGTGTTCTGCTGGTGAGCAAAGTGAGGCACAGGGATCTTGTCTCTCTGGGATTCAGATGCCTGAAAATTCAACAGTTTGGAAGGAAAATGCTTCATGTGAATGGTCCCTGCCATCCTGTTACTTATAAATTATTTCACTGAAATAAGCAGGACATTTCATGGTGAGTAAGTAGCAGAGTATAGGGGTGGCACCAGGAAAATTTATGTATTTATTTTTTGTATATGCTGCAATGGGACCAGAGCCTTAGAAAAACTGCTGGACAAACTAGAGGAAATGGCTTCTAATGAGGTGAAGTCTGGGAAAGAACGTGCTTACTGCGCCCCCTGATGGGGAGGGCTGGCAATGCCACCTCCCTGGGAGAAATGTGTCCCCACCCGGATGACGGGAACACTCCCTTTCGTCCTCAGAGTGAGAGAGCCCCCGTGATGTGGGCCAGGGGCATCTAGACACGAAGCTGGAGGGGACCTTCGTGGAGCTACCGTCCTATCTTTCTTTAACATCATTGAAAAGGCCCATGAGGGTCCCCCCAATAGATGATTGTGCCGGCAGCTGTAGTGTATGGTGTGTGGTGTGGTGGAGGCGAGGTTGGGAGGGGCTGGTAAGGGAAGCAGTGGTTTTGCTCCGCTCTGAATTTAGAAAATTCTTCCAGGGACGCTCTCCCCCTCCCCCAGTAACTTCCTTCCAGGCTCAGAGCCCTGGTTCCACAGAGTGGGAGGGCATCTAATGGCCCCTGACCGGTGAGTTCATCAGACACTTGCCTGGATGGGGAGGATCCCTGGGGCAACCAGAGGAGGGTGGGTGATGGTGTCCACCCTGTTTAAGAGCCGCCTTTGCAATAAGAGCTCAAGCTGCCGCCAACTGCTGCCTCGGGTGTGAGAATGGCCTTGGTGCATGGCCACTGGAGGCCTGGCACTGCCCTTTTGGGTCAGCAGGTGGCTGTTGGGGGACACTTCTGTTTGAGAATGCAGGGGGCAGGGACCTTCAAGGTTACAGTGACAGGAGACTTGGGTCCCCCAATTGGATTGCCAGCTCCTGGTCACAGGTGCCCTGTCTCAGGCCACTGTTCTGGTGGCCGTGTGCTGCCTGGCCTGGTCTTCACCCCCATGTTGACTTCCGCTTCTTTCCAAAGAAAGAAGCTGCCCCTACTGGGGGCCGTCCCCACGCTCCCTGACAGCCACAAACAACGCAGTGCTGTGCGCTGGCAGGTGTTTAAAAGAACTCTTTTCAGTGATGTGAAAGAAAGAACATGAGCTTTGAAGTCATGCCTGGATGTAAAATTTCCTCATCTATAAAGCAGTGGTGGTGGTGATGGTGGGGAGGGAAAAGTACATCATGGGGTGTGGGGAAGATAAAAAGAATGGCCCGTTACATTTCACAAACATGGGACAGGCCCCTGAATCTTCAGGAAGAGGTGTCCGCAGCAAGGTTCAGCTTCGGGCCCCGCCCAGTGCCTCTGGTCCCCAAGCCCTTCTGCTTGGCATTTGGGGGCACTGTCCGTAAGGTGCCACAGGCCTTTGCCTTACATGGGCCCCAGAACAAAGGCCCCCTCCCCCCTGCTGCATGCCGAGTTTGGGATTGTCAATACATGAAGGGGAATGTGGGAAGGAATTTAGAGAGAAAGGAAAATGTTTAAAATACAGGGACTAATACTTTTGAGGGGAGTCTGGGAAAGAAAAAACTATAGAAAGGAAGGAAGGAAAACAGTGAGGACTCAAGTTAGACACAGAACTTCTTACAGGTGGACCATTTGCAGGTGGAGGTGAGGGGCTCAGCAGTAGTCATCAGCGAGAACCGCAAGGCTAGACGGCTTGAGTCTAATCCCAGCTCTTCCACCTTCACCCGTCTGTGCCTCATGCTCCTCATCCAGAGAATGGGGATCGTGCTCCCTCACAGGGCTGTTAAAAGGGTTCAGTGATTCATGTATATGAATCACTCAGCCAAGTGCCCGACTTGCAGTGAATGCTCTGTGAGCTGAGGGAGGCAAACAGGGAGGGCCCATGGATACAGCCCACCTAAACGTTCTTTTACTTTTTTAAATTCTCACCCGGGAAACATCGATCAGTCGCCTCTTGCTTGCTCGCTCCCCGACCGGGGACCGAACTCGCAAACTAGACGTGTGCCCTGGTCAGGAGCAGAACGGTTTTACGGTACAACGCTCCAACCAAGCCGCACCAGCCAGGGCCCGCCTAGCCATTCCTGTACAGGTGAAGACACGGAGCCTGGAGAGCCACGGTGCCTGCCAGCACTGAGCAGATGCTCCAGCCTGGGCCCTGTGCCCACCACCTGATGATTTCTTTCTCTGCCAGGCTGCAGCACAGGAAGGACTATTTCCGCAGAATTCCTGGAAGTCTGGGTCTGACGGTGGCACAGCCCTGGGTAAGGGCGCCGTGGCCTGTCTGCACCAGTTAGGGGCCAGGGACGGACAATCCAACCTCAAATAGGTTAAGCAAAGGAAGAACACAAACAAACGGGAAATTGCTTATGTAACCAGGAAGCTAGGAGGAAGTCGGGGGTGCTTTGCAGACACTGGTGGACCCAGGGCCTGAAATGATTCCATCAGGATGCTCTGTCTCTCCATTGTGTTTCTTTAGATGCACTTCATTCTCAGGTAGGCTCTCCCCATGGTGGCTAAGGGTGGCCCCCCGCAACTGCAAACATACATTATGCTAATATTTTGAGAGGTAGGTTTTATTATTATTCAGGTATGGAGAGGCCAGCAGATCAGGAGGCGAGAGACAGTGAAAAGACAGTCTGGTGCTCCCAGTTCCCACGAGCTGGGGACTTGGCCATGCAGAGCCACGCAGGGAAGCCCCAGGCTTGGTGGGGAGGCAGAGTGTGCAGCGTGAAAACGTGGGCCAGAGGCTTTTGTATGGGTTTTGTGGGAAGGAATGGGCCAACAGGGTGAGTGTGCTTTGGACTGCTAGGTTGGAATTTTTCAGAGGGCTCTGGGGTCTGCACCTGGGTGTCTGATATCTGGCCCCGGGGCAGCGAGGGCAGGGAGACAGTGGCCTGGAGTCTCAGAGCGGACAGAAGAGGTAAGGGGGAGATACGGGCTCTGGACAGGTTAGTTTGCAAATGAAGGCCCCGCCTGCAGTAGAATTATTCGCTCCTTCCAGGAATTGGCTCACTCTGCGAAGCCGACTGGTCTTCCAGAGCTGGCAAAGGCCTCAGACGTCAAAGCATCAGAAATGCAGAAATTTTTAAAAAATTAATACACCTCACAACTAGCAATCACAGCCAAGAGTTTGTGTCTCAGCATCTTCAGCCCATGTCCGGGGGAAGCTCTGTTCGGCCCGCTTGTGTGATGCGCTCACTCCCACATGCCGGCGAGGACGGGGACAGCCTGAACCTCATGCGCCGTTGATAGGGACGTGAAATGGGCCAGACACCCTGAAAACAGGCGATTTCTCCAAAAACTAAGCAGACACCCTGTGACTCAGCCGTGGCACACTTATCCCAGGGAAAATGGAAGCTTATGTCCACACACAAATCTGTACACGATGTTCATAACAGTTTATTTGGAATAGTCGCCCAAAAGGCAATTTCAAAATGTCACGTACTGTGCGATTCCATTTATACCACGTTCTTGAAATGAAGAAGCCGGAGAGCTGGAGAAGGGACTCCAGGCTGCCAGGGTGGGGGGCGGGGCTAGCAGACGTGGTGCCCTGGTGCCGGGAGGGCAACTTTGCGGGGCTGGATTAGTTCCCTCCCTGGAGCGGGGAGACGGTTACAGGGCTCGGTACTCCGGACGGACGAAATGACGTAGCTCTGCACGCGTTGTGTCAGCGTCGATTTCCTGGCTCTGACGCTGCACTGCAGTTACTGGAGACGTAGTCACTGGAGACGTAGTCATGGGGGAACCGGGTGAAGGGTGCATGGGACCTCTCGGTCCTGTGTTTGCAACTCCCTGTGAGTCCACAATTATTTACAAGTAAAAAGTAAACAGATCTTAAAGGACTCTTAGCTCAGAGGGGAGATAGATCTCTGTGTGGGCGCCCTGGCTCTGTTAACGATCACAGTTGCCATCACAGTTGCGTTGGGGAAAGGCCGGGTCCTGGCTCTGTTTTTCTGCTGGAGCACCAAATCTCCTTGTCCCTCCCTGCACTCCGGCGGCGCCCAGGACGGCTGGGTGAGGAGCTTTGGAGCTGACGGACCTGCTTACCCTTAGAAGTGAAGATATGAAGACCGCGGATCTTTGGAAACAAGGTCGGTGGCATTTTATGTATTCAATGTGGCAACCTGGGGAACACTTAGGATGTTCAAGGAAAAAAATAGGAGACAGTTTTATGAGCCCTGTGGTTGTATTCATATATAAAATATCAAACATACGGATAATACAGCGATGTGTGTCAGTTACTTCTCAATAAAACTGGGGGGAAAGCACCTGGGTTAAAACGGGAAGAGAGCAAGCACGAGTGGATATACCTACGTTTTCACGGCGGTGAGGTCAGGGCGGGTCATCCACCTCTGCCTTTTTAACTAGTTATGAAGTTGTTCGTGGTATTTTTATTTCTGTGAAATTGTGTTTTATTTTTTAAAATGTATACTTCGAGATACATTCCTCCTACTTTGTCTCTCAGCAACCACGTCATTAGCTTCTTGTGCATCCTCCTTTCATATTTTCTTCGTGCAGATCCAAGCAAGCCTGAGTAATATTCTTACGTTCCTCATTCCACCATAAAGGTAGCATTCTAAGTGCACGGTTTCCCTTCCTTTTTTTCCACTTCGCCATCTTTCCATATCCCTGCATGGGCTTCCCCGCCTGCACAAACAAAGAAAGAGAAATAGACGAACAAGCACAAGTGTGAATGACCCGGTTGCCAAAGGAGCAAGCGCAAGGGCAGTCTGCGTCTAGGACGCACCTGGTTGGTCAGAGCAGCCAGGCCACCTCCCTCCGTGCCAGGCCTTCCTCTCCCCTCACTCCCCGGTGAACACAGGACTCACATCCTTTGCCATTTACCCAGCAGGCATTGCACTGCAGTCCAGGCAACTGGGCAAGTGTCTGTCTCCATGTTGGTTCATCAGCTTTGGGGATGGGCGTCTGCCAGCTGCTGGGCATCACCTGCTGCACACTTGTCACTTATGATCTTGCCCACACCTGTCACCCGGTAGACTAATTTGTAACAATATGAAATAACCTTGTTTATAATTAAAGCCCAATTCTCTCCCCTTCCCTCCCCAGGCAGCCTGCCCTCTCCTGCCTGCTCATTTGGCTGCAAAGAAACACCCCATAGGTCTCCTGGGACGGGTCAGAGCTTCCAAGCCCTTCAGTGGGGGAGCTGAGAGGGCCCCTGGCTTGGGGGCTGCCCCCTTCCAGTTGGGGTGCAGCCCCAGCAGGCAGGCCTTGTCCCGGGCTTCACTTCTGAACTCTTGAGGTGCCTGGGTATGGCGGGCTTCACGCATTTGGGGAACAAGGCTGGGTTCCGGAGCCCCGAGGGCAGGAGGCCATCAGGGACAGACAGAGGATGGCCCGACAGCTGGGAAAGTAGCAGAAGTGATGAGCCAACTGTCTCACCAGTGGTGACTGCCCCCTTGGTGGCTTCCTGCCCTCAGCACGGCCCAATTTGGGTTTCCTTCCTGTGCCTGGATGTGGCCCCTGGGAGAAGCCAGACAGCCTGCCCACGCCCGTACCAGCTAGTGCCCCCGGAGGCACACCATCAGCCCTTGGGGCGGGAGTGCCCTCGGCCCCGGCCCACGGATCCTTGCGACTTATGTTGGAGAGCTAGAGGGCAGCCCCAGGCCTCAGGGCCCCCACTCCAGAGCCACCTCCTTGTATTCAGCGGAGGGCGGCCTCTCTGAGCTTCAGTTTCCTTACAAAAATGGGTAAAGTGCCACCTTCCCTCTTGTCACGGGATGCAGAAGAAACAAATTTGATCAAATGGCAAACTCAAGGGCTCGTGGTGAGTAGAAAGGTGATGCCAATGGGTGGAGCAGCTGGGGAAAAAAATGCTGTTTTTTCCTCTGGAGCCTGAAGCCCTCTGGGCTTAGCTTCCAGTGCCTCGCCTGGCGATGGCGACAGGAGTGACGGGAGCCACTGCACCGCCTTCCTCTCACCTGCAGAGATCGAGCTGTCTGCCTCCCCGGGGCTCCCTCGAGGGAGGTGCCGGCAGGGCGAGGCTGGGGAGCACCCAGGGGTCTGATGCCGCGTGGGAAGGGGCGCAGCTGTGAGGTGGCAGCGGGCTGTTGCCAGGCAGGAAAACAAGCCCACGGGGCCAGATACAGTTTTTCAGAAGTTGGAACCTGTATCTTTATTGCCGTTTCCTAATGTTGTAAGGTTGGCAAATGATTCAAAAAATTGTCAGACGTCGCAGGCCAATCAAAACAGCTGTGAGGGCCAGATCTCAGCTGCAGGCTGCCAGTGCGCTGACCTCACAGCCAGGCCCCCTCAGGGCAAGTGCTGTCTGCTGGCGCCCGCCCAGCCCTTGCGCCCGCCCGCAGCAGGGGGTGGGGCAGTGGGGGTGGGGCCGGTGCACTTGCCCTCCTCACTCCCTGCTGTCTTTGGGCGAGCAGCTCGGAGAGACTTCATTCTGAGCTGTTTTGTGGGAGCAACGGAAACAGCTGCCATGCTCGGCTGTGGCGCTTGGGGACCCCGAGCCGAGCCAGTCGCTTCTCTCTGGGCCTCAGTGTCACCCTCCGTGAAATGAAGGGGTCCGACTAGGCTCTCATCCCAGTCGCCCCTCACCGGCTCTAGGGCCAGCCAGCTTCAGATGTCATTTAAAGTCTTCCAGTAGCCATACGAAAAAGTGAAAAAGGAATAGGTAAAATTAATTTTAATCATACACTTGATTTAATGCAAAAAGAAAAACATCTGTTCAACAGGTCATCGGTATAGAAACTATTGAGATATTTTACGTTCCTGGAGGGAACCCAGTGTGTATTTCACACTTATTGCACATCTCACGTGCTCAGTAGCCACACGCGGCTAGTGGCTCCCATGCTGGACAGTGCAGCTCCAATGCAAGAAGCGATGGCGATTCCCCCATTCCCAAGTGCCAGGCCAGGTCACCTGCATGGGAGCGAGAATCCTGCCTTTCACCTAGTGGGTGAAGGCTGTGCATGTATTTTCTGCCCCCGCTAAATTTTTCTTTCCACTGAAATAATGTCTTCACGGTGGGGGGCGGCCACACCATGTTCAGATTACCCAGCATGCACTGCAGTCTGACCCAGGTAGGCTGACAGGTGTCTGTTTCCACTATCCATCCATCAGCTCTGGGGACAGTTCTGAGCAGGCAAGACCTGCAGGGGAGAGATGAGGAGGCCACTTGGGACTTGCAGCTGAGCCCTGCCCATAGCCTGTGAGAGCTGGGGGGAACATCTCACCTGTCCCTCACCCCAGCCCTGAGTGAGCAGAGGCAGCTGCGAGGGGGAGGAGGGGGAGGAGGGGGAACTCGAGGTAGGGAACAGAGAAGACACCCCACCCTATGCCCTATCAAATACAAGCTCCAGTACAAGCTCCCGGTCTGCAGCTGCCCAGGTGGGGAGTCGGGGGAGGGAGAGCAAGCTTTAACTGGAAGTTTGGTAGTCCCAGATTCTCTCACTGGGCTGGGCTTCTTCATCACTAAACGAAGGCTATTTTTGTTTCTCAGAGTAATCAGAGGATTTGCTCTAAAATGTCCCAGCAAAAACAAGCGTGTGTGTTTGGGCAGAGGTGGGACTTGAGAAAACAAGCATGACGGCTGATAACTGTTGAAGCCGGGTGACTGCTCACGCTGGGGTTTATTACACTGTTTCCTTTCATTGTGGTCATGTGTACAAATTTCCATCATACAAGTTTTTAAACAGTGACCGAGAGGGCTTTTGAAAATTAGGAGTGAACAGGAGAGCCATACGGGTAGGCTCAGAGCTAGCCCCGTGAGCATATCTCAGCAGGTAAGTCATGGGCAAAAACTGTAAAATAAAATTGTTTTCCGAGCACACCACGTGAGACCCGCTTGTCTAGTTACTGTTTCCGGGTGGTCAGATTTCCATGGTCCCTCCGCCGACCACCGCCTTCTCCATCCTGGGGTCATGCCTTCGGGCTGAGGGTCCCCGAGTTCACCCAGCAGGCTCTGGGCTCCGACTTTTTCGGTTGATTGGGCAACACGGTAGTAGCTCCTTAAGACGTCCAGATGGGTATTCCCAAAGTGCAGACGACCTCGGGGCGCAGGACAGCCCCTGTGAAGATACCGAGCACAGCAGCGGCCATTAGTCCCCAAGGGTCATTTGACATTTTGAGATGCACTCATGGTCTCTCATAAAGAAGCTGGGACACTGAATCATGGCTCGGGCAGGGTGGCGGGGTGGGGGTAGGGGTGGGGGTGGGGGCCCACACTTCCACACAAAGTGCTGTGGGACACCTGGTATACTAGCTAAACCTGCGCCAGGGGAATAGCATGTGTGTGAAAGGGACCTCGCTGGCCTGCTCGAGGGCAGCTCCGGCTGTGTGGGTGGATGGACTTGCCCCTCAAGCCTGAGTCCTGGGCCGATGGGTGTCTGATGGCCCTTGCTCAGCAGAGAAAAGCCACCACCTGTGTTGAGTTCGTATCTGGCCCCGAAGCCCGTGAAGGAGGAGGCCTCATCGGGTGGCTCCACCTCTCTGAGAAACACGCCTTTCACTTACAGTTTTGACTTTTCAATTCTGAGCGAATTAGCTAATATGCTTTGAAGACTTCCTGCTCCCTGGGTATTGTTCAGCACTCTGTGTGAACTCTTTAATCCTCCAGGCAGGCCCGGGGAGGAGGGATTATCAGTCCCCTGCTACACGGACGGGAACCTGAGGCTGGCCGAGGTGGCTGCTAAGGGACTTGCTCAAGGACACACAGCCAGGGAGTTGTGACCAGACTCAGTCCAGCGACTGCTGAGTGATTGGGCTTCCAGCCAACCAGGCTCATGGAGGGCACAAACCAGAAAATGCCCAACGCATGGAGGGCTCTGGGGTGGGGCTCCCGGCTGAGGTCCTGCAGAAGTCCAGCAGCGGTCGCATTTCTTTCTTTCTTTTTTTAATATTTTATTTATTTATTTTTAGAGAGGGAAGGGAGGGAGATAGAGAGAGAGAGAAGCATCAATGTGCGGTTGCTGGGGGTCATGGCCTGCAACCCAGGCATGTACCCTGACTGGGAATCGAACTTGCGACACTTTGGTTTGCAGCTCATGCTCAATCCACTGAGCTACACCAGCCAGGGCATTTCTAAAGCTGTGCTGCTGTGGGATGCTCCAACAGGTGCACGGCGAAGTGTGGCCCTTGCCCAGCAGGCCTTCTTGGGTGACCTGGGAGAATAATTAAGACTAGTCTGTGAGGAGGTCAGATGTTTCTTTTGAAGTGTGGGAGAGGAGTTTTCAGGGCTCAGCCACTACACAGGTGCTTCCCCACCCCTTTATCTGATTAGCAAATGCTTCCTTTGGTGGTCCTGCAGGGACTCTCTGGAGGAAAGGACCAATGATGTCGAACTCTTTTGAGTTTACAGAGTGCTTTCCTTACATGACTTTGCTCTTCTCTCTCCATAATACAGTAGCAGGCATTTGGGGCCTGTGATGGAGATGAGGAAGCAGAAGTTTGTGGTGGCCTGAGCCATTGCTTGGCAGCTCAGCTAGGACTCAAACCATAAGTTCACCCTGGCCAGGCAGCTCAGGGGTTAGAGCATTGTCCCCATACACCAAGGTTGCAGGTTCGATCCCTGGTCTGGTCACATACAAGAATCAACCAATGAACGCATAAGTAAGTGGAAGAATAAATTGATGTTTTTCTCTCTCTTTTTCTCCCTCACTCTCTAAAATAAATCAATAAAAAAATCCATAAATTCAAAATTGAATTTTCCAATTAAAAAAACATGGAGAGGGAGGAGATGCCAAGCTGATGGGATTTTAGAACCACCACTCCGTGTGTCTTAAGGATGTCTCTCCAGCCCAGTTCCGGTCCTTCCTCGTCATGCACATACTCTTTCCTCCATTCTCCCAGGCCTCATCAGCAAGATGCTGATGAGTAAACAAGATCCTTTATAGTCACTCACCTTGGACTACAAGGGCAGCATTGTAGTAGCTGGGCTCGTCAGGCTGTGCAGCTGTAAGTCTGGAACCATGGGCTTCCGGTCCAGATTTCAATATGGAGACCCTGCCAAGCTGGATGGTGAGTTAGGGTTAATTAAACTTGAACTGCCATTGGAGTACTTAGATCCAGCATGTGGACGTAGAACCCACTGCATCCTCCTTCCTGAAGGCCGACAGGGAAGGCTGAGTGGGCACACAGGCGGGGTGGAGAGGGGGCACGATCTGTCAGGCACAGGGTCACCTGGCCCCATTCCACTGGCCAGCAGGAGCCCGGGCAGCTAGAGGGCCCCTTCCGAGAGGGGGGAAGTCCTGGCTGCCCCTGTTTGACTTGTCAGAGCTCTTCTGTGAGTTCTTTGGCTTTTTGCCTCCCCCTTTGCTGTGTCTCCTTGGCCCCTGTCCCCTCCCCTGCCACCAGCAGCCTGCATGGAAACTGGGCTGCTATGACCAAGGAGTCTATATGCCTTTTCTGTGGACAGAGAGCACCAGTGCGAGCCTTTGAGGCTTTTGACAAGGACTCGGAAAGCTGGAATGGACCTCCCCAAGGTTGCGCAGAGCCAAGATGTAACCCCAAATTTGGTGCCACAGTCTTTCTGCTCCAGCTCTGAGAAACAACATGCTCTGTCCGCAACTGCTAACGCCTGTGATGCCTTTAAGATTGGTCTGTCAGTGAGTGCATGCACTTGCCAGGAATTCTTAGTTTTTTTATTTGCAAATACATCTCTCCCCCAACTGGACTTTGAGCCCTTTGAATCAACTCAATATATTATAAAACAAACAAAAAAATAAAAACACAGCAAATGGAAAAATAAAAGCTATGTGGGGTCTGGGGTATTTTCTGTTTGAGCCCCCCCCCCCCCCCCAGATCTGGGGAGTACTCATTTGTTTGCTTGTCTGAGGATAAAAAATAGAAAAAATTACATATATGTCACTCATGCACAGAAAACAGAATTCGGTTGCTGTGTTGGATCATCCGTTTCCGTAATTATCCTTGCTACTTTAATTGTCCCGTGTTTGGCCAGCTGAAGTTCTGCTGGGCCCCTGTGTCTCTGATAGCTTCTTTTTCATCCCCTACGACAAGACACTCCATCCTGTACCATTCTCATCCCAGACATTCCTCCTCGAAGCACTGGCTTCTTTCAGTGGGAAATGGTGCACGATGTGCACACACACACACACACACACACACACACACAGTGGTCAGCTGGGTTCTCTCAGCTTTATTCCCTACTAGTTGCCCAAGCCAGGGCTATAGAATCAACATTCCCTGAATTTCACTTGTTGCTGTCTGTAACATGTATATTCAAAAGTCAGTTTGGCTAGGAAGTTCTTGCGTCTTATTTTCTGCGTATCTTAAATATCTTACCCATTTTCTTCCAGCATAAAAATGTTGCTATCAAGATGTTTCTCAGGAATTGAATTTTCTCTCCCTGATAAGTTACTTGGTCTTTTTGTCTGGATGTCCAAAGGATTTTTCTCCTTTTTATTTTTAAAGTTCAGTATTTTACTAGAAGATGTCTTGGTATTGGTCATTGTGGTCAATTTCTCCAGTTAAGTGGTGTGTCCTTTCAATTCCTTTCAGAATTTTTGTTGGTTTTCCCCAAAGTTTCTGGAAGAAATGTGTTACTATCTTCCAACCATAGTTACAGATCTGCCTTTTCTGTTTTTGGTTATCAACATTTTTCTTTTTTGCACATTCGAGGCTATTTTATTATGCGCATACAAATTTAGATTTGCTGTATCTTTCTGGCCAATTACACCTCTTATTATTATAAAATACGTCTTTATCTCTAATAATGCATCTTGCTTTCAATCCTATTTTTCTGATATTACTATGGTTACCTCAACTTTCTTAAGGTTTTTGGTTGTTACATCTTTTTCCATATTTTAACTTTTAACCTTGCTGTATCTTTTTATTTTAGGCATGCTCCCTATAAGCAGCTCATATATAATTGGGTTTTGTTTTTATCATCAATCTTTATCTTTTTAATTGGAGCACTTAGTCCATTTATATTTAATACGATTACTGATTCACTTGGGCTTAAATGTTATTATTTGCTCTTGTGTCCCAATGAGCCTCTTTCCATTTCTTTTTCATCTTTTTAACTGCTTTTAAAATTATTTCATCTTTTCCTTTCTTAGTTTGGAAATGATATTTTTATAAATACATAATTTGGGTGGTCAAATATGGATATTACAATACTTCCTTGAGTTATCAAATTCTAAAACAAATGAGTACTCTCACCGCTCCTTAGACAATATGAGTACCTTAGGAAAGCCCTGATTCTGTTCACTCCACTTCCAGTGTTCGCGCTGCTGTTGCGTCTGCCTGCCCAGCAGCCCACGGGGCTTTCCCGGGCAGCGTGGAGTCTCCCCCACCTGCTCTCTGGGTCACTGGTCAGCAAATGCACCCGGACTCTGGACACCTGCCTTACGCACCTGAGTTTCTGCTCTCTGTCGGATCTTGGCCCAGTAATTTTTCACTCTTACGTTAGCTCTCTGTTGCCTTCCATAACTTTTATATTTGGTCCAGCTTTTCCCGTTGTTTGTGGTAAGAACAATTGGTCTGAGTCACCTGTTCTGTCATAGATGGAAATGGAAGTCTGGTCCTATTACTTACACTTTACAAGATGAAGACCCATTGAGCAGATACGGGGGCAGGTAGTGCTGCTAATAAGGCCAAAAGCCCGTGGCTCTTCAGCACCTTGCGTGTCTGGGGAAGCTGACTCACAGGCCCGGCATGTGATGTGGTACCGGGGGCAGACGTGTGTGGCAGCCAGGCCTGGGAGCTGCACGTATTGCTTAGCTGTCTGAGTAAACATAACCCAAAAGGACACCTGAGGTGACCTGTGCTGTCCTGAGAAGATACTGGACCGGGGCCCAGGGTCACTGGGGCCTACCTGGCCTCTACAGTCCATATGAAAACAGCCTCTTTGTGCCACCATCACAGACATGAACACAATGAGTGCTCAGTGCTGGCTCAACAGCCTGCAGTTCAAAGACAAGAGTCTGGGCCAACCGTCAGAGTCAGCCCATCCTGCCTGAGGCTGAAACAAAGGTGAGGGACAGGCCATTCTTGGAGCTGCTGCACAGCCTTGTGAATATGAAGGAAGCCACCGTGGCAGGCGGGGATCTGCCTGACCTTCACCAGCAAGGACACAGCTTGGGTCTGGAATACCCATGCCTCACACAATGCTATGTTCTTGGTGTCAGGGGCTGAACTGTGTTTCCCTAAACTTCATATGTTGAAGTCCTAATCCCAGGCATCCCCTCAGAATGTGTGTGTGAAGACAGGGTCTTTAAAGAAGTAACTGAGGTTAAGTGAGGCCATGTGGCTGGTCCCTAATCTAATAGCACTGGTGTTCTTATAAGAGGAGAGAGAGGGACCAGAGGTCCATATGGCGAGAGAAAAGGCAATGTGAAGACACAGCAAGAAGACGGCCCCCTGCAAGTCAAGAAGAGGGGCCTCAGGAGAAACAGGCCACCTTGATCTTGGACCTCTAGCCTGCAAAACTGGGAGAGAATAAATGCCTGTCATTTAAGCCTCCACGTCTGTAGCACTTTATTTTTGCCAGCCTAGCAAACATGTGCACTTGGGGTGGGGTCCAGCCCTGTCCAGGGACAGGGAGGTGGTGGTAAGAAGCTCTGTCTTTCCTGGAAACAACACCCCTCCCCCCATCCCCACCTGGTCCCGAGGCACCTGGCTTTGGAAAATGACTCCCCAGTGCTCCATTTGTGTCGGGCCTGTCAACCACCCTTGGTTTATCTTCCTTTAATGAACGACGCCTTCCAAAGGAGAGATTCTAGCAGGTTTCTGTCTCAGAAGGCAGAGAGCCCAGGTCTCTGGGGTTTCTGTCCCCAGGGGGGCCTGGCACCAGTGTTCCCAGCTCTGCTGGGCACCAGAAGGGCTGTTGATGATCTGCTCCTGGGTGGGGTCCCCACACTGCAGAGAGTGGGGGACACCTTGCTGCATCCTAGGCTTGTTCATGCCTTGCATGAACCCACTGTTTCCAACTCTAAGCTTCTTGCACTGCTGCCTTTCTTGTTTTACCCCTGTGGACAGTGAGGCTCTTGGGAAGTCTGAGAAACAACCCAGTCCCAGCTGTGGCCCTTGTCCTCCCGGTCACGGTCACGGTCACGACAACCCCGCCAGTGAGGGAGGTCAGTGAGTGCTCTGAGCTTCAGTCACCCAGAGAGGAGGCGGGAGTAGGCGAGGTGCCAGCTTCCCCCACCCCCCCGCCCCCACACCGTGGCAATGACCTCACCTGCCCGCAGCTGCTCCCGGGAGACTGTGTGTGTTCAAGTCACATTTCATTTGGTTCATTCCACAACAGCACATACATGAAGTTCACTTTTTACTTACTGACCAAAAAGTGCTAGAGACTAAGATTGCAGGCACAGGTAATGGTGCTGGTAATAAACAGTCTGTTTAAACTTGGCTCCTAGTAAGTGTCAAGTGCATACCTTCTCCTTCTGGCCCCAAACCCTGAGAGACTGCCCCACAGTTCCTCCAGCAGAAGCCTTCATTCTAGACACCAGAGTCAAACACCGCAGTGATGATTTTTAGAAAGGAAACCAAAAGTTTTAGGATCCTCCCAGGGTTGACTTAAATTATTTGGCTTATCATATTACTGAAATAAGTAGGAAAACAAAATTATGTAAACTGTGGGTTCTTGGTAGCGTTTACCTAAGTCTAAAACTGAAACCAGTGTACAAATAAAATACAAAAAGTCCCTGCGAAACCACTGAAACTCAAGTTAGCACATTTAACAGTGACTGTAAAAGATTGAGGCGATTGACATATAACCTTGCGTAAGTTTGTTTATTTTTTTTTTAAACAGTGACTTAAAAAGAAATCACACTTACTTTACTGTGAACTGCCGCGTTGTTCTCCTGAACCCACGCACGGAGCAGTGACTCGGTGACGCCGGCCCCGGAGGTGCGATGACACGCTTCTTCCACGTCTCGTCGCCGCTGCAAACACGGCGCGCGTTTCCCAGGCACAGAACGCCGTGACGTCCGTGAATACGCGTTTCTCCTCCGTTTGTTTGAGAGATGAACACTATGTAGTGCTGAAATCTCTAGAAGCAGGTACGAAAGGATCTTCTATGTCAGGTGGAACATGTTTTAATAAACTTGCGAGATTTTTGTTCCCGTGAAGGTTAACATTCTCACAGAGGGGGTCACGGAGCCCCTGACATCTGGCTGGTGCTTCTCAGCGTGTTCGTGGGACCTGGTTGCAGGACGCCTGGATTTGAGGTTCTGCCTTTCACCCGAGACTCTCTCTCCGGCCTGAGCTGACCTCCAGTGCCTCTCCACTCTGTGGGCGGAGGTCTCCCTGACCCTGCAGGGACTTGCCTTGTGCTGTCTGCTTTTCCCGCGTGGGGCCCAGTGCACTTTGGCTGTGCGATGCCACCCAAACACAGAGCGCTGTAGAACTGCCCGGGAGAATGCTGCCCACGCGTGGCCTGCGGGCCCCAGCTGTCTGCCGAGCGGCCCCAGGTCCCCGGGCTGCGCTGGCAGCGGGAGGGGCCGCTGGCCACCCAGCTGATCCCGGCTGGGCTGGACTGGCTGCTCGCTGTGCCTCCACCAGAGGAAAAAATAGTTCGGTCCTTGGAAAACGAGCGACTCACACGACCGGAATAGCAACGGCAGACATTTAAAAACAGAAACACCTGCCTCTCGGAGTTGTGACAGGAAATGAGATTTCAGAAATGCCACCGTGGAGCTGGGGAAGCAGCAGCAGCCTCCCCCGTCTGGCCTCGGCTTCTGGCGCCTGCTGGGGCCCGTCCCCCGCCCCGCCCCAGGACCGGGAAAGCCCCAGCCCCGGGGACACTGCGACCGGGGCCGGCTCCGGGTCTGTCCGTCCGGGCTGAGCGCGGCCTGGCTGCGGCTGTCCAGCTGCTGGCCCTGCAAGACTGGCCTCCGAGAGGCCCCTCAGTCCCCAGGGAGAACCCCAGGGAGGGAAAGGGGCCTGGCGGCCCGTGCAACCCACCCCGCTGAGTCTTCCTTGGGTGGGCTGCACGACCCTCTTGACGGATGAGGTCTCAGGGGGGTTCTCCACGGAGCTTTCAGGAGGAGGGGGATGCTGTGTTCGGTCTGGGACAGGGGTCTCCAAAGTGGGGTATGCACATCTCAGGGGGTGTGGCTGATCCTCGAGGTCAAGGAAAAAAATAATAGCCCATCCACTGAATGTCTTGCTTCAAAGAGGAGAGAGAGAGCCGCACACCGTTAGTCTCGGGGAAGGCTGGCGCAGGCTGGCTACTCGAGATTGTCACGCGGGAGGACGGCCTGTGCGGGGTGGGTGCCATGGAAAGGAACTGACAAATTCTATTATCCTTAAAAAAAAAACTGTCACAAAAACAACGAATGGCTTTAAAACACCGCAGAGGAGGAACCTGGGGTGGGAGGCAGCGCGGACGCGGACCTCGCTGGCCGCCGCGCTCTGCTCCGGGCCCGGTGTAGCCAGCCGCGCTGTGCAGTAGTGACAACTGTGCTTTTAAAAAAATCTGACCGGGAGTGGCCGCAATTGAAGTTATCCGGAAGACTAACTAGAAGACGACTCTACAGTTGTCGTCATTCATGCTGAAGGGTGTACTGTGTTACCCAGGAGCAACGAGACAGTAAAAAATAGTGTTCACCTCATCCTTTTAAAGCTTCTTTCTGGGTGTTTTACATTGCACATAGTATAACAAGAGCACGTAGATACAATGTATAAAATGAGATAAACAGTCAGAACACGTGTGGCCGTGTGAACAGCCCGGTCGGGGTGGGCGACACAGAAACCCATGGGTGGCCCTCCAGGGACAGTGGCCCTCATACGTAGATGCTCGGGGCCACCGGGGGAGGCCGTGTTAAAGCGCAGGTCACGGGGCCAGCTCCAGGGTTTCTGTCTGCTTCAGGAGGTCTGGGAGGGGACGTAACAAGGGACACTTCTCGCAGGTTCCCCAGTGATGCTGCCGCTGGCCGGGGGACCAGGCTGCTGGTCTATAGGAACGACCGTAGCACAAGGGGAAGCAGGCTGCTGTCTCCACCTGCATCTCAGCGAAGACAAGCACCCCCTGAGGACCAGCGACTCCCCTGACCGGCCTTCCACACCGCCTGGCAGTTGCCCTCTGAGATGGATCCCTGAACCTTGGGCCTGGCTTTGCGATCATGTCCAGAAAGGGAGGAACTAGAAGGAATGCTAAGGAATGGGCCAGGGGAGGGCCTGGAGCAGGGGGTGGGAGGAGGAGGGGCTTGCGGTCCCTCTACTGGCCCCCCCACCCCCAGCACAAAGGACACAGGGCTGGAAGCTCAGGCTTTGGTGGCAAGGAGACCTGATGGAGCCCCTGTGCAGCCGCTCACCAGCTGCAGGCCTCCAGTCTTCAACAGTGCATGTGCGGTAGGAAATTGCATGTTACAGGAAAGAAAACGTATGTTTCTCATTGTCCTGCAGCCTTATCAGAAGGCCGGTCTCGGCAGCTGGGCTCAGGGAGGTGGCGGGGGAGTAAGCCTGGAGGAGCTGGAGTGTCCTGTGAGGCAGAAGCTGTGGACAGCGTGGAATGGGTCACACACTGCTCTCCTGTCCCCTACACATCAGCATCCAGGGCAGGGACGGGAGGCCGATGCCAGCATCTCCCATCCAGTGGCAAAGGCTAATACAGAGGTCTTGGGCCAGCGCGGGGTGGGGGCTCTGCTGCTCTGCAGCTCCCTCCTGAACACATTCACACCCAGGTTTCTTCTTCTCCATTTAAATGCACGATTACAGGAGACACCGGAAAGCCAGAAGCTGTGACACCTCAAGGGACGTAGGTTTCAATGGGATTTCCAGCACAGGCTGGGCAGTAAACTCAGTGTTCCTTATATGGGGCCCGATCACATCCCTGGTCGTGCAGGCCGCTTACTTCTGAGGGAAGGCCTACTGTGGTCTCAGTTTTCTGCACCTGCCTCCGCTGGCAACCCATGACAAATAGAATTCCAGTTCCAGGCACGCAGCTGGTGGGAGAGGGAGAGGGGAGGGAGCTGTGAGCGGTCCCTGCCTGGCCCTGGTGCAGGCTGTGCCTGGGGCTGATGGGATAGGGCAGGCTCCGGGGGCCCTGGGCAGGCTCCCTCCTTCCTCAGCACTCCTTCTATTGGGCTTGAGCTTTGTCTTCAGGGTTAGGGTGCCTCCTTTACCACCACAACTAAGGGCCTGGAAAGGGCTATGGTGCCTCTGAGATGGGTCGAAATCCTCGCCCCACCTCCCAGCCTCAGTTCCTTGTTCTGGAAAACAGAGTGATGGGGGAACTGACAGTGCATGGCCGTGAGAAGGAAGCCAGTGTGTGCAAAGTGCCCAATGCACGCTCCCTTGTAGCCCTACTATGTGCTGATGCAATCTGACAAAATTCCAAAAACACCTGTGGAAGCTAAACTTGGAGAATCTTATCC
Source organism: Phyllostomus discolor (assembly GCF_004126475.2). NCBI lineage: Eukaryota > Metazoa > Chordata > Mammalia > Chiroptera > Phyllostomidae > Phyllostomus > Phyllostomus discolor. Next base: position 16,505,604 of record NC_040911.2, on the reverse strand, counting down.
AGGCCTTCCTGGAGCATCTGAAGGTAAGAGAATTAACTCACTCATTCATCCATGCAACAAATAAATATTGAGTGCTGACTGCACATCAGACAATAAACTAGTAAATATCTACAAGTAAATAGAGTTAAAAGCCAGGAGGGCTATTCGTTCACGCAGAAGGGCCTCGGGGCTCTGGTGGGTGTCCCTGGGGACTGTGCTGCTGGGCATGTTGAGAGGGGCAGGCAGCTGGCACTGCCAGTGGCTTAAAGCCCATTTCTACCCCAGACAAGGCAGCAGAAGAACCAGAGTTGCTGCAGGCCCGAGGGCCCACAGTGAGACAGAGGGGAGGTGGATGCTGGAGGGGCTGGCCCACTCCTCCTTCTCACTCTGAGCGGGTGCCAGCCTGCTTGGTCCCTGTAGAAGCCCTTTCTTCTGTGCATACCTATCCCCTCAAGTCTTCCCGGTACACCAAAAGCTTTGGAGTCAGGCCCTTGGAGACAGAACTGGATACAAATGCTGCTCCCTTTCTGTGCCCCGAGAAAGTCATTTTAGTTCTCTGAGCCTCAGTTTTCCACCTGCAAAATGGTGATAATTGCATCTCCTTGTTCACTCCACTCAGGAAAACCAAGTGAGATGGTAAGAGGAAGTGCTTTCAGGTCCACAGCATCTTGCACCCCATGTCTGCCATGTGGCAGATCAAAGTAGCGGCCCACAGGGTGGCAACCTCCTCCTCAAATGGGCTTCCACGTCTTACAGACAAGGAAGCCATAACGAAACCCCTGAAATGTAAGAGCAGCATGGAGCCGTCTGACCTGCCAGCCTCGTTACGGTGAGGTGGGGTCCTCACAGCTGGATGTGGGGAGAGGAAAAGGAGCTGCATATTGGTGCAGCAGTGAGCTGGATGGGGAACATCTGGGTCCCCCTCAGCCAGGGGACGGCAGGGTTAAAGCCACAGCTCCTGTGAGGTCTGAACAGCCCCAGGGGCTGCTGCAGATGCAGTGCCTGCACAAACAATCCAATGGCATCTGCCGTATTTCAGGTGGGCCGAGAGGACTGTGCTGTGACAGCAATGGCCACACTGCAGATGACCATGACCTGTCTGCATCCCCCACCTCCCTGCTAGGGGGCCATGGTGGTCTTCTGCTTAGTCAGGTCCCCACCCAATCCTTTCACCAGAGCCATTACCCACAAAGCACAGCCCGTGACCGAGGACCCCTTACAGCAAAGGTCTGGCCCTTCGTTTCTGTATGTGAGCCGAGATTGGTTTTCATGGTTTCTTTTTAAATACACTTAATTACATTATTACAGTTGTCCCATTGTTTTCCCCCCTTTATTCCCCTCTAGCCTGTACCCCCTCCCACCATCATTCCCCCCCTCCGCCTTAGTTCATGTCCATGGGTCATACATGTAAATTCCCTGGCTTCTCCATTTCCCATACTGTTCTTAACCTCCCCCTGTCTATTTTGTACCACTAATTATGCTTCTTATTCCCTGTGCCTTTTTCCCCATTCTCCCCCTCCTCACTGATAACCCTCCATGTGATCTCCATTTCTGTGAATCTGTTCCTGTTCTACTTGTTTGCTTAGTTCATTTTTTTTTTAGGTTTGGTTGTTGATAGTTATGAGTTTGTTGTCATTTTACTATTCATATTTTTTCTTTTTTTCTTAGGTAAGTCCCTTTAACATTTCATATAATAAAGCCTTGCTGATGATGAACTCCTTTAACTTGACCTTATCTGGGAAGCACTTTATCTACCCTTCCATTCTAATGAGAGCTTTGCTGGATAGAGCAATCTTGGATGTAGGTCCCTGCCTTTCCTAACTTCAAATACTTCTTTCCAGCCCCTTCTTGCCTGCAAGGTTTGAGAAATCAGCTGATAGTCTTATGGGAACTGCTTTGTAGGTAACTGTCTCCTTTTCTCTTGCTGCTTTTAAGATTCTCTCCTTATCTTTAATCTTGGTTAATGTAATTATGATGTGCCTTGGTATTTGCTTCCTCAGGTCCAACTTCTTTGGGACTCTCTGGGCTTCCTGGACTTCCTGGAAGTCTATTTCCTTTGCCAGATTGGGGAAGTTCTCCTTGATTATGCTTTCATGTAAGTTTTTAATTTCTTGCTGTTGTTCTTCTCCTTCTGGCACCCCTATGATTTGGACATTGGAACTTTTAAAGTTGTCCCAGAGGTTCCTAAGCCTCTCCTCATTTTTTTGAATTCTTGTTTCTTCATTGTTTTCTGATTGGACATTTCTTTTTCCCTCCTGGTCCACACTGTTGATTTGAGTCCCAGTTTCCTTCCCATCAATATCGGTTCCCCATACATTTTCATTTATTTCACTTAGCATAGCCTTCATTTTTTTCATCTAATTTGCAACCAAATTCAACCAATTCTGTGAGCATACTGATTACCAGTGTTTTGGACTGTACATCTGATAGGTTGACTGTCTCTCGATCACTTAGTTGTATTTTTCCTGGAGCTTTGATCTGTTCTTTCACATGGGCCATTTTTTTTTTTGCTTGTTTGTTTCAGCGCACCTGTTGTGTAGTAAGGTGAGGAGCCTTAGGTGTTCACCGGGGCGGGGCAACCCACGTCCCTACGTTGTGACGCTGTATGTGGGGGCGGGGTCTGAGAGGGAACAATGGTGCTTGCTCAGCTCTCACCCTGCTTCCAGTCACTTCCCCCACTTCCCACAGGCAAACTGGGCCCTTCTGGTGCTCATTCCCACGTGGGTGGGCTTGTGTACGTTCTAGGACCCTGTGGGTCTCTCCAACGAACTCTGCTGTGAGGCTGGGAGTCTCTGCCGCTGCTGCCTCGCCCCCCACAGGTGTTTTCAATCAGGGGTTTGAGGCTTTATTCCCCATGCGGGAATTCTGGGTTACGGGGTCTGTCTTGCTCCCCAGTTGTTCCTCCCGGTTTATCCGAACCCGAATGTGGGACTGCCCAGTCTGCCAGCTGCCGCCTCCCTGCTCTGCCAGCTGCTGCCTCGCCCGCCCGGTCCTCCAGCCACCGCCTTGCTGTGAGTCCTCTCCGCCCGGCTGCCTATCTCCACCCTTCCTGTCAGTCTGGATGAATGTTTCTTCGTTAACTCCTTGGTTGTTGGACTTCCATATAGTTCGATTTTCTGGCAGTGCTGGTTGTTTTTTGTTTTTTTTTAAATTTGTTGTCCTTCTTTTGGTTGTGTGAGGAGGCAACATGTGTCTACCTATGCCTCCATCTTGGCCGGAAGTCTGGTTTTCATGTTTTAAATTGTGTGAACTTCCTCTCAAAAGAAGCGTGATAATTTGTGGCATGTGAAAATCACATGACATTTAAATGCCAGTATATATAAATGGTGGTTTGTTCGTTTGTTTTGTGGTCTACAGCTGCTTTTGTGCTACATCAGCAGAGTTGTGTAGTTGTGACACAGATTGTATGCTCTATGAAACCTGAGATGTTATCTGGCCCTTTGCAGAAAGTTTGCCGATCCCTGACTTAGAGAAATGTTCCTTCTAGGACCATCTGGACTTTAATTCACACTCATGTCTTAAGCAAAAGAGAGGGAGCTCTAATGGTGGAATTTAGGCATCTATCTATGACGGAGTCTTCCTCTGGCTGAACTTTCCAGGGGAGGGTGTGGTGAAAACTAGAGCCAGGTAACAGAGAGGAGCAGGATGCAAAATAGAAGACTGGAGTTTCGCATGCCAGCTCCAACTAACTAATAATTATGTGATTTTGAACAATAAAAAAAGTTTTTTAATTTCTGGTGCTTTATCAGCCATCTGAGATCTGCCCTCTCGACCTCAAATAGAAAGACAGCAGTGTGAGATGCCTTAAGACCTAAAGAAAGGGTCTCAGATGCAAAGATAAGCCAATTCTAGAGCATCCCGATAAAGTCCACTCTTCCTTGCAAGGCCAGATGACAAAGGTAACTGTAGGGGCAGTGGCCCTATTGTCACCCAAGTCAAGATCCTTGGCATTTGTGCAAGTGACATTTTAGGTCATTCCCACGTCACCCAGGAGGTCCCTGAGAGGCCTGTCATTTTGCTGAGGCACAAAGCTGAGTTGCTCACAGGCTACCGAGTAAAACTAGTAGACGGCCCAGCATCCTGTCCCAGGACTGCTGGCTGTTCTCTGTTATAAGATGTAGGAACTAATAGAGATTAAAAGCTTCCTTTGTAAATAAATGCTCTGTGTCCATGCTGTTGGCTCTCTCGAAAGTCACGGTCAAGTGTTTATTTGCAGTCAGGAGACTGGCCTGTGGCAGCCATTCCTAGGCACTAACATACATACCTTTAGGAGCAACCCCAAGAAGTGGTTTCCTTTTATTGCAGTCTCCATTTCCGGTTCCTAGAAATAGCTGATTTCAGCAGCACCTGATGACCACAAATTACCTGAGGGCCATGGACGGATGGCAACCACATTTTGGACATCAAAGCACATTGTTGTCTGAATTGCAACCACACCCTGCGGTGGTCCCACAGCTTGCAACCGAACTTTCACTTGATGTTTATTTCCATTCCACTAACCGAACATGTGCTCTTAAAAACGCAAAGCCACACTCCAGCCCGTGCCAAAGGCAGTTGCAACAAATTGCATCACCTGGACTTTTTTATTTATAATAGCTAGCCCCGTTGGCAGTGCACATTGGCCAGTTGTGCGCTATTTTAAACCCGTCCTGTTCCTTTTCTCCTTGGTGCCAAGGGCACACGAAGCTGCCCAAAATGGAAGGGATTCAATCAGCATTGGAAGATTGCACCCAAGTCCTGCTTCCTAAACCCCAGGGGAGATCTCAGTGGGAAGGAGGACCCCACTAGCTGAGGTCAGAGTCCTTTTTATGTGTCTGTTTCCCCAGGCTGAATGCGGGGCCCAGCTGACAAATGCTGGCAGGAGCAAACAACTAAGGGCAGCTGGGCAGCAGGGAGGGACCTGGGAACAGCAGGGGCTGCAAGCATGTCCAGAGGATGCATCCTGGCTGAGTTTTCAGTGGCCACCTCCAGAGCCCCACCCCTCTGCCTGGCCAGGTCCAACTGTCCTTGGCAAAAAGGGCTGCAGGTGGGCCCGCTCATCACCCTGTCCTTATCAGAACCCCCATCCTGGGCCAGAAATCTTTTGGAGCCAGGCCGCTCTCTTTACTGGTCTTCCAGTCAAGGATGTAGCTTCCTGGACAGAAAGTCCCCTTTATCTCTGCTGTCTCCCCCTGGTCACTCTTGAATTTGTACATTAGTTCCTCTCCCAGTCTCCCCTCCTTTCTGAAATGGCTTGTGGGTCCCGCTCTAAACTCTGGCTGGATGCTCTGCATGCGGATGCCTCCACGTGGCCAGCCCCCTGCATGGCTTCGTTTTGGAAGCTGGCTGCACCTCCAGCCCGCATCTCAGCTCTGAATGATGCCATTCCTCAGAATCATACTGGTGTGTCGGTCGGGATGAGGCTCCTCTCTGAGTCTGAGTCCCTCCTAAGGCCTCCAGGCTGTGTCGTGGGGTGGGGGGAGGGGAGGCAGACAGGTGGGATCAAGCCCACACCCAGAGAGGCCCCACGCAGCTCTGTACCTGCTAAGTGGGCCAGGCCGGCTTTGCTGATAGTAGGACAGTGTGTAGAATAACACTCTGATTACTATGAACACCGAGGAATAGACACGCAGTATTTATGAATGAAATCTTTCTTTACCACAGGTGATACAAGCTGTGCGCTCAGAGAGCTTTAAGCAGGTTGGCACGGGGCGAGGTTGTTGCAACCGAGTGGCCAGCGCGGGCTCAGCTCCCCAGTCCCTGTCCTGCCACCAGAGCCTCTGGGCGCCCAGTGGGCAAACTCATTCCCCTCCCCATCTGCGGGACTGGGTAACTGCCCTGCTCCCCAGGACTGCGCAGGCACAGTAATGTAAGGAGCCCTTTTGGAAATGAAGGAACAAGAAGGTGCGGCATTGAGTGAGAGCACCAGAGGCCCCCACAGCTGGAGGACTCTGGAGGTGCAGGAGGAGGGGACTCTCTCCCTGGCCTGGGCCTCAGTGTATCCCCCGATGAACTCTGTCAAGGTCTCCCCGGCTCATCTGTGCCCTCTTCCCCTGGTCAAAATAGAATGCCACTCAAGCACAGGGCTTTTAGTTCCTCTTTTACTTGTGTTTAGAAGCAAATGAACTATGCAGCCTATGAAGCCCTTGAACCTGACGCTGGGGAAATCCAGGCACCAATTCAAGTGAGAAAGGGGTTCCCAGAAGCCCAGGGAAAACCATCAACTGTCGTGAAGCCGGAGGATTTCCTCTTATGACAAAGCTTCACACATGGTGAGAGCACAAAAGGTGTCTCGGGTCTGGATCCCACCTGCCCAAGAAAAAGCAAGCACACCAGAGGTGTGCGACATGTGATAAGCACCTTCCAGGAGCATCAGTTTTACTCTTAGCAGCTTCTGTGGGGACTTGGGTTGTTTAAGATTATCTCAGTATCAAATATGGATGTTGCTCGGAAAATGCAAAATGTTCACTGATCAGATTGAAACTCAGGCTTTCAAGAAATTCCAGGCTTGCAGCTTAGTCTACAAGCCTGGCTTCGGAGAGCCTGACACCCTCACCCGCACCTCCTCCCAAGAGTCAGCAGGTCAGGACCTCAAGGGGCAGACCCAGCACCAGCCCGCCCAGCTCGCTCCCAAGTGACTCTAACGTTCAGGGGAGAATGAGCAGCTACGGCTCAAGGGTGTGTTTGTTCTTGAAACTCACAGGAGGAGGGGAAAAGGTCTGAAGGGGGTGTGGTCCCTGAGTAGCCGAGCCAGTGATTCTGAGTGGCTCGTCATCTGACAGGCAGGGTGACAGACCCACCTGGGGCTTTGCAGGACCAAGCCAGTGTTGACAACAGGCCCTGGAGGATGAGGTCCACCAGGGTTAGTGCCCAGTGGCTTTGGCACTGCACAGTGGGGACACACTGGGTACAGACCTGGAAGAGGACCAAGGACTCACACGTAGGTGGCCTTTTCTATCCAGCCACCGTATCTTTTGATAATGCAGAGTAAACCATATAAGGAGGTCTCTCAAAGCCCAGTAAAGAAAGACAGCACTCCCCAGCACCTCCCCAAGTCTGAGGCGATGCTTCAGACCTCCAGTTCCTTCAGGGAAACAGGGTCAAATGGGAAAACCACTGAAAATGACTTTCCAGAAAGGTGCTGTCCTCAGATACCATCTTGGCACCCAGGACACAGGTCCTTAGGCAGCTTAGTTCTTTATTGTTCTACACAGTACCTTTCACCAATCACATTCCAGGGTGGCAAGTGCAGAAGCCGGAGGGCCTGGTGAGCTATGAAGCCAGCCCCTGGGCACAGTGGTCTGGGGCCTGGCAGCAGAGATCTCTAGAGCCCCTGGGCAGTGAGAGGCAGCTTTGTGAAGGGGCCCCGACACTCAGGGATCTGGAGTGGCACCTCGGTTAGAATTTAGATGCTCATGGGCATCTGAATGCACAAATGTTAAGCAACAAAGGTGTCTTGTTATGTTAAGGACGCGGTTTTTGGACCTCATCTAAGAGTGGGCACTGGAGGTTGAATCAATCTCTAATGAATGGCCAGGTATTTAATGAATCATGACCATGCAGTGAGGCCTCCGTAAAACCCAAGAGGACAAGGTTCGGAGTGTCTGGGTTGGTGGACTCAGGGAGACTTGGAGTGACGTGAGTGGAGAGGAGATGAACGCTGTGTGCCCCCCCACCCCCCGCCACACCTGGCCCTATGCATCTCTTCCACGTGGCCGTTCCTGTTATATCCTTTTATTATAAAGCATTGTTCTAGTAAGTAAAATGTTTGCTGAGTTCTGTGAGGCTCTCTAGCAAATTAATCCAACGGGCGGAGGGCGTGGGAACCTGACTTACATGGGGGAGAGGGAGCTGACTTACATAGGACTGAGCCCTTAACCTGTGGGATCTGATGCTGTCACCAGGCAGTGACAAGAGAAATTTTCTGAGATGCTGTAAACTACAGTGGGCTAGAGTGTTAGCCTACCAACAATTTGCTGTGGGCCAGCTCACACGGCTGCTCACCTTCCTGGACGTATGTTGCAACTTTGAATTAATTTCCAGGTGGCTATTTCTGTAACTATCTAATAGCTAGGCACCACCCAACTCCAGGAACCCCACTTCTTGCTCACACACGAGTTTTCCGGATTGCTGTCTACAGCCAATCCCAAAGAGCAAATGCTTCTCTTCCTTAGGGACTCTGCTCCCTTCCCAGAACTATTAGCCCCGCTTCACCTTCTCCCACTCCTTTTCTCTACAGATAAGGTAAATGCATGCAGAGCAACTCACATCTTTCTCCTTTTACCTGATGTGTAAAAATGCCTGCCAACTCCAGGGCAGAGGGCTTGTTGACTTTTCCACTGGGCGCTGCGGCTGGTGGTTTAGACTCCAGGCCCAGGACCCGGTCTCCCAACCCTCCAACCTCCAGCCCCGCAGCATTGGTTCAATAAACACTTTCCTTTACGACTTTTGGCCATGGAATTTAAATTTTTTATTTAACAACAGTGTCAGAATTGAGTTGAACTCTTGGACACCCTGCTTATGTCTAAGTTGGTGGTGTGGGAACCCTTCACCTCCAACACAGTACCTGTTGAAATTGTGATCTCAGAATGCAGAGAGACTCACAGGTCAGTGCACTGACTGAAACCGCTTTGTGGGGAAGACGTGAAAATGCAGTAGAAATGAGAGGGTCATAATAGGAAACCTGTTTCCCCTGCCCTCGGCAAAATGGACGTAATAGTCCCTACCCCGCCAAGGCTGGGGTAAAGGTTAAGTAAGATTATGCACCTGAGTTAAGTGGGTCGCCCAACCAGAGGTAGTGTTCTAGAACCCAGTCTTTTCACTTTTACTTCCCATTGCTCTTCAGTAGCACTTCAGTGTTTTTTTGGGGTCATGCTGGGTTTTGAAAAAGAACCAGAATAAGAGGGATGCTACCTAGGAAAGTAAGTTATTTATTTCACAGCATCTCTAGGTCTCGATCTGAGTTGACTTTTGTGTAGTCCTTGTAGGTTTTTATTTTCATTTTACAGATAAGGAAAATAAGACTCAAAGTACATAATCTGCAAAGCACAGGATTAGATGCCCTCTGTTGAAGCCAGACATTAAAGGAACTTTGTACTGAAATAGACTCCAAAGCTGGAAAATAAATTTTGTAGGCCTGGCCCAGGAGCGCTTTGCAAAACTAAATGACTGGAAACAGCCAGGGATGTGACTGAGAAGTCAGATGTGAGATGTACTATAAAAGGTGACACACTCAGTTCCCCTTCCGTGCTCTGCTTGGGTTTAAAGACCTCAGGGAGACAGACCTGGAGTCCAGCCGACCCCATCTTTGACTGGGAAGGGTTTCCTGACTCACCAAAGGGTGATGGTGGGAGGGACAGCAGGACATATTCCTGGGGAAAGTTAAAAAAAGATAGGGGGCAAGTTCACGAACAAGGTTGAGGAACTGGAATAGGTCAAGATAAGGCTTGCCCACTAGTAATGAAAGTAAAAGGACCATTTCTGTTAACTTTGACCACAAATGCAATCTTTGAAGAGAGGGCTGTTTTTGAAAAAACTACCAGGAATTACCTGCTTGGAAAGAGAAAACATGAGATGGCTGCTTTTCAGAATACGAAGCCTGAGAACCTTCACTCATGTTCAGAAAAGACACACCTAAGGCATGTCTGGCCTGCAGCTATCTGGAGCTTCTAGAATCAAAAAGAAACATCCTGAACAACACCGCTGGTTGACTTTAAGAATATGCAAAGTTCCCAAGTAAAGATTCTGTAATACACAGAACGAAGGAAAACTGCTATCTAATCCAAGCACAACCAAGAGCTCACTCATAGCCCATTCTTGGTTTTTATCGATAGCCAGATCCCAGGGTGGGCGCCGGGGTCCTTCACTGAGGTAGTAGACTGTTTTAAGTAGCTTTAAGACTTGCTTTTAGATACTCACAATTATTTTCACACATACACAATTCTTAAAACTATTTCCAGTAAGTTCTTGTTGTAGATTCCAGCAACATGGAAGAAATTAACTAGCTAATCCCTTGTTTTCCTCTGTGGTTTTGGTCCTCCTTTCAGAAAGTTTTACTTCACCGACAGCACTCAGTAATTTCTCAATAGTAGGCATGGCTGTTTGTTAACTCTACTATCAAATTCTTTTAAAAGCCACCTAATAGCGAACCTCAAAGACTTGAAATCGACATAATTTACAAATGGTTCACGTTAGTGAAACCCACAGGCTATCAAGCATTCCTTCAGTCCTTTTTGAAGTTTGAGCTCTCTAGTTTTAGATTTATCTTTAAAGTATAATGCCTAGTTTCCATACTTCAGTAGTTTACATCTATGACTCAAGTAGGCATGAAACCACTACCCCATTGAAGCCTCTTCTTACAACGCCTTGGTAACTCCCCTGAAACTGCAGGAATAGATTACGTCAAAACTTCCCTTGTGTTTGCTTTTGCTCTTGGGAACTGTCGCGGAATACATGAAGTCTTGGTGCTTTAATATTTTTCAGTTTTAAATAATACTACATTCTTGTAGTTCTAGGACCATGTTTTTAAAAAACCCAAATTTTCATTTTGAATAGAGGTTAACTGTTAACCTGTTGGTGAACTTTCTAATCTGACAGAACCTCCACGTCTCTCTGGGGCATATGCAATTTGTCTTCATACATTTGACAGGTTTTTCTGTGCAGCCCCTGAGATGGTGACACTGACTTCCCCCATGTTGATCCTCAATATTAGTATGTGCAGTAAATTATACATAGGATGTTGGTGATGGGCTCTGAACAAGATTTATAACACCTCAGTCCTGTCTTCTTAAACTAGCAAGCTTATTACTGAGGCAGTTCTTTTCAGTTTGTTGTGTGTATCATAGCTCCATTTTAAGGCTTAAGGTACTTAAGCACACTCTCACAAAGACTGCAAATTTAAAAGGTACTCAAATACTTACGAAGATCGCAAACGTATAATTTTAAATGCAGAAGCAGCAGTAACTCATTCGGGAAACAGGTCACAAACTTCTCCATTTTCCCAGAGACCTCTAAAAAAACACCTGGAGGGCCTGGTTTCTCCTCAGCCATTTCCCTCTTTTGCTTCCCTGTTTACTATTTCAAGTATCTAACCTCGCCTCCTCCAGATGGAAGTTCTCCTGCACAGGTGTGAAAATGCTACCTTTAAAATGTAAAAGCATATGCACACTAATGCAGAGGCAGCACAGATTATCCCAAATGGCAGGAAAATTTAACATTTTTTCATTATTTTCAATTACTTCACAAGGTCAACTGAAGACACATAATGGAAAATAGTTACTCTAAGATATCCAAGTAGGAAGGCATAATAGTTTAAAGAGAATAGCTATTCCTACTCTTTATATTCAATGGAATCTCGTTATTAGGTTTCTCAATGTCCCTCCCTATTTCATCAATGCTGGTGGAGCCGTTACTTAAATCACTAACAGAAAATGGTTAAGGTATGAAATAGCTATAAATGGTATTATTGCAACCACTAAATTATGTTATGGAAGTATACGAACATGAAAAAATGTTCATGATGTATCAAACAGCCCTAACCCTCACTATTTATAAAAAATTTTGGAGTGAGACAAATAGAAATTTGATGGGGGAATAGGTAGCAGATTGAGAACCAGTGTTTTATAAATACACTGATAATAATTTGAAGTGTAATAACATACCTATACCAATTTCTAAACCTAATTATTGTATCTAGCCTTTTTACTCTTGCTAAAAACTTATTTTGCAAGGGGATTCCTTTGTTAAAACCCTTTATAGGAAGAATTACTTATTACATATCATAATTAAGCTGCTATCCACACCAAATGTTTTCAGGTTAGCATCTAGTCTACAAGGTTGTAAAACGGAATCTTGTGGAGTCCTTCTCAACAGGTTTGCCTAATTTTTGATTAGTGCGGTGCTTTGATTCCCTGGAGACGCAGGTCCGCAGGGTTCCTAGAGCCCCTCCCACTCGATGCTTCTCAAGCAAGAAAATGAACTCAGGCACTAGAGGAAAGGCAGATCCAGACTTCGAATTTGCTAAGTGTTTATCTTGGCTAACATTAGTTTCAGACAAAGTTTTGGCTTCTTCTGCCAAAGCCTTCAAAGCAGATTATTTTCAAGGTCCTCTGAAAGATCTTGACCTTAAACTGGGTAAAAGTTAAGAAATTCGTATTTATCGGTCACTCATTTATGCTGGAATTGTATAAAACACACCCGATTCATTTAACTTTCGTACTTTTGGAGGCTAATCCTAAATTAGCAAAATAATTCTGACAAAATAACTCTAGGGCAGTGATCTTGCCCATCATCAAATCGATATAGTCCAGTCTTCTAGCATGGCCTAAGAATCTATCCAAAACCAATAATAAAAAGACTTATTCTGGGTGTGTAATGCATACCTCTAAGTATTAAGAATGAATAGAATTCCTGTTTTTTTAGAACAATCTTAGAAATATCTTTATTCTTGCTTATTAACAAATAGCAAGAATTTACTCCAACCAGCGTCATCAAATCAATTTCACCGATGGAGTAGTATTTTTGTCAACAACAAAACCTTTCAGAAGGTACTTAGCAAATTAAATCCAGGAATGGCAAAAGTAGGTTTACAGTTGTGAGTGTGTGAAGCTGTTATTCTTGTATTATACAGAGGACGAGCAAAAGTAGTTTACACTTGGGAGTACCCGAAGCAGTTAACACGGCTATTGCGATCATCATGACCTGCGTGTCTTTTCTTCCACACGAACGACTGTAAACCTACTTTTGCTCACCCCTGTACCTTTCCACATTAACTACTATATAAACCAACCCTGGCCCATCCTGTACGTGTACCTACATATTAGCGGGAAAAAAGTTTCATATATTTGATGATTAAAAACAAAACACAAATTTTCAACAAAGGATAGAGACTAGAGTCTAAACTGAATTCAGGGTTTTAGTTAACATAGCCTATACAAAGTCATTTTCTATTTTATTTATAATTAACTTAATAGTAATTATTTGTGGCCAACTACACAACGTGCAACTAAAAAAATCTAAAACTAGATAAATCTCTAATTTTACTATAATGTAACACCATTTAAAGAAAAGGCTAAATTTGGATAGGGACACATAAGTGGCACATTCAACAGTAACACCACACTAAAAAATACTCACAAGGAACACGGGTAGCTGGAGGAAGAACTTTGTAAAAGAAAATAAAAGGAAATACTCAATTTTGGATATAGGTATCTTCCAGTCTAAACTAATGATCACATGAAAAACACCAATGAGAAAACATTTAAGTTAATGGAAACAAGTCTTTATTAAGTAACTTTTAATATCAGAAAAATAAAACTCTTATAATTCTCTTTACAGCAAATATATAATATCAGTGCTTTGGCCATCTTAAGTTAAAGGCCCTTTATCATAAAATATATGGTTTTAAACTTTACTCAAATTGAATTTATAATCCCTATGACTTCCCTACATATACATAACAAAAGAGTGTAGTAAAATTAGCAAATACTAAACTATATTGATAATTTATCATTCTTAGTTTGTGGTTTTAGAAACAGTACACGCACCTAATATATATGTCAATTCCTTGGCTTATTAGTTGCAGTGTACAATGCAACAAAATACAAAATACATGCTTGGTGAACATTCGTTCGTATCTACAAGACGGCAGCTAAAGGTTAGGTTTCAATACTGACATTTAACTATCCTACAAGCAATTAGCATTACATCATAATATGCCATCAAGGCAATTTTTGTATACTGAAAAAATCAAAATAAAAACCGTTATTTGTAAACTTTTATACGAAATGTAACTCTTCAAGTGGAAATAAAAAATAAAATTTGTCTATTTACTATTCAATACACATAGGATTTCAATTTTTGTTATACTGAGAAAAAAAAGCTCTTTTGTGTTGGGAAAATAACGCTTCAAAAAAATAATTAGTAGAAAAACCCACCAGTATAATGTTTTGTCCTGTCGATGCCAGCATAGATTTGGGAACATAGTCAGGATGACGTCATAGACATCCACAGGTGAAATGTAAAAGTGTATCTTAAATCTTTCCTTATGATTGGAAATAAGTTTTGAAATGAAGTAAACTGATTGGAGGTCATCACAGCTGCTTTTGTGAATTATGCCAAGGGCATTATTATCCCTCTCTCCCTACCCCTTCCCTAAATTACTAAAAAATAAAAATATATTTATCATGTGCAAGACAAATATGGATTGAACATAAAATGTTTCACATTTTGATCTAGAGTCTAAAAATTAATCAATAGCTTGATTAGACTAATGAATGGAATGTTCACATCCTCAATTATTAGCCAATACAAGTGAACCCCAAAGCCCTTCCTGAAATGCGAAAATCCAGGTGGCCATTTCCACATTCATTGAGGGAGGCAATGGGTTGGAATTCACCATCAATACAATTGCATTCCTGATCCACTGATCATACCAGCTGGGCGAGATGAAGGTCAATGTAGCAGTTTTTTGTCCCAAATTATAACCAGTGATTGAGTAAACTGCCATCAGCCCTATTATTACCAGTAATTCACAATGCATTAAAAAGTTACTTGTAATCCTGCAGAATTAGGCGTAAGTTGTTGTAAAATAAAAACAAACAAACCTGTTTTGTCAAAACTGGCAGTGTAAAAGAAGGCAGCCCTGGAAGTGTCTGAATCATCTGTAATGCCAAGTACCCTCCATAAACTCTTAATGTGGTTAGGCTTTGGGACCCATTGTTTTGAAATCTTAGACGTATACACTTTTCTCACAGGCTCACACAACCTATGTTTATCTTCACTCCATAGAGTTGAACTTCGGCTTTAGCAATTCTTATACAAGCTATGTCTCTGGGTCTACAGGATAATATTAATAATTCAAACCAAACTAATAGACAAGAGACCACTTAGGTTTAGTGTTACCATAGCAGCCTTTTATAAGTTTACTAACAACTTTAGCCTAATCCCAATAAAGCCTGATAACAGTCATAAGAATTCATTAGGAAGTTTACTGGGGGTACCATTATACCCATGCCTTTACGAGTCCATATAGAGATATAGTATTTATGTATATATATATAGTTAAGAGTGAATCTGGATTGCCTGAGTAACAGCTGTCTGGCAAACTGGACATGATGGCGTTCTCTTTTCACAGATCTTGTTGGCACATTCCATGCAGAAGAGGTTGTGGCCACATGGAACTAGGGCAGCAATAACTTCATTCTCAAAACAAATCACACAGTCATGCTTTCGCCTTGATTCTGGAGGTGAGCTAGAGGTGGAACCACCATTGGAAGAGGAGTAACTATTGGTACCATTAGAAAAAGCAGGGATGTATATCGGAAGGCCAACATGGTTGCCTGTACTAGGTGGGTCGCTCCTAACCCTCCGAGCAAGTGGGTGTTCAATGCTCTCAGGAAATGTAGGAGACAGACGAGGAGTAGATGGCTGACTTCCTCTACGCTGAGTCTTCATGTTACCAGAAGGATCACTCCCAAAGCCAGAGAGTGGGTTAACTGGTTCAAATGGAGTCCAGATAGTTTGCGCAGATGTTGGTAAAGAGTCAAAGGCAGGAGAATCAACTGCAAGATCTTCGGAGCCTACAGATGGTAGTGTATCTCCAAACCAAAAGTTTCCTGTGCTAAATGGGCTTGTTGGACTAAAGTCAGCCAGCCTATTGCTTCCGAAGTAGGAATCTGTGGAACCACTTCCCAGAGAACTGGAACTATCATTTCGATAATTGGATATCATTCTTGCACGGCTAGGAGGAACTGGATTGGAGGAGAGCCACGCAGAGCTAAGAGTGCCACTTTCAAAGCTTACATCGGTACCGTTGTAATGGAAATCATTCTCTTCATTGAGCTCAATGTAGTTTCCTGTACGCATGGCAATATGCATTTCTATTTCTTCTCGTGCTCGGTCAACATTTTCAGGCATCCCTGTCACTTCGAAGACAGGCTCCTTATCTCTGCTCGGAGTTACTATGTATGTGTGGGTCTGCTGCTGAATTCTTTTAATAGTTGCTCCTTTGGGTCCAACGACTAGCCCTACCACACGATACGGGACCCTCACTTGAACAGTGGTTTGGCCGGGCAGATTAGGACTTGACAACCCTCCCAGGGCAGGGCCATTCTTGTTTCGAGATGCACGGATCATGGAGAAGTGCTCTGCAGCTGAGAGGATTTCTCTTTTGGCCATGGCAACATCTTCTTTCCGCCCAGTGACGACAAAAATGGGCTCTTCACCACGAACAGGTGTCTTGATATACGTGTTTGTCTTGGCTCTCAGTGCTTTAATTTTACAGCCTGTTAGAAAGAAAATATGTCATAAGAATCAACATCTACTTCAACAATATTGATAAACAAATCACAAAGTGCTCCTTTCAAGCTAAACTCTGCTTCCGGGCAGCTAGAGTGCTCTATCTATACAGGCAAGCTAATACCATGAGGGGTCTGACCTTCAAAACTGAAGGAGTTGACTACTCTGCGGGTATTGGTGGCAAAGAAAAACCATCAATGTACATGCCAGACATTTAACATTGATTTTCTCATTTAATCTACACAATAACCTCAAGCACTAGACTATTATACTTCTTTTACTGTGAAGGAAAATGAAGTGCAGAAAAATTGTATCACTTGTCTAACTTTATACAGACAGTAAGTGGCAAAGTCAAGGTTAAACCTATTGACTTGAAATCTACTATCTTTTTGTTAGTCCAAGAACCTCAAATTTCACACAACTACACCATATGACCAATGTTCTTTAACTGATTTCCACTTAACTGTCTTATCATTTTAACATTACTCTTTCCTTGTAAAAGTCAATTGACGACAATGGCAAAGTGCTCACGTCTAGTAGGTCATCTCACTTTTGCTTATATCAGCTGAATTTTAAGCTTACTAAGAATCAGTTGTGTTTCTCCTCATTTGTTTATGATAACTGTATTCGTGTGAGAACTAAACGAATAAATAAGTGAAATATGAATAAAACCATTATATCTGTATGAGAATTAAGTTAATTATTTTTGAAAGTTTCAATACAGAGGAGTACCTTAAAGAAAAAAAAGGTGTCGTTGAACTATGTATGGGTGAGACAACTGTGAAAGCCTAGGATTAAAAAAGTAACATAGAATTATTTTGCACTCACTGTAAAATTCTGGCTAAATTCAAAAGAAACACTGGAGATTGTATGGAATATGGGCATTGGATGTGGTCTTCTCGAAGGACAACTCTTACAACTCTTAAATATACAAAGTATATTTAAGTTGAAATAAAACATCTAAGACACTATGTATAACTACACGTGATTGTCTAGTAATTTTCTGGAATAACCACTCATACCAGTGCCAACTGGGTAAAATCAGAAGGCTTCAAACTGTAACCTAAAATGTAAAATATACCACCACAGTATACAGTTTTCAAAGACCTTAACATGAAGCTTACTAGAATAGATTTATTCTCATGAATGTATCATGCTATTCCTAGTTCCTCCAGATAAAGAAGTTGCATGCTGTTGAAGATACTCATCACAACCTGGGCAGGTCTTAACTTTCCCTTCTTCTTTCTTTGTCCCGCCACCCCCCTGCCCCAATACACTGATAATGTACTAAAGTGAAGTCTTTACAGACACCATTTCTAACCTGCATAACTTACAACAGTCATTCCGCAATAGGTCTCCTTGCCTCCAGTCTCGTCTCACTTCAATCCATTCTCTACATTCGCTTTAATCCAAGGATGCTTTCTTTAAATAAGCACAGATCACATGACCACTTCTCTGCATAGTGTTTTAATGGCTCCCTTTTACCTTAAGGTAAATAAGGCACACAAAAGGCCCTCTTTACATGGCTCCCTCTCTCTGGCTTTATCTTTTCTCTCCATTCTTACTTCTTAAATTCTGCAGGGTGCACCCCCTTATTAAATTTGTACCCATGGGCCCTTGCTTCCATGACTAAAATGCCCCTCTGTCCCTGCCTCTTTACCTTGCAGTTCTGACTCTTTAGCTCCTGTTAGCCCTTAAGATTTTAGTTTAGACGCCTCACCCTCTAAGGGGCTTCCTCTCCTGTAGGAGTGGTTTGACTGTGAAGTACCTGTCATGGGGTAGCCACACCAACATTTGTTGAAACAAAGATCACTGTTTTTCTATATAACAATATTGGGCCTTTCTTATACATACTGCTTTGTAGCTAAGCATTCTTTTGCTGGGCTTTCCCAGACTTGCATGTTCTGGCCCCATACTGCTAATCCAACCTTTTCAAAAGGAGTTTATTATTCTGACTTCAATTACAGCATATTTCACCTACCATGGAACTTTCAGATCTCAACCACAAATGAAGACCTTGTTCCTCTTTCCAACAAACTGTACTAGAACTTATAAATGGCTGCTTTCTCACTGCTGGATCCTAGGAACCTATCATGAGAACCCCTTTAAGAGTCAGGTTTATTCTACCCTGAAGACTATATTCATTTGAAAAGACTATGGGGGGGGGGGGGAATCACTGAAAGTAAAACTGCAAGGGAAGCACTTAGTGCAGTACCTGGAAGGGGTTACAAGAGCCAAGGGGAGGGGTGGTTTGGGGGCTATGAAGAAATTACTACCATGCGTCAAATAGATGCTACTGTAAAACAGGTTTTTTCAATTAAGAGTGCTGCTATACATTTATATCTATAATGAACTACCAGAAGATTAAATTGATAGTGCTACTTTTGAGTATAGGAAAATACCGTATCTGCATCTGCTCCATGATATAAAATCAATTGGAAGACTAGAACAATAAAAACTTATCTTAGCACGGTAGGTGATACTTGGGGCCAAAAAGGGAGACCACGTTCCATTGGCCAGTATGTGACTGATGGAAAGACATCTAAGAAATTCTGAAAGGGGTGGTATGAACGTGTAGCTGATAAGTGCTCACATCAGACATTCAAGGGAGTTACTGTTGTTATTGGGATACTCTGGGCTACAAATAAGGCAAGAAGGCAGTCTGCTAGAATCATATTCCTGACAGAGTGCACCACACAAAAAAAACACCAGGCAATTTCTATTAAGGACAGAGGAAGAAATCATTAGCTTAAGGATTGGCCTTTTGCACCCTTCCTAATGATCTTCATCATTAGGAAGTTGAATTTTAAAACTTTTCTAAATAAATACTTCTGAGACTATAATCAACTGTCAGTTGCATCTTAGTAAAATACTTTCTGTTTAATACCCAGTAGGCATAATATTAACTAAGGAAATATGCCCAAAGGCACACAGAACACTATCTGGACTATGGATGGGTCTAACAAATAGGCATTTAACATATGGCTCATTTAGGCAGACAGAAAATGAGCGTTATGAGCATGTAAGTACTTTTGGGATGGGGGAGTAGGATAGGCCTTACACACTACCCCAAAAAGGGTCATGTGCTTAGGCTCTGCACATCAGGGGACAGTGGTAACAGGAAGATAGCAAACTCAACTCCTTTTAAGCTACTGCCAACAAAAACAGAAGTATGTCTTCTCTCTCCTAAATTTTATAGGACAGTTTTAACATGGTAGCCTAAACTCAGATTAGGAGTTTTTTGAACTCCTAATCTAATTAGGAAACACTCTGGCTGGGGCTGTGTTTCACCTTGAAACCTTCCAGCTCCAGCTGGAATTCTGGTCCTCTCACTCCCGGCACGGCAAAGGCCCTGCTTCGCCTCTGCAGTGGCAAGAGGGCTTCTCCCACCAGCTGCCTCGGCAATTAAGGGGAGAGGTCCTTTGTTGCTGGGAGAGGAGCTGCAAGGAAGAACTGGAAGGGTGCTATCTGCATCTTTAGTGTTTCTCAAACTGTGGTGGGTTTGCAGTGTCACCTTAATCGGTTGAAACCATTAAAAAAAAAAACAAGAAACAAACAAAACCCCCAAAACAAAAACTCAATGTGTTACAAATATTTCAGTAAAATATGTGTATGATGGGCTTCAATGTAAAATGTTCTTTTGCTTGGGGGGTGGGGTCACAATCAGAAAAGTGTAAAACTCTGCGCTGGATCATCTTGAAGGCCCCTTTTTGAATCCTTTCAACATGTGGAATGATGTACATATAACACAAGAACCAGATATAGAATTGCAGTCTGCAATGTAGATGTAATTATGGCCCAAATCAATTCACCTAAAAATAGGAAGATTATCCAGATTACCTTGGTGGGCCTAACCTAACCACGAGTCCTTTAAGGTCTTCTTCAGCTGGTCTCAGCAGTCAGAGAGATGTGCTGAGAGCCAGATGGAAAATGGAGCCTTCAATCCAGAAATCTTTTTCTGTTCTTTAATTTTGCTTATTACCTGCTTTAGTTTCCTAGTGCTGCCAAATAAGTTACCACATGGCTTCAACATACCAAATTTTTTATTTTACGATTCTGTAGGTTTCAAGTGTGACATGGGGCTCAACAAGGCTAAAAATCAAGATGCTGGCACAACTGTGTTCCTGTTTTGCTGGAAGCTTCGGGGGACCTATTTCCCTGCTCCTTAAGGTTATTGGCAGAATTTAGTTTATAGTTCCAGGACTGAGCTCCCTACTTCCTTGCTGTCAGCTGAAGGCCATTTCCAGCTTCTAGAGGCCACCCGCATTCCTTGACTTGTGCGCCCCCTCCCCCAGGTCTTCGGAGACAGCAACAGAGGTTCTCATGCCCAATCTCCCCCCTTCTCACGTCTCTGACTCAGTTGGGAAAGGGTTTCTGCTTTTAAAGACTCATGTAATTACACAGGGCCCACCCAGATGATCTCGAACGTCCTCTCCATCTCATGGTCCATACTCCACATACACATTCCGTTTCCGGAGGACTAGGGTGTCAGCATCTTTGGGAGAAGGGAATTTATTCTGCCTGCTACATTACCATTTTCCTTTCCTCCAGTTATTTTCCCTTTCTCCCAAGTCCCTGGCTTTTGAACCAAAGAAAGTATCTATCTGGCCCATGAAAAATTTAAACCCTTACCCAGGGCAGTGGCTACACATAGGGGGCCAGAAAAAGTATGGGGATCACAGACATCAGAATAGAGTGATGGGATTGAGCCAAAACCCAAAATATAGGTAAAGAAGAAAGACATAAGTCACTGTGTTGACAAAGAGTTTATGGCGAGAGCCGAGTAAAAATTTGGTGGCAAACTGGCCTCCATTTGTTCTAAGGGCTTTGCCTAAGTGTTCCTAAGTAAACCACTCCTCCTCCAGTCCAAAAACATCCACCAATTGTGAGAAAATGGATCAGTCCCAGCATATGCCTGGGTTGTGGGCTGGGTCCCCAGTTAAGGGTGTGCAAGAGGCAGCCTGATGCTTAAATTTACTTATTCATATATTAAATTCCCTAGATAGGTGGAGGTGCTAATTCAAAGTGGTTTGAATTATGTAAGCTCATAATCAGGAGAGGAAACAGTCATGTAAGCAATAGTGATGTAACTGCTTTAAAGAAAACAGACATAGAGTGGGAGCACAGAAAAGGAGAATGCCTTATTGCTTACAGTAAATGAAAGAGGGCTATAAAAGTGTTTGAATTTAGGCTTAGAGAAAGGTGGGAAGAAGCGGAGGGGGTTCAAGTGCCAAAGCAGGGACTCAAGAGTACAAGATGGCAGTCAGGATGCTACACCTGGCCCACTCTTGTGGGAACTTCAAGTGGCTGGAGGGGAGAAGGCACCCCAAAGTGAACATCTTCAAGGTCAGACAAGGGTTACAACTCTATCTTGTAGGTACACAGATTTATTTACTTTTTTAAAGAAAGAAGCCCCAAATATTTTATGAAGTGTTGCTGACTTTTGACAAACAAAACACAAAACTGTTTTCCAGAAGTTCAATTCATTGTATTTTTCACTCATTTCATAAATTAGCTACATATTATTACATGATGAGGCAAAGTCGATTTATAGTTGTTTGTATAGAAAATACGATAATTAATAAAAAATACAGGAGTAAATTGTTTTATGTACTCAGAACTATAAACCCACTTTTGCCACACCCAGTACATAAGCGACTGAAGAAAGCTAAAAACTCTTACAAACACCAAAACCACATTATGTATTTTCACGTTGAGTCAGCCTTTGGGTATGCCTTTCTTCAAAAATCCCCCCCCACAAGCAGTTTTGTTTTGAAGGGGAAAGAATCCTATTAGGAAATCAGGGTACACACATGTATGCACACACACACTTTAAGAGAAATGAGGAAGGGGAGTGAAACTCCTTGGCCTAATATTAACTCCCACCTCCCTTCTCCCCATTTAGTGGCCATAACCTGCCTTCTCCCAGATTGCATCGTCTCCCACACATGCCTTGTTGCTCTCCTATCTCTGCTCAGGTATCTCCCTACATAACCCCGGAACACCCTCCCAGCACCCCCACCCCCTCACATCTTCTAAGTAACAAACACAGCCATTCGGAAAACATGAGACTGTAGGTGCGAGCTCCAGAGTGATACAAACATAGGTATAACTCTTATTACCACTCTACCACCGTTGACTCTCCCAAGGTCCATTTTAAAGGAAACAAAGTAAGGAGCACAAAACTGATTGATTATCTGCAGGACTGGGTTCAAATCTATCACCAGTTACTCATGGTTTCAATACATTAGGGCATTCAACCTCAAGGCCCTTTCCAACGCTTTATTTTTTGACCCAATCACCTCTTCTTTAAGATACCACCCTTTTCCACATACATGTATCTACTCTTTCTTTCCTTAGGAAAGGGTACGTTGAGTAGTGGCTGGCAACACGAGATTTTGGACAGACCATCACTACCCAGCTTCGTGAACTTTAAGAGGTCACTGAATCTCTGTCTCTTTCATGGGTAAGGAATTATGATCGAAGACACTCTCTCACTTGGCTGTTGCAAGGAATGAATAAAATAATGTATTAAAAATGCTTATTATTCTACAATGCCTGTTCTTCAAGTAGATGCCTAGTGAAGCGTAGCTTTTTAGACTACCGACCCAACCCCATCACTTCAGGTATTTCATCAGTAGACTGAGACAATGTGCTTAACTTATAACTAATAAAAATTTGTAGCCTTACATTTCAGTTTTCCAAACTCTCTTACTTATAGTCTCATTTAATTATAATAGTGTGCTTTAGGGAGAGCAGAGAAGAGCTTAACTGAATTGCTCAAGATCTTCCAGTTGGAAAGTCAGATCTCAAACCCAAGCTGCCTGAATTCCATACTCATCTCATTAGGCATACTATTTTTCTCTAAAAGCAGTAAAGAAACACATTATTTCATTTTTCATGATATATTAGGATCAATGAAGGTGGGGTCATATTACTTAATGATTTTATATAAAATAAGGTCCTCTACATCCTAGAATAGTATAGACAGACTATCCAGAAGCTCCTTTAACTTTACAAGGGACCCAATTTCAGTATTATTAATCCAACATTTAAATAAATTATTTAGATTAGCAATGTAGTATATTCCTAAATCACAATATAAAAATAATAGCTTTCCTTTCTAGGGTTCAAGTGTACATCCTGTATCTCTTCTAGTCAAAATTTTCTGATTTTTTTTTGTTGTTGTTAAGAACACTGTCTCACTTTAGGTATCACTATTAAAGCACTTAAACAGCTTCATTTAGGTGATTTTAGTTTTGGTTATTACTGGTATTTATCTAATACCTCAAATCAATTAGCACCTACTGCCCTTAAAACAAAAGTACCAAACAACTTGAGGTTGACTGGCTCCTTAGGCAAAGGGTTAGAGATAAAGCAAGAGAGGAAAACCCCAATTACCACAATATGGAAATTAAATAATAAAATGGTAAATTTCTAATCCAACAATTCAGTTCAATGAAACAAACAGAAAGCATCTATTTTGCTTTAGGTACTTTGACATTAAGGATGCAAAAATGACCAAGATCCAGTTCTGATTTCACTGACTTGTATCAGCTTGAAACACCAAAAGGATTTGGTGTCTACACATGTTCAAGTACAGATACTGGTCATCATTTTTTTATACTGTTGGTGGGTGATGTTGTTAAACTCTCCTATATCCTTGCTGACTTTATGTCTGCTTGCTCTACCACTTATTGAAGATAGGAGTGTTGAAGTCTCTAATTCTATTAGTCTGATACTCTGAGCAAGTTACTTATTATCTCCATAGATCTGTTTTCTCATGTACTGTGGAAATGGTAGATCACATAAGATGATACACTGCCTGACACACTTAAACACTTGTTATTAAAAAAGTAAAATGAATCAATTTTCTATAGGAAGGTAAAAACATTTAAAGAATACAGCTCCTAGAGATAAAACTTACTTACATTGTGAAATGCATGTTAAGATATTCTAAACCTCACAAAGCTGGGAGGAGATATGTTGAAGTCAATTAACTGGTAATTTGAAACCTGACACTTCTGCATGATTTTAGGAACTCTTTGTGGACAAAAATAAGAACTACATGAGATGATCTAGTTTAATCTCATTTTATAGATGAGAGAAAACTGAAACTCAGAATTGCCTAAGTTATTAACTAACGACTCCTAAATACACCACTCTCTCAACCTGCATTATTTGCGTAGCTGATTGTGAGTACAGAATTCCCCACATGTACAAGATATTTTTAAAAATGGAGGTTAGGCTAAATCTAAAATCCCCTCTTTATTTTACCTTTTTAGTTTAACAAGAGCATTGAATAATTTTTAAAAGGGTTCATATTTTGCCTTTCATTCACTAAAGGTGCAACAACCAGAAGAGGGATGAAAGGCAGAACAATTTTCCTACCTGGGGGTTTTAAAATTAGGGTTATGCCCTTTAGAGGGTGCTAGTAGAAACCCCAGAAACACCTGTTTGAGTACCATATAATAAATCAGGTTCATTTGTTAAGTAATTCTCTTCCAGAGTAGCTTAGCTCTTTACCACCTACATTTCAAAAGCTGATTTTAAAATTAAATACATTTGAAGACACTGTAAACTTTAATATAATGTAGATAATTTAGTTAGTGGTATGCCAGGGAAAAACTTATTGACGGACAATTTTTGGTTTCAACTAGTTATCTGCTCCAAGTGCAAATCTAGCAGAAAAACAAATTATAAACCTTACCTTATGCCTCATATACTTTCAATTCTATAGTGATAACGACTTCTTCTCAAACACACATGCGGGGCAAAGGAGGGACCGGGGAAAGCAAGCAGACGGAACAGGTCCCCCCCGTCCCCCCAAGAGGAAGAACAGACTCAGCGAGGTTAAGTGATTCCTTCAAGGTTATAAGCAACAAATGGTGAAACCAGGTCTCCCAGTTTTCTAACCGCAAATTCAGTATCCTTTCCTGCAGTATACTACAAGGTATAGGTGGAGAGGCAGAAACAAGCTAAAGGGGAAGGAAGAGTGGTCCAGAAAGCGGGACAGAGATAAGGTCAGTCCAAAGTACAAACATTTATACTGGTAATCTTTTGGGGACATTCTCTAATTGTTTGCACAATTCCCTCCACACTCTCCTCTAACTAACCATACTAACCACTTTCTGCTTATCTTCAACTACAGCAGCAGTTTGCATTAGAGAATTCTATCATTTTAAGGCCCAGTCTTATTATTTCATGATATAACTTTGCACATGGTCAAATCAGGCTTCCCTGCACACAATAAATGGTAGCTTTTGCTTACTGGACAAAGGCAACCAAACCATGCTCAAGTGAACCGTTCTTAAGTCCCAAACACTAGTATGAAAGAGGTGCTATAGTTATGGCGTGTAACTTAAAATTCTCAAAATGAGTCATGAAATAAAGACTTGAACTTGAATTCTATTCAAACAGCATCGGTCTGTGCATAAATCAATTTGACAGTTGTGTTTGGTAGTACAGCATTAGAAAGTTATTATAAAGGCTTAAATATTAATATTTAATCTTTACAAATGTCTATATGGTACCTAATGGTAACATGGGAAAAAGTTAAAAGTAAACCCACAAATTAAGCCATATAAACCATTTGGAAAGCATTAAGATGCAGTTTATTAAAAACATCACTTTAGGATACCTGAACATCAATAGAGTTCTCAAGTTGATTATCCATAATCTATCTAGAGTTTCCTAAAGGAGTTTTTAAACTGCAAAGTTTTTAAGCTTTCCTATTTAGTATCTAATGAACATTATGTTTTTTCTATTGAGTTTATTTTTTCAAATAATTTTATTTATTGATGGAGAGTGGAGAGAGAGAGAGACAGACAGACAGACATTTGTTGCTCCACCCATTTAAGCATCATTGGTTGATTCTTGTGTGTGCCCTGACCAGAGACGGAACCTGCAACACCTTAGTGTATTAGGATGACTCTTTAACCAACTGAAGTACCTGGCCAGGGCCATTTTGAGTTTAATTTTAAATTACAAATTCTACATGGCATAAATTACATGTCAAAATATCCTGTAACATTCTCATAGATTAAAAAATAATACTGTGGCCCTGGCTGGTATAGCTCAGTGGATTGAGTGTGGGCCCACAAAGCTAAGGGTCGCCAGTTCGATTCCTAGTCAGGGCACTGCATGGGTTGTGGGCCAGGTCCCCTTTGCGGGGCACGTGAGAGGCAACCAGACGTTATGTTTCTCTCCCTCTTTCTCTCTCCCTTCCCCTCCCTCTAAAAATAAATAAATTTTTAAAAAAGATTAAAAAATACTGTGATAGTTATCATAGCTGTTCACTAATATTCTGGCTCTCTCTTGTGGGCCAGGGCCAGGGTTGTAATGCAGTTTCTTGACCACTTGAAGTTAGGTGTGGCCAGATGACTCGCTCTGATTAATGAAATATGAACAGATTTGGTAATTGTTACTGACAGGGCTAACATTTAACGACTAGCACGTGCTCTGTTACTGTCTCTTACCCCTCTGGCACAGGGGAAGACCAGCCAACACTTGAAATGGTGGTTGCTCCACTGGCCTGTGTCCCTGAATGATTAAAATGAGCAGAGCCCTTGTGAATAAGAAATAAACCTTTGTTGCCCTGACAGGTGTGGCTTAGTGGGTTGGGTGTCGGTTCGAAAACCGGAAATGTGACTGGCTCACTTCCAGGTCAAGGCACAGGACCTGGGTTGCGAGCCAGGTCCCCAGCCTGGGGCAAGGGAGAGGCAACTGATGGATGTTTCTCTCCCTCTCCTCTCCTCTCTAAAAATAAATAAAATCTTTTTTTTTTTTTTTTAAGAAACAAACCTTTGTTGTTTTAACACTGAGATGTTGGGGTTCTGTTATCACAGCGTACTTTCAGCCTATCTGGACAGGTGTGCAACCTCTGTAACAAGCATTCAGACACCAGATGGTTCTAGTTCTATCTCCTGAGAAGAATAAAATAGGTGAAACTGAACAGGATTAAACATAGAGGCTCAAATTAATTTCAGATTTAACTTAACAAAAGTAGTATGTGCTTATCACTTGTATGTATCAACAGATTTGTGCATCATTCAGAATCTCTTGATTATACCCAGCTAAAGGAGAGGAATCTCAATCCTGTGGAGTTTAAGTTTTAAGTGACTTCCCAGATCATGAAGTGAGTTACTGGCACAGAGTAATCAGAATTTAGGAATTTTAATTTCTGGCTCCCTCCAAAATTCCACAGATGAGCAGATTGTTAAGGGCAATTTGGAGTAGTTTATACAATATGAATTTTTACATTAAAACATACATTCTAAAACATTTTCATATTCAGTTTAAGTTTTTATATTCTTTAATTTGTAGAAATATCAAATTGATTAAAAACCAAACCCACAAAATATTAAGTACCGTGCTTATAACTAATGCTACCTTTCTTTGAAAACTTAAGATATAAAAAAGAGCTACCTAAAATTCCAACCCATAAACTTTGAAAATTTTTCTAAATAAAAATCTCTAACCATAAGATGTCTCAAACACTTGACTCCCTGGATCATTTTTAGGTTGTTGGTAGCTGGAGGTAAGAAATACAGTCTTGATTTACCACTTTATTTTCCATTTCCTCCCTAGCGAATCAAAATAGTTCATTAGCAGAGTAAAGCAGGAAGAGAAGGCAGTAGACACCCCACCAGTTTGCAAAACAATTATAACTGAACCTTTCCAAATGGTCCCAGAGCTAATACAATTATCAACTAAATTTAAAATTTAAAGCCTAGGAAAGTTGCAATATTTAATTTTCTAAAGCTAGTATGTACACACAAATTAACTTTCTGAACTAAAAATGACAGTGCATTTTTACTTAGACATAGACCTTGAATATTAGAATAATAACTCTGACTTTTGAGTAGTAGAGGTATCAAAATATTATCACGTTAACTTGGATAGTGATATTTTAAGTCATGCATACTAAAAACATGGTCTCCCTGCTCATGATTACGTCAGATATCGCCCCAACCCATTATTGACCTTCTGGAGCAGGATGCTTCGGTACTGAGGCAACAATCTAGAGTGCGACCTTTATCTCTAAGGTCAAACATACCAGTCAAAGAGCAGGTTACCTCTCAGAACTTCCATTTCCACATCTGTAAAATGGGGGATAATGGCCCAGCAGGGTTAAATGGCACCAGCAAAGCATCTAACATACCTGGCACACGGAGAAGGCCAACAATCCCCCCTCCTCCACCTCCACAAAAGAGACACTGTGCTTTCGCATTATTCTTTTTTTAAAATTATTGTTTTTCTTTTATTGACTCCAGAAAGAGGGGAAGAAAGGGGAAAAGAGAGGGAAAGAAACATCAACTGGCTGCCTCCTGCACATGCCTGACTGGAACTCACCCACAGCCCAGCCATGGCCAGGGGACTTTAGCGTTATTTTGAAACGTTCTCCTCATGAAACGTGTATTTTTTCTTGAATAGGGAGTATGTGTATATCAAGACTAACCTTTTTATTTTCTCCTGGACAAACGTGCACATACTTTATTTCAGTTGTGTTAGAACTTGGTTCTACCCTGTGAAACTGGAGACAATAGCTTAATAAAGAAAATCATTTCCAAAAGGGTCTCAGTGACAACCAAAGTAGGGTGCAAGGAAATCCAATAGAGTGCAGAAAAAAAAAAAGAACTCCAATTTCCATTTAACAATGGAAACTCATTCTTCAAAACTGTTGTTTTATAATGTATAATGTATCAGCATACGTAATAGTCATACATAAATATCAGACAATGGGAGTACAAATTTAAATTCTTTTGACAAGGTGTACAAGGAAAGAAAGCTGGAGATGACTCTTCTAGACTATTAAGCCAGAAAACACACATATAACAAAGTCACTAATGAAAGTAGTTGAAGACACTATTTTCTTAAACAGTGATAGTAAACCTTGGGTTATAAGTCTTAAAACAACTATATTCATGATGCCGATATTTATTTATAATGTGGTTAAAAATGGGTATATGAGGCCTGTCAGGAAAAAGTCCAGCCATTGTTAACAATAACACTTTTTGTGACATCGATGTAACCTGGCAGCCAAGGAGAGTGGACTGGAATGCACATGTGTGAACAATGATGACTTCACTGTACTGGTCAGTGGGGGTGGTAGACACCGTTGAGTAAGCATGAGTACTGTGTGGCCATCACATTCAAAATGACCAAGCCAGTAGAACAGCGAATCTGCACCGAAGTTTGTGTTAAGCTTGAACATTCCTCTGTGGAAACTATTCAGATGATTCAGGAGGCCGCAGCTATGAGTGGCCGATGATTGGCAGCTTCATCAGGACAACGTGCCTGCTCATGTATCAATCTCATGCAGTTTTTTTGGTGAAACACCAAAAATCACCCAGGTGACTCAGCCCCCCTACAGCCCAGACTTGGCGCCCTGGGACTTCCGGCTTTTCCCAAAACTAGAATCACCTTAGAAAGGGAAGAAATTTCTGACGTTTGATGAGATTCAAGAAACTACTACAGGGCAGCTGATGATGACTGGGAGAACTGTGTGAGGTCTCAAGGTGCATACTTTGAAGGGGACTGAGGTGTCATTGTCCTATGTACAATGTTTCTTGCATCTTCTTCAATAAATGTCTCCATTTTTCAGATTACATGACTGGATACTTTCTAGACATGCCTTGTGGTACTGTTTTACTTTAATTCACTTTTTTGTCTAACTGGCGGGATATCACTGACTGCAAATTGGAACCAAGTCCCTTAAATCTATTAACCACTGTGAATGTGTCTTGCAAATACTATATATTTTTAAAAGTCTTAAATCTGTTAGGTTTATTTTTGATGCCTATATTCTAAAACTTCTTTGATTATCAATAAGCCTCTTTAGTTTCTGGCTTTTTTTTACAGTATTGTTGGTTTAAAAATGAAATGTAAAGTTTAGAAAACTGGACCAATTTAACATGTGTCAATAACCATACACTACATAGGTGGGGAGTATAAATATGAGGTCAACACCGACAACTTGCATCACTAGCAAATGCAGTGGTTTGTTTTCTTGAAAGACACTGGAACCAGAGGCCACCTAAATGTGTTGCTAGTCTATATGACTCAGAATTCCATTTGTCCTACTCTTTGCTTTAGAGCTGAAGTCATAAATGTCTCCATCTGTGACATAATTATTTCCAAAACCAATTAAGAGATGTCAAACAGAAAACATGACTTCAGGTAACGAATAAAATGGCAGGAATAGATAATTCCTAAGAATGAAAATTTAGTTCATCTAAGGCAAACAAATTAAATGATCTGCCCTGTTTATTCACTTGTGGGAAAGAGAAATTACCACACTATAAAAGGATGCAAATATTAGAAGTTGCTCAGTTCTCCTGCAGGAGTGGGAAAGTACTTTATAGGCTTTATTATGGTGCTGCTGAGGAATGGGGGTGGCAGAGGGGTCAATGATCCACTAGTTAAATGGTTCAGAACAGCAAAGGGCAAGACTTTCTGCTCTTAAGATAAGGTAAGATAATGATACACTTTTAACAGTACTGTGAATTCTGGGAAAATAGTAAGCACAAAAGGAACAGTCAGCAATTTGTCTCCATGTCCTAAGACACAGATTCACATTTCCTTATTAATTAATAACCAATAAAAAGAAAAACTGAAGACTTTACCTGCAGTACTAGATTAATAGATAGTACTAAATAAAAACTCAGAATGAATTTAGTTTACTTTCAAGTAATGGATTTGTATAAAGATAATAGTTTGTGCAATTAAACACCATTTTATAGTGCCCTAAAGGGTCTAGTAAAGGAAAAATTTGTATTAAACTAAATATACAAAAGATGTCATTCCCTTGTTCCTTAGTCAAACTGGCATGTAAATATTCTCCTTTGTTACCCTAAACTGTAGCCATAAGCACACCGTTGTAGTTTGTGCTAAGGAAGTGGCATCCTATTATGGTGATAAGGATTTTTTTTTCCTGCCTTACCATACACATTCCTAGCGCCTTTTCTCCACTCTCCTTTACAGATCTTAAGTATCAAAAACAACCCCCCCACCTTCAAATCAAGGCAACTTTCCAATCATACCTAGAAACTATTCCTCCACACCTTTCCTCATTGTTCCTCAGGCTTCCTTCCACCTCCATTTGACAAAGTCCTGTCTGTGCTCTAAGGCCTCCCAGGGTTGATGTTCTCGGATGCATGACTTTTGTTTGTCCCCCATTACAGTTAGTGGCACTAACTGCACATTAGTTTACTGCCATTTCACTGTTTATTAGACTTCTAGCTTTCAAAAGCAGCAACTCTGAACCAATCTTACATCCTCATCTGCTATAAACTCAATGCCTGGCAAAATTCAAGCTTGATACATAGCAATTCCTCGATATTTTTAACTGAGTGGGCAACTCATTCTGGATCCATAAATTGAGATGTTATAATTTTACTGTATTTAAGGTGAAATGGTTCTCTCCTGGATTAGTATCTTAAGTATTGCAAAAATTCAAACAAAGCATGCGAAAGTTATTTACCAAACTATAATGCCTTTAAGTACCAATCAGGAGGTCTGAAATAAGCTATCTCCTCTATCTAGATTTCAGATAGGTTTTTCTTGTTAAAATCCAGGAGGTAAGAAATAAGCCAGCTCTGAGATCTGAAACCACGAAGTCAACAGACCTCTTATTTATGTGTACTTTAGACCACTTGGGAAAGATGAGATCATTTAAGCAGCAGCGCCATCATTTCTCTTTATTTGACCCCAACACTGCTCTCAACCTAACAGCAGAGAAACATGCATCGACCAGTCCGACCTATACTGAAATACGGCAGCTGCAAGTAGTATTTAATAAAGGGGGAAAAGCTGAACTAGAGCACCGGACCTTCCCTAAAAATGTCGGATACAGAGGTACTCTGGGCATCCCCTTCCCCCACCTTCACAAATCTACTGGAATCTGAGACATAGGTCCTTTGTCTGAACAATGTGGGAGGAGTCTGTCTGCAGTACTGGTGTGCTGGCAAGTGTGGAAAAGAATTTACAAAAACGGTATAAATGCATAAAGTTCCTTAACTCAATTACCTTGCTGGTCAATTTTTCTTCATCGTGTATACTAAAGTGTACTAAAAGGTAGCTAACGCGTCTTTTCGAGAGTTAAAATGCATCAAAGAAATACAGTAAGATCAATCGAGAGTTAGGCTGCACTTCAAAAGCTAAGTTTCTGAATAGCGGAGGGGCGGGGGTGGTGGTGGTGAAACCCACCACTAGAACATCCCCTATCCTCTCGAATGAACTCTTTCTTCCACAGACCTCCATTTCTGTCAATTTCTTCATCTGAACAAGCTATTGTAAAAGAAACTGAGCGCTTTTACAGACACTGTGGGGGTAAACTTGCAATCTCGGCTCTTTGCGTGCACAACACCGAATGCACAATCGACCCGACCTTCTACCACCTCACTGAGGTTTTTGGTGCCACGCCAGTCTGGTGTTCCACGAATACAGCCCCAGTAAAGTGAACACGGCTGGGTTGGGTGGCTGGAGAAACTTAACACCTTTTATCATGCAAAACGAGCGGAACACCGAGGGCTTTCGAAAGGTGACCCATCTCCTCTCGTCGACCCTCGGTTCCTCCCCGACCCCTTCGCAGCGGACTTGGGGAACTCTCCAGGTTCGCCTTTTTGTTCCCAGCTCTCCTCTTTTGCCTCTCCACCCACGCCCGGGGCCATGCCCAGAGATAAAGCCCTCTTCCCGCACTCACCCTGGCGACCGACAATCTCAGCGACATGCTCGGAGCTGGGCACCGGGACGCACTCGGTGGTGTTGACGCTCTTCCTCCGCAGCAGGGCCGTCTGCTCCCCGTTCAGGCCGGCCGCCGCCGCCCCGCAGCCGCCGGGGCCGTAGGCGTGGGACAGCATCGCCGCCATCATGCCCTGGGCATCGTCCCCTCCGTAGAGCACCCCCGCCGCCGCGGCCGCCTCCCGAGCCTCGAAGCCGGCGGCGGGCAGGAGAACGGACCCCAGGGACCCGCCCGGGATCGGCTGAGTTTGGGAGGTGGCGGCCGCGGGCGGCGACAGCAAGAGCAGCGACGGTCGATCCTCCTCCTCTGCCTCCTCCAGCTCCTCCTCCTCCAGAAGGTCTCCGTCCAGCTCCGCTTCCTCCCCCTCCTCGTCCTCCTCTATCTCCAGCTCGGCCGTCTCAGGGGCCCCGGGGCGGCCGGGCGGAGTCCGCTCCTCCGGAGACAGCCCCGCCGCCCGCCGGGCCTGGCCCTTCGCCGCCGCGGCCCTCAGCGCTGGAGCGCCGGGCTCCGCCGGGCTGGGGTCGTCGAGGCCTAGCGCGGCCAGGTGCTCCCTTAGCAGAAGCCCGTCCCCCTCGAGTTCCGGGCCGCCCGCGGGCGGCGGCAGCGGCGGCGGCGGGGGCGGCTGCGGCAGGGGGGCCGGGGCCGCCGCCAGGGCCAGGGCCGCGGAGCTGCCGCTCGGCATCGCGGCGGCGCGCTGTCAATGGCGGCGGCGGCGGCGGCGGCCGGGTCAGGCGAGGCGGGCGGCGAGCCCCATGGCGGACAGGGCCCGGGCCCTGTTCAGCGCGCAAACACCTTTCCTCCGGGGAGGTGGCAGGGCTGGCGACCCGGGCTGGGGAGCGCCAGGTCCGCCGGGAGACCGGAGAGGGCGGGGTGGAGGGGCTGGGGTAGGAGGTAGAGGTAGGTAACTAGGGTGGGTGGGTGGGGACCGCAGCGGGGCGGGCTGCTGGAGGTGGCAGCGGCTCCCCTCTCAGGGTTTCTTTTGTTTCATGGCCTTAACCAGCCCCCGGCGCGCGCGGCGGCGGCGGCGACGCCCCACGCCGCTCTCAGAATGAAGTCCGCGCGTCTGATTGGGCGCTTTTAATCTCCGGGAGTCCGCCCTCTCTTCCCCGCAGCCTTCTAAGTCCTTTCCCTAGCCCCCACCCCCCCAACCCTCTTCTCGGGCCCCGCCCCGCTCCGCCCCGGAGCTCTCTGATTGGGTGACTGGGAAGAGCTCGCCCCTTAGGCTTCTCCTTAAGTCCTCTCCCCTCCCCCCTCTCCTCCCTCCCCTTTCTTTACTGGCTCACGAGAGGGACTGTGATTGTTTGATTTACACGTCACTCTTTGTGACGCCCCCAGGTGGGGGCGGGGAAAGGAGGCGGGACGAAGGAGCGCAGTAGCTAAGGCTGAAACTAGAGACTAAGTAGGGGATTTTTGCGCAGGCGTGTACAGTAGAAGCGGAGACCAAGGCTTCTTCCTTTCGTTCCTCTCTCCAACAGCCTCTGGCCCACCTGAGTCGGGTTTTTTTTTTTTTTTTTTTTTTTTTTTTTTTTTTTTAGCGTACTGAGGGAGCCGCCTTGGAGTGGAGCGTAGACTTGGCCGGAGGGCGTTGTTTTCCTAGTTTAAGGAAGAGATTTCCTTTTTTCATTTTAAGGGCCTAAGGAGAGTCGAAGGGAGGGCCAGTGGGGTGTCCTATCGAATCGCGGGGGTGGTTTCCTGAGCCGCGTGGCTCCTGGGCCTTCCCCGCACAACCGGTGATCGCTCCTCCCTTGGGGCAGGGCCCCGCCCCCACGTCCAGCTGGCTGGGCTTCCAATGTGAAGCCGGCTGGTACATCAGAAGCCTTAAATGCTTAAGTTTAGTTCTTAGGGGCTATTCAAAAAAATTAAATCGTTTCCTCCTTCTAGATATCCTTCCCATGGTACTGCCCAGGGAAGTAGTCTCCCCAGGTCAGTGTTAACTCTACATACAATACGAGCAAATAGTGTAATGTTAAGGTTTCCAGTGGCCTCATTGAAAAAAGAAACTTTTAATAAATAGTGCAATAATTCAAAATATTTTAACGTTCAATCAATATAAAATTATTAGTGACATCGTATAGTTTTTTTCAAGCTAAGTCTTTGAAAACTGTACTTGACGCTTATATGCGCTCACAACACATCTCACCCCAGTTCGGTTCACCCTAGGCATAGTATCAAGCACTGAAGAACTTCTAGCAGTTCCAAGCCTCTTGGTTTTTGAGTTGTAATTTGGGACTTTTTCTACCTTGGATTTATTGTGTCTTGCTGCTTCAAAGTTGTTTCTTAAGAGTGAACTTGGGACGAGCACCAATTTTCTGAATTGTCTAGGATACCCAAGAGAAGACTTAACTATGCCTTGTGTGTGTGTGTGTGTGTGTGTGTGTGTGTGTGCGCGCGCGCGCGCGCGTGCGCCTTCATGACCGTGTTCCCAACCCTACAACTTATGCTACTCCTCCAATTAGAGGCCTAGAGAAATTTAGGTAACACTAAAATCTTTCCTGTTGTTAAGTGTCCTGGTCCTCATGAAATTCTGTATGTTGCTTCTCTAACAACTCATTTGTAGCAATAGGCTCTGGAACGGTGATTTTTCAACCCTGACTGTACATCAGGATGAAGAAGGGCCGGTAAAAAAGATAAATGCAGAGCCTGGAGAAGGAAACTCTGCATTCTCTGGATTTAGTAGATGTGGAGGGAGGACCTGTACATGTCTTTAAAAAGCTACACAGGTTCTGAAAACTCAATCAGGGTTGAGAACACAGAGTTTGAGTTATGGGTTTAAAAAGGAATCTTGCTATTAATTCTACTGAAAAGTGTTCTCCCCACCCCCTTCCCAGTTAGGCATATTTTTTTTTGTTTTTACTAATTTTACTACAGTATTTCTGCTTCAAGAACATAATATTTCATGGTGTCTTATAAAGGTACTGAATCTTTTTTTAATGTACCAGAGACTAGCTTATATAATTAGACATTTACTTATTGAATATACAAATACTCTTGCTGTCTGATATTTCAGTTTAAACAATAACCATTATTTGACTGGTAGACCTAGCAAAGCAGATCAGGGAGAAAGAGAAATAAAAGGTGCAGTGGCCACTTCTAGAATATGTTGGTCATCGGGAGGAAATGGGTAGTAGAATTACAAATGAAATCTCAGATGGTCCTTTCTTCATCTCTTTTCATGAGACTTGCCAATTGATGTTCCCTCCTTGGTCTTATGCTCTCTTTGTAAGGACTCAAAGCAAAAGCTGTAGTGTAGTGATAGTTCACCATACATTTTTTTTTAGAGGGGGAGATGTAAAGAATAGAATCATGTAGATAAGATTTATTCAGCTAAGGTTTTTAAAAATGCTAAATGGTTTGATTTAGTTGTTCATAATGTAAAAATTGCTTCCTGCTTCATTCTCATATAATAAATGAGGTTTCATGAGTTTCCATATACAAATGTATACAATCATGTATTAACATTGATCAATATTGTGATTTTTCAACAAATCAGGAGATATTGAAGCTCGCACACCTTTCCCTTTGGGTTTACTGCCTTGTATTAAATCTTGTTTATGGAGCAAATTTAACATTTGCTTTTGCTCTAAATATATGACTGGGATTCTTTCATTTAAATCCAGTAAACAACACCATCCCTTCTGCCCTCCTCCAGCCACATGACACATAATTTGCACCTGAGTGGGATTTCTCTTTCATTCCTATTTTGCTGTTTATGGTTTATTTTCACTGAGGCAGGAAGGTTGCTTTCAGTATGTTAAAACAGAAAACCACATTAGCTACAGAATTAGCTACATTTTATCAACTACTAGGCTAACTGCAGAACTAGCCTTTTAAAACTGATTGTAATGATATTAAGGTTGGAACAATTGGAAACTAAACGAAGCTTAACAAATGTTTGTCCTGGTAAGAAAACTGAGATAATTAGACAGCAAGTTTGAAGCAAAGCCATAAAGACTGCTAGAAAAGCGTGGTGAAAGCTTCCGCTGACAGCCTCACCTAGAACCCAAGGCTAACCATCTGCTTCATTTTCAGGCAGGATTAAGTTTCCTTAGGGTAGGATGTCCCCTGGGATCAGCAGTAACCAGCTCCAAGATAAGTCTTCCTACAGCATGACAATAAACATGTCATTCTATTTGAAATGGCTCCCAGTTGCATAAGAAAAAAGTCTCCTACCTAGAATTCCAGACTTTCCACACTGTGGTATCATTTTTGCAAGTGCTCAAAATTGTTACATAAACATACTTACATCTCTCCTTTGTTAACAAACAGAAACTCTTCCTTGATCCCCCTGTCACCACTATTTCTTCTGTGCTCCAAATCGTCTGTTCCAATAGCCATCTGCTGTCCCTACTGTACTTCTCAGTGCACTGGGCTCCTTCCGCTTCACTGGAGTTATCCTCCTGTTGTACTGAATCCAGTGAGCACTTTTTATCCTTATCCGGCTTAACTGATTGCTCCTCCAAGCTCTCTCTTCCTTTGCCCTTCCCTCTGCTTTTCTTCCCACTTCTACAGTCGAGTGCGTGCCTCAGTCTCCTTGACAAATTTAGTGTCTCTATCTCTTTGGGTATTTATCAAGGATCTTCCTTGGTTCTGCTTTCTGTTTATTCTATACTTTGGGCCTAAAAATCTTATCTATTTTTAAGATTACAGTTATCTGACCTAAAAAATGTCATCTATCCTCAAGATTTCTGTTACTTTGTTAACAATTCCCAGATCTGCATTGTCATTCCTGATCTCTCTATTGACATCCAGACCTATAAATCCCAGTGTTTTACGAATGTCTCCACTTGGCCATTCAAATAAAACCTCAATATGAGCTCAGCATTCCAAACCGAAATGTCAGTTACAATTTGCTTTTTAGCTCAGTAGTAGACAGCACTACTGTCTGTTCAATTCCTTTAACCAAAAGCCTGGTAGACATTCTGGACTTCCTTCACCTCCATATCCTGTAAAGGCTAAATCCTGTGGGTCCTGCCTCTCGAATCTACATACCGCTCTGCTTCTTTACCACCGTGACCATAGTCTAGGCCTGTCACTCAGACCGTGAACTATTACGGTAGCCCACAAAACAATATTCTTACATCTAGTCTTGCTCTCCTCCAAGTTGTTTTCCATTCTGTGGGTGGAATAATTTTAATTCAAGTTTACTCCCGCTTCCCTGCTTAAAACCTCTTTTCTTGTGCTTAGATGACATCTCAATTTCTGAACATAACTTATAAAAGGTCTCCTGTATCTGGGCCCTGTGTACCTCTTCAGCCTCTCATTTTATGCCATTCTTCCTCGAGCACTCCTGGCCTTGGCCCTGGAGGCCTTCTGGCAGTCATTCGTGTTCTGCATACACTTGTTACGCCTCGAATGTGGCTCTCCTCTGCCCCTCCCATTGTGTTCTGCATGTCCCTAGAAACACTCTTCATACCTCGATCCCCACCCTGACCATCTCTACCAATTTTAGAGCCTCAGTTTAAACGTGACTTCAGCCACTATTCTACTTTCCTAATCAATACAACAGTCAGGGCTAGTCCTTCTTTCCCTCTCCCCAGGAAAACGCACACGAGGGCAACATTTTGCGTGTATCTTCTGAATGCCTACTCAGCCCACTAAAGTCTGTCCATTGATCCGCCTGGCTCCATAGACCTGTGGCACAGGCCGGCTACACGTTCACCAACCCCTTTCATCTGCTTCCTGAGCACACAGCTAGACTACGTTTCCTGGCCTACATTGCAATTGGGAGTAGCCATAAGACTGTGCTTTACCAACTGACACCAATTCCCGACCCTTAAAAACCCCTTACACGTTTTCTTCTACATTCCTCCCCCGATTGTGATGTGGCTGAATGTGATGACCACAACAGCCACACGGTAAAGATGGCAGAGCCACAAGACGGCAGGAGCCTGAATGACCACGTGGCTATACCTGTTCTAGACTTTTTGTACGACAAAAGTATTTTTATCAAGTTGAAGTATTATGTATATATTTAGTACATTTATTATAACAGTTAATCTATCTAACTAATATGTTTGGTCAAAAATAGCTGGTTTTCTTCTAATCAAGACAAAGACGTGGGTAAACACGCCTTGTCTCTGCACACTACAGACAAGTCACAACTAGACTACAAACATCACCCAGAAATGTCAGAAAATCGAGTTGTGTGGAAGTCCAGCAACCAAGGATGTGAATAAGCCACATTTGTCCAGATGGGGGGAGGGGCGGAAACGTGTGGGGAAGGGTGAAGGCTTGCCGAGAAGCGCAGAAAGATGGAGAGGCATGAAAATGCAGAACGGGTGGGCCCAGGTCCACGTGTGGTGGATAAAAATCAGGAGGGATACCTCAGGAGCAAGAGACCCGAGCCCTAGAACAGACCACACAGTCCAGTGCCATGAAGTTATGTCCCCATAACTTCTGGCTGTAAACACCAGTGGAGGTTGGGGTGGCAGAAGAAACTGCAGGACTCACAGGGGAGTCCTATTAAAGGGCCTGCAATGAACTTAATACACAGACTCACTCGCTTTGGGATTCAGCACCAGGGAACAGCTGAAAAGGCATCAGTGGCATATGGGGAGAAAGTGAAGTGGCTGGCATTAGTGCTGGGAGACAGCTTCCTCCTGGGCAAAACTGCAGAGGCCAGGCAGTGGCATTGCCCCCTTTCCAAGCCCTCCTCCACACAGAGCCACAGAGCAGTGACATGGATTGTCCCACCCTGGCGATTACCTAAGGTTTCACCCCAGACAACTTACAGGTGCACTTTTCTACAATAGGCCATGCTACTAAGACAGGGAGTCAAAGCAGCTCTACGTAATACACAGAAGAAACAAACACACGGAGGCTGCCAAAATGAGGAGACGCAGAAATATGTCCCAAGTGAAAGAACAGAACCAAACTCCAGAAAAAGAACTGAACAAAAATGGAGAGAAGCAACCTATCAGATGCAGAGTTCAAAACGCTGGTTATCAGGATGCTCCAGGAACTCACTGGGTACTTCAATAACATAAAAAAGACCCAGGCAGAAATGAAGGTTACATTAAGTGAAATAAAAGTCTACAGGCAAACAACAGTGGAGGGGTGGAAGCTGAGAATTAACTTGATGATTTGGAACATACAGAAGAAAAATGTATCCCATCAGAACAGCAAGAGGAAAAAAAGAATTTGAAAAAAATGAGTACAGTATAAGGAGCCTCTGGGACATCTCCAAACATACCAACATCCAAATTATAGGGGTGCCAGAAAGAAAAGGAAGTACAAGAAATCCAAAATTTATTTGAAAAAATAATGAAAGAAAACTTCCCTAATTTGGCAAAGGAAATAGACATACAAGTCCAGGAAGCCCAGAGAGTCCCAAACAAGTTGGATGCAAAGAAGACCACACTAAGACACATAATTATTAAAATGCCAAAGTTTAAAGAGAGAATTATAAAAGCAGCAAGAGAAAAGCGGGTAGGTCACCTACAAAGGAGTTCCCGTAAGTCTGTCAGCTGATTTCTCAAAATAAATTTTGCGGGGCCAGAAGGGAGTGACAAGAAGTATTGAAAGTGATGAAAAGCAAGGACCTACAACCTACATTATTCACCAAAGCTACCATTTAGAATGGAAGGGCCAATAAAGAGCTTCCTAGACAACATAAAACTAAAGGAGTTCATCATCACCAAGCCATTATTATATGAAATGTTAAAGGGGATTACATAAGAAAAAGAAGATCAAAACTATGAACATTAAAAGGGCAACAAATTCACAACTATCAACAACTGTATCTAAAAACCAAGCAAATAAACAGAACAGAAACAGAATCATAGATATAGAGATCATTTGGAGGGTTATCAGTTGGGAGGGGGAAGGGGGAGAATGGGGAAAAAGGTACAGTGATTAAGAAGTATAAATTGGGCCCTGGCTAGTATGGCTCAATGGATTGAGTGCCAGCCTGTGAACCAAAGGGTCACCAGTTCAATTTCCAGTCAGGGCACTTGCCTGGGTTGCAGGCCAAGTCTCCACTAGGGAAGCACACGAGAGACAACCACGCATTGATGTTTCTCTCCCTCTTTTTCTCCCTCCCTTCCCTTCTATAAATAAATAAACAAAATCTTAAAAAAAAGAAATATAAATTGTTAGGTAAAAAATAGATGGGATGTTAAAAGCAGTATAGGAAATGGAGAAGCCAAAGAATTTACATGCATGACTCATGGACATGAACTAAAGCCGGGGGAGATTGCTGGAGGGAATGGGAGTACTGGATGGAAGGGGGCAAAAGAGGGAATACTGGGACACCATTGATGGCTTAATCAATAAAATATATATTTTAAAAAGTCTCTGGTTTGTAAGGAAACAATAAAATGGTCAGCAGTTGCCAGGGATTAAGGGGGAGGGAAGGATAAACAGGTGGGTCAAAGATTTTTAGGGCAGTGAAACTATTCTGTATATAACTGTAATGGTAGATACATGTCAAATATATTTGTCCACTCAAAAATATACAGTACGAAGAGTGAACCCTGCTATAAACTATAGGCTTTGGATGATAATGATGTGTTAACTTAGCCTCATAGATTGTAACAATGGTACCTCCCTGTTGTAAGATGTTGTTAGTGGGGGAGGCTGTGCATGGGTGGAGTCAAGGCACAGAAAGGCACTCCCTGTACTTTCAGCTGTTTTGCTGTGAACCTAAAACTGATTTTTAAAAATAGTCTACTTAAAAAAAAACAACAGAAAAACCTCTTTTACAAATTTATAATATTTAGTTAGAATTACGTGTATACTCTGATCACAGACTGCCTGGGACTATCTCACTTCATAGCACAGAGCCTGATAATATTTATTTACATGAGGATCAATCTGCGAAAATGACACAGTAATCTTAAATGTATATGTACCAAACAACAGAGCTTCAAAATATGTGGAAAGCAAACCAAAAAACAAAAAACTGATAAAGCTGATAGGAGAAATAAAAAAATGCACAATTATAGTTGAGGTCTCCAACATCTCTTTCTCAGTAATTGATGGGACCATTAGACAGGAAATCAGCAAAAATATAGACCTTAATAATACCATTAGCCAACAGAATCTAACAGATACTCATAGACTTCTCCACAGAACAGCAGAAGAGAGATTCTTTTCAAGTGCCTATGCAATATTCACATACATAGACTGTATCCTGAGATGTAAAACAAATTTAGAATAATTGAAATCATATGCAGTATGCCTTCTGACCATGACAGAGTCAAACTGGAAATCAATAGCAGAAAGAGAACAGAAAATCTCTAAATGCCTGGAAATTAAACAACACAATTCTAAGCAATTTACAGGTAAGTGAGAAAGTCTCAAGGGAAAATAAAATACATCAAACTGAATAAAAATGAAAATGCAACATCAAAATTTGTGGGACACAGTGAAAGCGGAGTAGAGAGAGTAATTTATGGCACTAAATGCTCATATTACAAAAGAAGAAAAGTCTTCTTTATACACAATACGATATACAAATGATGTATTATACAATTCTTCACCTGAAGCTTATATAATTTTATTAACCAATGTCACCTCAATAAATTTAATGAAATAAAAAGTCTCAAATCAATGATGTAATTTCCTATCTCAAGAAGAAAAGAAAAAGAAGAGCAAAATAAACTCTAACTAGAAGAAAAAAGGAACTAATATACAGCAGAAATAAATGACATTGAAAATAGGAAAGCATTAGAGAAGAAAATCAATGCAAGAAACTCTTTTTTCAAAAAGAATCAACAAAATTGATAAACCTTTAAAGGACATTTTTATTTATTTATTTACTTTTAGAGAGGGGTAGGGAGGGGGGAAGAGAGGGAGAGAAACATGGATGTTCGAGAGATACATTGATCAGTTGTCTCTCGCACATCCCCAACTGGGGACCTGGCCCATAACCCAGACATGTACCCTAACTGGGAATTGAACTGGTGACCTTTTGGTTCACAGGCCAGCGCTCAAACCACTGACACACAC
Source organism: Phyllostomus discolor (assembly GCF_004126475.2). NCBI lineage: Eukaryota > Metazoa > Chordata > Mammalia > Chiroptera > Phyllostomidae > Phyllostomus > Phyllostomus discolor. The sequence continues at coordinate 16,462,655 of NC_040911.2, read as the reverse complement.
CAGCCAGCACAAAATGGTAATATGTTAGCAAGACTAGCAGAGAACACAGAAATCACCAGTATCAACAATGAAACAAGCTAGGACAGATCCTTCAGCCATTAAAAGAAGAATTCTACAATTTTATGTTCATAAATTAAAAAACTTGGAAGAAAATAATCAATTTGTTAAAAACTACAAGAATACCAAAGTTCAACAAAGCTGAAATAGACAATTTGAATATTTCTAAAACAATTAAGGACACTGAACTCATAAATATAAAAGGAATCTCCAGAATTTTATGATTTCACTGGAGAATTACATTAAATAGTTAAATGGTAAGATCAATTTTATACAATGTTTTCCAGAAAAATAGAAGAGGAGGGAATACCTTGCAATCATATTATGAGGCTAGTATACATACCAAAACCAATGACAATACAAAGGAAACAAAAAATCGGACCAAAATCTCTAACGAATCTCAACACAAAAATCTCACCAGAATACAAAAAAAAAAAAAAAAAATCGAATCTAGCAACATGTAAAAAGAATCTTACATCATCAAGTGGTATTTCCTTCTTATATTTAAAGTTGGTATAGTATTTAAATGTCCATCAATAGAAAACTTATGTTCATTCCAGCATTATTCCTAATGGCCAAAAAGTGGAAATAACCTAAAAATTATCAACTGATGAATGAATAAACAAAGTATGACTTATTACTACAGTGGAAAGGATGACATATTGATATATGTTACAACAAAGATGAACCTTGAAAGCATTATGCTAAGTAAAAGAAGTCAGTCATAAAAGGCCCTATACTGTTTGGCTTTATTTATATAAATATCCAAAATAGGCAAATATATAAAAATCAGAAAGTAGATTAGTGGTTGCCAGGAAGTAGGGAGTGAAGACAAAGGAGGTAACTGCTGAAGGATTTTGTTTTGGGGGCTGATGAAAGTATGCTGGAGATGGTTCAAAACCTAGTGAATACATTAACTGTGAAATTCCACACTTTAAAAAAAATGTGACTTTTATTGTGTGTTAATTATATTTCAGTATTTCAATCTATGTAATCTACCATATCAGCAGTCTGAAGAAGACAAATTATAATTTCCTATCAATTGATGCATAAAAAGCACATCACAACATCCAATATCCGTTCATGGTAAAAGCTCCCAGAAAATTAGGAATGAAGGGAACTTCCACAACTTGATAAAGAATATTTACATGGGGGGGTGGGCTGGGGTGGGGGTAAAAGGCAGAAAACTGTACTTGAACAACAATTAAAATAAACTAAAATTAAAAAGAATATTTACAAAAAAACCCCTCATAGCTGACATTATACTTAATGGTAAAAGAGGGAATGCTTTCCCCCTAAGACTGGGAACAAGGCAAAGATGTCCATTCTTATCACTCTAAATCATCAAAATACTGGGAATTTTAATCAAGGAAATAAAGCAAGAAAAAGAAATAAAAGATACACAGATGGCTTGTTCCTGTTGCTTAGACCTTAATTGTAAATCTCTCTGCTAAACATGGAATAATCAAACATAAGACGAAAGGGGAAGGCAATCTCAATAAAAAATATTCAGAATTCAACATAAAAGGAGAAAAATGAGTAGAATTGTCCCCCAAATTTGTATGGAAATGATTTAAAATGCTTAATGTAACTTATCACAAAAAAGTACAGTCAAGAAAAGTGATACATAGGCACCAAGAAGTTAAGAAAGATAGGAAGAATTTAATTGGCTAAATAGAGAGTTAATTAAGCCCATTGACACAGAAGGGTAAGCTATATAGCACATGCTACATAAAATGCATAAAACAGGAAAAATTGATTAAAAAGAAACTAGAAAAACCGAAGAAGTGCAAATTATAGAAAACAGGGAAAAAGAAAAATAATGAAATGAATCTGGAATAAGTAGATAAATGTTAGTTGGTAGAGAGCCTAAAGAAAATCTCTTGATAAGATTAAAAAGGAAATCTGATAATACATTGTAAATAAACAACATGATTTGAATGCATTTTAAGCTTGTATTTAATAATAAAGGATGGAAAACATTTGATTAATAAACATAAGTAATTACATTCTTTAATTTCTGCCCTTATTTACTTAAATATTTTTTATTTACTGACTTGAGAAAAAGAGAGAGAGAGAGGGAGGGAGAGAGCGAAGCATTGATTTGTTGTTCCACTTACTTAGGCGTTCCTTGGTTGCTTCTTGTATGTGCCCTGGCATACAAGGAGGTTACGCCAACAACCTTGGAATACTGGACAATGCTCTCACCAACTGAGCCACCCAGCCAAGGTCTACCTGCCCTTATTCTGGGTGACATGACTTGGGGTTCTTTACTCTGCTGGGTTTTACTCCATTTCTAATGATCTACTTGTCTTTAAAATGGAATCATTGTGAAGTGTTGGTTTTTCTGACTTTGGAGGTTCATCAGTTCAGAACTCAGCATCTCACTAAGTTCTAACCCACACTGTATGTTTTCTGGAGACAATGGGAACAAAGGGGAATTTGCTACTTCTCAGCTTGACAAATCACTTACCCTGTTGTGCCTCAGTTTCTTCACAGATAAATGGGGATTCATGTATTCAGCAGGTAAGTATTTTACTTCTACTCTGTCCCAAGCACTGTCTTAAGTATCTGGAATATATTAGTGAACAAAGGAAAGATTTCTGTTCCTGTGGAACTTACACATTCTAGCAAGGGGACACACAAAATCAATAAATATAAGTAAATTATACGGTATGTTAGAAGGTGACAGTGCTTTAACAAAAAAAAAGGAACAAGAAGGGTGAGGAGGGTATGGACTGCAGAAGCCTGGGGCATGGTACAATTTTAAACAGGGTGGTCAGGGGAGGCTTGGCTGAGAAGGCAGTGTCTGAGCAAAGACTGGAGATTAAGGAGCAAGTCAAGCAGAAACTTGAGGGAAGCATGGTCCAGAAAGAGCGTTGTATCTGCAGCAAAGGCCTAAGCTGGGAGCTGATCATGCAGAACTTTGTAGGCCATTTTGAGGTCTTTAGTTTTACCCGGTGTGAAGTGAGGAGCCATTGCTGGGTTTTAGGCAAAGAAGTGGCATTTTTGAAGGTGTTGAGATTTTTTTACTGTAGGAAGCATGAATGGGAGCTGGGTCATAAAAAGCTGTAGGATTCGGCACATACGAAGTGTCTCTGGAAAATGTCCAGCCATTGTTAATATAATGAGAATGGTTTGTGTGACATCAGTGTAACCTGGAAGCTAAGGAGAGTGGACTAGTATGCACATGCGTGAACAATGACAACTTCACTGTACTAGGCAGTGGGGGTGGTAGACACCCTTGAGTGAGCATGAGTACTGTGTGGCTGTCACATTCAAAATGACTGAGCAAGTAGAGCAATGAATCTGCATCAGGTTTTGCGTTAAGTTTGAACACTCCTCCATGGAAACTATGCTGATAATTCAGAAGGCCACAGCTATGGGCAACTGGTGATTGACAGCCTCATCAGGACAATGTGCCCATTCATGCATCACATCTTGTGCAGTTTTTTTGCAAAACATCAAATCACCCAGGTGACTCAGCCCTGCTACAGACCTGATTTGACACCCTGCGACTTCTGGCTTTTCCCAAAATGCAAACCACCTTAGAAAGGGAAGAGATTTCAGACCATCAGTGAGACTCAGGAAAATATGGTGGGGCAGCTGATGGCAATTGTGAGAACCGTGTGAGGTCCCAAGGTGCCTACTTTGAAGGGGACTGAGGTGTCATTGTCCTCTGTACAATGTTTCTTGTATCTTGTATCTTCTTCAATAAGTGTCTCTATTTTTCATATTATGTGGCTGGATACTTTCTAGACAGACCTCATAGTTTTGAAGGCAGTGCCAGCTGACTCCAAAGTTTTGACCTGAGCAACCAGGTAATGCCATCAGCAGGGAGAGCTGCAGGCAGAGCAAGTCTGGACAAATGACTCTGGGGTTTCATAATCTTTGGTGGCCTCTGTTGCAGTTTGAATCTGAAGGCCTCTTCTCTCATCTAGTCTTTCTCATGAGTCTTACTGCCAGTCCTCTTCTTCGGTTTTGCAACCTGCTTAGTCTTAGCTTAATTTCCCAGGCATCCTATTGGCTGGTTTCTCTTACTCAGACCATCATTTGTAAGTCTCCCTGCTAAATATTCTCCCTCAGGGTCCTGGTCCTTGAGAGAACAGGAAGGACTCCTAGCTGAGAAAAAAAATCCTAATATTTTCATTCTTCATTCTTCTTAAATTTTTTATCAGATTAATTTTGTATTAAAATTTTTTTCTTAAAATTACATTTTACAATAATTTAACTTTCAGAAGCAAATTTGATGCTCATTTTGCAATATTAGAGGGTTAATTGCTCTAGGTATATAGAATATGGTAGCATTTCTTCTAGTTTTTTGCAGAATATTTGAACGTTGTCTGGGAAAACTCCTCTTAGGGATGAGCATGAAACATACTTTCCACATCAGTCTAATGTCTGACTTCTCTATTTTGGGTCATGTGTAGGAATTGTTGAATTTACAGTGGATATAATGAGTTTTAAAATATGCCAGCTGTCCATGAGGACCTGGGCTGAAACCATTATTTTATTTAGGGCCCTGTGCAACTGTGATAGAGGAACTGGTTGGTCCCTATGGTCAGGTTTGCACTAAAGTCATTGCACCACAAAACTTCCCCAAGGCTACATTTTTTTTATGTTTCATTTTCAGAATGTTGATGCCACAGGGGCGATTAAAATTTGTGTATAATGTCTGTTTCCCCCTTGATAAATAATGTGAATGGCCTGCAGTCTGTTAATATTCATAGCAAGGGATTTAACAGGCTATTGTGTTAGTAACAATGTGGATGCAAATCATAAACATTTATCATCTTCAAAGTTCCGGGCAATTTTCAAAGCAATGTCAGTTGAAACAGATGCTCTAAACTCTCCAAATAAAACAATCTTCAGATGATTTTTCCACATTCTCTAAAAACAATTTGCCTCTTAGTAACTTCTATTTATTATGTCAAATAATATTGTATGATCTACTAGAAAGTGAACAATAATGCTAAAAAGGTTAATGTAGTGTCCTCTAAAATAGATTTTTTTGTTTCTTTAGATGCTATGAACTATTATTAAAGCATATCAATGACACCTCCCAAGTTTGGAATATTGTACTAAGTTCCCTCTGCATGATTATTAGAAGGTGAGCTACATATGTTAGTGAAAATTTCCCAAGTATCCCTGAATTTTACAATTCATATTATCTTTACTCATGAAAATTCCTGATCCTAATAGGAAAGTCCGAAGATTTGAGAGTCTTAAAATTGAATTAACATTTTACCAAGAGGTGGGCACATCTCTTTAAGTATTGTGTCTCCTAATACTGCAGATTAGAGAAGATACACATGAACCAACAAGTATTGACTAATTTCTTCTTATAAAGCCTTGGACTAAGCATGTGAGAATACAAGGAAATATAAATCATGGACTTGACTTCAAGATGTTTACAATCTAGTTGGCAAGATGGTCAAAAGTTAAAACACACATAGGCCTGGAAATCAATAATCTAATAATCAAGTGGATATCAGAGAAGCATATTTTCTGCATTTTGAAAGGAAATAGATTTGTGAGGTCATCAGGAAAGTCTTTGTGGAGGAAGTGAAATTAGGCAAAGATAGGGGAGGCGAACTCTAAACAGGGAAAAGAAGGGGGAAGGCAGGGTATTGGTGAGAAATACCCCACGAAATGAAGGCAAAAGAGAAGCTTGCAGGCTTGGAGTAGCGCTGGCAGGATTGGGAGGTGAGCAGATAAACTTGATGCAAGTGAGAGATAGATGTACGGCAATGGGAGGGAGCAAAGCTTGGAAGTTTGAAAAAGGATAAGGCATTTAGACTCTATTTTGAGGCTGGTTTCTTGTATAAGGATTCAGGCTGAATAGGGATTAAATCCCAGCTCCACCACCTATGTTATATACTAGTGATTTAATTTCATACAACCTCAATTTCTCTCCTCTCCAATGGAGATTATACCTACTAAGCAGAGTTGTAAGGGCTGCTTGAAATAACATTTTCATTGTCACATTAGCTGTCATCTCCTCTCAAGTAAATGGGCGGGGCCCGAAAGCTACTGCAAGGGCTTGTGAAGAGGAAGAGGACATCGTTAAAGGGATGGATGTGGTGTTTTGGGAATATTAATTTTGTGATAGCGTGCGGGATGAATCCATAAAGGAGAGCATGCATGTGTTGGCAGTGAGCAGAAAGGGAAAAATGAGCACATTCAATCACATACAAAGACATGGATCCCTGCATTAACCATCTGGGTTATGGCCAAGCCAGTAGAAGTGATGAAGTGAATTCAGGAGGGAGAGATGAAGGGATTTAGTGAACACGGAGCCAGAAGGAAAATGTATGGATTTCAGGGTGAAGAAAGAAGCATCAAACTAGTAGAAGAGAGTACTAAGAAAAAACCTCCAGGGGAATTTGTTTTTTGTTTCTGTATTATTTTCTGTCTGCCCAGTGCCTTAACTCACTGTTTCCTTTGGCTTAACTGCACTCTTCTCTCTGGTCACGTGTCTTTTATCTGGCTTGATGATACCGTCCCAATTACTATTTGTGTGTGCATCTATTAGAATGTGAAATGGGACTTTTTCTATTGTCTTCAAGTTTTGGCCAAAGCCCAAAGCTGAGAATAATTGATAACAAGTATCTTTACATTCATTTTCAAGACAGAGTTTAAGACACTGTCCCACAATATTTACTAGAAATTAGTGGGGAGGAAGGAAAACAGAAAAGAAGCCGACTAATCACTATTACCACCGGAGATTCCTCAGAAAGGATTATTTAAAGTGTGTGTGTGTGTTGGTGCTGCCCCGGGGCCTGGGGCTGGAGCAGCCCACAACGGTGCGGCAGAGGGAAGGCAGCGGTGGGACACGGGCCGCTTTCACCTTTGGGTGACAATATGTGGGTTTTTCCGTGGAGTGATTGGCGTGAGGCAAGGAGAATGAAAGCCCAGACCCCTGTCACGTCCTTCTCTCCAAGTCCCTAAGTTACAGAAAGGCCTGGGCTTAGGGAAGAGAGAAGCATTGCTTTGCTCTCCATTGAGCCAGACTTTTCGATTCCTGCTCAGGAAACGGCTCCACTCTCTGAAACTGACAGGAAAGCTGCGGGCTCTGCCTGGGTCGTGGCTAAGGGCGGAGAATGGAGGGCCGAAGCAGCAGGCTCGAAGGCAGCAGTGGGGAAGAATAAAGCTGCCTCACCTTTGCGCGCCACCTAATCCGTCCTGTTTAATAAACACACCTAAATGCATCCATCGAGGTTGGGAAAAAATGTATCATTTGTTATCTGAAATCATCTCTGAGGGGTGACACAGTATAGTGCCTTCTTGATGTTTTTCTGTTATCATTCCAATTTTCCAAAATAAAATTTAAAATAAGACAAAAAAAAAGATGGAGAGGAAATGTCTCTAGAGAAAAGAGAAGAATCAAGATAAAAATTTCAAAGGGAAATGAATCACCCCCTACTTTGTCTCCTGAGCTGCAGGTTGCCTCTGCATTTCCGTTGCAATGCCTGTGTATCTCTCTGTTCATTTTCGTGGTACCATGCTACCGCCGACCCTGCAGCCTCCCCCTCAGAAGACTGCAGTGAGCTCATAATCGATACATTTTTCTCCTATGAACCACCACACCAGTGACAGAGGTTATCTTCCCCAAATCTGTCCTCTCTGGACCCTTTCATCGCTTCCCGATTGTCACAAACAAACTCCCAGCTTCAATCAGGGCAGTTACTTCCTTCCTGAAAGGGCTGAGTTTAACCTTACTCGGGCTCTTGCTAATTTCCAACATCCAAAGTGACCTTTCAGTCTATTCAAATCATAAGCATTTCCTGGAGCTCACCTGGGTTCCTATCCTTTCACTCATTTCAGATAGCAGGAACCACTTGGTTTGGGAGTTGGTTACATGTCAGAGTTCTCTACTGTTTCATATATGTAAACTGGATAGAGGCTTGTAAAACTACACAAGTGATGTGACCGAGCAGGGTACTGTTGTATGTATACCCCCACGCTGCGTTGGTCTAGCACATAATAGTTTTAGGAAGTATTGTTGAATCTAAGTAGCTATCATGAAGCTATTTAATCTGTTAATTCATTACCTAAACTGCTAGGATTCTGGCACTTAAAATAGTCCATTGGTTCCTCTCCTGAATCTGGTGAACTTTCTAAATCATCTTTTCTCTCTTTTCGTTATGGTATATGGACCTGTGGAAGTAATTAACACCACAATATCTGAAATGTAGATTAAGAGAGAGGATTTAGATGAAAGAAAACAACCTCTATTTAAATCCAGTTGCACACCCAATGCAAAGAAACACTTTCATATGACTATTGTCATTTAAAAGCTACTCTTGAGCCTCTGAACAAGGTTAACAAAAATAAACACAACTTGTCACCCTTCTCGCTACTCCACCACCTGGGAAAACATTTTTTTCTTGACCTTTCTGAACAGATCCCAGGAAATAAAAGAGGCTCATATTTGATTTGCCACACTTAAATTTTCTGATTTGTAAGTAAATTTACCCAGACTCCACACTAGCCAATAATTAAAATGCAAATAAGAGAGATTGGACGTAGACAAAGGTCAAGCATGCTCTGAAGTCTAGGAAAGGACCACGCCCAGTGGGACTATTTCCGTGGGCTGTTTTTCAGAAATCCAAGATATAGTGCATTAAATTTGATTTGACCTCATTAACAAAACCAGTACTGATCACACTAGTGATCTAGGTTTAGTTTTTAAAGTTTTTTTTAACTCCTTATTTCACGTTACATGAAAACCCACCAACACGGTTTCCTTAGTCCCCACCCCCTCTTCCTTAGTCCCCACCCCCTCTCTTTCACTGGAACCCCTAACTCTGCTGCTCTCTGCAGCTGCACAGGTGTAGTATAGACCGGGCCTGTCTGCTGGGTTGAAGCTCAGGGAAGAAGCCTGAGCCTAAGACCCAGAAGGCAGCTGGGCTCCTCCAGCCCCAACCCCTCTGAACTCTTCAGCCTGGTTTCCTCTCCTAGAATCACACCCTTCCCCCTCCCACACCCCTTTCTTAAAAATACAACTCTAGGCCCGGGAGTTCCCTACCGTTGGGCTGGCAGGCTGCAGAAAGTGAAAGTGGCCTGTTCCTGCTGATGGCAGAGGCAGGGGTATGTTCTCAGTTGGAACTTAGAGCTCCTTTCCCCATAGGCACCACGGAAGCCAGGGTCTATTGTTAGGTAGGTTCTAGAGCTCATTTAGAACTTCAGACAAAGCATGGGAGTCAAACTGATTTCTGTGAGTTCTTTTGGGCACCTGCCTACTCATTTTAAGTTGTTTCCTTGGGAATATAGCTCTGAGGTGCAATCAGTTAGCCATAAATTCCTTGTGTAGAGGGAGCCCTAGGGTCATAGGCCTAAATTCTTCGTCTGCTGAGAATCCAGACAGGTGTGGGCCCCTTTGAAAGGCCCAGACAACTCTACCCCAACCCCAGGCCCAAGACTTCTGAGCTGTTAGAGAAACCAGGACCCCCCTTAGAATGAGCACTCAAGAGGGAAACAACAGCCATGAGTGGGGAGAGGGTGCACATGAACTTGGTGTGAGGACCATGGCTGCGACAGAAAGAGGGGCTCAGAGATGGTAGGGTTGAAGGTTTCCAGAAGGTCTTTTGGCCCAGCCCCTAGAGATTTTAACAGTATTATATTAAGGTAGTTTCTATAGACCTGTGCCAGAGTCGTTGGCAGGAGGGTTGTAATAAAAAGCAAGTGGAACAAAGAACTGTATATTTAGAGTTCTCTATGAAATGGAGGCCAGGGGTAGAGTTATTTTGTGGCCTAGAAATAGAGTACATCACGTGTGTGTGTGTGTGTGTGTGTGTGTGTGTGTGTGTGAATGATTCCACTGTTCTGTTGGAACAAAATAAATGTGTAGCTATAGCCAAGGCCACATCAGCCTGCTGATAGATAACAGGAGGTGTGACAGTAGCAGCGGGAGAGCAGGATCCTTTATGAAATGATGAGCAAGTGAAAACCGCCACAAAGTAGGACAGAGAATGATCATAGCCATTTACGAGTCTGTGCGGGGCCCCTCTACGATCAGACAGAGGTTCTGGGGCACTGGGATGCAGAGACTGCCATGCAGGGGTCTGATCCAGATTTATTAAATAATGATTGCTCTTGTCACTCCGCTTTTTGTGCTCTGGGTAAACTTGGCTGCTTTTGTACATTGCTTGGTGTTTACTATGGCACCATGCATAATAAAGTAGCTCCAAATAAATGTTACTGACAGCCTAAGCAAATGAAGTTAAATAAAACAGAATAAAACTATTGAGGTTTAGGCAAAAGGCAAACAAATATCATGTGCTGCATTACTGAGGACACACTGTGTAAGGTTTGGAAGCTGAGCTTAGTCTTTGTTATTTATTGTTATAACTGTTGCAGGTGCCCATTCGGTTTTTGCTTTCAGAGGAACTTAATAGAATTATGAAGAAAACCCAGCCTTTACTGTGACAGTTTAAAGTTTGTTTTGTGGTCTTTAGAATTGGTCTGCTAGGGATCAGGGCCTTCTCTCCTAACTGAGGGTGTGGCGGGTAATGATGTGGAGGGTGAGTTGCTGGCAGAGTCTCTATGGTGACAATGGTGGCGGTGGTGATGGTGGTGGGCAGGAAGGAATTCTTGGTGAGAGGCAAGGTGTGTAGTCTAGCCATTGGCTCCTATAGCCAGAAGGAGCTTTCCCAGGCATTGGGAGTGGAGTATGGCTGCAGAAATTGCTGCTTCTCTCTCTCAAAAAAAAATTCGGCCTGTGTGTGATGTTTTGGCACATGAGTTGGGGAATGGGTGATGGAGGACTGCCTTGCGGTAGTCTATATAATAAGCAAAAATGTATGCAACCAAGTGATCTTACTCATATACAGTGCCCCTTAATTATCCTTTGATTTAATAAACATTTATTGAACTCCGATTAAGCACCTGGATTGTGGTCAGCCCTCTGGAGACACGGCAGGTGGCCTCAAGTTTCTCTGCCTTTATAACATCAGCGACTTAGACCATCTCATTCCATTTTTTTATCCCTTGGGGCCTCTTTCTTGGAATTTTTCGAAGTGGCAGTGGAATGTGTAGCTCTTCTTAGATCCAGAACTGTAGGCGGACATGTCCCTTGTGTCTTGGAGTGCCTTGAGAAAATGAACCCTAATCTTAGGCAGAAGCCAGTGGAGAGGGAGAACATGAAGAGGGAAAGAGAGGCAAAACCAGACAGAAAGGAAAGTCTCAATGACTTTAGAGTATAGTCGTGAAGTCTTTGCTACCCACCCTTACCTTTCCATCATCTGGCTTTGTGAACCCATGAAGTCATCTATGGTAGTTCAATGGGGGTTTCCATGACTTACACCCAAAGGGTCTCAATTTACACAGTGTTCAACACTGAACCCATCATCTTCCCCTCTCAAAGTTGTACTTCCTGCACCCTGGTTAATGGTTCTGCTCACCCAGAACCCTGGGAGTCATTCCAGAATTCTCCTTTCCCATTACCCCTGACAGTCAATGATAATCACCAAGTCCTCATGACGTTGCCCTAAATATTTCTCGAACCTGTTCCCTTCTCCCTGTTTCTATCATCATTATTATTAAAAGGCTCTCTTGAGCTTTTGCCTGGGGTTTTGCAATGGCCTTCTCCCTGGGTTCCTTCCAGTTTCATCTTTGTTAAATCCATCCTCCACATAGCAGCTATGGTAAGATATCTAAAATGCAAACCTAGCTCAATAAGTGAAAAAGCCTCGGTTTCCCATGACCCAGTCCCACCCTCTCCAGTGTCTACACACTACACCTTTCATTTGACACTGCATTCATCAACAAAAAGCTTACTATTTTCACATACAAACCAAGTCTAGTTTCTTGTATCAGTAGCTATGATAGCTTTGATATTAGGAAGAGAGGTGGTCTATTTCCATCGCCTTGATCTTCAACAGTCTTCAGTATTTCGTTTCCTGCAAGATAAAGCCTAAATTTTGTACATCATGATTTCATGTCCTTCCTACCTTTTCACCATCCCCCAAATATATAAGAATCATTGCTTCAGCCAGACTATCCTATAATAGTTACCTACAGATGTCATCCCCCCTCTGATCTTTTGTTTACACAGATCTCTCTGCCCATGGAGCCCTTCACTTCTGCCCATTCATTGTACTTACCCTGAAGGCATTCCACCCCACACTGAATTCTTGCTCTTCCAGTACCTCAATTCTTATCATGTGCACGACTTTTTGAATCCCTTATTACATACTGCTTCATATTGATATTTAACTCTTCATGGGTTTGTTCTATCTCTGCCCCAAGTTCTAAGGTCTGTGAGAACAGGAGCTGTGCCTCCAGCCTCTGAGCATGCCCAGCACGTTGTCTTGTACATGGCTACTCGGTGCCCATTTCTGGGTTTTCTCCGACTGGATCCATTCTTCTCTCCTGAGTCAAAACCCACATTTTGGTGAGTTTTTAATAAATGGGTTCAGAGAAGACAAGGCCAGAAAATTTTGACTTCTGAATGTGAGTTATTTAAGGTCAGGTTCCTCAGTTCCCACGAAGGGGATAATCACTTCTCTGAGGTGCATAGCAACGATTCTACCGAGCAAATCCCAGGAGCCTGTAACTTTTGTGCCAATGAAAATTATAATTACCGGGTACATTTACAATGCTGGAAATCATGAATATTATAATTCATGCATCTGTAAAATTGCCATTTCAAGGCTCATGAAAGATACAAACTCAAGACAAAGGAGAACAAGATAACCTTGGAACCAGATTTCTGGTCACAATAAGGAAGTTACTTTAAAACAGTCTAGGACTATAATTTTTAATTCTCTTTACATCTATTCCTATTTATTTCTTAGTGTTTCACCTTAAATTGAAGCTCATGAACATAGAAACTCTTCTGATATTTCTATTTTATTTTTCTGCTCTCAAGATTCTCTTACCTGTGTTCATAAACTCTATGATTACAATGAGAATTTTAGTCAACACCCTGATCATCCTGATATGTAAGTTATTTTTCTTCTAAAGATCTTAGACATGGGTTACATTTTGTTTATCCTCCCATAGAATTTAGTATCATTTCCATTGTAAATGACATTTTCACTTACTTGGCTTATTCAAATAGGGAATTTATTGGCTCATCTAGGTTAAAATTGTACAGGTGGCTAGACCAACCTTCAGGCACAACTGGAATTGGGGTTAAAAAGATCTCATAAATATTTTTTTTCTCACCATCTTTCTCTTTTGCCAACCATTGCTTTTAGTCCCAGATTTTATTTAGTAGCAAGATGGTAGCCAGAGTTTCAGACCCTCTATCTCCTCAGGTCTCAAGACAGCAAGAAAGATCGATACTGTCTTTCCTCGAAGTCCTCGCCAAAATACAGACGAGAATCCCTGCCATGGTCTACAAAACTTTGCTGACATAGCTCCTCACATTAACTCTCCCTGTCCCCGTCTTGCCCTGTACATTCACCACGGTGGCCTCCTTTCACTTTCTTGGTACATTGTGGTGGAAAGAGCAACGCATCCCCGCAAAGATGTCCGTGTCCTAATCACCAAAACCACTGAACGGTACCTTGCGTGGCCACAGGGACTTTGTACAGTATAAAACGATGCTAGGGCAGAAGGAAAGTGAAGCTGGGCTGTTCATTTCCTTTACTGCTGCCCGGCCGCACTCTTGTCGGCTGGTCGCACCCCTTCAACGGAAGATTACAGCTCTCGTCAGATGGTCTTACCATACAGTTACCTGTTGCAGGCTCTAATAATCGCTTTATTTCTCTGCCCCATTCAGCTGGGGCGCTAGTAGTAGAAGTGGTGGTGTTGGTTAATGTCTCCCCGCTGTTGCTAGCCTAGGGTGTTGCGCTATCCTGCACTATTTTCTCCATACCCTGGCAACATCTTGTTAAATAGCCTCTTTATTAAACATTCCCAAAATCACTCAGATGGAAAGGGCCATCTGCTTCCCCACAGGATGCTGACTAATACAGACCTCATTGTTTTCCCTTCTGCCTCTGGACCTTGGTACATGCTGCTGCCTCTGCCAGGAAAGCCCCTTTTTGATCTGTGTTCTCTGTTTGTACTAATGCTCAGACTCTTAAAAAAGCACTTCCTCAAGTAATCTTTTCTTCCCCTACACAAAGTCAAGTATTATACAGCCTTGTAACACTATATACCTACACTCCCTGTTGCTTATGACCATTCTAGCCTTAAGGTAGTGTTTATGAGTTCATTAGATTATTGTTTATCTTGCCTCCTAGAGCTGCACTGTCCTACATAGCAGCCACTAGCCACGTGTGGCTATTGAGCACTTGAAACGTGGCGATAGCTTACCTGACTAACGAAATTTTAAATTTTACTTCATTCTAATTAATCAAGTTAGCAGAAGGCTTTTAGGCATGTTTGGAACAACTTGGGCATGTGAATCTATCAACTGTACAATTTATGAAATCTAGATACAGTTAAAATCTTTCTCATCAAAATTTAGTGTCTGAATAGAAAATGGCTATAAGTGTAAAATATGCACAAATTTCAAAGACAGTGCAAAAAATAACAAAATATGTCATTAATAATTTTAAGATATTGATTGCATGTTGAAATGATAATGTTTTGGATCTACTGAGTTAAATGAAATATATTATTGGAATCAATTTTGCCTGTTTCTTTTTACTTGTTATAAATATGGCTAAATTCTAAATACAGAAAATTTAGAATTATCTATGTGGCTCACCTTGTTATTTCTCTTGGTAAGTTCTCCGTTCAAGAGGGCATTTTTCTCATCCTTGTATCCCTTAACACATTGTCCACTGCTTCTTAGAAGGTGCCCCACAAATGTTTAATTCATGAGTGAATCAATGGAACAGCGTGTAGAGTAGCCACGGGGAGCTCTTCACCTTGAGTATCAACAGATTTCTACTCTGCCTCATTATTTATCTGAAGAGTAAAATTTTTAGGGGCAACAATGATAAAACCTATATGTTTAATGAGGTTCCAGTATGTTTCTGTCTCCTGGAAGTTAAGATGCCTACAGCCTGGTGGTAGGTGGAGTAGCCGTGTCTTAGCAACAGCAAACGAGGCCTTTTCTGGTGCTGGTGGTGATGGAGCAGGCTGCGCTGCCCTCGGCAGGAGGCAGGCTTCCAGGGGGTTTCATGAGAAGAAGGTGAGTGTTAGCTGTGCCAGGAAGTCTCTTGGCACCTTGTGCAAAAGAATAAACCAGGGCCACTCTCTGCCAGTCCTTTTTGTGACTCTCCCCTTCCTTTCTCCAACAAGGTCATCTTGGTTATTTTCCTCTGCCCAGTTCCACAGGAGGCCCCCCTACCCAAGACCCTGTCTCCAACTGGAGGTGCTTATTTTGTGGACAGTAGGATTTAGCATGGACTCTTCAAAGGAGATGGGACAGCTTGGTTGGGGTGACAAACCATCGGATTTTTATTGGAAGAAATTCACCCATCCTCTGCATTCCAGCACACACTCACCTGCATCTTTTTAGCCCCAAACACCTCTTTTCAACTTGAAAAGTGGCATCCTCCCAGGGAGCTTATCTTTTGCCCCCTGTTGAACCTTCATCTCTATGAGGAGAAATGTGTATAGACACAGGCAAGACAGTGACTTCACGTCTCTGTGATGAAGGGCCCTCCAGTGTTCACCGTGCCTGTCTGACTCGTAGTGCTGTGAGGCATTAGTCATGGGGACGCTCACAGGGGGACTTCCTTTGCCCGCCCTGCCTGTCACTGGCCCATCTCCTTGCACTTTTCATAGATCTCACACAAGTCAAGTCCAGCCGCTTATTTTTCATTCATTCCATCTCTACACTTCCTTTAGAGCAATGACCTACTTAAGCAACAGGGAAATACAAACCCCCGAGGAAATTTGCTGACAGCTGTTTCCTTGGTAGAATTAAATTGGGCATGTGTCTGAGAGAAGCTTATAAGCTCTAAGAATCCTTCTGTCTGGGGGTGGAAGTGGAAGTGAAGGGACAAGAGATTTTTTAAAAAAGTGCCAGATGACGTGTGTCCAGGGGAAGTGATTGGAGACTGATGATAAAGGGAGAGTTGGGTAAGACACAGGGACAGACGTCCGCTGGAACGTCCGTGTCCTGTTTAGTCTCCCCGCACAGTGTGCTGTTCAGAGTCTCTACCCCTGAGGTCCCAGGTCTAAGGCTACCAGGGTCTGGATGGAGTGGAGAAAGCCAATCCATTGTTGGACCCAAACACACTTGTGGCTGGCAGTACACTTGCGGAGTAGTTTGGAAGATAATCGAAGGACAAAAGTGGCAGAAACTGCTTCGAACTAAGAGCCGGGAAACTTGAATTTTTATCTTGAATTTGTCCAGAACTCTCTGTATATTTTAAGCAAGTCCTTGAAACACATAAAATGACTTACTTATTGGCTAAGATAGCTAACAATCACTATTATTTAGTCAAGTTGTTAACAAGTAGACTGAGTTATGTTTTCTTCTTCTCTCTCTCTCTTTTTTTGATGGAGGTATTTTGTAGGATGCCCAAAAGGTGGGTCACAGAAACGATTAAAGATCTAAATAAGCCCCCAAAGAGACAATCAGCCTTTGAATCACGGTCCACTGATTGGCTGTGGACTGCAGAGTCCTTTTGGCACCCCCATCCCCCATCCCCCATGAGTCACAGGGCTCACCATCCCAGGCATCCAGCCCCATGGGGCGATCCTTCCCTTAGCTATTTGCCTGGTATGTGGGCAGACCAACCACCTCCATGACTAACAGCCCAGAAACTTCTGGCTGAGCCCTAATGTGCACTTTGCATAATGTCTTTATTCAATTGCAATGGTGTGAATGCAGTGGGCACTGAATAATGTTCCATGCTGAAATCCCACAATAAACCATCTGCTGTTTATTGGGGGAACTGTCAAAATTGGGTATAGCAGATAAAAGTACTCTTGGGTCAGTTTAGAAACCTAAACTTACAGGGTTACAGGGTTTCAGAGGTAGAAGATACCATCTGAAATCCATCTGAGCTGTCATTAACACTCTCGAGATGAAGTGAAGAAGAAAAGACTGCCCACAGTTAATAGTTAATTAGTGCCAAATCAAAACTCGAAACACCACCAGATTCTCCGGTCTGTGGTTTTTCTACTGTAGTATACTACTTATGTAAGAACTTGAGTACATTTTAGATGCATTTAATTAATTTTAAATATGCAATGTATACACTATAACATTTAAAGACAAAGTTATTTACAGTGAAAATTTTGCCTCTTATATATTATTCTCTCTAATCACTTCATATCTTCCTCTTTGATCAATCCGGACTTTATTTTGATATAAAGTAAGAGGTAGGGATCAACTTTATTTTCTTTCATACGGCTAGCCAGTTATTTTACTGGCTGATAAGGTTTGTTTCCCTTATTTGTGCTTCTTTTTTTCAATTTTTATGTTTATTCTTGCTTTTTTCTTCCTAAATGAACTTGAGGGTTTCAGTTTGTACATTAAAAAAATTATGCTGTTTTTTAAAAATGAGATTGTGTTAAGTTGATACATTAATTTAGGGAGATTCGACAGTGTTAGGAAGTCTGCTATAGAGTGTCAGGACATAATTTCCTCCGTGATAAACACAAACGACAGGAGACACTACCCTTCCTGGCTTTGGACGTGGTTCTGTGAGTGTGAGGTTGTTGTCCCTTCAACCCCACGCCCTACCTCACCCCTTCTACTAAAATATATTCCAGCCACACTGGCCTCCTTGCTGTTTTTCGATTCAACTGAAAGGTTCCCTCTGCTCAGAACACCACCCTGGTCCCCTCCCTGGCCCACCCCCCAGATCTGCATAGCTTGCCCCCTCACCTCCTTTGAGAATTGGTTCAAAGGTCACCATCTCATTGAGTCTGCCCTGACCACTCCTATTTAAAGTTGCTGTTGCCTCACCTCCCAGCTCCTAACCTTCCTTCTGTTCTGCTTTGTTTTCCATACCACTCACCGCCTTCTCACATGCCAGTCATTTACTTAATCATTATGCTAATTATTTGTCATCTGTCTCCACCACTGAAACGTAAGCCTCATGAGGGCAGAGATTTTTGTTTATTTTATTCACTGCCGTATCCCAAGTGCCTAGAACCGGGCCTAGCGTATAGTGAGTGTTCAATAAATATTTGTTTAACTGAATGAAAGGAAGTATTTATCTAGCAAGAGATTTTATTAACAGTAGGCATTAAGTTTTAGCAAATGTATTTTCAGCAATCATGGAAGTAATCATATGAGCATTTTCTCTTTTCATTCCCAGGAATGAATGGTAAACGATATATTAAATTTCCTAATAGGGAAATACCCTTGCATTCCTGAAACAAAACCCACTTATTTATTCATGGTGTATTCTTCTTCTTCTCTGAGTTGCCCAATTTTGGTTGCTATTTTATCTATTATAGTTGGTTTTTTGAATCGACACTGAAGGGGAGGTCAGTGTGAAGCTTTGCCGTGCCATCTTTGCTTGGCCTGGTTTTCCCATTGTGCTTGCTTCAAGAAATCATTCAGAATTCCCTCACCCATTTTTTTTAAATGCTCTGGGATAGTCCCAGTAGTACTGACTTTATTCTTTCTCTGAAGTATAGCCACGTGTGCATTCTCATGAGTGTCATCTCTGGGTCCTCAAATTCTTTATTTTGTTATACTAAGTATTTTATAAATGTATGTATATGGTCTTTCATTTACACACCCCAAGTTAAGCTAGAGTCTATTATTTGGGGACTTACCAAGAATAAATCATCTCACGTCATACGTTCTTTCCAGCCAAGTTTCAATTAACTTCAAAGTTCACATACCATCGCTGCAACTCCTCTCTCTCCCTTCTCTCCTTCGAAATAATCAGGTTTTTGCTCCAGCTCCAGCTTTATTTTTTGCGTTGGCACATTAAAAAACACACACACAACTCCTAAGTTATGCATTTTCTTTCTTGAGTGCGTATACAGCCCTAAAACTCCAAATACCTCGTTTCATAGATGATGAAACAGGTGCCCAGGAAGTTCAAACGCCCTGCCCACTTTCCGTCTCACCGGAGAGTCCAAAGGAGGTCCCAGGTCTCCTGTGCCCTTTGCGTCACACCGCCGCTTCTCTCACATCTGCACGCGTGTGCACCTGTGTGCGTGCGTGTGTGTTCCCTGTTTTGTTCTTCCTTCCAAGTCTTCCCACTTCCACAAAGAAATGTTAAATACCAAAAGCGTGTCAGTCACGGTGAAGGTGTTGGGAGCTATGAAAAGGAGCCAGGGAGTCTCTGTAGTCTAGACATTTACAGTTGAGTGAGAGACTCAGACAAGTGAGCAGGCAGTTACAGCGTGAAGATGGTGCATATAAAATGCAAACGGACAGAAAACACAGTGGAGGGTGGTCCCTAAATGTGACCGGAGGGTTAGAAGAAACCTGACAGAGTCTTGGACTTGGCCTGAGAAGGAGGATTCTGCTCCTGTTTGTCATTCTTTGAGCTCAAATGTTCTATCAAGAACCTTCCATCCCAGGGGAGCTGCTTTGGCCTAGAGAGCCCTGTGGTTAGAGGTCCTGTGTTCTCTCTACTACAGTCTGCATCACTCCTTCTTTCTGTTGATGAATGTTGGGCTCCAAGCCAGTTTCAAGTTCTCTGCTCTATCCAATAGGGCTTCTCCTCACAGATGCTCTGGATAGAACCGTCCCTTTGGCAAAGCTCAAAGACTTCAGCAGTTCTAGCAAGGTGGGGATTTATTCTGGAGAGGGCAGAAGATAAAGGAAGATAAAGGTGGTTACTTTTTTTTAAAGATTTATTTATTTTTAGAGAGGGAAGGGAGGGAGATAGAGAGAGAGAGAGAAACGTCAATGTGCAGTTGCTGGGGGTCATGGCCTGCAACCCAGTCATGTACCCTGACTGGGAATCGAACCTGCAACACTCTGGTTCACAGCCTGTGCTCAATCCACTGAGCTACACCAGCCAGGGTAAAGGTGGTTACTTTTATGTTTAACACAAGAGTCCTTGGACAGTGGTCAGATGGCGTTCCCTTAACACTCTCCATTCATTTATCCCCAGGAGTTCTCAATTTACTTATTTTTATCATCCTTTCTAAACTAGTTCTTTTATTTAACACCTTGTGGGTGCATGCTATGTGCTTATCTCTGGACAAAGCACTGTGGGGGTACAAAGAGTTAGACGACACGCTCCCTGCATTGTCTTATTCCTGACTATCAAAAGGAATTTTTAGTCTAGTTGGAAAGATGAGACAGATAGAATCAAGGGTAAATGATAGAGCAAGTCACTGTATAATATGTCTCAAATGGACGGTATAGACAATTATTTCTATTGTGTGCAGGAGAGGGAGTGAATCCTGTAGGATATACCATTTTTATTTGTCCCTGGTTTGTCTGTCTTCAAGCCTGTGATAATTAACTTGATGTATAAAATTGGCAAGGTTATGATACCCAATTGTTTGGTCAAACACCAGTCTAGATGTTGCTGTGAAGATATTTTTTTAGATATGATTAATATTAAAATTAGGAGACTTTGGGTAAAGCAAATTACCCTCCATAATGTGGATGCATCTCATCTAATCAGCTGAAGGCCTTAAGGGAAAAGACTGAGTTTTCTGAGTAGGAAGAAATCCTGTCCACAGACAGCCTTCTTCAGACTCAAGACCGCAACATCGATTCTTCCCAGGGTCCCTAGCCTGCGGGCTTGGTGGGCAAATTTTGGACTTGCCAGCCTCCACAAACGCATGAGTCAATTCCTTAAAATGAACCCTTCTCCCCCTATACATGCATCCTACTCAGTTTATTTCTCCGGAGACTCTGACTAATACAAAGCCCAAAGATTCTTATCCTTTTTCAACCTGGCCCCTAAGGTAGGAAGACCTGGTACATTAGATGTCTCCACTGAGATGCAATGTCACTTATTTCTTTCTTCATTTAAGAAAAACTTTTATTAGCTCTCTATTAGTATGGTGGGTTAAGAGTGTAGGCTTTAAACCTAGGTTATTTTTGTTTATTTTCTAGCAGGACCCTCAGTTTTCTCCTCTGTAAAATGCAGATAATAGTGGTACCTACCGTTTGTGGTTGTTCTGAAGAATAATTGTGTTAATAAAAATATGCTAAGCACTTTGAACAGTTCCTGGCACATAGGAAGCACTCAATACATGCTCTCTGTTTTTATTATGGCTGTACAGTAGGGTTCCATACCTGGCTTTGTGGGGCAGTGGTAAGTATTACATAAAGTTGGCTCTTTAGTTGCTCATGACCTATTTGGGGAGTCAGAAAAATAAATGTACAGTCCCAGTGGAGTGTGCTAGGGATATTTTTAAAATTTTATTTTTTCAACTGCAGTTTGCATTCAATATTATTTTGTATTAGTTTCAGGTGTACAGCATAGCGGTCACACAGTCATATACAAAGTGGAGGACTCCCTGCCGCCTTAGGCCGAGTGGGAGCCCCCAGGTGCTCCTCTATGCATCAGTGCTTCTGGCTCTGAAGGATTATCGTACTTAGTCTACGTCTGTTTTCATGCTTATCTTTCTACACAGAGGTAACATTTTTCTCTCTGTATGCTACAAGTCTTTTAGTCTTGACCCACAGCAGCTCCTGAATAACTGTCTGTTGACCAAATTAATAAGAACATTTAGCAGGCCCATCAGAATCTCCTGGGTAGAAGTTTTGAAATACACACAATAGGTCCACACCTAGGCGGACAGATTTCTCTTGGTCTGGATTGGGGTTCGTGGATCTGCCTTCTGAAAAAGCCCTGTTTGAGTTTTGAGGCTCACCCACGGTTAGGAACCACTGAGAGAACTCAGTGTATTCCTCCGTGCACTCTGGCGTTCACTGAGGGGCAGTGATTGGCTGAATATCACATGGAATTGAACTACGTCCCCAAATATCCCTCAACGGTGTCTTTTCTTTTACATTCTAAAGAGAAACAAAGATGTGTTGGGGGAAAAAAGGTCTGATATGAAGCATGCAACAAACTCTCAGTACGAGATGGGGGTTCTCTGGTTCTTCAATAACAAGGACGATCATGACTGAGAATAAGCCCCATCGTATTTGGAAGCATAGGCGTCACTAATGACGGTGCAGATGTTTGGGAGGAAAGGCGCAGCGCCGCTCTGCTGGTGGCCGTGCCGCTCAGCCCTGCTCCCTTGCCTGTGAGGCGCAGGGACAGCATCTGCCTAAGCCAGCGTCCGTACAAAGAGCCATTCTTGGACTTCTGGCGGAGGGAGGGATGATGAGAGCATTGAGTCCATTTTAGAGATGGGGAAATTGCGGCCCAGGGAAACTGAGGTAGTGACCTTCCCGGGTGCTGCGGGCAGTTAACGGTGAAGCTGGGCCCACAGTCTAGTTTCTCAGCTCTTTGCCAAGTATGTGCACACTGGTTACTGCAGTCCAGTGAAATGGCCCCAAGTTGAGGGGCAGCTTGCTGCTTCACTCAGGAGCCCCCACGTGTCTTAATCAGCCCTCTTCACCCCCCATTCTGACCTTCTGGCACATTTGCCTCCAGTTCTGTCTCCAGGACTCAGCCCAGGTCACCAGAGAGATTTATGCTGGTTTCTCCTGCGGTGAAACAAACTTGAACTCCTTAGAAAGGCATTGCAGGGCCTCCTTGTTCAACGGAGCCTGTCCCGGCCCTTCCCTCACACTCCTCCTCCGCCAGGGCTGGGCTGGGCCGGGCACCACTGCTTGCCTGCCCATGCTCATTCCAGGTACTCCTTTTCCACCGGGCAGAGCCCACCCCCAGCCAGCGAGGGTGGGAGTCCCCGGGACTCTTCCTCTGCACCCTGGCACCCAGGGCCTAGGCTGTGAGCGAGTGCTGGACAAAGGGGTGAAGTCTGTGGAAGTCTGCAGGGGAGGGGACAGGGTCAGGTCTGGTAAAAGTTTCTCCTTCTAAACAGAGAGATGGACACAAAGCAGCTTTTCCATCTTCTTTCCTGTTTGGGAGGTTGTAGCGTGAGCCCCTGGGAACTAAAGCTGTTGCAGCCACTTTGCAGTCCGAGGGAGCGGTCCAAAAGAACCACAAAGAAGCTGACCCTCAGCCCTCCCCCCGCCTCCCGACATTACTGAGCCCACTCAACCAAGCAGCTCCGGAATTCCCACATTGGATTTGCGGTGATAGAAGATATAAAGGTATTCTGTAATAATAGATCTGTGAATAAATCTCTCTTTAGAAAGCTCAGTCCTCCGGGCTTACCATTATTTGCATCCTGACTAATAAAATAGCTGCTCCTGAATCAAACCGGGCACGGGGGAAACAACAGCTCCCTCCTTCGGCTGACTCCTCCGGAAAAGGAGGCAGGAGTTAAAACCACAGAGAAGCCCAAGCCTTTCCTCCCTCACTTCCGACTTGCTCCCCCCCGCCCCCCAGGCCGGACGTTTGTGAGCCCCAGTCCTAATCTCTCCTGCTTCCAGTGAAGGAGAAACTCAGTGCCTGTGACTTGTTCACGGCACCCACACCCACAGCTCATTCTGTCTGGGTCCAGACTCCTCTAGTCAATGACTTCACTCCTTGAGTTCCCATTTTCCTTTTAACCTCGCAATTCAGATTTGATGGAGCCGGTCCCCCCAGGAAGGACTTCAGCTTCCTCTCTGAGACACCTGCCTCTCCACTCAACGGTCTCCTTGCCCACGTGAGGGGACGGTCTCCCAAATTTCGCCGTATTGAGGGATTCTCGTTGCTTTGACACTGATCTCCATGGTCCCAGGGGACCATTACCACTTCCCACCTCTCTCTGAGCCTGGAGAACCAAGCCCATTTCCTTGCATGCTTCAAAGATCCCCCCTCTCTGCCAGTTCACAGGTTTCTTCCACCTCGAATGCTCCTTCACGTCGACATCTCCACCGCTTGAAATCCTTCTCACCCTCAAAACCCTCACCCACATTCGTGTATGTCCTTTGCGAGGTCATCCTTGCTCACTGCAGTCCCGAGAACTCCCTTTCCTTTCAGCCCTTGCGGGAGTGTGCACGCACGGTCTGCCCCCATCCATTGGTATGCATCACGCTGCCGTGTGCTGGGGTTGTGAACTTGTGTCCCCTGCCGCCCTGGAAGTGGTTTATGTATGTTTTTAATCCTCTGCAGAGTGGGCGCCGCAGGGCAATTCAAGTCAACACACATTTGTTGTGCTTTGTGGTGCTATCTCGGGACTGCTTGTCCCTGGGAAAAAATAAATGTATTTGTTGTTCAAAGCCACTTTTATTTGGGTTTGTGCTTTCTCGTAGCCAAGAGCACCTTCACTAATGCACAGAACTAAGTAAATAGACGTGGGAGTCAGAACAGGGGTTTTCTGTGGTTTATTTGAACTCGGAGTGTGTGTGAAGGGGAATGACAGAGAGAGAGGCAAAGCCAAGGATCAGTGTGTGTGTGTGTGTGTGTGTGTGTGTAAAAGCACAAAGCTCCAGGAAACAGGGAGTGAGTGTGTACAGGTAGGAGGCTGGGGTGGCAGGCTCAGGAAGGACATTTGTTTAGAAGTAAGAGTGAAATAATGAACTCCATGTATAGTGTTATCCCAATACAAATTAGTAAAATTTAGATATTCTTTTCAACAATGCATACTTCTTGAGTGTTCCAGGTATGGAAGGGATGGCTAATACCCCTGTTCCCTAAAATTTTATCTCACCTCATTCAAACTAATGCTTCTGAACAAGAAATTTGCTTTGATTCTCAATAGATAAAGAAAATAGTTTTTATTCTCCATATAGGTCAAAAGCAATTTTGGCAGCAAGCCAAACACTCCTCGGGCACCAAGAATAACTAGAAGCTTATCTTTGTGAATGTGTCTTTTGGGCCCGATTCTCATTCTCTGGTATTTTTCTCCTCCAGTCCTTTGAATTATCTTTCTTCTTTTTTTTTTTAAATTTTGTGGTTTTCATTTATTTTTCATCACACATCTTTTTTTTTTTTTCATTTGACACTTCCTTGCAGTTTCCTTATCGAGGTCTCCTTTCATTCCTGGCTGGGACAGCAGTGATGTTTCAATAACTCATATTAATGGAAGTGGGGGGATTTGGTGTCCTCCGAGTGGCAGGAATGCAGTCTGGTAATGTGAAGGGCAGCCCGGCCCAGGCTTCCAGGAGACCTGCCTTTCCAGGCGGGACTTTATCGTTAACTAGCTGCATGACCTTGGGCAAAACAGCAACTTCTTAGAATGTTAGGGCCCTTAACTCGGAGAAGAAGGATTTGACAAATACGGTCTCTAGGCATTAACATTCTGTGATTTTTTTTAAACTTAAAAAAAAAAGAATTTAAAAAGTGACATTTGTGCTTGTTTTTGAAAATATGCTTCTTTGGTGCTAATGAACACTGGATTCAAGAGTCTTTTTTTTTGTTCTGCAACTCTGTGGTGACTTGAGCCTTATAAGTGACTCCTGGGATGTGGGACCAGCATTTCCCCGGCAATCAAACGTTGGGAACTTTTCCCGATAGGAGCTCACTCTGAAGGAAATAAGGAGATAGCATAGTAACTGTCCTTGACTCCTGTTCTTTTTTTTTTTAAATTGTGGTAAAGACGCATAACATAAACTCTACCCTCTTCAAAAATTTTTAAGTTTACTGCAGTATCGTTACCTATTGTGCTGCGGGTCTCTAGAGCTTTTTCATCATGCAAGATGGCAACTTATCCCTGCCGCACTGCGACTCCCTGTTCGCCGCTTGGCCTCCAGCCCCTGGCATCTACCACTCTACTCCCTGATTTTATGAGTTCGACTGCTTTAGAAGCTTCACATAAGTGGAAGCATGCAGAATTTGTCCCGTGAGGGGCTTATTTCACTTAGCACAGCATCTTCAAGCTTCATGCATGTTGCGGTATGTGACAGACTTTCCTCCTTTTTAAGAGCTATATAATATTCCTTGGCTTGTGTACTACTCTAGAATTTTTTCTGAGTTTCATACAAATAAAATCAACATTCACATATTTTGTCCAACACCTTTTCCTGCTACCGTTGGTAGTTCATGGTGCCTTCACCCATGCAAAAAGTCTTGGGGCACATCGGCCTAGTCCCCACTCACATCCAGGGATGGCTCTCTTTACCTTTTGATGTATTACCAATATTGCATAAAGATCCCTTTACTGTTTTTCATTAGAGTTAGGTTTATACAAAGCAGAAGTCTCTGACTGCGAACACGGCCTTTTTGATCAAATGATTGGACTTTTGGGGCACATCTAGATTCTGATCCTGACTCTGAGCAGCCCCAGGGCAAGTTCCTCCCACTGTGGGCCTCAGTTTCCTCATCTGTAAAATGGAGAGGTTAGACTAGTTCCGTGGTCCCTGATGAAGGCAATTTTGCCCTTCAGTGGACCTTTGGTAGCATCTGAAGACGGTTTTGGTTGTCATCCCTGGCCTGTCACTGGAGAAACCAGGGATTCTGCTAAATATCCTGCGATGCACAGGACAGGCACCCTCCCTTCTCCCCCACGAAGAGTTACGCAGCCCCAAAGCGTCTGCAGCACTGAGGCTGTGGAATCCTGGACTAGCAAATGCCGAAGTCCCCAGCACCTGTAAAATGCCACGACTCCTTCCATCGCTGCAATTTCCCCTGCACACACTCTGTGGCTTGGGCCTTAAACTAAAGTGTGAAGCAGGAGAGTTTATCTAAGTTCTTCCTTCTCCTTTGGTAGTCTGCTCTTCCTAAGCTTTCATTCTCTTTCCTCTTCCTCCACAGTTCCCTCAAGATCTGGGGCAGGTCTAAGAGGCAGACGTTTTGGACAGGGTTTAAACTCTGGGTGGCACAGGGCTGGCTCGAGGAAGAAAGACAGGATCCGCCGGGGCCTTTGTTGTCACATCGCTTCCCTCTCGTGTTCCAAGTTCACGTGTGACACCCCCACCCTCCAGTTATGTAAGCTGGGGGAGGGGGCAGTACAATGTGGTATTAAAATAAGATGATCTTTAGCTTCCAGTTTTAATTTTAGCTGCTGTTGGGTTTTGTTCCTTCTGCTTTCCTATCCTGACAGTTGTCGTCTTGTGCAGAACTCTAATGTGTGAAAAAACAGTAACGGGCGTACCTGCCTGTGTAGGTTTAGTCCCGAGAAACAAGGAAATAACATCCCTTGTGTCTACCTTGCCTTTAAGATAAAATCTTTAATAATCTATTTCTGGCATGTCTTCTAGGCTAGAAATATATTAACTATTCAAACATAAAAGCCAGCACCTAGGTATTGTCTTTGATGCTTCCCCTTCTCTCAGCTTGAGACTTAATTCATTTCCAAGTCATGTCCATTTTGCCCCCTAAACATCCTCCAGATCCACTGCGTAAGCCCAGCCCTGTCAATAACTTCAGTCCAGGTTCCCATCACTGCCTCCTGGACCACATCCTGGACCACAGCAATCTATTCTAAACTCTCTAAGCACATCTTACCCCAGGTCCCCTCCAGTCTTGTTTACATTGAAACAAGAGCCACCATTTCAAAACACAAGTTGGATTATATCAGTCGCCATGGTAAAACCCTGCAATGGCTTTGTACCTTGCTGAGGACAAAGGCAAAACTCCTTTACAGGCCTCTGTTTCCCACCCCTCCTCCCACTCCTCCTCCTGATACATCTGCACCCTACCCTAACATCCCCCAGCCCCGCCACATTTTACTCATTTTTTTACACCAGTAACAGCCGTCATTTTTCAATTCCTTGAACTCTCCATGCACTTTCAGGCCCTTTGCACAAGTTTTTTCTCCAGTCTGGAATGTTCTCTCCATCTTTACTTCTACCTTTTTGTCTTAGGTTGGATTCTCCCGAAGCAGACCCTGACAAATAGGATGTGAGTTTGTATACAATGGGCTCCCTTATCCATGGTGTATGTTACCCGTGGTCAACTGCAGCCTGAAACTATTAAATAGAAAATTCCAGAAATAAACAGTTCATAAGTTTTAAGTTGCACACCGTTTTGAGGAGTGGGACGACATCTCATACCGTCTGGCTGTGTCTCACCTGCGACATGATTCATCCCTTTGTCCGGCATCCCCATGCTGTAGACGCTCCCTGCTCCTCAGCCACTTAGTAGCTTCCTCGGTTATCACTGTGCCATCACAGTGCTTGTGTTCAAGTAACCCTTACTTTATTTAATAACTACCCCAAAGTGCAAGAATAGCGAGGCTGGCAATTTGCATATGCCACAGAGAAGCTGTGAAGGGCTTCCTTCAAGTGCAAGGGTGGGTACAACCGGTCCTTGCAGAGAGCTTCAGTGTGTTTTCCGTATAACACTGAGGAGGGAAAAAATCGCTTCCAGCTGGTGCCACCATCTGTGTGGGGTTTGCACGTTCTCCCCACGTCTGTGTAGGTTTTCTCTGGGTCCTCGGGTTGCCTGCCCCATCCCGAAGGTGTGCATGTGAGGTGAGTGGCGTGTCTCCATTGTCCCATCTGAGTGAGTGTGGGTGGGGCTGGCCCTGTGATGGAAGGGCGCCCTGTCCAGGGTGGGTCCCGCCTTGTGCTGGGAGCTGCCAGGAGAGCATCCGGCCACCTGTGACCCTGAACTGGAATGAGCAGGTTGGAGAATAGTTATCTGATTTGTTTCTATGCATCTTTCTTAAATGGATGGATAGCTTACATGTATTTCCGTGTTTGATATGAGAAGAGTTTATGGTCTCTATTTAGAAGTTTGGTGAAGGTTTTGTGCCATAGGAACGTAACTCTTTTTTGCATTGGTGAGTCTACAGTCAAACTGGTTTCCTTATCTGTCATTTTGTTTGCAGTTGCAGTTTCAAAAACCTATTGATGATGGTAAGTGAGGGCTTACGGTACAGTACAATACTATATTTTGACACAATACTTCTGAAGTTTGAGAATGAACAATTCTGTAATTTGTATGAGCTTTTAGCTTAATTATGAGATAGTCGAACACTTTACATCAGAGGTGTGTACTTATTTAAATTGTGGTACACATTTGTTTCATGATGAATATTGGGTCAACTCCTTAATTAAATAAATTTTATTTTTTGTTTTTCTCCTCACATTCTCCAGTAGTCGGTACAATATTGCAGCATACCTTAAACATTTTTGTGTGGCTGCAATTTCTCCTACTGAATCTGGATGGAGATAAGACAGGAACTTATCTATCCTGTGTCTTAAAGTCCGGCAATCCCTCCCTCGGTGTAAACCCTCAGGCAGCTGTCTGCCTCACTGGGGCCAGGGTCGGGGGCCTGAGCTACTGTTTGTTTTGCTGCTTTCTTGGCTGGAGATTAAGCCCCGAACTTCTTCTGACTTGGGGAGTAGCTTTGGCAAATGTTGCCATTTCAGCAAATGCCAGGTTCCTTGGGTAAGAGACTAGCAGCTTCTGACGATCATGGGGGGAACACAGCCCTTGACAGCCTGGCCAGCGGTGAGATGTTGCAATGAAAGCTAATCTTTGACAATATTCTGCCAGGTACCCCAGCATAAAACCCGTCCTGTCACCTGCCCCTGGAAGCTCAGGGGAGGTTCCTCTCCTTGATTTTAGGACAATGTTACTTCCAGGCGAATGCCATGATTTCTGGTGATGGGAATCGAGATTGGCCGTCCTCGTCATCATAGATCGTTGCATCCCCACAAGGTGCTTACTGTGTCCCTGAAGTGTGGGGACAGGGCTTCTCTGAAGGGTTCTCCACAGGTGGGAGGTCCTGGGCTTGTCTGATCCTTACACTTCATTCATGTTAGCATGGAAGGGCCTGGATGATCTGTGTAAAATTTTGCTAAAATATATATAACATAACATTTCCACCATTTTTAAATGCAACACTTTGGTGGCGTTAAGTACATTCACACTGTCATGCAACCACACCACCATCCAGCTCCAAAACTTGTTCATCATCTGAACTGAAACTCTGTCCCGTGAAACACTCCCCCCAGTCCCCTAGCCTCTGGCAACCACCATTCTACTTTCTGTCTCCAAGAATTGCCTGCTTTAGGAGCCTTATATGAGTGGAATCACACAGTATTTGCCCTTTTTTGTCTGGTGTGTTTCAGTTAGCCTTAATGTCTTCAAAGAGCCCGCATAATTTTGTATAGCAACTATATTAGAAATAATTTATTTTTACCATCCTTTTTTGCTCTTTAACCAACCGGTGCAGTAGATTTAAGTACCCACGTTTAAGGGGCTTAGTAGCCACCTCTGAACTGCAGATTCTCACTTACAGTTTTTCTTATGCTAACTAATCACCTAATCACTATTTGTATGTTGCAGAGTTCAAACCAAAGCCTGTTTACAGTAAATTACCAGTGAACACAAAGGCATCGTTAATATGCAAAAGCTCCTGACAGAGGGGTGAAGTGCTGAGTGTTAACAGGGAAGACTTCTCATCAAGTAGCAGGGTCACATTTGGTTCTGTGGGGAAGGAGAGTTTTGGGGGTGTCCGGAGTTCTGTTTCTGGGTTATGCTTAAATTCTCAGTGTGGGTCATGGTCTCCCTAAAAATGTCACGAGCCATGTTAGAGGCAGAAATGCTATTTTCTGCAGTGTTTTGGAGGAAACGGATGGCAAAACATCCCTATATCCAGGTGGGATGGGACAACTCACCGAGGCCTTATGTGATCCCCAAATTCAGACGCTGGACTCCTAACCCTCAATGCGATGGTGTTAGGAGGCGGGGCCTTTGGGAGGTGATTAGGTCATGAGGGCAGAGTTTATGAATGGGATTAGTGTCCTTATTCAAGAGACTCTGGAGAGCTGCCCCTTCCGCCCTGGGAGGACCTAATCGGGAGGCATCTGTCCATCTACAAGCCAAGAAGTGGGCCCTCACCAGACACTTAATCTGCTGACACCTGTTCTTGGACTTCCTAGCCTCTAAAACTTTGAGAAATGAAATTCTGTTGTTTATAAACTATGCTATTCTGTTGTAGCAGCCTGAACTAAGATAGAGGGAAACATGCAAAAGCTCGGATTTATTGCCTGTAAATCCTTGAGTCACCCAGAGCTGAGGGTCCTGGCTGCTGGTGGCTCCCAGCAGCAGGCCGAATCAAGGAGAGCCGCTGTGTCCTCCTTGCTTCCGGTGTTCTGACCCTATTACACCAATGACTTCCTCTAAACGAGTCTGTGATACCACGTGTGTCTTCCTCCCAGAAAGTTGCATTGGTTAATGGCTCTCATTGTCAAGTGTGTGTGTGTGTGTGTGTGTGTGTGTGTGTAGCCCCTTAGCTGGAACAATGTTCTGGCCTTCAGCATGAGTGTCCATACTTCGTAATTCCTCTTCCCAGGGTCAGCAAATTCCTACCAGATCTGTAGCCTGAAAACTTTTCCCACCTATGAGGGCAGCAGCTGCATCTCACAACTCTAGGGGGCACTGTTCACTTTCGTTCTGTGTGTGTGGCACCTCCTACAGGTGGGCAGTGCAGCAGCCTTGTTAATGAATTATCAAGGCTTTCTTGTGGGGGTGAAGGCCACCAGAATCTTCACCGACGTCTTTTTTCCCATGACCAATTTACTCTTGCATATATACGTTTAGTAGGGGATGTGGACAAGATTAAAGAAGAATCAAGACAAGGACACTTGCATCTGTCTTCCAAATTAGCAAGGTGATTGTTGGTATTTTGAAAAGATTTTTACAGTGATCAGCGAATGAGGGAGTTCAGGGAGATGAGTAACATCAGGAAGCTTTCAGGGCAAATACCGCCTCCCTTTTCTGGTGCAGCCTTTCTTTCCTACACTCCTCAACGATGCGCCGAGTCAGCAAGCTGACACAGACCATTCCCTCCTACCTGGCATGCTCTTCTCACTCTGCCTGTTTAGTTTTTCTACATCCTCGGTATCCCAGCTCAGTTCCCACCTTTTCCAGGAAGTCTTCCCTGCCCACTCCTGCCCACAGTCCCTGCTCTCTCTTCTGAATTCAGTGCCACTCAGACAGTGCATCTCACCAGCAGCATTTACCGCACACTGCTATGCACTGTTAGTTTTATGCGTGTGTGATAGGGTGACATTTTGAAGTGCTACCTGGTGTGATGGTCATTGCTGGTAATTTTTGTTGCTCTGCAGTCCTCCCTTCCCACTGAGGGGGAGGCATCTACCGATCAGGGGTTGCAGACCTAGAGGGACAGGTCCCAAGTCTGCCCTCACTTCTGACACCAGTTGCAAGTTCAAGGGGTTCTGAAGGCCGTTCTCAGGTTTGATAATTCACTCGAGGGACTTGCGGAGCACACTGAAACTGTTACACAGTTCGTGGTTGTGGTTTATCACAGGGAAACGATACAGACCAGACAAAGGGGGAGACATGGGGCAGAGTCTAGGAAAGTGCCAAAAGTGGGGCTTCCTGTCGTCCTCTCCCACTGTGAGGGACAGTGTTACCCTTCCAGCAAGGATGTGTACTAAAGTGTAGGGGGCACTGCCAGTCAGAACCTCAGTGCCCAGAGTTTTTACCGGGATCCTAAGACTGACAGCTTCATCAGAAGTTGAACTGATACTACATGACTCAGAGCCCCCACCATAAATCATACCGATAGACTTTCTGGTGTGGTCCAAACCCCCGGGGAAAGCAAGGGCGTTCTTATCAGGCAGGACATTCCAAGGGCTTAGAGATGACTTCCCTAGGGACCAATGACAAAGGTGAGACTTCTTTGGGCAAAGTTAAATTCTTTACTATACAGGCTTTTTTTTTTTCCTTTCCAGAATCTAACTGAATAGTAGAGACCAATTTCTGTTCCTGACTTCCAAGATAAGTTCTCAAGGTGCACTCCAGAGTCACAAGTGTGATTTTCATTTGCAAGATTTTTATGTGTAGAGCCAGCTTCTTGGGGAGAGGTGGGGTTTGTGAGTTCTATGGGAGCCCACACTTGAAGGACTCGAGTTTCGAGTTTATGCAGGTGAACAATGGAAGAAAGAACTAGGGAGGCTGTGATATGAGGGCGGTTTTCCACGCACAGGGAGGAAATAAGCACTCTTCCTGGGCTGGGGGAAGGCCGTGGGAGATCGAGAGAGGAGAACACGGAGGGGCTTTGGCCTGACCCACCTATGCGGTTGAAGCCGGGGGGTAGATGTGGGGGTGGAAATTCCCCAGATGCATTCGAGGATCTGGGTGCAGAAAGGACACCTGCTCTTCCTTCTGCCTGGAAATTGTGGAGGAGACAAGCTCACACCAGTAAACTATGAAGATAAAGCACACGTAAAGTTTTCTGGGGTGTAAGCAAGTCCCATATTGAGATGGCATGTGTGGGGCCGCACTCATATCCATTGTTATGCTGCATGATGATGCATAAACACAGAGGACTGCCCACACCTGTGGCAAGAATTAGTGTTATTTTTTTCAAGCACAATAAGCAATTTACAGTTTTCTTATCTTGGTTAATTGTCTGATCTCTGAATAAGCAGATTAATAAGCAGGTAGATGTGGGCAATTTATAACTGATTGCACTGGACTATATTTTTTTTTGCTCAGATGCTAGCAATGAAACTCCCTGTTCTTTGGCCTGGTGTTTGGGCCTCCAGAGTTTGGCCTCAGCTCTTCTGCCCAACATTAGCTTCTATTCCTCCTGTGTAACAGGACCGAGCAGCTCCTGAATGCCCTGTCCCTCTCTGTGCTTTTACCCAGGTTGGCATTTCTTCCTGGCCTGACTTTCTCCATCTCTACTAGGCTCGAATGCTACTTCCTCCAGGAAGCCCTCCTCAATTTTCCAGACATGATGTTGACCTCCCATGGCACACTGGCCTTACTTTTGTTATAGGATCTACAAGATGTTGCATTTGTCATTATTATCTATTATCTGAATACAGGTTGTCTCCTGTGTGAGACTGCCAATTCCTTGAAGGCAAGGACCATGCCTTTTCTTAACTAATCTCCATGTCTCTAATAGCACCAGGCAAAGGGCCCTGCCTGCTCAGGTGCTGAGAGCATATGCTTAACTGACACACACACACACACACACACACACACACACACAGGCCCCTTCAGTCTCGTCTCCTAGGATCTGGGAATATGGGGGTGTGGGGGAGCTTTGTCTGCAGAGCCCCCCATCTACCACAGATGAGAATAAGTCTATCAAGACATGATCTGCTTGGGGAGGAAAGGTGGCCGATCTCTCAGAGAAGAAGGGCCAAGAGCCTGTTCCTCAATGGGCTTTTATTGGGTTCATTTACAGAAGAATTCAGGTAAAGCTCATTAATCATTGCCAGACAGTAAGGATGAAACAATAGATAACAAAGAACTCTGAGGGCCTATTCTGAGTCAGGGTCAGATAGCTAAAGAGCTGTAAAACTTGAGGAACAAACTTATTTCTTGCTTGGACCCTTATCATTTAGTTGAGAGCATTCTAAAGAAAGCAGGTTTCATAGGATTTTACATATTCTTTCTTAGGCCTGATTTCCTGGGGAACCCACCCTTCCCAGCACAGGGCTGCACCACCTTCTGTCATTGTTTCAGGCTTAGGTGGAGCAAAGTAACTAAGGCAGCCAAGAAATTAGGAGATTTCTCACAGACAATGAGGCCTCAGGCTTTGTCAAAGCTGAGGGGTGAGGGTCCATCACCCCCTTTTGCTGTAGCCCCCAAAGTCCTTCCTTGGGGGCCTCCCACATGATTGTGCCTGTCTTAGATCATCTCCCCCTTTGGGGAATCTTACTTGTCATTGTCTAACTGACCAAGCATTGGGGGCCAGTTATGGATGAAGTAAAAGGAGCAGAAATGGCGCTCCTAAATCAGAGAGATAAGCTTTTGTCTCCTTGGTGGCTTATGGTTCAAGGTTGCTCCCTCAGCCTTAGCCTTGGAGGGGGTTACAGCTTCTGAAACCAGGCAGAGTGGTTCCCAACATGGGGGCGGAAGGAGCGAAATGATTTGGGGGGCATTTAGGTGTTGCTGGGGCTCAGCTCCAACATGAAGGGCAGGGGAGAGAGCTAGCACGTGGCTGGGACGGGGTTTGGCATTTGCGTAGACTAGTCATCAGGTGGAGTGGCTTCAACGTCCCAGAGCAGGAGACTAAAAGAGCAGGCACTTTTTCATCAGACCCGACCCATGCTTCTGTGCCTCTACACACTTGGGTAGCAGGCTCGGGGCGTGGGCTGGGGTAGGGGTGGACCCCATGAGAACCAGAGAACTTCTCTTCTGACTCTTGTGAAGCCGTAAGAATAGAGAAAAACCAGGTTTCCTTAGTATCATCCCAAAGTGTCTTTGTGGTGGGATGTCAAGGGGTCCAGGAGTAAAGGTCAAGAATCACCATTCAAAAAACAAAGAGATAAAGACAACCTACAGCTATTTTCAGAAATGGTCATTCTCCAAGAACTATGACTTAAGATGACCTCAGGGTCGGTTGCCCCTCCCCATCTCTTGTTTTCATCCAGGTGTGGTGAGCGTGAGGATGAGGTACAGGCTGTCCTGTTGGTGCATTTACAACACAAGTCTAAAACTGATGTAGTCTCGGCCAATTTAAAAGCCGAAAAATTGCACATCCTCTTTGCTCCAGCAATTTTACTGTTAGAAATTTATCTTTAGGAATTATTTATGTCAATGTACAAAGACCTGACAAGCACGTTTGCAGGGATTCATTTTAAAAACATTAAAAAAATCCTAAATGCATGATATTTGGAACTGGATAAATAAACAATAAATGAAAAAATGTAAATACCCATTCTCACCATAGAATACGCTGAAGTCTGTAAACATGATGTTGAAGATTTGGGGCAGTGTTCTTTAAAACTGTGGTCCTTGATTCAGGGCTGTTTTGTGTAGATGATCTACTGTTCACACCAGGACCCTGTTCCGTGCAGTCCCTGAGAAATGAGGCTCAGAACCTTTCACCTGTGGGACTGTCCCATGCTTGCCTGATGATTCAAACCTTGCCGAGACCAGAATGAGTGGAAGGTAAGGGCGGGCCTGTGTACTGAAGCTCTCAAGCCTGCATTTTAGGGGCTGGGGCTGTGCATTGGCGCGGAGCTGGTCGGCTGCCCGTTTGGGGTGATGCATGATCAGCCGCACCCAGGAGGGTACAGCTCAGAAGGGAGTCTGGTCTCATCTTTGGTGGCTTCTTTTCCTGTATCTAATGGATGGAGGAAAGGGCAAGGACATTAGCCTGAATCACTGACCTGCCTGACATTAGAAGATTATTTCTCAGTATGGAAAGATGCTCAGTATACTTTGCCAAATGAAATAAGCAGTTCATGAAACAGCAGAGTGCAGTAAGTATTATGCTGTTTTTTCCCATGGAAGCATTATCTATTTCTGCATCTACACCTACTATCTTTACCTATGCACATGTATAAAAGCATTTAGAAAAGAGGCTTATCAAAATATTTACACCTGTCATTTCTGGGTATAAATGCGGTATTTTAAATTTGTGTTTCATTAGTATTTAAGAGTTTTGCCTTCTTTCTGTTTCTTCATCTCTTCCTTCCTATTCTCCTTCCCTCCTTTTGTTTGTTTGTTTCTTTCTCTTTCCTGCAAACACACACACACACACACACACACACAATTACTTATGTAATAAAAATTTTAAAAGAATAATGAGCTCTGGAGAGATTCACCTCTGATTCCTCTTCTCCTGCCAACTCACCCACAGTAAGGAACTCCTGATTCGAGGTGTAAGTGGCCCGCAGCAAGAGGCTGGCGGAAGAAGCCATTCTTTCCGACTGGGGCACCTGGAAATGTCAGGAAGAGGTGGCCGTTGAGGAGGTGGATCTTCCAGAAAGAGAAGCAGAGGAGGGCTATGCTGTACTGAGGGTGCAGAATGAGCAGTGAAAAGTGCATGGCCTCATTGTGGGGGCTGGTCTACCCTAGGCCTCTGAGGACATGGGTGCTGGTACAGGGTGCTCAGAGATGCTTCGTGGGTCAGTGGGGTTTGGTACATACTCATTGTGTTCCATCTGGACCTTGTACACTGCCTATAGGCACTCTTGTGCCTTTCAAGGTTGAAAGTCTTGGCATGAAGGAAACTTCAGGTCCACGGGAGGCAGACACTTCTCATAAAACTCCCTGGACAGATTTCCCAGTACTGAGCAGAGGGGAGATGTCCAGTGAACTGACGGGACTTGATGCAGCTGCAGGGAGGGAATGGCTGCCTCTCCTGCATCGGTTCCTGGGATCCGATGAAGACAGCCCATGGAAAGAGTTTCTTTCTCTAAGGATGTTCTTAATGGAGGCAGGAGGGGTACTCACAATAGTTACACTGGGTTTACAAAGAACTGCCTTTTTACTCCTCAGGAATAGTTACGTAATAGAATAACTCAAGCTCACTTGTACTCTGACATCCTTCCTGCCAGCCTGCTGAGAATGACATGTAGCCCACTGCTAAGGCCCACACGGCACAGCGAACCACTTTCACTGACGGACCCTTTGTAGTTAAACTGCTCGCACACTTACAGACGTTCCTCTAACTGCCATGCTGGGAACAGAGAAAGCTGGCTGTACTGCTTGGGGTCCCGTCAAAATCTCGGTCTGACATGGACATGCGAGAGAGGTTCCCCAGGCTGGCACCCCTCGGTGTGGGAGGGCGGACAGGGTGGTGGCTCCGAGGCCTGTGGGGTGCGAACGCCAGAGGGGGGCCCCAGGAATGCTGGTGTGAGGGGGCTGGGAGGGGAGAACCCGGCCTGGCAGGCAGCTGCAAGGTCTGCAGCCCCTCCCCTCTGCTCTCCAGAATGTCCCTGTGGAGCTGAGGGGAGCTTGCAAAGATGTCCCCCAGGCAGCAGGCTTGGAAGGGGTCATTTTTTAATAGTTGGTAAAGTAGGCTTATTGCTAGGGGGTGGGGCCCAGGTCCTTGAAGGGAATAACTGAATGTGGAAACCACACATGGAGCAGTGAGTCTGGGGTCCTGGGGAGGAGTGGACGGTCCCTAACCCCGTTTCCCCATGGGTAGGCCCTGGGAACACACTGTCGGCAGATGCGTTCACCCCGGACAACCTGGAAGTTGCACTTCCTCTTGGTTCCATTCTCTGGAGGGAAAGTGGGTCCTGCTTGTTCTACAGGTGAGTCACTTGGCTGCTCTCCTGACCTCCAGAAACTCGTGGGAGGATTTTTAGAGTGTTTGCTCTTCTCCAGACACCAGAGGAGCCCGGAGCCCATTGTCTTACAAAATGGTGACTTGAAAAAAAATGTTTGCTGATGACTGGAGGGTGGACAAAGTCCAGAGAGCAGAACTATATTCACCTGCTAACCCTTCTAGAACCGGATTCAAGACTGATTTTATCCACGGTCTCATTCACAACCTCTGTCAAGGGAAGAATGCATTATTGAGGAGGCAAATCTCACCTGGAAGCTCCTCAGTGGACTTCTCTTTAGGATGCATGGGCCAGGGTCAGGTCATATGCTCATTCCCCAGCTGCAAGGGAAGTTGGGAAACTGAGGAAATGACCCCAGGTGGTGGGCGATGGGCTATTCAGTCAGAAGGAAGGGCCAAGGGAATGCCTGTTGCATAGGACACCATGAGCAGCCATATTTCCCCAGTGTCTGGTTCTCCAAACATCTGATCAAGGCCATTGACAGCAACGTCCAAAAGTCCAACAAATGCACCTTGGCTACCTGAGCTTTTTCCCTCTCTTGCGTGGAAGCTGTTGCTAGGATGTGGAAGTCCTGCTTATAGCCCACGGAACACCCTCCCCTGCCATCACCTCTCATCAGCGTGCCCTGTCGGCCAGAGCCTGAGTCCCAGGTGCCAGTCTGCTGGCAGTCTAGCCAGAGGCTCTGACGCTTGCTCCACCCTTCTCACCGTCTCCTCGGAAAGCTATCTTCTTGCTGCCCTCGATCCCGCAGCTCCACCCCGTCAACAGTGTCAATTCTGTTTGCAGGCAGGTGGGTGGGTGACTGGGCCGACCTCAGTGGGGACTGGCAGCACCTATCTGTTTTTTTCTTCAGTCCGTTTCTTAGGAATCTGAGAGATGACAATTTACAACAATGACGCTAACTCATGGGACTGCGCCCAGAGGAGAGCACCGCTGGGCCTCTCCCCCCCCGCCCCCCCACTGCCGTGGGTTGGTTTCCAGGAGAGCCTGTGTACGCCAGTTCATGCGTCTCTGACTCATCAGTTACAGTTACAGCTGACAGTTTATAATAGAAACCCGACTGTGATGAACCAAATAGAAGTTTATTTTTTTATTTTTTTTTTGTCTAAAAGGAAGTCTGGAGGAAGGCAGTCTAGAACTGACGCAAAGTGCCCACAATGTTATCGGGGACTCAAACCTGTATCTTTCCTCTTGCTTTGCCATCTGTAGTCTGTGGCTTTTGTCAGTGCAATGCCAAACGGACCTCAGAGTCACGGAGCGTTCCCATTGTCCGTGTCCCCACAAGGCACTCAGTCCGCGTCTGTGGAGGACGGCTTGTGAAACTTCCCCGTTCCCCAGAGTGCTGGTACATTTGCGCCGGAGCACTTCTGCAGGGGCCCCGGCTTTTTCAAAGGAGTTATTCACGTCTTCCTTCTGTCCTTGCTTCCTACCTGCCTTCCTTGCTGTTTTTCCTCCCTCCCCTCCTTCCTTCCTTTCCTCTTCTAATACTTTTTGAGTCCCCAGTCTGTGTCAGACAGTGTCCCAGGCATTTCAGGACACTGGCTGACTTCTCTGCTTCCTCTACTGAGCAAGATGCCAAGTATGGTCACTGGATGCCACATAAGAACCGCGGGTCTCCCGGGGGGGGGGCGTCACCTATTTGGAAGCAGCCAGGCAGGGGATGTGTGCCTGTGGCTCATGAAGGGTTAAGGGAACTGCTGGAAAATGCATCTGAACAGACTGCAGCCCTGCTGAAGGACTGCTCAAAGAGCGAAGACGCAGGGCCCTGCGTCTCCCTGAAGGACTGAAGCCATCCCCAGCCCTCCGTCTGCAGACTCGCACGTGTATGTGGGAAGCTTGTTTTCCCTGTTACAGATGGCTGGGCAAGTTAAATCAACGCGACACAGCTGTGGCACAAGGCATCCCCTTGCCCCTGTCCCTGTCAGTCAGTTGGGGATCTTGCTGGTGACAGGTGCAGGGAGCGAGGCAGCCCAGGGGCCTGGCTTAAAAAGGTGTGTGGCAGGGTAGTCACAGGGCCGTGTCTGTGGGAAGACTGTGTTTTGAAGAGCTCTCGACCTGTAGACGAGCCCGGTGTGAGTGATACTCCGTCACACAGGGCAGGTGTCTGCTGGGGAAAGTCTTCATGAACCAGGAACAAATATTAACATTTTACGTTCTTTGTAACCACTTATATTTGTTGAGCAAGTTATGCCTATGCAAATGCTAATGTATACCTCATCTCCTTTGATCTTTAAAAAAATTTTACTGTAAAAATCTGTTTCATACTAGCTCAATAGTTCATACTGAACAATTTACATCTCTTTCCTACTGCCAGTTTGGCCCAAAACATGACGCCCCAGAATATCCCACAGTGGCATATTGATTACTTTGATTACTTTGCAACAAGCAGCTGGTGCCAGAAGGGCACCTTGACCCTTCCTCGTCTCCTTGAGCACAGGAAATAAATCTGCCTCATGAAACCAGCCCTCCCCACTCCAGGACGGCTGAGAGAGACAACCTTATCGCCAGAGGTAGGAGACCCAGGGCCAAAGAGCCTTTAGAAACTATTGATTTATTACCCAAGCCCCAACCTGAGATCCCTCACTGACGAACACCCGCCCACACCTTGCTGAGATTCCTTTCTCATGAGCACTAACTTTCTTTGTCCTGTCAATTTCACCTAAATTTATTGTTTCTTTATCTAAAAAAATATAAAAAGGTACCCAGTTTGATCATTTCTTCAAGTCTCATTTTATGATCTGAGCATCATACTGTGATTCTCCCCTGTGCACGCATTAAATTGTTTTTTTCTCCCATTAATGTAGTCTTGTGTCAATTTTATTATTTTATTACTCATCCAACCATAAACACTGAAAAAGGGTAGAGGCGGAGAATTCTCTGCCTGCCTCGCATGCCTGACAAAGCCAATGAAACGTCCACGGACACTGACTATTTATATGTTAGGAACGCTGACCACGGACTGCTTTGCCCTCTCCCACGCACCTCGTGACCCTCGTGGTGTACAGCATGCACCTTGTACTACTTCTAATTCTTCCCCTGGCCTTCCACATTCCCGTGTCCCCAGTCTTTATCCCTGGTGTGTTTGGAGGCCCCACTCTAGCCCATTTTATTGTTTATTTTTGCTGTTAGAGGTAAAAAAAAAAGATGATTGTATTGAGGTACAGTTAACACAAAGTAAATGACACATACTTGAAACTGACAGCTTACAAGTTTTGACACTGGCATAAACCCATACTGCCATCACCACAGTCACGACGGTGGACACGTCCGTTTATTTGGAGTGCCTTAAGTTGGTCTTTATTATTGGCAACCAAAGGGAACTGAACCGAGGTACCATTTTACTTACGTTTTCTGGTTCTAGGCTACGTTTGTGGGCAACTCTCTTTCTGGTTCTGGACTCTTGGGGCTGTCAGCTTATGCTGGACCTCAGCGTTAACGAGAGGTCCCACGAGTCGTGTCTCGATATCCCCAGCTTCTCTTTCAGCAGGTTCTGTCCATCCCACGGGGTCGTTGGAAGAGCGCATCTTGGAGCTAGAGGACCCAAGTCCATGTCCCTGCCTTGCTACTATTTTTTAAAAATTTATTTATTTTATTTTTTAGAGAGGAGAAGGGAGAGAGACAGAAAGGGAGAGAAACATCAATATGTGGTTGCCTCTTGCGCGCCCCCTACTGGGGATCTGGCCCACAACCCAGACATGTTCCCTAGACTGGGAATTGAACCAGCGGCCCTTTGATTCTCAGGCTGGCACTCAACCACTGAGCCACACCAGCCAGGGCCGCCTTGCTACTATTTAGATGTATGACGTTGGACAGTGATGATTAGCATGTTACACAACTCACCAGATTGTTCAGGATCACATGCAAACCTCCTTCCATAACAGGGTGTTAAAATGGAAGTTTCTATACAGACACCGAGTCATGACACATGTTACATTCTGAAACCGAATCACCACATGGACGATTTACAAAGGAAATGCCCCCAGACTGGTTGAAGATCACTTGAACTCTTCACCTGACTTGAGATAATCATATGAGTGGAGAGAGGACAGAGAGTGTGTGGGGAAATTTTCTTGAGAGAGACAATCGTTGCCATGACAAATTCCTACCCGCTCTGGAGTCCAGTGTCCAGGGGGGCAGGTGACCCAAGGGGACCATTTGGAGAGCTTATGTGTGTCCCTGCAGTTGGGGGAAGAGCCGGCGGGGGGGCGGGTAGCTCATTCACCGCTGAGAAAGCCACAGAGGCCCAGGGGGCAGGTGGGTAGGTGGTGGAAACGGGTTGCAGCCATGTAGCATCCTGCCTGCCCCTGGAGACAGTGAGTGGGAAGAGCAAGGGAGGCCCTGAAAGAGGCAGTGTGGAGGGGACTGCAGAGGGCCATGGGTGATGGGGAGCGGTCCCCCGGGAAACAGAGGGCAGGGCCCACGTTTTAAGAGTGTGGCCAGAGAGGTCCAGCAGAGTGGCCTTCGGTAAGCCCAAGAAAGCACCTCTGGGAGGGGGGCGGCTGTGAAAGCTCTCAGGTACAAGGACTCCTCTTTGCCCCTCCTCACCCCTTCCCCTCTTCCCTTGAGGGGCATCGCGCCACCTCCCAGCAGTTTGGGAGAGCAGGGGAGAAGTCTCATCTTTCAGGGCATCTTACCATTTCTGAGATGGAAGAAGATGTCATCTCAGAATGAACAGAGGAGGCATAAGCCCTGACCATGTTTTCTTCTAGGGATGGACAGGGGAAATTGACTCCTGCATTTTAAGGAG
Source organism: Phyllostomus discolor (assembly GCF_004126475.2). Classification (NCBI taxonomy): domain Eukaryota; kingdom Metazoa; phylum Chordata; class Mammalia; order Chiroptera; family Phyllostomidae; genus Phyllostomus; species Phyllostomus discolor. Next base: position 16,420,086 of record NC_040911.2, on the reverse strand, counting down.
TGAAAGATAAAGCCGTGTTTTAATTATATCACAGATCATGCTAGTTTATCATACGAGTTATGTTCACCTTGTAAAACATCACACAAATCTTAGCGACTGTGTTCAACACGTCCTGTATCGTCCTCTCCCTCTTCGTGGGTACTAAGGCTTCGGCTCTCGAACGAGCTGCATGGAACTGGATGGCTTGTTAAGGTGCAAATCTCTGGGCCCTGTTTCCAGAGCTTCATAGGCTGTGCGGTGCTGTGACTGATGATAAGCAGTGTGTATATTTGGTCTTTGTCCTATTCCTGGCACGGGGCTCCTACACCCCTTGGCGTTTCCTAAGCGATGAGAGCAGTAAAGGTGTCTTTTGTTATGGTAATGAGTGAATTTTGGAATGCCTGTAAGGATGGTGGTTTTTCTCCAGTTAATCTAGTCGTGTTAATTTTACTTTATTACTAGTCCAGTCACTATTTGTGCAGACCTTTGAAATGCTCTTAGGTCATCACGTGATTGGAGGGTTGGCGCTTTCCGTACCACCTCACCCCCGACCTCTGACCTCTGGGGAGGGGGAGGGGCAGAACATGGAATTGATTGCCAGCGGCCAATGATTTAAAGGGCAAGCGTGTAATGAAGCTTCCATAACAACCCAAAAGGATGGGATTTGGAGAGTGTTCCGGTTGGCAAACAAGCAGAGGTTTGGAGGAGAGTGGCGAGCATTGGAGAGGGCTCGGAAGCTCCATGCCCTTCCCCACACCTTGCCCTCTGTGTTGCTTTCGTCTGTGAATTATATCCTTTTCTAATAAACTGGTGGTCTAGTTTTAAGCACAACATTTTTCTGAGTTCTCTGAGCCACTCTAGCAAATTAGTCGAACTCAAGGAGAGGGTCGTGGGAACTCCTGATTTACGGCCAGTCGGTCAGGGCTCAGGGGACAGTTGTGAGTGATATCTGAGGTGGGGGAGAGGCAGTCTCCGGTGCTGAGCTCTTAGCCTGTCCCTCCAGGGGTGTCCAAACTTCTCAAGTCTCTGGGCCACACTGGAAGAAGAAGAGTTGTCTTGGGCCACACATTAAATACATTGTGACACGTAGCCACAAAAAAGTCTCATAATGTTTTAAGTAAACTTACGATTTTGTGTTGGGCTGCGTTCACAGCCATCCTGGGCGGCATGTAGTCCGAGGGCCCCAGGTTGGACACCACTGCTTGGAATCTGAGGCTGTCTCCCGGCAGAGAGTGTCAGAATTGAGCGGAGTGGTGGGACACTCAGCTGGAGCCTTAGAATTGCTCCTTGTGAGTGTGGGGACGCTGGAAGTGAGTCTCAGAAAGTGGTCCTGGGGGGAAGGGACAACACTTTGTGTTTCTAACGAGTTCCCAGGTGTCGCTGATACTGCGGATTTGAAGCTTCCCCTTGGAGAACCCCAGCTCTGAAACTCTGGTTCTCTAGTTCATGAATTAAAGGCTGTCCAGAGAATTAGAGGGGAATATTTACTTTCATTTTTAAATACCGATTTACCAAATGGAGGGTGGGGATTTCGACTTTCTGCCTTATACGTTTTGGTATTTTTTGAATTTTTAACAATGAGCATATATCACTTTATAAATAACAAGCAAACGCGTGACCTAATTCTTCCCACACAATGGGTCCATTTTAATGTGGACAAAAACCTCTTTGAATCCTGATGGCGTTTGGAGCTCCCTTCCCTCCACTATTCCTTACAGCATTCAAAAATTTCTTTCTTGGCCAATAAAATGTACAATCCAAATTCTGCCAAATTTCTTTCTATTGAAAAATTAATTTCAGCTAATGCTGTGGGGTGTTGAAAATGATTTTATCTTACACCGTATGTTTCCCAATCTCCTTCTTTCTCTCCCACAGTCCAGAAAATCCCACCCATCCACTTCTCTTGGTGGTATACATACTCGAGACATGTACATGTAAGTAAACGGTCTTTTGTGTTCTCACAGGTCAGCCAGAGCCCTTATTGAGGGCCTATGATGTGTCAGACACGGTGAGAATTTTTTTTCCATTTGACAGCTCAGGACATAAAGGCTTAGAAAGTCTCAAAATTCATTATTACAAGATTATGTGGGTAGCATTGTAGTTCCCCTTCCTGTGCAAATACTTGCTGACTGTGTACCATTCGTAAACAGAGAGAAGTCGTGTGTTCAGTTTCTGGCTAGGTGGGGCGCCCAGTTTCTGCCAGAATGTATAAGGCAGAAAGTCATGAATTCTTCGGTCTTCCCAAACTCTGCCCAGAAATACTGTTTACTGTGGACTGATTTTTGGTGACTTCCAATGTGTCTACTTTTTGTGTGTGTACACAAATATTCTTGTGGGAAAGAAAGATGACTTTCAGGAGGCAGTTATACATTTTATTATTCCCGGGCTCCATTCATATGTAGCATTATGAATGTACCTCTGGCAACTTAGAGTTTCTTTTTTTCAAATGTTCCGATTCTGTATATTAAACAAAATTCTACTTCTACATGATTCCCTTTCCCTGTTAATAACTTGTGGGAAGACGCCAAAACCCATTCCCTTTATGTACAATAAAAATCTCTCTAGGGTCCTGGCTGGGGTGGCTCAGTGGGTTGAGTGCTGGCCTCTGAAGCAAAGGGTTGTTGGTTCAATTCCCAGTCAGGGCACATGCCTGGGTTGTGGGCCAGGTCCCCAGTGTGTGTGTGGGGGTCCTTGAGAGGCAACCACACATTGATGTTTCTCTCCCTCTCTGTCTCCCTCCCTTCCCCTCTGTAAAAATAAAAGAATAAAATCTTTAAAAACATATAAATAAATAAAAAAAATCTCACCAAGTTTTGTACAAGTGACTCTGTGGAACTTGACATTATGGGGTGTGGCCACATGTCCCCTTTATGGAACAAAACAATGATGGTGAAAGCATAGGCGACAGGCAACAGAGAGGGCCAGCACCCGACGTGAGAAAGAGCAGAAGAAGCCGCAACTTAAGACAGACTTGGGACAAATCCAGGATTCTGCCAGGAAATCCTCACCTACAAACTAATGCTCTGGAACCCAAACTAAGTTCTGTAGAAACATGAGGTTTCTCTTCTGGACACAAAAAATTACTCCTGTTTCTATACGGTCCTGTGATCCCTCCTTCTAGTAAGCATTGAAAAATGCCACCAGGTGCAGCGAAGGCTAAGTGACATACAAAAATCCAACCTCAAATAGTGTCTTCTCTGACTGCCGTACTCTCTTCCTATAACTGAAGTTAATGGATTTTCCCTGCCTTGGACACTGCCAGTTGTCCCAGAATGTGCCTGCATGTAGCATGTGTAGAACGTACATTGTGGAATGAAGTTCATTCAAAGGAAAAAAATCTCTAGGTATTAAGCTTTATTTCTTGTAGTATTTCTTTGTGTGGGCTGAATACACCCCCTTCTTGTAGTTGAGCCTTGGTTGCTGTTGGCAGATCAATAGGAAGGATTTTCCCAGGCCAGTCAGCTGCAAGGATTGGCTGTGACCACTTACCACCAACCTCCTCCCTCTGTGGAGGATCAGCTGTGCGGGGGCAGGGTGGTGGCGTTCAGATGTGGTCTGTAGTTTTCCACTGGGTGCACTGGCCCTGGGGTTTCCTGGGTGGTACAGGCCAATGTCAGCCCACACCTGTGTTCTGCTGGCGGCCGCCCTGAATGAGCTATAAAGCAATCTGAGAAGCCCGCACAGGTGTGGGCAGCAGTCACGAACACAGTTCCCATAAGACCTTGTGAAACAAAAAGGACATAATTGCCTAAAAGGTGAATGAAGAAGCAGCAGCAAGAGAACTGGCAGTGGAGACTGAATCTATCTAAATGCAACGAGAAAACTAACAGTAATGGCAATTGTTATAGAATGCCATGTAAATGCTATAAAGGAATGCAGTGTGCAAAAATAATTAACGACATCAGATGATAGAGAGAGTGAGAAGGTGGGCAATCATGTATGTGTGTGTGTGTGTGTGTGTGTGTATTATCTTGCTTTTCATAGCAGGTGATCAAAGATGTATTTAAATCTGCTCAAGCAACTGGATGTGAGTACAGATAAAGTATAAAATATAAAATAAAAAATAGAAGAAAAGGCTGTAACAACAGCACCTGGGTCATAAAGGGGAGAGAAATTTGGTATGAAGAAATACATTAATTTCGTCTTGTTCGTAATGTGTAGCCAATAGTTTTCCTTAAAAAAATAGAGCATTAAAGTTTGATTCTTTTCCACTCCTAATGGAAAACCAAAAACATCACGGTTGACACGTGAGGCTCTGCAGTCAGACTGCCTGGCTTTGAAGTTCAGGTCACTTGCCAGCTGTGATATCTTGAGCAAATTCATGAAATTTTATCTTTCATTTTCTCATTTAATGTGTGATTATAATTTAAAATCTATTTGCTTTACAAAAACTTAATCTTGTATTGAGCAATTATATCTATGGAATTGTTTTTGATGTTCTAGTTCAATTTGTAGACATATTATTAAACACATGACCATACAGAATTGGTTCATGTGCCCTGTAAAGTCATCTTAAGTACCACCCGATGGTTCACATAGTACACTTTGGGAAGTCCTTCTTTTCATTCACTTAATAAATACTTCTGAGTGCCTACTAGGTAATGGGCATTGTTCTAGGCAATGGAGATACAGCAGTACATTCAAGCTACAAAAAATCCTGCTTCATGGAGCTCACGTCCTACCAGGAGGGACAGATAACAAACAAAATAAAGAAATATAATTTACTGTATTTGAAATGGTGATACGTATCATGAGGAGAAATCAAGCAGGGAGAGGAGGTAGGCAGTATTGGAGGAGGGCCTAATGGGTGGATTAACATTTTAAGTATAGTGGTCAAGAAGTTTCCCTTTGAGCGAAGTCCTACAGGAGGTGAGTGAATAAGCTGTGTGCCTCTTTGGGGGAAAGATTTCCAGGCTAATGAAAAAGCAAGTTCAAAGGCCCTGAGGTGGAAACATGCTTGGAATATCCAAAGAACAACGGGGGGGGGGGGGGGGGGGGGGGGGGGGGCAGTGTGAGGAGTACAGAGAGCAAGGCAGAGAATAGTAGATGAGGGAGGTCAGGAAGGTCACCATGGGCAGGACCTGCTGCTGCTACTGCTGTGTCTGCAGCAGCAAATTCTATGATCTTAGGGTATAAGGAAGAAGGAGAGAGAGAGGGTAAGGAGACATAATATCCGCTAATCAATTTGAGTTTAGAGCCTGATTCTTAAATTTTTGCCTGTGGGCCTCTTGGTTCTTACAAATCACTAAACTGCATGCCACTAAAAATTGATTGCACCAAATCTACCACCTAAAAAATATTCCAACAAGGAATAATGGAATAAATGAGAGGAAACTTACTGGCCACTTGATGTGCCATTACTCTACTAGGCTCAGTACAGAATACAAAAGAAGTAAGACTGGACTTTTGATTTCAAGGAACTCATAGTCTTGTTGGAGTAAAAAACCTTCCAGGCTGATAGGAAATTCTCCGAGCACAGGGCACTCTGAAGTTCTGTGTCATTGGCTCAGTGCAGGAGGTCAGAGGGAACGATGACTCTAGAAAGGGTGGTCAGGGGAGTTTCCTGGACAGGGCAGGCCTGGGAGCTGCACCTGGAAAAGTGAATGGGCAGGGAGAGGGAATTCTAAGCAAGAATAAACAAACAAAAACTCCCCCAAAACCCCACAACAACAGCAATGAACTTAAGCTTGGGTATGGAGTGGGAGATGAGGTTAGGGAGGATCTTGAAAGCTCAATGGTGAACAGACTGACGTACTTTTCCACGAGTGCAAGAAGGAAACTCACTGGTATGTTATAAACCTTGCAAGAGAAGAGATTGGCCAGAAGCCCACCTGGATGTGCTGCAAGCAGAAACTCGCTTGGAGAACTGCCGTGGGGAGCTGCGTGCTGACAGGAGTCCCTGGACGCTTCATGCTGGCCAAAAATTCTATTCCTGTCTGAGGGCAGTTGGGAACCTCTCCGATCAGACCCCTGTCTCTGGCTGCCACAGCCAGACTGAAGCCTGCAAGTTCCAAGATTAGAGGTTCCAGAAATGTCAGGGATAAAGGCTGTTCTCCCGTTTTCAGCAGATGGAGGGGAATTCAGAGAGCAGAAAAACAAGAACATCTGTTGTTGAAGGCAGGGAGCCGGGGTAGAAATAAGGCCAGCCCCACACCCTCCTGAACCCAGAAGTCCTGCCTCAGGCAGAAACCACACACCACCTGCTGCAGGTGAACTTCTGCTGCTGCTCCTGCAGCCCCAGGGACCCCTTGAGGGTTTCCCTCAGACGCAGGGGTCTGGTTTTTGGCCTCCACGCCTCCCACAGCTCAGAGGTGGGACGCCATCCCCTCAGCTTCCCATCTGCTCACAGCTCTGATCTTCCCTTATCTTGAATCTCTTAAGGAAAATGAGCCAGAGGAACAGAGATAACCGTTGTGGGGGAAGTTCTGAGATGATCCCATTTGCTATGGCCTGATCCCCAGGTCCTAGATCTGCTTCCTAAGCAGCTCTTAGAGACTTAAAGCATGTCTAAAGCATCATTAGCAGGAATCCAGAATCTCAGCACCCACCCCGCAGGCCGGCCCCCCTGAGTCAGAATCCCCATTTTACCTAGATTCCCCCAGCAGATGATGGAGACGCACATGGACATTGAGAAGCACTGGTCGGGTTCAGCCTGGGCATCAGTGCTTCAGGACGAGGCCTTCGCAGACTGCAGTTTGAGAAGTAGGTGAGTTGGTGCTGCTGTTTGGTTGGGAGAGCCTGGCTCCCTCGACTTCTTTCTGGGCTGGCCCTCCGCTTCCTCTCTTCAGCCCGTAGACATTGGGTGAGTGCTGGGTGAGTGCTAGGCACCAACCTAGGCGCTGGGATACAAGCATGAAAGGACCAGCCCCAGTCTGATAATCCAATGGGAACAAAGCATATATATGTCAAGGGAGAATACCTGTGTCCTGTTAGGTGAGTCAAATACTTTCCCAGTGGCTTCCCCTCCTCCCGAACTCCCTGGCAAGCTGAGGTCATGCTACATGGACTCTGAAAACCCTTCTCCCTGGGATGCTGGACTCTCTCTCTATGACTGATTATCCTTGCTCTTCAGTGGTCCTGTTAGTCAAGTCCCTTCCTCCCTACATCAAGTCCTTCCTCTTTCGCCTCTGCCAGTTCTGCAACCTGTCCCCTTTTCTCTAACTTCAATACGATGAGCCTGATCTAGGTCCTTTGCCTTTATTGAAAATAATTCATTACTTTTGTAACTAGTCTTCCTGTCTTATATCTCATCCCTGTCAAATCCATTCTCCATAGCAGACAGAGGGATCTTTCTGATACACAAACCGTGTGCTCTTTAAAGCTCTTCAAAGCCTTCCAGTATAGGATACGTCTGTTCTAAAGTCCTCATCAAAGCATGTGGCACCTCTTCTGACTGTCTGCCTCATCTCCCAGGACTCTGGTCTCGCATTTCAGCTCCCACAAACCCCTCGTCTTGCTTTTCATCTCCGTACCCATGTGCAGATACTCAGCCTTCTGTTTGGAACGGCGTTCTTTCCTTCTTCACCAGGCTGATGCCTGGTCATACGCCACGCCCTCTCCTTTCCCCTTCTACAGCTTTTCCACCTGGGCTGGGAGCCCCTGTTCTACAGGACCCTCTGTGGCCTCTCGGTCCTTGGTCTCCCTCAGCTGCTCCCACTCCTGCGTGCCGCCTCTGGTTTTCTGACATTTCTGACCACGATAAGGCTTCCTCTGATTGTCAATGCAGCCATCATTTTCAATGAACTGTTTCACGAGGGGGAAAATTACCTGCGCCTTTTTATTAAGCAAACGCTGTGGCAAAGAGATAATTTCTCTTTAAAATCGTTTATGATTGGTAAAATGTCAAAGAAAGACATTTTTCACAGAAGCAAGGGAAGGATGGTCTGTTTGCTTTAGAAAAACCTCCTGCACTGTTGGAAGTATTTGAAAGAAACAGCAGGTACAGATGGAAAAAGAAACGGAAGAATTGACTGTAACAGCAATAGCGATAATGACAATCGCTAACACTCCGTAAGCGCTAATTATCTGAGGACAGTACTGCCCCTTCACCTGCCATTTCACTGTCAGACCCGGGGCCAACCAGGGTCTGAAATAGTAAATGGAAAACTTGAGAAATAACCATCTGTCAGTTTTAAATTGCGCAGCATTCTGAGTGGCATGACGAAGTGTGTTGCTGTTCCGCCCCGTCCCACCCGAGACGGGAACCACCCCTTTGTCCAGGGTCTGCGCGCTGCGCATGCTCCCCGCCCACGAGTCACTTAGGAGTCGTCCCGGGGATCCGACTGATGGTCGCAGGGCGGCAGTGCCTGTGTTCAAGTCACCTTTACTTTACTTAATAGTGGTCCCACCAGCATCCACATAACTTTTATTACCGTCTATTGGTATAATGATTCTATCAGGTGTGGTTGTTCACCACTTACTGCGCCTAATTTACACATTGGACTTTATTATAGGAATGTGTGTGAGAGACAAACCCGTGTAGGGCTGGGTACTGTCCACGGGTTCAGGCGCCCCCTGGGAGTCTCGGGCCACGTCCCCCCCAGACCAGGAGGGACTGCCGCGCTGTCCCAAACCCTTCATGTGCGATGACTCCACTAATCCCCAAATTCTCCCTTGATGTCGCTTCTATCGATTATCCCCATCGCACAGGTGGGGAAATGGAGACGCCCAGCTGGTACATACCCAGCTGTGTGGACCAGCAAGTTGCTCCGCGGAGACAAGTGAGTTAATAATGAAAGGTATTTCATGGAGCTAGAATCATCCAAAGGTGGGAGACGTCTTTTAGCATTCGTGAACGCAGATCACCAAAGAAATCTTCCAGGACAGTGCCCCTTCCCCAGCACAGAGTTCACACTCTTTCAGCGGTGTTAACGACCGCCCCCCCCCCCCCCCCCCCCCCCCCCCCGTTGGCTTCCTGACTTTGAATGCGCTGTGAAATCCTGGGGACAGTGAAGAAAATGCTCACTCTGGCTCCAGCGAGCTTTACCAGGAATAGATGTTATCTGTCTTCTAACCTTTATTGCATTTTTTATTTTCGGAGACATCATTCAGTCTAGACCATTGCTGAAAAATTCTGCCAAAAGAACTTTTTAAAGATTATTGTGATATTAAGTATTTGGATTTAATATTTGCATGGAAGACTTAGGAGGCTTCTAAAAAAAAGCTTATACCAGCAGTTGCACAAAGCACACCTCGCATGGGGTATTTCTATGGTCTAAAGAGCTTTCCAGAAGTGAAACCTACAGTTTTACAACTACTCGTATTGGGGATGAGTGTTCTGTGTGTGGTGCTTGTAGATGAGGCTTGACAACTCCCCTGTGGCTGTCGGCCGAATGCCAAGAAGGTTGTGAGCAGGTCTGTGTGCACGTGGGTTCCTCAATAATTTAAGTGCATATTTTTTGTCAAGGGCCAGGACTAGGTTTAGTCACCTTTTTTTTTTTTCCAGCTCCTGGCACAGTACTTTGGTACTGAACCAAAGCAGTACCAACAGCTAATGTGTGCTGAGTGCTTTCTCTGACTCAGGCGCAGCGCTAAGTGCTTTTGCAGGGATTGGCTCATTACAGCCCCTTCCTACGACCGTGTGGTCTGTGCACAGACCCCGGCCCTCTGACGACAGGGCCAGCCTCTCGAGCACCATGTGTTAGTGCTTCTCCACCTGTGGCCTTGGGCTGCCTTGAGGCCAGCTGTCCCTCCAGCTGCCAGGCCGCGTGCAACTCCCACGCCTGACTCTTCCCAACAGACTTCTCTCTCTTCCTGAGCTGTTTGAGAAGCTTCTCCATTACACAGCCTGTGAGCTGGGCAGAACAGCTTCTGACACCCCCTGAGCCCAGGCAATCATTTTTACCCACACTCTGAGATTCCTAGAATCCTAAACCAGATATATTTTTTCCATTTGCATTTTTGAAAAATTGATGTTATAATTGCATTCCAAGATCCTGCCTGAATCCTAAATCAGATATTTTTTCAACTTAAATTTTTAAAGAACGAATATGAGAATGAAAGAATGAGTTGAAGTTTGATGCTGAGTCCACATTTCATTAGAAACTATCTTAAACGTGGTCCTCCTCTTGAATTGCCAGATACTTTATGATTAAGGTCTTTTCTCCATTGCACAGGTAAGGAAACGGAGGCATAATAGTGTCTTTTTCAAGGTCACACAGCTTGTATGTGAGAGAGAAGCCCGAACCCAGGACACGCCACTGAAACTTCATTGTCCTGTTTCCTGACCCCAGAGCCCACGTGAGTGGCACTTCCCTTGTTTTGGGGATTCTCCGTGATCCACACAGCCCTCTGAGGAGGAACAGCTCAGGTGTTCTCATGCCCCTTTGTGGCTGACAATGCTGAGGCCCGGAGGCTTAGGGGCGAGCTCACATTCCTTAGGTTGCTGAGGGGAGGAGCCAGAGCTTCTGACAAAGGCCTGGAATTCACAGAAAAGGTGGTAGACTTTGAGGAGAGAAAGGTCATTTTCTCTCTAGAGCCTTCTACCAAAGGCTTTCAGACTATTTTGCAAAGGTGCCAAAGTGGGTGAAAGATGGTGAGGGAAGGAGGAAGACAGTAATATTCCACTTCCCATAGCATCCCAGATCTTGCTGTCTGCCCCTGCTCTGTCCCCGCCTCCACATTTTATAAAAAAGAAAACTGAGGCTCAGAGAGGGGACTGACTAGTCTGTGTAGCGAAGGAAGTCCTGGCCTTTCAGTTCGGGTAATCTTTTGTTGAGGGAGAGGGTGCCTTGTTCATATGACCCATGAAACCATGCCAGAGGCAGGAAGGTCCCACTTCCTTTCATTCCGATGATGCTGCGCGATTCTTCTCTCTCAGACATGCCCCCTCATCGGCCTCTCCTCTCTTCTAGAACTTGTGGTGGCTCCCAGGGAGCTCCACTTTCGGTTTGGAACCCATCTCACCTGTGCATTTGGTTTGTCCCGCCCTCTCGTAGAGACCCAGGCATTCTCAGAGGGCACCTGGATCTGGCCAGCCCTGCCTCGCCTCTGTCCTTCTGCTGCACCTCGGTGACTTCAGGGTGGCTTGCCGCCTCTCCTCTCCACCTACCTGTCCCTGTCTTTTAAGCCCTAGCTTGGCTCCAGTCCCAACTTTCTCACGAAGCCTTTCCAGGCAGATTTGCTACCACCTATTTTCCTCTCCTTCAAATGTGGCATTTAACTTAGCACTTAAATGCCTGAATATGTAAGATTAATCATAATAATTGGTAGCATTTTTGAGCGTTTACTGTATTCCAGACTGTCTTCTAAGTGCCCTTCATTTAGCACTGTAAGAACAGACTTGCTGGATTCTTATAGCAGCTATATGAGACAGACACTGATATTGCCACTTTGTTACAGAGTAGGAAACTGAGGCAAAAACATATTAGTTACTTGCTCAAAGTAACACAGCCCCAGGAAAGCTAGCTGTTTGGTTTGCACCGAACCACAATATGAAACTGCTTTCTTTAAAGTGGAAACTCCTTGGAGGGAGGGACCATGCTTTCTCCTCCTTCTCTCTCCCAGATTGGTCACTTAAACTCTCAGAGCCAAAGATTCGCTCAGTGGAGATTGTGATGCCTCCTTGGAGGGGTGGTGTGAGGATGAAGTGCTGTCATACCTAGGGTGGCATGGTGCCAGGGCATGGTAGGTAGTCAAACATTTTCTGGACAAGACTTAGGGCTTCTTCTTTGGACCCCCCACTTCTTGCTGCTGTGCTATTAGGGAAAACATGGCTGTTTTTGGACAGAAAAGCAAATCTCTGATCATGTGTCATTTACATCAATTAACATAGTGAGTAATAAACAGATTTATTTCAAAGAAAAAATGTTGAAAAGTTAAAACCACCAATACTCAAACTTCAACTCATCTGAAACACATAATAGCTTTGAATAGATGGCCCTGGCTGCTGTGGCTCAGTGGATTGAGTGCTGGCTTGCAAAACAAATGGTCACTGGTTCGATTCCCAGTCAGGGCACATACCTGGGCTGCAGGCCAGGTCTCCAGTAGGGGGCACGTGAGAGGCAACCATATATTGATGTTTCTCTGCCTTTCTTTCTTCCCCCCTCCCCCTCTCTCTAAAAATAAATAAATAAAATCTAAAAAAGGTTAACCCCCCCCCAAAAAAAATAAAAAGAAGTTCATTTCCTAATCTGTATTGGGAGATACATCATAAGGCTCGTGCCTGGATAGGCAGTATGCAGATTCACGGAGACCCAGAAACTTGGCCTTTGTTTCCGGTAATTTAGCTAAAATGACTCCTTAGAACAGTTATATAGGATAACAATCACAATAGATGTTTTGGGATGCTCGTCCTATTCACAATGTCCTTTTTGAAACTGTTTCTCTTCTCCACCAATAGCCTCAGTGGAAGGAGGGGTGGGGTCCAGGGGGCCGTGTTTGCATCAAGTGTCCTCCCCTTCCCTGACTGGACCTGCGGTGAGTACCTGACCAAAGTCCAGCCAGTCCACTGGCTGACAGCACCCAATCAGGCTGAGTCTTTTGAGAATTTGAAACAGGGCACCCAGAGAGTGAAGCAGTCCTGAAAGGTCCAGTAGACATAGGCTTGTGGATATAGTAACACAGAAGAACCCGCCAAAGAGAAATGGAGAAGAGGGAGAGCCCAGGGATATAATGCCTAGTTCCCAAGAGATGGGGCAAGGTCTGTTTCCAGTGTGGGAATTTTGGTGTATCCTACAACACATTCCTTTTTTGCTGAGTGGATTTTTGTTCCTCAACATCCATTGATTCCTCCTGAGTGGTTCTAATCATATGATCCTCTCTGGGTGTGGAGTATATATCACCTTATACTTGGCATGTTAATTGATATACATGGAATACAATGGAAAGTCATTCCCCCCACTTTTTGGTCACAGTGAAGTTGTGTTTTCCTTGACAAGATAGAATGACGTTTCCGGAGTAGACTCTCCGATTCTTGGTCAGCAGATATTTGAGGCCTGCCGCATATCAGAGGGAATCACATAATTGGATACACCAGCACTACCTACAGACAGCTTTTCTTCAGCTGTTTTTACGTAGCTGAGTCCTAATTACTAGTTGCCATTTTCCAGCTTACTCACTTCTCCGTCTATCTGCTGTGATTGCACTTTCCAAGTTCACTGTGCTTAGACATTTCTGTCTCTAGGTAGAGGGAAGAGAGGCAGGGTAAAAATTTAAACCTGCCAGTCTTGCTCCATACTTTGAGTTCTAGTTCTAAGTTTGGTGGAGGACAAGGTTTATAGACTGCCAAGAGGATGTTTAATTACAAAGACTGCCTCTGAATTCTCACTGACATTTCCATGAGCTTTCCTAGGCTCCTCATTCCCTGGAGGCAGCAGAATGTGGTGGGAAGAATCCTGGCCAGTAGCCTGTGTCCTTTCCAGTCCTGGCTTTGCTAGCTGGGGGACATAAGCAAGGGTTACTTCCCATCTCTAGGCCTGTTTCCCCCATCTGTAGAAAGAGCGTTAATAATGCCAGTTCTGTCTAGATCAGGGTGGTTGTAGGATCATACGACAAGATTGATGGAAAGAGATTTTGAAGCCATAAGGAATAAAAATATGTGTGAGATCATTAGTAAGGCCATAGTGGAGAAATGACAGTGTTCAGGCAGCACAAATCCTAATTAATCCAACTTACAGCAACTCCAAGAATCCAGACTTCTGGTCAACCCCCAAACCCATTAACTTCCTCAGGTTCCTTTCTCTAATTCTTTTTCTTCTAGAGCCCTCTGTCAAGGGGAAAAGTGCTGCCAGTAGGGCTACAGAACATAGAAACCAGCTTTCACTTTGAAATACTTAGAAAAGCATTTGTATTTGTTGAGTATTCTTGAGGTAAATCTTTGCCAATTTGAGTACCAGTCATTGAACTCCCCCCCCCCCGCCCCCCCCCCCCCCCCCCCCCCGCCAACAGTCTTGTTCAGAAAAAGGTGGAAAAGCAGAGTCATCAAAGGGCTGGAAGTTTTCTTGTGTGCACCAACCCACTGGGGGCTGCCCACCAAGACCCCACCGACCAGCCATTCTGTCTTAATTGGTCTAGGGTATAACCTGGACTTCAGTACTTTCAGAAAGTTCCAGGATGTTCTAATGCACACCCAGGACTGAGAATTTACTGATCTTGTTGAGACCTTCAGTTTATAGGTGAGGAGTTGCAGCCCCAATTTCTCTCAACCTGCAGTCCTTCATTTAAATTCCTGTTGGCCTCCCCCGGAAGTTTGGCTAATACCTAAATGTCAAACATTCTAAAATGGAAAAATATTCCTCTTGAACCAGCTTAAACTCTCAATGTCACTACCATCATTACCCTGAATGCCTACCTGAAAACCTCAGGCATCTTTAATATCCTCCTTATTCCCGAGCTGAACTCTGGAACTGGAAAGAAATGTCATTGGCAAATGTCTTGCTTTACTCCATGTCTCTCCGTTTCCACTGTCTTCCCACTAGCTTGTGTCTTATTAGCTTACGTCTGACCTCGTCCATCAGCCTGCTAACTGGTCTCCTGCTCTCTTCTCTCCTTTTTATTCTGCGCCAAATATGAGGCATAACAGAGGGTGGGATCTCAACTCCACAGCCTGGTCTTGAAAGGCTCCTGCTATTTGGTTTTGCTCTACCTTTGTGCCTGCTTGGCTGAACTGGACCTCTACTTTCCGAACACATTTTTATTAGGTTTTGCTCTTGATCTTCCACACTTTTTTTTTTGCCTGTATAATTCACTTATCCTTGAAAGTCCAACCCGAGTATGGCACTTCTGCTAAGTCCTTCAGGATCTCCTCCTGCCAAAGGGATTTCTCTCTGAATTCCTATAGCACTTTATTTGCTCTGGACTTTGGGCATTTGGCACAGTGGAGTTTCTCATGGAGACTTTGCCCTTTGTGGGGACCAGAGCCCTGATCTATACATCCCTGTGCCTGCCTAATGCAGCAGAGCCTTCTTTGCCATGACAGGTATGCAGCAAATATCACTGGTGTGGATAAATGCAGAACTGCAATACAGCCAAGTGATGTTTGAAAGACCATCCAGCCTGTTTGATGGGCTGAGTTGGAAGAGAATCCTTGTCTCTGACTTGTGCATTCTGTACCACTTCAAGAAGTCCATTTTGCTTAAAGATGGCTCACTGTACATTTTTTTTAATTAAAAAAAGAGTTGTCTCACCCTGGCCAGGTGGCTCAGTTGGTTGGAGCATTGTCTCACACACCAAAAGGTTTGTGGGCTCGATTCTTGGTCAGGGCACACACCTAGGTTGTGTGTGTGATCACCGGTCAGGAGGTGTACAAGAGGCAACAAATAGATGTTTCTTTCTCATGCTGATGTTTCTTTCTGTCTTTCTCTTTCTCTCCCTTTGATCAATGATAAAAAAATATCCTTGGGTGAGGATTAAAAAATATGCCCTTATCAAAGACATCTGTTTGCTAATTGAGAAAGAAAATGAATATGGAAAGAGCTGAACAATTTGGGAGAGAAAAAAACAATCTTGTGAGCAGCTCTGCCAAAACCAACCAGAAAACCAAATATTAATATTTGTGGAGAGTTACCATTTCCTGTCATTCCTGGAGGATAGGGGAAAACCTGAGGAGAAAGGAAGAGGGAAGAAGAACAAGCTTCTTCCAGAAGATTAAGGCCCCAGGCTTTCTGAAAGCATCTATTATTCTACATGCCAGCTCTGACAGCTGTATGCTTTTGACAATGCAGGACAGACTGCGTACAGCCAGGTTCAATAAGGGCTGGGACAGTTTCTTCTCAATCACCACCTCATGCAACTTCTGAATGCCGAACTTTGCTAGTGCACTGTGTTAGGATTAATCTCTCCTGAATCCCACACATTTCATTTCAACGGCATCGTTAATTGCCTGAGGGGTCATTGAAAATGTGGCATGAAATGCATGGTAAGTGAGCTGTTATACAGACCTTAAATTCTGCATTTCTGAAGAACTCTGTGAACTTAGCACCCATTAATGGCATTCTCTTTGATTACTAGCATTTGGTTCAGGCCAGTGAGTTAGCGCTTATGTGTGCTTTTAAAAATCTTAACCACCACCTTGATCCCTCTTTCTCTGTCTCCCTGTCTCTCCCAGTCTCTCTCTCTCTCTCTCTCTCTCTCACACACACACACACACACACACACACACCTCTGTTCTATTCTCAGGATAGTGGATTTCTGAAATTATTCACTATCTTCAGAATTCTCTTTTGAAATGAAGACTAGAAAAGCAATGACTTGACCATTGGACAGTCTTGGCTTCCCATCAGGCGCCTGCTCATAAAGGTGCCTCATGTGTTATGGGAAAGCCCATGGTCCCTGCCCCCATTCCTCCAGCTCTGTGATGATGAGGCGCGTGGGTTCTGGCGAGGGTTCCCTGCCTCAAAGGTGAGTAAGTAACCACCAAGCAGGGCATTGTATTCATGCAACCTTCTTTCCCCTGATCCAAGTGAGAAAATAAATCCTGTTGTCTCGTTTTTTAGAAGAAAGGTCTTCCATTCATTAGGTCTAGTTCCTAAGGGGACCCTGCAGCTGAAGAGCTGTGTCTGACTCACTGCAGAGGTGGCCTGGGAATTCTTGCTGGCACATGCAGCTGGCCTGAGTGGTGTGAATCAACTCATGGAGGATGGTAGATGAATGATTGCACCAAATGTTTGTTCCTAACTGATTTGCATAGGATTATATAATGCTGGATGCTTACGAAAACATGCAGATGAAGTGTGTGAGGGGTGGATAGAGAGGTGGTACTGAGGAGTGGAGAGCTTTGCCCCCAGTTCTGACCCCAGCCCTGTCACTGGGCATGTCTGGACTTTTGGCAAGTTGCTCACTGCCTTGGACCCGCTTTCTCCATGTCCAAAGGGACCTTTTGGGCCCTTTCATCTGTGAGAGACTGTGATGCTTAGGAAGGCCCTGACACATTACCTCCAGTGCTCAGAAACCATGTAGAAATAACTCCCGTTAGCACAGACTTCCAAGGCTCAGGAACTGAGCCACAGAGCATGTATTAATAAAACCCACGTAGGTCTCAGTGCTGCCTAGATTGTCAGCATCAGCTCAATGGAACTTCATGGATCCATCACCTAATTTAGTCAGATCCTATCTTTCCTTTGCTAACTGAGCTCACTCAGGACTGGTCATTATATATGGGCTTGTAGATTTTTCCTCTTCTCCTATGGGCTTAACTATCTATAGCAATTGAACTCTGTGCTTGGTGGTGATTGGGAAATAGTGATTACATTAATAGCTCTTTCCAGCAAGAATAGATTTAATGGAGGTAATACAAAAATGTCTAATTTAACAGGCCTATCATGGTCTACTTCGAGTCTAAATAAATTTACCGTTTAACTTGGGTGGGCTAAGAGGTTAATTGGAAAATGGGGGTTCTGCTGCACCTGCATGCTCACTGGCTTTGAGCCGGTGGGGAGGATGATTCTATCCAGTGTGATTTCCTTCCCGTGTAATGCTTTTGAGGGGCAGAGGCCTAGCCCGGCTGCCGTGGCTCCACCACCCAGCACAGTCAGGCAAGTGAGGAGGGAGGAGTAGATGTTTCCTGGGAGTGAAGATAACTCACAAGCACAGAACTGAAGGTCTTTATCTAATCATCTGTGGTGGATACTTAGGTTATTTCCATGTCCTTTGACTCCTTTTGATAACCAGTCATCCCCTCATTTTCAGAAGTGGGGAATCGAATGGCAAACCTAATTCTTGGCATGAATATCTGACCGTTTCTGGGTTTGTGGCACCAGTTGGAAAATTGTCTATATCTTCTCCTTTGTCCCCCCAGAGCACATCTGTGCACCCTTATGACCACACATATGACAAGTGCAAGTGAAAGATGAGGGATAAATCCAGGCTATGTGACCCCTGACTTAGTTGACTCCATCCAATTTATCAAATGTTTATTAAGTGTTTCAGCTAGCACTGTGTCCTAGGGAATAAAAAAAAAGTAGTTTAGAGCTAATCCTTGACCTGGAAATGTGTGAGAAGACAAGTTTTACTGACAAGAAGTAATCAGAGAACAATAGTGGTCACTACATAAGCAGCTGCTAAGACAACTACAATCAAGTTCTAACGAAACCCATCAGAATAACATGCTGGAGGCTGGGCAGAGGCAGAGTCCACTTGTCTTAGATGCGGTGGTTCCAGAGGCCAGGAAGGAGGGATCTGACTGGGACAGCGAAGAGGAGGTCTGAGGATATTTATGAAAGGGAGGGACACAGGTGCCAGATGGTTATTCTTCACTGTGAGTGGAGTGAAGTCCATTCCACTCCTGCTTCCCAAGGAGAGAGAACCCCACATCTGTTCACCCCCTGTTTGGCGGCCACCTTGACGATGAATGCCAAGAGAATACCCTGTAGTCACCAGTTCTCCTCAGCGCTGATGGGAAGGCAGACGTGTAGACCTCGCAATCACCGAGGCACATTTCCCACCTTGGGATTGGCCGCACCTGGATTCAGATTCTTCCCATAACCCATCTTTACACTTTAACGTGCAGGAGTCGAATCTCTGAACTCCTCTTTTTAGGTCAGACCTCTCCCCTGGGGACAAAAATATGAATATTACTTCCAGGATTTTTTTTCTCCTAGTGATTAAGGGTGGAGTCGTCCTCTGTCCAGGGACCCCTCTGTTAACATCCAGGCCTAGAAGCAGGAAAGAGGTTGAGGTGTGGATCGCTCACTGTAGAAAAGCAATTTGTTACAGAATTAAAAGTGTTGCGGACACTCGAGTGATTTCACAGCTGGTTTTTAAAACCCAGGCTATGGGGATACTTCCCTCTGTCTTAGTGGGAAATTCTCTAGTAAAAATTCATAGGTATGAGCCCTGCGGGCTTCTCTTTGCTGTTGGTTTATAAGAAAAGAAGGTAGAGAATAAGAGAGGGAAATACTGTATTCTCTTAAGATTATATTGGTCTTCATTT
Source organism: Phyllostomus discolor (assembly GCF_004126475.2). Lineage (NCBI taxonomy): Eukaryota > Metazoa > Chordata > Mammalia > Chiroptera > Phyllostomidae > Phyllostomus > Phyllostomus discolor. The sequence continues at coordinate 16,401,239 of NC_040911.2, read as the reverse complement.
TATTTATTGTTCAAACTGTGCCTTTTTTTCCTCGAGGAGGTGGCACGTTTGCCTGCAAGATCGGCTGTTGTTTTATAGAGAAGTGCATCTCTCCATGGCAAAGGGGGAAGTTGATCAGGTGCCGATACTCACCCACCGTTTCAGTGCGGCAGTTGAGGGGCTCCTGGATACCACCTCAGCAGCAAAGGTTGGGTCCTGTTAGTGTGTACAGAAGTTATCGGACCATTGTTTATTTTCTCTACTTTTAATTTCTTTTCAGGTGTTTTTTTAAAGGCAGCCCAAGGTTAACAATGGATAATTGACTGCCATGTGCCCAGAGCGACTCCTTCTGAAACATGATTTCTCAAGCTATGTAGTGGAGGCTTGATAATAATACAGCTTTATCTTTGCAAGCAAACATCCTTTTTATCAATGGGTGCCTGAAATCCTTTCCAGGGCTAGTGAATGCAGTTACAAAGTGGAAATAAGGAATGACAGCAGAGGGAGAGGGAAGAGGGGCTCGGAGTGGTAACATGATGCCTCTTCTAGCCTAAAGGCATGCCTGGCAAAGCCAGTCGTCTGTGGCACTGACCATGCTGGGCCCACTCATCAATGTCAGTGAAAGGAGATACATCCAGGTACCAGTGGGTTCAGGTCTGTTCTGGTGATACATTACAGCAGTAGTAACGATGGCAATATGGTGCCGTAGAGCATGGTCCACGCACCAGGCACTGGGTTAGTGTTCTGCGTGGGGGTTTCTCCACCTCGGCACCATTGTGCCATTTGGGATAGGGTAATTCTTTGTCCTGAGAGGCTGTCCTGTGCATTATAAGATGTTCAATAGCACCCCTGTTCTCAGCTCCCTAGATGCCAATAGCACTCCACGCCCCAGTTTGTGTCAACCAAAAATATCTCCAGACGTTGCCAAATGTCCTGGACATTTGTACGTGGGGGTGGGAGGGCGGCAGAACCATGACTGCACATGGATTATCCCGTTTGATCCTCTTGACACTGTGAGAGACACCATTTGTCTCCACGTTATTATCTCTCGTGGGGCAGCCCGAGCGACGAAGAGGTTCCATGGCTTGCCCAAGGTCACAGCAGGTACTGCTACAGGCAGTGAGTGTCCCCACCAGAAAACCAAGAGGTCTATGAGGACCAGTTTGTGCATTCTTGTAAATAAAAAGCCATTTCGGCAGTGACATGCTATCTCACCACCCAACTCCCACTCATAGACAGTAATTTGTCATGCCGTTCCGCCCCAGGACACAGCTACCCGAGGCATGGAGTGTCCTCGAATGTTGGCTGATTCATGCTGTCTAAGAAGGTATCCCATACGTATCAAGACATATAAGAATAATATGACAAATGCCTAGAGACACACATGCCTGGTCAATTTAATAGATTTAATTTAATATTTTGTCATATTTGCTTTAGATGTTTTTAGATTAAAAAAAAGTTGAGCGAGTTTATCACTAGACCTGCCTTACAAAAAATGCTAAAGGAAGCTCTTCCAGTTGAAATGAAAAGATGCTGATTAGTAACATGAAAACATGTGAAAGTGTAACACTCACAGGTAAAAGTAAGTCTAGAGTCAAGTTGGGAATAATTTAATACTGTAGGCAGTGGTGTGTAAATCCCTGTTAATGCTAGCATAAAAGTTAAAAGACAGAAATATCACAAATGGTTACAGCTACAATAATTGTTAATGGACACACTATACAAAAAGATGTAAATTGTGACATCAATTACAGAGAATAGGAAAAGAGTAGGAAAAGTCTTGAATTTTTGTATGCAAATGAAGTCGTTATCAGCTTAAAATAGGCTGCTATGAGATGTTTTACGTAAGCCTCATGGTAAGGGTTACGTAAAATATAAAGAGAAAATAATCAGAGAATATGAAAAAATTAAGTGATAAAAGAACAGCAAGAGGAAGAAAGGAACTACAGTCAGAAAGCAATTAGCCAATTGGGAAAAGTGAGTCTTTGCCTTAAAAGTAATCAATAATTACTTTAAGTGTAAATGGATTAAATTATGCAATCAAAAGAGTGATTGAAAGGATTAAAAACAACAACAACCAAGATACAACACATCTACAAGGCATTCATTTTAGCTTTAAGGCACAATTGCCAATATATTGAAACAACCTAAGTGCCCATCAGCAGATGAATAGATTTAAAAAGTGTGACACACCCACCCACCCACACACACACACACACACAAACACAGGAGTATTTTTCAGCCTTAACAAAGAAGGTGATACTGATGTTTGTGACAACATAGATGAACCTGGAGGGCATTATGCCAAGCTGGTTAAGCCAGAAACAGAAAGGCAAATACTGCTTGAGCTCACTTATATTTGGAATCTAAAGTGGTTAAACTCACAGAAGCAGAGAATAGAGTGGTGGTTGCCAGGGGCTGGGAGGTGGGGCAATGGGGAGATGTTTGTTACAGGATACAAAGATTCAGTTATATGGGGTGAATAAGTCCTGAAGATGCAGTGTCCAGCATGGCAACTATAGTTAAAACACCGTATCATGTACTTGAAATAAGTATTCTCGCTGCAAAATAACTCATACCCATGTGAGGTGATGAATATACTAACTAGCTTGAATGTGGTAATGATTTCACAATGTATTCGTATGTACATCATGTTGTACACCTTTAATATGTACCATTTTTATTTGTGAAATATACCTCAAAGATGAAAAGAGCTACTCTCGTGTAATGCTAGAGCTAATTAATTTGTGTTTGTAAAGAGCTTTGAGATCTAAAATTGAAAGTAGTGTCAAAGCACAAAATATCATGACAATGGTTTATTTGTGTCCTGTTATTTAATGTTATTTTATGGCTGAGGTTATATAATTTATTATCACAAGGTGAAGGAGAGCTCGTTGCATGCCAAGATGAAAATATATAGTAGATACAGCGATATATCTATTATACATGTTTTAACAGAGAGCTACCTGCTTGCATTTATCACCTGTGTTATGTGAGGGTGAGTTATGAGACCTCACAAAAAAAGGTGTATCTCTTTTTCACACTCATAATTTAGAAATAGTACTAAATGGATTTTGGAGAAGCCTTCACACACACACACACACACACACACACACACACAAATGAGCACCAGAGGACTCATATCAGGTCAGGGATTTGAATGACCAGAGCAATTTCTCTGCCTAGGGGTGTACTGATGTGAAGTCATGAAAAGGTACATGCAAAGAAGAGAAGGCTATGACTTTTGCTTTATTGCTGCGGCCGAGTACTATAAGCTGAAGACTTTCAAACTAACGTAAATATTTTGAGGTATCATGCTACTTAAATTGGGCAGTCATTTTTATTTCTAGTGGTAGAGTCATTTATTATTCCCATTTTATAGGTTGAAAAACCAAGCTATAGGAAGATTTTTCACCTGACATCTGATGGAGAGATTGCTGCAGTTCTCATCGCCTTAGTGTCAGTCACTGAGAATAATAGCCAATGCTGTTTATTGAATATTACCCACGTGGGTTACAGAGCATGGAGCTTGGCACACGGTGACCAGGACGCAGCTGTGTCAGACGGACGCTGTGCTGAGGGCCCTACTTGGGTTACTTCATTAGGTCCTCTCGTTAGCACTGAGGGGTATGACATACTAGCTCCCATTTTAGAGATGCAAAAACTGAGACACAGAGAGGGCAAGTTAGGTAGTGATGGATCAGGATGCAAATCTGTGTTCATGTGATTCTCAAGCCTCCATCCTTAACCACCGACTCTCCAGTACTGTCCGATACAGCAGCCCCTGGCCACACACAAATGGTCAGCACTTGAAATGTGTCTGGTCAGACTTACGGTACAGAATTTGCTGTGAGAGTGATGCAACTACTGGATTTTGAAGACTTTGAACAAAAGAAGGGATGCAAAATATCATTAATACTTTAAAAATATTAGTTAAGTGTTGAACTGATAATATTTTGGGCATATAGGCTTAAATAACTATATAATAGTAAAATTGATTTTATTTATTTCTCTTAAAAATTATTTAACATGGATATTGAAAAATTTACTGTGTAGCATGCATGCATCTCCATTGGACGGCACTGTGAGGACCCGCTGACACTGCCCCTTGTACTTCTTACCGTGGCTTTCTGCCCACAGGAAGCTCTCCCCTGTTCTGACTCAGCCATGATTTATGCAAGCATGCTCACAAGCCAGAGAAGAGGAAGAATGATAACATAAACTGCCAAGGGAATCTTCTTGGCATGAGTGAAACACAGCTTAAAAAACTCAGAAGACAGATTATAAATTGGCAATTTTCCAGGGCTCAGGTCCCCATCATCCCTCCCCCCACCCCAATCCTTTCCTCCTTTCATCAGGAAACATTCTAGTCTGACTTCGACTAGGGCAGTGACTGTGCAAGGCCCTAGAAATGATGAAGATGACTGAGACCCATGCATCAAGGAGTTCACTCCCTAATAGAGAAAATTGATCTACTCTGCATTAGTGTGCCGGGGATGCAGTAATAAGGAACCACAGAATGGGGGGCTTAAACAAGAGAACCATTTTTCTCCTGGCTCTGGGGGCTGCAAATCTACCCATGGTCAAGGCTGGCAGTGTTGGTTCCTCCCGAGGCCTGTTGCCTTGGCTCTCAGGTGGCCATCTTCTCCCTGTGTCTCCCCATTGTCTCCTCTGGGTGTGAGTCTGTGTCCAAAGTTCTTCTTATAAGGACACCAGTCATACTGGACTAGAGCCCATCCTAATGACCTCGTGTTTACTTAATTTTCTCTGTAAAGACTCTGTCTCCAAATATGGTCACATTCTGAAGTATTTGGATTAGGACTTCCACGTATTAGTTTTTGGGGGAACACAATTAAACCCAAAACATGACCTGTGGAGCTCATGCACGACCCTGTGGAGATGCAGTGGCAGACTCTCTGGCTGCGTGTTGAGGGTGGTCAGGGCAGACGCTGCACATATGAGCTGGAGGCTGCTGGGACATGGAAATCGGTGGTGGCAGCAGGAATGAATAACAGCCTCCGATAGTACAAAGACCTTGAAGAAAGGAGTTGTGGATACTTCTGCCTAGTTTTCAACCCAAAGGGTCAAGTGGTTTCGATAGAGGCCTGGTTTAGCTCAGGTGTTACTGAAACTGAAAGCCTTCCAGGACGCACTACCTTTTGAGGATTTGAGCTTTGGGGTCAGTGGTTGACTGTGGGGTGTGGACCTGAAGGAGGTGCCCTGGAGTCCAAGTGCAGGGCCTGTGAAGGAACCTGGACCAACTGGACCATCAGGGCAGAGTGGACAGCTGTCCATGGGGCCGTGTACAGGGAACACGTGGCTGTGAAGTGTGTATAGCATGAACAAGTGCCCAAGGTTTCCAGGTTAACACAACGGAGCAAGGAGAAGTAACAGCAGAAGTGGGGATCAGGCTCCAATTCTTCCTAAGCTTCTGCAGTGGATTGACCATTTGGGGATAAATTAAGCACTTATTTAAAAAATTTAAAGGAAATCTCAAGAGAAAGATCAGTACTCAAGTAATTTTTTGGAAAAAACAAACAAACATGTGACTGGCCGTGAGCCTGGAGCTCATGGAGGCCTTTCCATGGGTTACAGAGTGGGTGACATGTGACGTGGGGTTGGAAGGGTGCATTGGAGACTCGTCAGTAGGCAAAGTCTAAGGGAGACATTTCTAGCAGAGAAAAGAGCAATTGCAAAGGCCCAAAAGAATCTGGTCTGTTAGAGAAGTGACTGCTAGCGTGGGCCATAGAGTTTATGTGGGAGGGAGAGAAAGGGGTAGAGCTTGAGGGGTGCTGCAGTCTTTCACATAAGTTTCTGGACTTCATCTGACGGGTAGCGGGAGGATTTGGTGGTGGGAGCTGTGCTTCTGTAGGTGCGGCGGGGGGGGGGTGGTGAGAAGGGGGAGAGGTGCTGGAAGGGGATGTAGTCACAACCACCATCTCTATAAACCAGTCTGCAGGGGGATGGGGCCGTGGCAAACAGTCCCCTAGGCTATTAGAAAACCAGAATTTCTATTTCACTTATTTATAATTAAAAAGCATATAAAGCATTTATTGGTGTCCGTCTACGGAGCAACAGTAGACCCTCATCTCACTTGTCCATACAGTGTGCGTCTGCATGCCTTACAGGACTTCGAAGTGGAGGCTCTGCCAGGCAGAGGCGCTGACCATGGGGCTCTACCAGGCAGAGGCGCTGACCATTGCTTGTTTTTCATTATTTTTCTGTCCACTGCCTGATGAAGTGGACTTATAGGTTATACTTCTTAGTTGTAGCTCATTGAACCTGCACAAAATGGACGAGAAGGTTGAACAGTTCTGAAATGAAACTGTGGGTTTAAGGTGACATTAATGTTGTAAACAACAAGCAAATCATGGGCAGATGGTAGAACCAGCACTTCTACTTTTGGTGCAAGTTCTCTGCAAACACAACATGAGGTAACAATGTAATCCACCCGATAAGAGGTTGGCTCAAAATATTGAAATCAAGAAAATTATTTAAAGTATGAATTTGTATCACTGTCATCAATGTCAAACCTTATTCTAAATGTATATGGGCCAATGATATACTCAGTAAGATCTTCAGTAGAAATATTATTTACTTTGTTTTGTATCTTTTAAAAATATCTTTTTTGGGTATGTGCTTTATAATATAAAATAATGGTATATGTATGTAATTCACAAATAAGTAAATATATATAAATAGGGAATGCATGTTCAAAATTTTCACTGAAAGGGTTTATGATTACAAAATTTTGGAGTCTGCTGTTTTGGGTGATGAGGAATGGAAGTAAATGTGCAGCCCACTTGTAGATTTCTGCTCATCCTCTGGGTGGCCTGCGAGTGTTTTCCGTGCTTTATGGATAACCACGTGACGCTTATTAGTCCACACTGCTCTCCCTGCTCTGGATGCCTTAGGGTAGGTAAGGTAAGGGTAAGGTTTGGATGGGGCAAGGTTTGATATTGAAGGTATAGGTACAAGAACTCCTTTCCTAACATCCTCTGCTCCAAGAGGTGTCTAGTGGTTTCCTTGGGCTGAGGCCTTGTGGGAAGTATCTTCATAGCAGTCAAACTATGTAGCCTGCGAAGACCCGAGGCACAGGCAGAGCTTAGCTGCACCTCACTCACAGTGGGCCTGGAAGTTGGTGAGCTCTGGGATGCAGGCAAAGTGATGCTCCCATCCACTCCTGGACAGTAACCGGTGAGTGTCCCCAACCTAAGTGGCCAGAATCAGGCCTTGGGCTCAGGCTGGCTTCAAGGCTCTTGGATAATTTCCCTTCCAGCAGTTTCTCTCCCTGACTGCTAACTGTGTCTTTCCAGAGAGGACACCTACACACAAAGGAAAAGGCTCTAGATTTTGAACCAGAGCTTCTTTGATTTGTCCTTTCCCTACTCTGGTTTGTCCCAGCCCAGCCAAATTTTCTTTGTTTCCGACATGTGAACCCTCCCTTCCTTCCTTCCTTCCCTCCCTCCCTCCCTCCCTTCTTTCCTTCCTTCCTTCCTTCCTTCCTTCCTTCCTTCCTTCCTTCCTTCCTTCCTTCCTTCCTTCCTCTCTCCCTCCTTCTCTCCTCTATCACATGATTCTTGATGAAGCATAGAGGACCATAATGTCCCAATAGACACATCTCCAAATCATCAGCAAAAGAAACTTTGTTTCTTCTTCCTCAAGGGTAAGAATGGCTCCGGTTTTGGAAATGCTATGCCAGTGTTCATATGGAGAATGGGGGTGGAGGGAGAAAAGACACTTTCATTCTTTCCTTTGGAATTAACACCAAGACCCAGCTGGATCAAATGTCTTCTTCTAATGGGGAAAGAAAATTAAAAAGGGTAAAGTAAGGTGTATTTTATAGAAAAGAACACAATGAACAAAACCCTTTTTTTCCCCAATATACTTTTAATTTGGCCCTGAAAGTGTGGCTCAGTTGGTTGGGCATCGTCCCACAAAGCAAAAGGTCTCCAATTTGATTCTGGGTCAGAGCACATGCCTGGGTTGCGGATTCAGTCCCAGGCTGGCACTCCAGTTGCTGGAGAGGCGACTGGTTGATGTTTCTCTCTCACATTATTGTTTCTTCCCTTCCCTTTCTTTTCCCCTCTTTCTCAAAATAAATAAACAAAATCTTTTTAAAAAACTTAAAAAATACATATTTTTAATTTGGCTTCTAGCAAATAGTCCTTTCAAGTGACACCTGGCCTCTGACCTTTCCTCCTCCCCGGGGCTTGTTTGCCATGCTGACACGTGCTGTGGACACAGCCAGACGCAGCCAGGTGCTGAGTCCTTCTCGGTCCTCCTCTGTGCATTCTCCGTCCCAGATGGGAAAGGTCTGTCTAGATGTCCAGGCTGCCGGGGCTGTGTGAGCTCCAGCCTAACCCAGCAACCATCTGAATTTGTTAGGGCTCTTGATTGCAAGTGACAGAAAATAATCTTGGCTGTGTTTAGCCTAAGAGGGACTTTATTGACTCCCCTAAGTGGAAAGTCCGAAGATTGGAGCCAGATTCCTGTGCAGCTTGACCTTCCGGTTCATCAAGCCTGACCTCTCTTTTTCTGGGCTGTGGCTGAACTCTCCTTGGCTTCTTGCTCACAAAACTTTTCTCCTGGGGCTGTTCCAAGCCCGCATTATAATTTTAGCTCCCAGTCTTGGGGAAAGAAGGACCTTCTCTCTCTCTCCATGAATCCATATATCAAGCCTCATGAGGGTCACCTGCCCGTTCTGGAACTCATCGCTGTGGCCAGGGGAATGGGAAGGGCTCACTGGCCAGATCGGTTTTTATGGCTTCCCTGTGGCTGAGGGTGGTTGTGCTGTCCCGTCCAAACCAAGTATGGCTTTCCTACAGGAAAGAGAGGGCCTGTAATTAGAAAAAGGGATACTGGCTAGGCCAAAGCAAGAGCTGTCTTCTAGAAATCCTAGATAGGGAACACTTGTGCTCTACTTTGTCATCAGGCTACAAAGCAGTGACCGCATATAGTAACAACAATAACAGAAAATACAAGAAACATGTACCAGACATTTTGCCAAGTGCTTTGTGCATCCTCACCTTAATTGTTAGCAATCCTAGTATGTATGTAGGATAGCCATCCTATGTTACAGCGAGAAAATGAGGGTGAGGAGCTTGTCTAATATCCACACCGGTACTCACTGTTTTATAGAGATTTGAGCAAAATGGTTCCAGTCTTACTCAATCTACCTCTTCTTCCCCTTCTGCCTTCTTGTGTTTTCTTCTTATTATTCATTATCTGCTCTGTAGACTCAGGCGTAAGGTGGAGAAGGCTGAACTTGGCTTGGAGACTCGTTCTGAGACAGACAGTGTGTGATACTCTGACTCCATAGTCCCCTCTAATTCCTCCCTCAGCACCGTGACTCTCTCTTTCATTAGCATAAGTGATTACCCATGGGGCTCCTTGGCGATTTCAGGATGAACACTGATGTGGTTCACAAGCGGACACCCTGGTCTCTTTAGCCCCTACTTCTCCAATTGACTTGCATTCTGTCCTCCATTCTGTTACCCTTGGGCTACCGTGTACCCTACTTGTCACCTCCTTTTCCAGAGGAGGAACTAGCCTCTAGGGAAAGGACTTGCTTCAGGTCACATAGCTGGTTAGTCGCAGAGCTAGCACTTTACTTTGTCTAGTCCACCATCAGCCCAGGGTAATTTCCGTTCTCTGCAGGCAGAGGATGCATCCCCGCCCTGCAGTCGGTGCTGGGAGTGAGGTCTGACCCCCTGCCTACGTGTTGAGTTGTAGCATCAGTTCCTCTGGATTCAGAGTCAGAACGCTCGGATTCCAATTCTGGGTTCAGTACCACCTACGAGGGCTTCTCAGAGCCTCAGGTTTTCCTCGCCTAAACACTGAGGCAACAACGTCAGCTCTGTCTACCTGAAGGTATTATGGAAAGGGTAAAATCAGGTGAAATACTTCAATGGGTTTTGGCAGCTGTATTTTACTCTATAAACATTTCCTAGTATTTTAGTGGAACTCACTGTAAATCTTCAACAGATGTTTTCTTATTAAATGGTTGAGTGGAGAAGACTTCCTCTCTGAATCAGCTCCCGAGTCCTCGAGTGGTATCCAAATAGCATTTCCTCTGGCTTTTGGCTGATAATGGGGATTCACTGTCATCCTCAGATGGTAATTCCAAAGTGATATTTAAGTTTTTTTTCCCCTATGGTTCCAGGGAACGTTACTTGGTATTTGCTAAGCACAGGCACATGTAATCCATAATTGTGGGACCAATATGCTTTATAGATTTTCCCTGATTAAAAATGTTAACACATTTGGGAATCAGTGTGAGTTGATGGGGAGCAATGCCCTGCCGGTGGCATGCCATTTAGCACAACTCAATGAGCAAAATCTGATCTGTTCTTGGGCAGAAGGGACTAAAAACAAGTTTACCTTGTGTGTCTTTGGACTTTTCTGTGTCACTAAGAGCAATGTGTCTTCAAGAAGCACCATGAGAACTGAGCTCAGGGTTAAGTTCTCTCTTGTTCTGTGCTCAGCCTCGGTCAGCTCAGGTCTTCGTTGTCACCCTCAGAGGCTTCGGAACCATCTCCCTGGACTGGGCACAATTATACTTCCCAGCCGTGCTTCCAAATTTACACGGCGCACTTGCATCCTTTTTAAATTCTGCTTTCCATCCCACTCCCTGTTCCAGGATCTCCAGTGGCTTAGAACCAAATTCCTCTAGTATTTGAGGAATTCTAGCATCTAGTTCAATTTACTTTTCTAATACTGTCTTCCATGTATCTTCCGTAGGAATCTTTAAGTCCAGAGTCACCTAGTCTATTCTCTGAGCTGCAAAGGCGCCCCATCCTTTCTTGGACCTTTGCTCATCCCTATTTCCCATTCTGGGGGTCAGGGAGTACCTCCTCCTTTCCCTAGTTTCTCCTCCATCTGCCTCTTCAGCTCCTATGTATCCTTAAGGATCTTTAGTTTCTCCCTCCTCTCTGGAACCATCCTAACAACTACAGGTTACAGAGGTTTCTATTTATTTTGAACTCTTATTTCACCTACTGTCTACTATTCCAATAATGCATCTATCTATTTATCCATCCACCTATTCAATTTATAAGGATTTATTGAGCCAATTTTATAAAATTCTTGACATAAGGATCATGTCTTACACTAGTTTCCTCCAAAGCAACTTATTTGTTAGCAGTTACCATCCTGTGTTAGGATTCTTCTGGTTAAAAGTAACAGAGATCCAGTTCAAGGCAGTATAAAAGCAAAAAAAAAAAACCAACAACAAAAAAACTGGTGGTGGGGAATCCACAGTGGGATTTAGGCACTCCAACTATATTTCGGACAGTCTTTTTCTGCCCTTCATCTCTCACGTGTTTCTGGTAGCAGAGCGGCTACTCACGGCTACAGGTCTACGTGTTTTCAGCTAAGCAAACCTTTCAGAAAAAGCTAGTGTGTGCACATGGCCACGTGTGCAAATGTATGCGTGTGTCTCCCCACATCCATAAACTAACGCAGGGAGGAGCCCTGATTATTAGACCTAGAATTAAAGGATTCATTCTCCTTGGCCATTCACTTTTGCTGTGGGTGTGAGATGCTGTGATTGGCTCAGCCTGGGTCACGTGCCCTACTTTGTCACCTACACAGTCCTGAGCTAGGGCACTGTTATCTGACAACCTCACCGTAACCGGTGGAAATATGGGAAGAGCAATTCTCCCCCCAGAATAGGGAGAGTGGGAAGACGAAAACCACAGAAATCCTCCACATATGTCAGCCCAGAGCACCGCATATGGCATATGCTTGGGAAATATTTCATGGCTGAGTGTTTGACTCTTTCACTTCAAAATTACCTCCTAATTTGGGGAAAATCCACTCATACTTCAAAACTAACTCAACCCCAGAATTCCTGGATATTACTGTTAAAACTTCTTGAAGTCTTCTCAGTTGTGTTTTCCTTTTGGTATTTCCCTCCCCTGTGGGTATTACACAAACAGTTTAATCCCACAACCACAAAATAGTCCTTCAAACATTAAAGAAGCTGTCTTGTGCCCTTTAAGTCATGTTACTTTTAGGCTGAAAATTAATTTCCCAAAACTGCTTCTTACATACATGTTTTCTAAACCCTTTGCCATGCTTATTTTTCTCTAGTGTTTCATGATCTGGCTGCAATGGGGTTCCTGGAACTGAACCAAGCAAAGTATTTTTGAGGTAATGGGGACTCTGTTTCACCTCCCTAATTCTATATGCTACCTATTTACTAGCTTAGCCCAAGATTTCATTAGGTTTTTAAAACAAGCATGTCATGATGCATGCTGATGAAGAATACAAGCTTTTAAAACAACCGATTAGCAAAGATTGTTTGACACTCCTTCCGCAGTCCTTTAGCTCTTGGGTAGAGGTCAACGTCCTCAATGAAGCTATCCAGATCAGGTCCCTTTCGTCAGCCTTGCTGATTCTCCTCATAACCCCTCCAGCAGCCTGGCAGGTACTGACACTGGAGAAGCTGAAGACACAGGTTCCCGAATCACCCCAGAACATCACTCCCGTGCTGGTCCCCCCCAGACCAAGCTGATTTAATCTGCCTGCCCTTCTGGACCAGGAATGACTTTTGCATTGCGTGGTCTGGTGGAGGTAAACTTGTCCAGCCACACTGAAGAAAAAAACCAACTTTATTAGTTTGTTCTGGTTGCCACAGCAAAGTACCGCAGACTGAGAGGCTGAAACGACACACATTTATTTTTATCACAGCTTTGGAGAGTCCGAGATCAAGGTGTTGGCAGAACTAGCTTCTTCTAAGGGCTCTCTCCTTGGCTTGTAGAAGGCAGTCTTCTTACGGGATCTTCACAAGCGCATGTCTATGCTCTAATTTCTTCTTATAAGGATACCAGTCATATTGGCCCACCCTAGTGACCCCATTTTACCTCTTTAAAGACCATATGTCTAAACACAATTGCATTCTTAGGCATTGGGGATTGGGACTTCAACATGTGAATTGGTGGAGGGGTGCAGGAAGGGCAGATACAATTCAGCTCATTACACCAACCAACCTGTGGAAGGTGCCCCTGTGTGTGGGGGCGCCCGTGTGCAGCACTGGTTGAGTGGCTGCAATCATGGTGCGGGAGAGCTAAGCTGGACTGACTAGGCATCTTGGTTGAAGCTCAGAACTAAGATTAACCGGGTAACAAACCGAAACTGAGTAGGCAAATGTTGACCATTCCAATGCTGGGGAAATGTTTCGTTCCAACGAGATCAGGCCCCCGAATACGCTGCCGTGGGAATCAGGCAACCGACAATCAAAGGTTTGCACCTAAAAAGAAGCTTTTCGATACTCTGGGCCAACCCAAAGGACACATTAAATAGAAGCTCTTATTTAATACTTTCTCAGTGATGGGAATGATGGACTATCAAGTGAGTCTGTCAGGTTTCCCAGTGACACTGTGGACATCATTAAATAACGGGCAAATCATTATCTAGGAGTGTAGACAGGGTGCCCAGACTTCATCATTTTTATTCCCACCCCTGGGCAAATTTGGCAGCATAAAGGCCTGCAACCCTGCCATGAGGAACTGCTCTGCAATGCAAAGTTTGACTCAGCCAGAAAAGTAAAAGAAACCCTTATGGTCTCATTTCTCTCTTTTTGAGTAATGATATGCCAGTTTCCCAATACATTGCATAAAAGTGAAGAAGAAAAATAAGTCTTTGACCTTTCTTGTTTATAACAACACTTAGATATTTCTTCCACCTTATGCTGGCCACAGAGCTTTGCATAGTGGAGATTTAATTTCCTGCTGCTTGCGGGCATTAAAATGGATAGGACCTCCCTCCCCCTTCTCTTCTCCCCTGTAACCTGAAGCCTTCTTCGAGGCGACTGTCAATCAGCGCTTGTCATTCACAGGACCTGAGTGAGGGGTGTTGCAGGTGAAATCCTTCCTTTCTAAGCAAGCTGTTCAGACATTGCCTGGCAAATTGGTGCCCCGTGGGGAAGAATTGTGAACGCTGAACCACTGTGATACGGCAGTCACACCCTCTGGGCGATGAATATCTTTTATCCAGATAAATGTGCTTCTAATTTGTTGGTTTAATTACCGCGGCCCTGCAAAGTCTTGAGCCAGTAATTCCTTTCCCAACAAATTAGAGGTCTTAAATAATTCTGTGGGAAGACTAATTCTTCACTCTGGTTTTTGGAAGTTCTTCCAAAACATATTTCCAGAACTCAGTTGGGTGCCATTGACAACTGGTGAGACGGTTCTGGTCTCATTGTGGCGTATAAATCTCTCTTCAGAGTGGCTTCTGCGTTTCCGATGCTGAAGCGTAAATCTCTTTTGGATAATTACCTTTCCCAGCTCCCCTTTGAGGGTGTGAGAAAGATTTCACCTTTTCCAAATAACCAGCAGCCTTTGTTCTAAAAAAAGAAAAAGTTAGGGAGTTCTCCCCAGCCCAATCTCAGTTCCGAGTTTGAAATATGGGTGTCTGGTGAGGACACATCACTTACTGGGAATACCAGCTGCCTCCCACCCCTGCCTTTTCCTAAGGTTGGGACTGGAAAATTCGAAGTTTGCTTTTGTAAAAAGTGTGTGCCTACTTTCAACTGCTGCCTGCTCAGTTGCCCCCCATGTATTAATTACCTGCCTGCTTAGCTTCTCTATTTTGCTAATGTTTTTCTTCTCCCCCAAGTGAGAGCTGGCTTCGCTGGCTTTCTGTCAATAGGAAATCTCTGCTAATTGGCATTTCTCTGCTTTGCAAGCAGAATGATAATTGATATTCATAATGATATTCCAGAGTCTCTGCAAGATCCTGAAGGGTCTTATGAGTTCTCCAGGAAATGATTGACTTCTGCACAGAATAATTTTAGTGTCAGGTGTATTTTATGGTTTTCTGATTCACTGCAAATTGAATGTCAGTGTATGGAATATAACTTTCTATTTACCAGAGTAGCTGTTAAGTGGAACCTAGTATTCCTTTGGGAAAAATGGAAAACACGGCTTTTTCAATTTGGAAGCTCCTGGTGGCAGGACAAGGGTCAAGTCTAATGCTTCTTTTATCTTTGGAGAACTTAGTAAGTGCTCAGAGGGTGCACACTGGATCCTTGAGCAGTGTAGGGGCATGCGTAGCTGCAGGCTTGACAAACGATCATCCCCTAAACAGGCCTGAACTGGAGGCCTGAATATTCTTGTTAAACTTGAAAGGTCAGATAGATGGGACTAGAACAGGCTGCAAAAATGTAGAAGTTAGGAAAACTCACACATGGAGTGCAGGTCAGGGCAGGCAAAAAAGATCTAAATCAAGGGTCTGGGATATTGAGAACACTTCCAGAAGGTGGAAGAGTCAAGGCAGACCACTTTTTCTTTTTTCTTTTCTTTTGAAGATTTTATTGATTTATTTAGAGAGAGGGGAAGGGAGGGAGAAAGAGAAGGAGGAAAACATCAGTGTGTGGTTGCCTCTCACCTGGCCCCCACTGGGGGCCTGACCTGCAAGCCAGGCATATACCCTGACTGGGAATTGAACTGGTGACCCTTTGGTTCACAGCCCAAGCTCAATCCACTGAGCTATACCATCCAGGGCCAGACCATTTTTTCAAGATCAGGAGATGTAGCTGACATACCTAATACATAGAAATGAACAGGTTATTTCTTTTAACTTACTACTTTAATTTTTTTATCTGTTTTGCACAAAACAGGTCATCTCAGAGATTCGTGTTGCAATTCTGTCCTGGTTAACTTCATGTTTTTGCTAACTGAGCTGTTGAGCCTGAATCTAACAATGCACTGTGTTCAAAACACCTCGCCTATTGGGAATTCCGTTCCACTCAGGTCCCTTCCTCCCTCTCTAGGGCCTTGTGTGTTGAGCTCTATCTGGGTACTGTCAGCTCTCAGGACTAATCACAAGTCCCACCTCCTCCTAGAAGCATGTCTTGACTTCTCCAGCCTGTCATGAACTCCTTCCTGTTTGAGCTCAAGCACCCTGCCTTATCTTTCCTTCAATGCTCTTCATCAAGTAGAGTTTGTTTTCACTGCAGGGTTTCTACAAGTGTTTATTGATGCCCCAACACCGCTCTTCCTCTCCCTGTTCCTCCAGCCCCTGTTGCTGGGCAGGCAGCTCCATGTCACCGGGTGCAGGGCTCCAAGTGATGGAGCCAGAGCTGCACAGGTGGAAGCACACCGAGTGCACAAGGAGCATCTTATGGGCTTTCATTTTCTAAAATCTCTCTTGTTGGGAAAGTGTCCGGCCGTCTCCTCTGGTCAATGATCACACTGATTCGTGCTTACTCTTTCAGATTCCCAGATCCTCCGGGAGCGAACAGAGGAGCTTCCCAAGCGTATCTGCCAGAAACAAGAGCCTCTCAAATCAACATCTTGCTCTCCATCAGTCATGTCATCCATCACTCTCCTGATCCATTCACTCAAGTCATCCCAGGAGGCATTAGGCCCATCACCCCAGCAACCCAGAAACTTTAAATTGCGCTTTGGGCGCCACTGGATTCTGAGGGTGCCAAACGGGAGGGGTGTCTCCAGAGCAGGCAGCCCACTGCAGCGCGTGAGCCAAAGCTCCTCGGAGGCGCATCTCAGCGGTGCTCAGGGGCTGTCCCGGCCCCGCCCTCTGAGAAACTGCTCATAGAAAAGGTTGATTAAGGAACAAATCTAATCTCTCCCTCTGCTTAAAACCCACGGCTCTGCTTTGCCATATGATTTGGTCCCATTTTCTTGTTAGTTCTTTAAAGTTAAATTTTCAAAGTTTTGAGGTTGGCTGTAGGGGCACACACAATTTTAAGGAATAATACAGCGAGAGCCCCTCTACCTTTTACCCAGTTTCCCCCAGTGGTAATGCTTGCAAACTTAGGGTGCAGCATCGCAAATCAGAAAGGTGGGTGCCCCTCCTTGCTGCTGAGTTGGGGTGGGAGTTCTGGCCCCCACGGAGTCTCTTTTCGCACCATGGAGAGGCACTTGTTGTCTCCAGATGGACAGTGACACCCCCACTTGCACCCAATCTCTCTGGCACCTCCCAGTGTGGGGATCGGGCTTCTGGTCACAGCCTAGTGGGGGTGGCATCTGGGCTCCTCGCCCTGCCTTTGCTGGCGTGGGTGGCGTGGGTGGCATGGGGCCCAGAGTCTGGCTGGAGTAGAGCCGTTGTCATGTCAAAGTTTTCTGTCTTTCTGGGTGCCTCCTTCTTGGTCCTTTGGCTAGAGAGAGAAGCTTTTGCTGTGGCTTTTTTTTTTTTTTTGTCTGCATCTGTTGGCATTCCTGGGTTGCCAGGCACATCAGCTGCAAGTCTGGGATACGTGCCCCTCCCCCCCAAATCCAGTTAACTTACTACTGTGTCATTTTTCAGGTCCTGGGACCCCTCTCTGCTCTGCCTTCTTCTCTCCACTTCACAAATCTAATTGATCCTGTCCAGGGTTTTAGCCATAGGAAGTGAGGGGAATAGAACCAAGTACATGCAGTCCATCTTTCTGAAAGCAGAAGTTCCCAGGTGTCTTCTCTTTCCCCACTTTACATACGGAATGCCGCGATCCGTCCCCGCTCACCTCTCCAGCACCCTTGGTAGCATCCGGGTCCAGGCCGGAGGCTGGAACAGCAGCTACCTGTGAAACAGCCCTGCTGTCGTTTCCGCGGGTCCCTGTGCCCACACTGTTCCTAACAAAAACACACTTACACGGTGCTTGTTATGCTCCAGGCTCTTGATGTGGAATGATCATGAGCTAAGTACTATTTTTATAGACATGAAGAAACTGAGGCCCAGAGAGGTGAGGTCGTCGCTGTCGCTCACGCGGCCAGGGAGCGGCAGAGCCCGATTTTGGGCCCAGGCAGCCTGGCTCGGCAGCCGCATCCTAACCGCTCCACGCTGCCTCCTCCCTGCCGGTTCCGGGTGTCTGCCCGGCGTGGGCAGTCCCCTGGAGGGCTCCGAGGCTCCCACTGCTGGGGCCACCCCCAGAAATCCTGAGTCAGTAGGTCTGGAGTGTGGCTTAAGGATGTGCCTTTCTAACGCGTTCCCAGGTGATGCTGGTTTCACGTTCTGGGACCCACACTTGGCAAGCCGATCGATCACCTTCCCACTCTCTTCCTCCCCGGTTGGCTGCTCTGCCAGTGGCTCCGCAGCCTTTCCATTTGGCACAGGCGTCAGTCACCTCCCCTGATGTGACCCACGCTTCCTTCTCCCGCCCTCAGACCCTCCCGCCAAGCTTCCTGGGCAGTCGCTGCCGCTCTCAATCATACTCCGGTTGCCACAGTGTGTGAGAAGTACCTGTTTATACACCGCTTTTCCATCCCCCGACCGCCTTGAGGGCAGAGAGGTTAGTGCAGGGCAGAGTACGCATTACTCATCTCTGCAGAGTCACTCGGGGTGACCGTCGAGAAGAGATTCCTGGGCACAGTCCGAGTTTTGGAGTCAGTTGATCTGCGCGGGGCCCAAGAATCTGCGCTTTAAAGAATCTGCTCCCACGATTCTGACGCGGTTGGCCCGCTTTTGAGGAATTGTGTGTGCCCTAGGACTCGGCCTCGTGCTGGGCACTAAGTGCTCAAGAATTATTTACTAACTGGATTCTGTGGAACTGAACTTTGCAATGAAACGGTAACCTCTTCGTCGCCTTTTCGGTGCGTTCTCCCTTTACCCTCACCCCCAACCCCGCGAGGGCAATTTCTTTTGTCAAACCTCATAGGTCCCCTCCCCCCAAACTATTTCTTATTCATTCACATACATCTGTGGATTTCAGCTCTCTGTTGAATAAACTTGGAAATGTTTAAACTATTTTTTGGGGGGGTATTTTTTTTAAATATGAGACGTTTAACAAAGACATGTGCACAAGCCGTAGGTGTTCTGCCTGACACGCTTTGCCCGTGTACAGCTGGGCAAGGCCACCGGATCCCGATGCCAGATGTCCGCAGCGCTTAGCAGGCTCTCTCCTGACCGTTTTCTTCATTCAGCTCCTGTCCTCCAGGGGAACCCCGCTCTGACGTCTGTCACCACAGGTTAGTTTTCCCCGATCTTGAACGTCACATAAATAAAAGTGTAAAGAAAGTGCACGGTGGTATCTGGCCACTTGTGCTCCACATTATGTATCCGAGAATCATTTATGTCTTTGTACACAGCCGTAGTTCTTCCTCATCGCTGTGTTGTGTTCCATTTTGTAAATATGAAACAATCACCTTCTTATATTGCGTATCTTTCTTTGGTTGCCACTTAAACAATTGTGATGAAACATACATGATATAAAATGTAACACTGTAACCGTTTCTCAGCATACAGTTCTGTGGCGTTAAATGTGTTTCCTATCGGGCACAGCTGCTACCGCTCTCCATCGCTTCATCTTTCCGAGTAGAGACTCTGTACTCATTGAACATTCACCCCCCAAAACCCCCCACCCGCCACTTCCCTTCCCCTGGCTCCTGTCGGCCACCATTCTGCTTTCCGCTTATGTGAACTCGACTATTCCAGGTGCCTCATCTAAGCGAAATCATGTAATAGCAGTCTTTGGTAAGTGGCTTCTTGCATTTGCAATAATGTCCTTAAGTGTATCTTTTTGTAGCATGCATCAGAATTTTAAACACTGAATAGTATTCCATTCTGTATATGCAACACATTTTACTTATCTATTAATTTGTTGATGGACATTTGGGTTGTTTCCACCTCTTGGCTGCAGAGAGTCTCTCTTTTAGTTTTAGGGTGTCCGTGGGGGGTCAGTGCTGCCCCAGAGGAGGGCACAGGTGCAGATACTCAGGGCCATCTGACAGTGGAGGCGGCCACTGGATCATCCTTCCTTGGAGATCTTGCAGCTGGAGAGAAGTGTTAGGAGACATTTGGGAAACAAAGCAGGAGCCTCAGGAGCCTGGGAAGCAGGTCAGGTGGTGTGCCCCCCCCTGGAAGTGTGCAGAAGAGAGGGTGGAGGGTGAGCAGGGGTGAAAGTAACTGTAGGTGAGTCTAGCAGCCAGTTAGAAAATAATCCCATGACATCTAATCATTTAGTGGACGTGTTCAATTTCCTTATGACCTGACCTAGGATCCCTTTGAAGGCTGGGTGCTGTTGCTTGCTCCTACTGCCCTGACTTCCACCATCATCTACATCCTGATAATTCCTAAATCTTTCTCATTAGCACTAACTTCTGCTTGGGCTCTGGAACCGTATTGCCATCAGCTTAGTGGACGTATATACCTGTATGTCCACAGATACTCCAAATTCAATATGTCCTAAATAAAACATATATATTAGCTTTGATGGATTTCATTACAATTTACTCAATCACGGAGGCCAGAATTCTAAGAAGTGTCTTTCCTGGGCTCCATCCTATTGATCCCACTTCTAAGCTACCTGTAGACCATGCCTGAGTTTTACTCCACATCTTGCTTCATAGACACTTTTCCCTTCCTCCCCATTGCTGGCAGGGTTATTTTTTCCAAAATAGATTTGATCATGTTGTTTGCAACCTCACCTCTTGTCTTTAAGCCTTTGAAGTGTCTCCGCTGAGGACAGGACGAACTTTATGCCCTTTAGTGTGGCTTCTAAGGCCCCTCAGGACTGATCACTCCACTGGTATCACGGTCCATTTTACATCTTTCACCACCTGCTTCACGCACACTGATCATTTTCCGCATTCTGTAATGTTGGACGTGACTTTGTGCCACAGTATCTTTGCATGTGCTATTCTGTCTGAAAGCAGAACACTTACAATCCTTCTTATACTTGAAGAAGCAGGTTTCCCTGCCATTCTCCTGCCACCTTTTTTCTTGGAAGAGGTAGAACTTTGTGCAGAGTCTGGAGGGAAGGCTCTTTTTTTTTTTTAAAGATTTTGTTTATTTATTTATTTATTTTTTAGAGAGGGAAGGAAGGGAGATAGAGAGAGAGAGAGAGAGAGAGAGAAACTTCAATGTGCGGTTGCTGGGGGTTATGGCCTGCAACCCAGGCATGTACCCTGGCTGGGAATCGAACCTGGGACACTTTGGTACCCAGCCCGCGCTCAATCCACTGAGCTATGCCAGCCAGGGCTGAGTGAAGGCTCTTGAACTTCTTTACACTGTGCTACACATCTGAGCATCTGAGGGTCTTCACAAAGTCCCTAGGGGCCACGGTGAGCATCTAGCCTTAACAGTGCCCCCTGATCTGACCCAGTACAAGCTTCTTTGGTGGAGATGGCAAACATATTTGAGTCCACCTTCTATTTCCTAACGCTCTAATCTTTGGCATATGAGCCTCATTCATCAAATTGAGATAATATTACCCACTATGTGGGAATTTTGAACCATACATGGATAGATATTTGGGAAATTAAACCCTAAGTACTATAACTATTAGTTATCATTACTATATACTTCACTCTTTTACTCTTTCCTTTTTATATGTCTCTGCTTCCTCCCTTTCCTCTTTATTTTCTACATCTTTTCTTTTCCTGTCTTTTCCATATATGTTCTGCTCTTTCCCTTCAGGCTGACGGTCACACTGAAAAGCAACTTTAGCCCCACTTGGTGCTGCTTAGATTTGACCTCTGCGCTTGCACACGGTGCCGCCAAGCCACCCACGATCGTGACCATTCTTACATTTCCCCCATTTGTTCAAACTTCTCTTCTGGGAGTTGGCACCTCCTCCTGGCCTGGGGACAAGTTCTCCAACTCACATGGGTTCTTTGTTGTTGAACTTCTATTTTATTGTTTATTTATTTAATTTTTAAAATGGAATTTATTGGGGTGACACTGGTTAATAACATTACGTGGATTTCAGGGAAACAATTCTGTAATGTATCATCTGTATATTGTATTGTGTGTTCACCTCTCTCCCACCCCCCCCTTGCTGGACTTCTAAAACAGACTTTCTGTGTGACAGTGTCAACTGATTAACCTTTAGGCCTGCAAAAAGACGTGGGTGGGGGAGGACATCGAAGCAGTAATATTTCTAGCAGTTTTTCACGGAAGGGTACATCAATCATAGAAATGTCTTTGACTCCTGTTTGGTTACTGCACCAACAATTGGGTATAACTCTCTGAGTCAGAGGGAGTTAATGGTTTCTTGGGGTAATAAAGCTGTCAGGAGGAGGGAGACTTTCATCTCACACGGTAAAAAATGTGAAAGCATTGGGTGGTGGTGCAAGGACACTGAGGAGATGGCGACATCTGGAGAATCTAGAGACCAGAGCAGCCTGGGAATTTATGGCCCGAGAGAAATGCATTAGGCCGGGAGCCTGGAAGCCTGGGTTCTATTCTCTCCCTCATCGCTGACTTCCAGAGTGACCTTGGCTGTGTGACCTTTCTTTGCTTCTTGTATTCACTCAATAGACAAGGGTAGTAATACTACTTGTATTTATCAATTTGTCACCCTAAGAGAGTTTTTACTTTTCTCTCTTTTGGTAAATGAACAAGGCCCCTCCCCCCTCTCTCTCTTTGTATATAAATTACACATATAAATTACAATTTCATTGGAAAGAACTTTAATTTATTTTATTAAGAGTTCATCCCACCTGGGATGCCAAAAAGTTTAATATTAAGGCCTTGCCAATTTTAAGGAGGAAGAAGTTACAGCTCAGAGAAATTGACATTTGCAGAATCAGAATTTTAAGTTGCTTTTAATCACACTAGCTTTCTCCTATTTAATCACAGACCCACAAGACCAAAGAGTAACTTTGAAAAGAAAATTAGAGGATCTTGAAAATACAACTGTCTGTTGTAATTATTGGCAAGTGGGTTATATTCAGTGTGGACTAGAAGTGAAGTGTCCACAGCCCAGCTGGGAGTGTCACGCAGCAAAGTGGAGCAGGGGCAGGGCAAGGGCTCAACTCAGGTCCCTCCTTGTCCATGCAGACTCCCAAAGCACCGTGACATCCCTTAATTTGCCAAGACACAAGGATGTCACTTACCTTGGTACGCATATGTCTCATCACTCCTATTTTTCAATAATATTCTATTTTTCGAAATTGCTTTTTTTCATTGTAATTTGACTTTTAAGAGATGATTATTCCTGTGGTTACAAATTCATTCATTCATTCACTCATTCATTCATTCCACAGATAGTATGAAGTGCCCATGAGGTGTCAGCCAATGTGCTGGCCTGAGAGACAGAGTGCTGGGCCCATCAGATGTGTGTCCTGCCTTCACGGATCTTGGGAATAGCTGGGGAGAGAGACACCCAAATGTTGCCGTGCCAACATCTGATTGCAGTGGTGGTCAGTGTGAAGGAGAGAGAGCCCCCAGAGCTGTTAACAGAAGTGGTGACTGTGCTGCCAAAGATTTACCGGGTGTCATTGTCACAGCTCCCGAGCCCCCTTTCCATCCGCCTTGAGGCCGCTCCATCGGCCCTCCCAATACCCCATCCTCACTGGGGTGTGCATTTTCACTTTTTATTGTAAACTGTGGTAAAACACACACGACAAAATTGATCATCTTAATCATTTTTAAGTGTACAGTTCGGCAGTGTTAAGCACCTTCACATTGGTGGGCAGCTACCACCTCCGTCCCTTTCCAGAGCTCTTCCTTTCTTGCAAAAGCAACACTCGAATCCGCTAAACAACAACTCCCACTCGCCTTCCCACCAGGCCCTGGGAACCGCCGTTCTGTTTTCGGTCTCCATGAACTTGACTCCAACGACCCCCGCGTACCAGTGGAATCACACAGTATTTGTCCTTTTGTGACGGGCTCATTTCACTCAGCATGGTGTCCTCAAGTGTCGTCCACGTGTGTTGGCATTTCCTTCCTTTTTGAGGCTGAGTATCATTATCCCACTGTCTGTATATACACCACATCTTGTTTATTTATTTATCAGTTGATGGACACTTGGGTTGCTTCCGCTTTTTTGGCTGTTGTGAGTAATGCTGCTGTGAGCGTGCATGTACGAATAACTGTTAGGGACTCTGCTTTTAGTTCTTTTGAGTAAATACCCCAAAAGTGGAATTGCTGGATCACGTGGTAACTGCATGTTTGGTTTTTTTGAGGCATGTGTGTGTGTGTTTTGTACTTCGTTTCTGGTCTGACTGTAGCCACACTGTCTCTTGTCAGCAACGTGTGGTGGCCAGTGCAGAGCACGTCCGATCCACATTTGTTTCTCATTTTTTCCCTTCACTCAGGAGGGCTATGCCAAGACTGTGATGTGCTCCCGCTTTCCTTTCCTTTCCCAGTGAACTCAGAGCTTGGCTGAGGCCCCCTAAGGCAATCTCTTTAACTAAGGCATATACACGTTTCCTTTTATGGTTCTCAATTCGTTGAATCACAATATTTAATTATGGCAGATAAGTGAATGGCAGATAATCAGTGATAACATCAAGGGAGTGCAATGGCTCCCCCTTACCTGTGGTTTTGCTTTCTGAGATTTCAGTTACCTGTGGCCAACCACGATCTGAAAATATTACATGTACAATACCAGAACTAAGCAATTAGTATGTTTTAAATCATGCGTAGCTCTGAGTAGTGTACTGAAATCACAGGACCTGGCACGCGCCTCTTCCCTTATTGCAGCATCTCCCCACTATATCTGCTTTGCGCCCTTAGCCACTTAGCCTTCTGGATTATCAGCTCTATTGTGGGGGTATCACAGTGCTTGCCTTCAAGGGACCCTCACAGTAGCGTACCACTAGTCACAATGCCCACGTTGTTCACCTGCCTTCATCTCATCCCACAGGCATTTTGTCATCTCGCAGCATCACTAGAAGAAGAAGGGTGAGCACAGAGTAGCAGGTCCCCCAACACCACTGTTTCAGTCAATGTCGTTTGGTACAACACTGATGAGAAAAGAAAATTCAATTGCCAGCTGGGACCACAGTCTGCCTAGAGTCTGTATGTTCTCCCCGTGTCTGTGTAGGCTTTCTCTGGGTCCTCCGGTTCCCTCCCACGTTCCAAGGATGTGCGTGTGAGGTGAATGGTGTGTCTCCATTGTCCCATCTGAGTGAGTGCGGGTGGGACTGGTCCTGTGATGGAAGGGCGCCCTGTGCAGGGTGGGTCTCGCCTCGGTCCCAGGCTGCCAGGAGAGGCTCTGGCTACCGTGACCCTGAACTGGAATAAGCAGGTTGGAAAATAATTATGTTGTTGGGTTAGTTTTTCCTATATGTTTATATAGATCACATTAATTTCAATGTTTAATAGCAGAAGTGTTTTGGGTTTTTCTTTAGAAGTTTGGTGATGATTTTGTGACCATAAATATGCTGTAGGGACTTAACTCTTGTTTATATCATTTAGCCTAAGGTAAAATTGGCTTCATCAAATGCTGTTTTGTTTAAAGAACCGATGGAGGATGTTAGGTAAGGACTTACCATACAGTACAATAAGATATTTTGAGAGGGAAAGAGAGAGAGAGGTCACACTCACTTAACTTTCATTACAGTATGTTATTATGATTATTCTATTTTATTTTTACCATTGTTATTAGTCTCTTACTGTTTCTAATTTATAAATTACACTTTGTCAGAGGTATGTATGAGTAGGAAAAAAACATCCTATATGCAGGATGTGATACCAAATGCAGTTTCAGGCGTCCACAGAGGGTCTTGGAATGTATCCATGTGGATAAGGAGGGGGCTCTAGTGCAAAAGCTCTTTGTTTGAAGGTGAACGTGGAAATCATAAATAAGGAAACCAGCGCCATCAACCTCAGGAGCCCTTGAAACGCCCATGAGCCCTCCCTCACAGTTTTTACAAGCTTCCCCTGCTCTCCAATCTGCCTTTAATTTGTTCTTCTTTTCCTCCAACCTCAGCAGTGAAGATGAAAAAAGCAGTTTCTTATTCAACTCTATTGTTTTTCTGTGCTGTTTCATTACGAGTTTTGAAATATGTTGTTTTCTACTGTTTTTCATTGCAAATGTGCAGAATTTCAATTACGCTAAGATCCCTTGCAACCCTGGAATTTATTATAGAACAAATAGGCCTTTTGAGGGCTCACTTAAGAACTCAACCACAGCTGATAACATTTTTTTTCCCTCTATGGTAAAATCTTTCTTGAGGCTTGAATTCTAAGCAACATACTTATAAATATTTAGAATACGATTCTTTTGCAAGTAAGATCATCCAGAGTACTACACTCTCTTTTGTATTGGACTGTTTGTATACAATCATTTCTTCTAAAGTGCCCACTGCAATGCCTCACACATATGAGGTGTTTCCTGGATGTTGGCAGAGAGCCTGAAAGGGGGATGTTCCTTATTCTGTCTCTGGGTACCTCAGGTTTGGTGTGGCGTGGCTTCTTCTGTCTTTGATGGTGTAGCTGAAATCAATTTGTCTGCTTTGTCCTTTGCTAAGCTAGAAGCTGATTTTAAATGTAATTAAGTTTTTAAAAATGGTAAAATGTCAATCATACAGAGAAGCACAGAGAATTATACACCATATACCCATCATTTACACTTGACAGATAATAACACTTTGCAGTATTAGTTCAGGTAGCTTTTCCTTTAAGAAATAACATGGGGCAGTTCAGGTCTCTCTACATGGAGCCCCGTCCATGTGTCTTCTCCTTCTTTCCTTCACCAGAGAGAACCAACATCTTTCAGTCGGCTTGTTTTGTTCTCACCCATACTTTAAGATTTTACTACATATCTATGACGCCATAAATAATACAGATGTTGTTCTGTGCATTAAAGCAGATAACAATATAATACTGGATGTATCCTTTGCAATTTGCTATTTTTACTTAACACGAGTTTTGAAATCTATTGTGTGTACACGTATCCATTTGGTTCATATATATTAATTGTCATACGCAATTCCGTAATGCGAGTAAACCATAGTTTATTTTTCCATTCCCTCTTGATGGAAGCAGAACGTAAGACCAAAGCTTCTTAAGGAGTGTGGTCCCAGGGAGGCAGGCATAGAGGAAAAGTTCAGTGAGTCAGGAAAGGAGGAGGAGCTAATGTGTGGATTCTGGCCGCTGCTGGCTGCCCACGGCTGCCAATTGCTTGATTTTGCAGGACTATTTGACGCCTACCGATCTTGTGGGATACTTCATACTTTACGAACTATTATGTCTCAGGACAGTCCTAGGGAAGGAAGAAGAATTTAATCACCACCTGTTTGCCCTTTAGCAAAGATTTGGAGTTGCCAGATTTGGGAAATAAAAATATAGGATGCCAGTTAAATTTGAATTTCAGATAAGCAACAAATAATGTTTTAGTATAAGTATTGGCCATGCAAGATTTAGGACATACTTACACTAAAAGGTTAGTTGTTGTTTATCTGAAATTTAAATTTAATGGGTATCCTGTATTTCACCTGGTGAATACAGGTGTTTACCAGGTGTTAGTACGCTGCACTTCTAGAGAAAGCCCGTGGGGAGGCTGCTGGGTCCTGGCGTAACACCTTGCACGTCAGAGAACTACAGGTCTGAAGTTGGAAGCTCACCTTACAGGCCGTCTAGGAAAGTAGTTTTCGATCTTTTTTCACTTCCACTTTTCTGAGGCTCATAACACACTCCTATTCATAATAATGGCTAGTAATAATTAATGGTATCTAAACTGGGGCATTTGTAAATATCAAATGAGAATTTGGTGGTGGTGGTGGTGTGAGTGTGTGCGTGTGTGTATGTGTGTGAGAGAGGTGGTAGGGCAGAGCTCAGAGGCACATACATTTTTGAAACATGTTTTGAAAAATTCCGGTTGATTCCAGTACATCCCCTCACCCCCTCAGCCAATCACTGATCAGCTTTGGGGATCACGGAAGACTTTCTAAGGAAGTGCAGTTTGAGCTAAATTTGGGGGCTCGACCTGGAATTAACTCCATGAAGAAAAGTGGGTTTGAAGAAAGTATTTCAAACTTGGAAAACAACAGCTTTTTCCAAGGCTTCTGTGTGGGAGGGAGCACGGCTTGTGGAGGAAAACTGACGATGGAAAACTGAGTTGAGAGAAAGAAGGGGAAGAACACTGAGAAATGTGGCTCGAGAGGTAGGTGCAGTCCCCACCCATCCTGTAGGGATGCCAGGAAGAAGGGTTTTGGACTTGATCCTAACAACAACGGAAAGCCATAAAATGATCCGAATAAAGGAGAGACATGAATTAGTCTCACATTTATAAGAACAACATTAGGCTCCAGTGTGCAGAGAAGATCTGGAGGGTTATCATTCAGACAGTGAGTGCCTAGCTGGGACATGATGTTTGATCGGGCTAAGAAATGGCAGTGCAGTTTCAGAGAGGTAGATGGGTATAAAAAATCATCAGTGGGTAAAATCGACAGGACTTAGTGCTTTGGAAGTAAAGGAGAGGTATTAATAAAGGATGTCTTAGATCTCTGGCTTACATGGTTTGATGGTTAATGGTGCCAATCATTGAGATAAGGAGCCTCGAAGCAAGACGGGTGTGCAATTAGTGCGGGCCTGATTATTATGAAGGGCTTTTAAGACATCTGAATGAGAATGTTAAAGGCCATTGGCTGTCTGGGTGTGAGGTTTGGCGGAATGACTTGGGCTGGAGTTAGAGGTTAGTGATCCATGCCCTGGGCATGAATGAGAATGCCAAAGTGCCGAGTTAAAGAGAGGTCAGGCAACAAGCACTTCTGAATAGTAACTAGTTAACCTGATGAGCTCATTCTTGAGCAAATCTCTTGAAAGAAGAGACTGCTCTCCACTCTCCCAGGCAACTAAAGGGGTAACTTTAATGGAAAAAAATTCAAGTCATGCAACAAGCCTGGGGGAGAGTATATTTGAGCAGGCAGGGCCTTGTGGTGTCTCATAAGCCACACAGGACGGAAGCTGCTTTCTGGTTGGTTCTGCACCTATAAGAGCTTTCTGTTGCTACACGTATAATGCATACTAGACAGGTAGATGGTAAGCAGAGAGACAATGAAGACATTTAAATTCACGAGTTTGTGAGACCCAAGGAGTCTCTCTGTTCTCTGGTTGTGTGTCTGTGTGTTTAGAAAGAGGCATGTAAGAGAAAAATAGGGGAATACTGGAGAATATTTTTTTGTAAAGAAATTCCTAGAGGGTCCCCTGGCATCAACACCATTTCAGCACCCACCCCTGCACCTTCTCTGTCTCCCACACCCCCAAACAACAAGCCCTAAACAATGATGCTGCCATTACTGAGTGTCCTACATACATGTATCGGACACATGGAACCTCTATGGGACACGTATGATATAGATATCATTACCCCATTTCACAAGTAAAAAAGGGAGGCTCAGAGACGTTAAGTGATTTGGGTACCGTCAGTGAGCTGGTAAGTGACATCCTGGCGATTTGAAGAGAAGTCTGACTGTCAGCGGGCGCTGTCTCCTCTCCACTGTACTTCTCTCAGTGCTCAGAATGAAGCCAGCCCCAAACTCGAATAAGACCGGACCCTAAAACAAAGGTTCATTCTGTCCTCTAGAATCCACTTTGTAATGTGGGGAAGTGGACTCTGATGTTTTGCAAACTGCCCGGGGTAGAAAGAGTTGTTAGGAACTAGCCTTTCTTTAACCAGAAAGTCTGATCCACTAGAACTTCATTCCTCACACACTCCTGCTAATTGCTGTCTTACTGTGCCCCAGGGAAAAGCCAGGGGATTGCTCTGGGGAGAGAGATTGAGCAATGCAAAGTCTGCGCATCCCAAGTCTGAGGATAAACTATGTGGTTAAAATTGGGGCGATCTCTTTGTGCTTGAAGTTCAAATTGACTTTAAGTTCAAATCAAATGCCTCACATGAGTTCTTCACATTAGACGAACAGTGTTGGGAAAAAACAGCATCCTGAGACTTTCAAGCTGCATCTTGGAAGCTCTTCTTGGTACTATTGGACTGGTCTGCTTTCTCATGTATTTTCCTGATGTGTGTTGAGATTATTTATTTATCTGCATTTAGACTTGAAGAATCCTTATATAATTAGGACCCATTGTTTTAACTGCCTTCTTTTATTTTTTTTAAATCTTCCCCTGAGGATATATTTATTGATTTTAGAGAGAGATGAAGAGAGAGAGAAAGAGACAGAAACATCAATATGGAGAAAAACATTGATTGGTTGCTTTCCGTATACACAGCCTGACTGGGGGGTTGAACCCGAAACTTAGGTATGTGCCCTGATCAGGGATTGAACCTGCAACCTCTTGGTGTATGGGACAACACTCCAACCAACTCAGCCACCTGGCCATGGCTGAATAGCCTTCTTTTTACGAAGGGAAAGAAAGAGGTAAAAAAGTCCGAACACTGCTGAGCCACTGTTTAACTACACATGTGTTTTGTGCTCTTTTGGTTATTTTTAAATAGGGTTCTCTGTGGAGAATGAGCAGTGAGACTGGACACTGTGCAAGGACATTCCCTGGGGGGCCATTGCAGAGCAGCCGAGAAGCCCAGGGTCTTGGATGTCACCACATCTGAAGACCCTTTCTATTTTGTCGCGGTTGCTGTTTCAGGCATATTTGAATGGCTTGTCGGAGCATTTGTAGGACGGCTGCTCTATAACCCTCACCAGGCCATTCTATCAGCTGTGCCATCTTGGTCATTGGTGCATTAGCATCTGTATTCGTTTCCTAGAACTGCTGTAATAAATTATCACAAGCTTGGTGGCTTAAGACAACAGAAATTTATTCTCTCATCGTTTTGGAGGTCAGAAGTCTAAAATTAAGTTGTTGGCAGGGCCCTTTGGAGGCCCCGGGGGAGGCCCCAGGGGAAAAGCTTGCCCTGCGTCTTCCAGGCATTGCCAGGCTTGTTGCTGCGTAACTCCAGTCTCCCCCGCTGTTTTCACACGGCCGTCTGCTCCTCTGCGCTCACATGCTCTCCTGTGTGCACACATATCATTGGATTTAGCACCCATCTGATATGTGGGATGGTCTTATGTCAAGATCTTTAATGTAGTTACTCTTGCAAAGACCTATTTTCCAGCTAAGGTAGCATTCACAGGATTACCTTATTTGGCAAAGAAGGTATTAGGGTGTGGATCTATCTTTTTGGAAGCCACTCTTGAAGCTACTGCACTGTCTGTTTCTTTTTGAAACTATTTTTATTGCGGTATCATCGACATACAAAAAGCTGTGCACGTTAGTGCTGCGGTGAACAGAAATGTGTGTGTGTGTACACATGTGTTTTTTGAAAGAGTTTAAGAAACATTGGTGTTAAGTCTTTAAATATTTGGTGGAATTTACCTGTGAAGCCAGCTAGTCCCGGACTTTTCTTTGTTGGAGGTTTTGATTACTGACTCACTCTCCTTATTCGTCATTCACGTGTTCAAGCTTTCCATTCCTTCTTGATTCAAGTCTTGGTAGGTTGTATGTTCCTGAGAATTTATCCATTTCTTCTAGGTTGCCTAATTTCTGGATGTATAATTGTTCACAATAGTCCCTTCTGATCTTTTTAGATTTCTGTGGCATGAATTGTAATGTCCCCTCTTTCATTTCATTTTATTTATTGAATTGGCTCTTTTTCCTTAGTCTAGCTAAGAGTTTATTTTTTTTCTAAAAATACATCTCTCCAACTCTTAGTTTTGTTGTTTTTTCTACTATTTTCTATTTCATTTATTTCTGCTCTAATCTTTGTTATTTTTTTCCCTTCTGCTACCTTTGGGCTTAGTTTATTCTTTTTCTAATTTCTTGAGGTATGAATTTCAGTTGTTTATTTGAGAGTTTTTTTAAATGCAGGCATTTATCACTATCAACTTCCACCTTAGTACTGCTTTTGCTGAGTTCATAAGTGTTGATATGTTGTATTTTTGTTTTCACTTGTCTCAAGGTATTTTAAAAATTCCCTTTTGATTTCTTCTTTGATCCAATGTTTGTTCAAGAGTGTATTATTTAATATTCATATATTTGTGAATTTTTCTGTTTTTCTTATGTCATTGGTTTCTCTTTTCACTTCACTATGGTCAGAAAAGATACTTGGGATGACTCCACACTTCTGAAACTTGCTAAGGTTTGTGTTGGGACCAGCACGGGGTCTGTCCTGTGTCATGCTCCATGTGTGTTCCGGTGGGGCCCATGCACGCTGTTGTCGAGGTCTGAGAGCTGGTGGCTGTGAGCCCCCGGCCCTTGTCTTTGTTCTTAGGTGCTCCCAGATGATCCAGCCATGCTCGTTCCCTCAGAGTCCCGGGTCAGAGAGACGGAAGTGGAACCCTTGGGCAGTGTCCCAAAAGGCCGAGGAAGCTGGATCCTCACTTTACCCTCCCCCCCCCCCCCCCCCCCCCCCCCCGCACCTCCCCTGTGGGAAAAACTGTCCGCCCAGAAGGTCTTTCTTGGCACTGAGCTGTGCTGGGCTTGGGGAGGAATGATGGGGTAAAGTGAAACTGTTCTTTTTACTCTTTTCAGCACAGATGTTCTTGGATTTTGTGCTTCACATGTGCTAGAACCTCTCAGTTGGACTCCGCACCCTCATCCATGTGTGTTCGTCTGTGGATGGTTGTTAGATCAGCGTTTCTGTGGGAGAATGCGGGCTGGGATTTCCTCTTCTGCCACCTTGCTCTGGAAACAGTGTCTGCTGAGTTTCTTTTTTTATCCAAGTTGAGCTCTTCCTGGTTTTTGGTATGATAAGTGATTTTCCGTTTAAACCCGGGTATTTTGGATATTATGTTGTGAGACTTTGGATCTTGGTGAAATCCTCTGTTGCAGGAGTTGTTTTTTTGTTTTGTTTTACTTTGTGTTGTTGACGCTGACCCGGCAGGGGAGAAAAGCATTGCCTTGCTACTGTGTTACTGCCAGGTGCGCTTGCAGGTCCAGACCCCCCTCTGGCCTTTCCTGGCACTGAGAGTGAGAGGCTCCTCATTCCTGCTGTCTGGGCTGCGAGTTCAGGGTCGCACTAGGCCTGCGGCCTCCATCCCGGTTGGGAGGAGCAGAGGTGCCTTGTGAGTGCTCTGTGCATGGCCTCCAATGTCCTCGTGAGGGGACAACTCATTGCAGCTGGCCGAGTCTCCATGAGGCCTCCTGTGACCCCACACAACAGGGAGGGGAGGGGGGACTTGTTTCCAGCAGGTGGGGGTGGAAGTGGAGACCCCACACTCAGCCTCTGCTGGCAGCTTTGCCTGTGGCGTTAATAAGAGTAGAGCAGTTATTGTCCGAAAGTTTCTGTTTTGCCGGCTGCTCCCTCCCTGGTCCTTTGCTTAGAGAGAGAGATTTGTCTGCACTCATTAGTTTTCCGGACTGCTGGGTTCTCCACCACTACCTAGTGGGATACATGTGGCAGGACGAGAACTCAGGAAACTCACCCCTGGTCCCTAGCCAGTCTGCCTTCTTCTCTCCATCTTTCAGTCTGCTTATGTTTGTTTTGTATATAATGTCCAGTGTGTTTAACTGTACTCAATGGGAGGAATAAGGAAAGGACAACTACTATATATTTTGGAAGCTGCAGGTCTCTTTATTGGTGTTTGTATGTTACAAAGAGTGTTTACTATTTTGGAGTAAAATTCTTTTTTTGTTTTTGCTGTCATATGCCCCTTCTGAAAATGATACAAACATTAATCTACTTTTTTAAATACTTTCATAGTTTCATCTTTTATATGTAAATCCTTAAGCAAGTGTTTATCAAAATGTGGCCTTAGGGATCTCAGTCTCCGGGTCCCTTCTAAGAGCAGCTGAATGGAATCTCTGGGAACCTCCCTTGACATCAAACTCGCCACACGATTAAACGTGCGCCAGAGCTTGAGCGCTACAGTTTTATCCATTCAAAAAAGATTAGTGTGAGTCGTAAGATAGGAGTCTCACCATTTCCCCCCCTGAATGATTAGTCCATTGTCTTAAAACCACTTATTAAATCGTTCTCTTTTCTGCACTGATTTAAAAGGCCACCATGATAAAATATTAAACTTACATATAAATATAAATATTTGGGTTTGTTTCCAGATGTTCCATTCTGCTTCATCGATCTGTCTGACCACCCTGGCGCCAGTAACGTATTTTTTTAATTGCTATAACTCTCGTCTGTGTAGACATCTGAACGTTGCTTTGCTCCCGTCTCTAAAGGCCTGCTAGGAAACCATTTGCCAGGAGAAAATTAGATGACTCATACGTGGAGATGCTTTGTAGATTGCAAAGATCTCTGGCTTCTCAACCCACCCCTGACACCAGCACTTCCTAAAACACTGATCTCATTCTGTCCCTTCCTGGCTCCAAAATCTTACTCATAAGGCAAAACAAATCATCCCGGCATTCAAGGCCTTGCCTCTGCAACCTGGTCTCCATCTACCTTTTCAAAATGACCCCCTGCTTGCCTTCAATAAAACCCTCTTGTCTAAAAAAAAAAACTGATCTATTCTCTGTTTCCAGACTTGTCTGACACACTTCTTGCATTGGGTCTTGTCGTTCTCCCCACTTTGAAGTATGTCCTTCAAGGCCAAACGCCTTCCAGAAATCTTTGCATCTGAATTTGTAGCTGGTCTGACCTCTCTTCGCTCTCATGCCACTCACTTTACACTTAACACACATTGACCTCTGGCAGCTCTCATAAGGTGAAATTGCTTAGTTATTCATGTTTGCTGGAGTGTGTATATCCTATCACCCAGTGACACTGTCATTTCCTGACATTCAGAGGCTTTGTCTTCTCTGTGTGCCTCTGTGCTCCCCTAGCAAAGTGTGCTGCACACAGCAGACATTCACTCGGTACGTATTTACTGGCCACATCAGGCAGGGTAATACTAGAGCGCAGTAACAGCCTCTAATTGATTTGTTCAAACCCAGGCAGAGGATTAGTCTCCTGGTTTCCTCTATTTTCAGGTATGTGTTCAATGTAGGGCAAAGTCATAGGTAAACCCTGTGATCTGAGATATTCCCACCTTATATTAATGAACAAGACAATGATCTCGTGGGACACAGTGATCCTGTGCAGAGGTGTAGAAACCCATGAATATCTTCCTTAGAGCCTTGCAGAATCTCCCTGCAGCTCACAGTGATCTCTGTGGAAGAGAAAAGGGGATGTTTTAGAGATGCTATCATTGTCTGCCTCGCCAACAACCCTGTACTGAGAATTTACCCATGTAAAGCCTTTGAGCTCTCAGCAACAATTAAACATTTAAAAAAATTCACTTTATCTAATTCCTCTGTGGCCACAGCGGATTGGACGGATCAAAGGTGCGCAGGGATGAGCTGGGCCAATCTGCTTCTTGTTGTGGTGAATCAGAACTAAGCAACACAGTTGCCAATGGGACATGGGCACTGAAGCTGAAAGATTCTGCGAGAGAAGTGGGGCCAGGGCAGCTGTGAGGGCAAAGAGAAGCTGCGATGCGGAGGACTGGGTGAACAGGAGAATAAGAACAAGCCGGAGGAAGAGGGACAATGATGCTTCTGGCGGAGGGATGGTGAGAATGTCTGGGCCTGGACTACACTGGTTCTGGAAATACTGTCTACCAGAGCTCTCTAGCTGATTCCCCTCCTCCCTAGTACTGAATCTCTTCTTATGGGCTCTGTAGGTCAGGGCTCTGGGAAGTGCATGGCTGGGTGCTTCTGATTTGGGGTGTCCCAGGTGGTTGTTGTCAGGCAGGGGTAGAGCTGGGAAAGCAGGAAACTGGATGACCTGCGAGTTGGCAGGATGGCTCTGTCTCTTTATGCAGTCTCTCTGGGGGGACTAGCCTGAGCTTTCTCGCAGTGTGGTGGCCTCAGGGTGGAGGGACTTTTTTACAGTTCCAGCATGGTCTCAGCAAATAAAGTGGAAGTGGCATCACGTGTTGTAACTTAGCTTTGGAAGTCACACAGCTTCACTAACATAGCACTATGTTATGTTATGCTATGTTATGACTGATGACTGGTCAACTAACATAGCAATGTGTTAGTTGACCAGTCATTAAAGTTGGCCGGCATTTGAGAGGAAAAGACATAGATCTCACTTCTCCATGGCAAGAGTGTCAAAACACTTGCAGACCGTTAAAAAAAAAAACCCACCAAATTATTTTTGTAAAGTAAATGTATATACTTCTGTTTTTATTAATTTCTGCCTTAAAAAAGATCTGATGCCCTGGTTAGTAGGACTCTGTTGGTTGGAGCCTTGTCTATAGCGGAAAGGTTGTGGGTTCAGTTCCCGTTCAGGGCACACACCTAGGTTGTGGGTTTGATCCCTGGTCCAGATGTGGTCTGGACGTGGGTCCCCAGTCCAGGCGCGTACAAGAGGCAACACCTCGATGCTTCTCTCTTGTACCTCTTCTTTTTCTCTCCCTAAAAGCAGTAAAAAAAAAGAGAAAACCCTTGTTGAGGCTTAAAAACAAACAAACAAACACACGTTCTGTGTAATTAATCAATTATAAAACAAAAAGAACAATGAAAAATCAGAATAAGATAAAAAATATATGAACAAAGTGATGCGAGACACAGATCTACCACACACCCGGACTGATTCGAGTTTCTTCCATACTCGCTTCTGGGCAGTGAAGATAAAACACGAAGGACCTTGGTGTTTACAGCTCTACCTGTTCAGTAAAGATTTTATTGAATGGGTCCTTTCACCAGAGCCGTTGGAAAACAGAGTAGTCAAATGCCTGGCTTTGGTTGCTTGAGAGAGAAATGCTCTTTAAGTGCGCACTTGTGATAGCGTTGCTCTGTGGAGACAGACAGATGGATACTAGCAGCAGCTTGCCACTCATTCCCACAGGGAACTAAGATGTGATGCAGGTATATTGCTTTCTGAAGGTCTAATGGGGTGCACCCCAGGGAACCCAAAGCAATGAGGTTTCAACTCTGGCTGTGTATTAGACTCAAGGAGGTGGGGACACCTTTGAAGAACCCTGATGTCCGGGCTGTTCCTCAGACCAAATGCACAAAACTCTGGGGCTGGCACCCAGCCACCAGTATTATTTTAAAAAAGATTTTATTTTTTAATGTGTTTATTAGAGAGAGGGGAAATGGGGGAAAAGATCCATGTATGAGACAAATGTTGATGGGTTGCCTCTTGCACACCCCCAATCGGGGACATGGCGTACAACCCAGGCATGTACCCTGACCGGGAATTGAACAGGTGACCTTTTGGTTCACAGGCCGGCCAGTGCTCAACCCACTGAGCTGCACCAGCCAGGGTGGCCACCGTTATTTTTCAGAGTTCCCCATGTGATTTCAATGTGTATCAGCCTAGCAAACTTTTCCTGAAAATTGCCACAAAATAAGTATTTTTATTTTGAGAGCCCATGTTGTGTCTCTTGCAACTACTCATCTTTGCCTCTGAAACAGAAAAACAGCCACAAACAATATGTAATGAATGGGTGTGGCTATGTTACAATTTAAAACTTTATTTACAAAATACAGACAGTGGCTGACTTGGCCTGTGGGCCCTAGCTTTCAACCTTGTCATTAGAGGATCAGTTATTTTATAGTTTTTTCTCAACAGCATCATCCTCCTCTGTGGTGCTCCAGAGCACAGATGTGAAAGAGGGGAACACTCTCCTAATTATCGTGGTTGACACAGGGGCGATTTGAGTGGCGGTTTGAATTATTCTTTAGTATTTGTTTTCAATTCACAAACGTATCTATTTGTTTGCCTATGTAACCCCACCTTCCAGTTCCCCCACGCAACTCTTCCATCCTAAGGACGCAGAACTTTAGTGTTAGGAATGACCTCAGAGATGGTTCCTTCCCCCGGCCCTCCAGAAGGGCTGTGATTGCCCCGCATTGCCAGGACTGGAACCAGGAGGGTGGGACCAGAACTCTGGCCCTGCAGTCTGGTCTGGAGGTTCACCTCACTGTTCCCCATTGCTCCCCATTTGTACCTGACTCTCACTGTCTGACTTCCTAGGACCGTCACGTGCCCATGGGTCTTCTGCTCTTCTGTCTCTTTAGAACACTTACTGCTATGAGTCCTCGACCTTGGCCTGGCCTTGACTTGTTCCCTAATCATTGTGAATTATTTGAGGTTCGGTAAACATTCTCTGCTCCTACAGTCCAATAACTCTCACCTCCCACTTCTCACTGTCAGTAACACACCACACTCCATCCACGAGCTTTCCTCCCTCCTGCAGCCCCTTTACTCCTCTGCTTGTTAAGGCCGGGAGTCTTTTGCTGTCCACAACCTCATCCCCAGACT
Organism: Phyllostomus discolor; assembly: GCF_004126475.2. NCBI lineage: Eukaryota > Metazoa > Chordata > Mammalia > Chiroptera > Phyllostomidae > Phyllostomus > Phyllostomus discolor. The sequence continues at coordinate 16,363,477 of NC_040911.2, read as the reverse complement.
CTTTTGCGGGGGCTCAGAAGGCCCTGTACTCTCCTGGCCCTGCCTGTAGGCCTCTCTCTGGCCTTTCAGCAGCTTCAAAAAGACAGTCCGTGTTGTGTTCTCATCAGTGCTGGCTGAACCTTGATTTGATTTCCATTTGTGTAATTTTTTGCATAATCTCATCTATGTTTATGATTTTGGACTCCAAAGGTATGCAATTTCCTTATTTCTGCCTGGTAATATTGTACTTGCCCATTAGCTAAACTAGTCATTTTTAAATTCTTGTGACATGTCACAGACTTGCGTGAAGACTGACTTATTCACATGTTCAGTGCCTTTACTAAAAAACTACATGCTGGATTAATCAACCCTCTTTGTCCTCATAACTATTTTCACAATTTTAAAAAATGTGAATTACAGTTTCATGCTATATCATTTTACATTAGTTTCAGGTGTTCAGCATAGCAATTAGACAATATCACTTGTTACAGTATTGTTGACTGTATTTCCTATGCTGCACTTGGCATCCCCGTGGGTATCTTGTAACTCCTATTCCATGCTTCTCAATCTCCTCACCTTTTCCACCCAGGCCCCTCCGCCCCTCCCCTCTGGCAGTCATCAGCTTGTTCTCTGTATCTATGAGTCTGTTCCTGTTTTGTGTGTTTGTTCAGATTCCACATAAGAGTGAGATCATATGCTATTTGCCTGCCCTCATAACTTTTTCTTTCAAATTATTTTATGTGGAGAGATTTCTCCTTGTGTGAGGAATAAGAATTATTAATGAAAAGGTATGGAAATTTTGGGGATCTTGATTTCTTTTGCTCTTAATTACTGGTTTTATTCAATGTGTCGATTACTTGATTCTGAGATGATTTCTGTGCAGTCAGTACTCTGTACCTCCCTAAAAAAAGTCTAATTAAAAATAATCAAATATCATTTCTCCTCTGTTAAACCAGACTTAGTTATTAAAACAACTATTTTCTGTCTTGGTAGGACTCCATCAAAACTGGTAGCAGTATCACTTGAAGTACTTCTTTTAGAAAGCAGTTTGGCCACACTGAAGGGGTGTTTTTACAATAAAAGTGCAAGGTGTTATCATACTGTGTTTGAATGTCCTTAAAAGATGTAGGAAAAAAATCTGCTTGGAGGCAAAGGTGGGCTGGTGGGGTATGGGATGTTATAGTGCTGGGCTAGTTCAAAGAGCTGCATGGACCCAAGGGGCAGGCCATTGAATTTACCTCTGAGTTTTTTTTTATCAGACAACCTATTTTTGATGGGACTAATGGCTTTCTTTACCAGTGTTTCAACTATCACATATTCCCAGCAAACTCTCCTTCGGAAAATGATGAGAAAGCAAGGGCAAAGGTAAGTGACCGGCAAGAGTGAGGGTTCTCCCTGAGCTAGGGTGGGTGCTTACCAGCCCGGCTGGTAAAGTGGTCCTCCGAGAGAAACAGGAAACCAAAAGGCAGAACACGGTGGAAAGGTGGGTGGCCTGGTGAGTCCTCCTCAAGGCCCGCCCACTGCCCAGCTGTACGGAGGGTTTTACACTTTTACGTAGAACCACTTCAATCAAGCCAAAGTGAACCTGGAATCTTACACATTTTTTTCCAGATTTGATCCTTTGCAGCATTGGCCAAGCCAACAACCGCCCGAAGGCATGAGTGTCCCAGCAGTTAGCTGCCTGTATTTTATATGGAAACAAAAACGAGGGTCCAAGGCTGGGCTCAGCCATTTCTTGAGCTGATTGTACTGAGCTGACTGAGTGTTGAGTTGATGAAGTTTACGCACATTAGAAGGAGCAGATAAAACTGTGCTCGCCTTCTGGTGGAGCTGGGAAGACGGAGACCTGTCCCAGCACCTCGTTCCCTGAGTTCTCCAGGACATCACACGAGCTTCCTCAGCAAAGCTAAGCAGAGCAGCCGAAGGGGGAAGGTGTACTTGGCTGAAACCGGATACCTTTTTGACTAAGACAGAAGATGATCATGATGGGGTGCTGCGCAGCCTGGGAGCAAAGTTGTGCTTCGGATTTTTGTCCCTGGAAAAGAATACGAAGTTGCTAGTAGATGAGGCTATCAGGAGCATTTCTCCAAGTGGCCAGCAAGGCTGTTTCAGTTACCTATTGCTGTGAAATACAAAATTCTAAAACATAATGACTTAAAATAATGAGGCATGATTTCTAGCATTTTGTGGGAAAAGGGTTGGGGCAGGGCTCAGCTGGGTGGGTCTTCTGCTCTGTGTGGTGTTGGCTGGGTCCCTCCAGCAGCTGCATTCAGGTGGGAGTGCTGCTGGGGCTGACCATCCACAGTGGCCTTTCATCCTCCAGGACTTTTCCTATTTGGCCTCTAACATTTCAGTAGCCTGGTCTGGACTTCCTAATGGCATCATGGCTGGCTCTAACAATGCAAAAGTGAAAGTTTCCAGGACATTTAGGCCTGGACCCAGAACTGGGATAGCCCTGGCACTCATTCTATTGGCCAGACAAGGTGCAAGACCAACCCAGAGTCAAGGGGAAGTGATTTGGCCTCTGCCTCTTGATGGATGGAGAGGCAACTTAACTCATGGAGAATCCTAAGCATTGATAGGGTTGTAATTTCCTCAAAGAACTCAAATTTATTATGCAAATGAAATTAATTGCTAAATAATTAATATGTTCATTATTTCCTTTTTAAAAAAGATTTTATTATTTATAGAGAGAGGGGAAGGGAGGGAGAAAGAGATGGGGAGAAATATCGATGTGTGAGAGAAACATGGAGACTTCTGCACACCTCCAACCAGGGACCTGGCCTGCAACCCAGGCATATGCCCTGACTGGGAATTGAACCGCCAGCCTTTCAGTTTGCAGGAGCAATGCCCAGTCTGCTGAGCCACACCGGTCAGGGAGTATGTTGTTATTTCAACAAATGAAATGATAAATGTAAAGGAATTTTATAAGTGGCAAAATACTAGAGGAAATCAAGTTCTAGCTTAATGGAAAAGTGTAATTGGAAAACCTTCTAGAAAAGGCAAAGCTTAGGGGTCCTTATTTCACATCTGAGGAAACCAAGACTCCGATAAACATTTAACTTGTTTAAGTTAATTAAAAAGAAATTTAGGTCCTCAAGTCTTTGTTTACCACTTTGACAGAACAGGGATTAGAAATAGCTCACACATAATCCTCAGTTCAGTGCTCATCCTTCCCTTCTGCCCCCCGATCCCACGGCTGAATGTTCTGAGACTCAGCGGCGTAGTGGAGGAAAACATTTCCCCTGCTCTTCTAGATCCTTTTGGCTGTTCTAATAATTAAGTTGACATAAGGCAGCTTCACGTGAGAAAAACAAATTTAATTTTGTATGTAGGGGATCCTCGCGTAGACACGAGAGGCTCAAAGGCAGCGAGGCAGTTGGGGCTCATCTGCCATCCTGAGCCGAGGAGAAGGGGCAGGGATCTGGGGCTCCAGAGGGAAGGAAGAGAATTCCCAGGAAACTGGAGGGAGCACATGTTTGGTAAGTAAATGTTTGAAACACCACACAGAGACGATGGGACACTCAGAGGACTTGGGTGAAACAGGCCCTGCTAAGCTCCCGCCAGCCCACCACACCTACCCCATACTCCGTGGTTACCTCTGCGATGGTTCTCTTCTTGGGCCAGGGCCTCCATCTAAATTCTTCTGGGCAGTTAAGAGGGAGGTAAAAGCCCTTCTGGATTCTTTTAGGCCTTGATTGTCTTTAGTTCAAAATAATCCACATGCCAAGGTGGCACATGTTGGGGGAGCCCATTCTGTTTCCCTGCAACGATTATGCTCGAAAAGAACCTAACCAGTTGGTTTCCTTTGTCATAATTCAGAGTTTTTTGCCTTTGGCACTATGGACATTTTGGGCTAGGTAATTCTTTGTCCTGGGGATGTCCTGTTCATTCCGGAACCCGTAGCAGCTCCCTGGCCTCTACCTGCCAGGTGCCTGTAACACCTTCAATCCCCACCGGGGTGTGACAGCCTGGAGTGCCTCCAGGCCCTGTCAGACATCCCGATGACACCCCATGCTATAAGCCACGACACCAACCACTCCAGCTGCAGCTTCCTGAACTGTCTACATAATACTTAAGAATTAACTGTTTTCCAAAACAAAAACCAGGGCATCGGTCTGATAAAGCACCCCTTCCTCATTCATATTTATAGAACATGCTTTAAGTCATAATAAACTAAACATGTAAAATTAAAATAGCACTTTACACAGTTACACACATTATACGATCACCTTTACCAAAAACAATGATTTAAAATCCAGCTGTTTTGGAAAATCTAGCATATGTAAGGACTTTTCTTGTAAGTCTAACTCATAAATGTTGGCACATGCCAGTTGTTATCTTTTTACCTTCCCCCACCCTGGATTTACCTGACTTCACCTTGGATGGACCCAACTGGAGAGACGGTGGTAAATAGCAGTGTGTTAGAAATACACCAAGTGCAGGAGCGGTGTGGAGAAATGTCTCGTTGATTTGAAACAAGTAGACCAGAAACTATTCAGTTTAAAAACACCTCCTGATTCAAGTATTATTCAGACCGACTTTCTACACTAATCAAATTGTTTAAAGTATTCATTTCATTTGGTATTGTGTCAAAACAGCCGAAGTGGCTGATACATTATCCTTTTCCAGTTGTTTACTACTCCTGGTGCGTGTAGTACAAATCTGAATTTGATCTGACAGTTTCCATCTCTCTTTCCCACGTGAATGATAATGCTGATGGAACTACAGGAGCAACACCAACAATGAAATGAAATAATTTCAAGGTTTCTTGCGGAGGAATTCAGAGCCACTGCCAGCAAGTGCCCAGGAAGGCAAAGCAGAGTGCACCCAAATGCTTCACACGAGTCTTGGTTGTTGAGTCATGGTTCAGAACCAGCCACATAACATTTATTTCTCCTTAGCTATTATAAATGGTCCTACAAAAATGGCAAATAAATCTTCATGGCTTCCCTGTATATATATAAATGCGTGCTTAATTTTGTACTTTGTTGCATTTTTGAGCTTTTCCAAATGTACATGTATCTGCAATATCCCGATATGCTGTTCTGCTCCTTTTGAAAAAATGCCTAATAGTTTCCCCTCCGGCATTTTGAATAACTGCTAGCTGAAGATGCTAAATAACTCTCAGGTCTGTGCAAGTTCATATTTCTACCCAGCTCCTAATAAAATACAGCTGAAATCTCAACCGAAAGATGTAATCTATTGTCTGACATGCACTTGACTGTGATAATGAAATGCTGCCTGCCTCATTCCTAACTGCTGAACTTGAGATTCACATGGAATAATTGTAGCGGTCTCATTTCTCCCAATTTTTCCATTGCATGTGAATTAAAAGTTGTTTTGCTCAATGATGTGAGATAAAGACTTGGTATGGTTAAGGTGAAAGTGGTGACATAATACACTTAAGAATTTATCATCTTAATAACTTGCTTTCCTGAAGTTTTCTCCTCCCCCTTCCCAGCAGGAGGTTTGGTGCTGAGTGGCTGTCCTGACCTTTCTTTCTGGCTCACATCTGGATTTGACTTACTTTTATTTATATCCTCAAGGAGCCCAATTTTCTCCACAGAAGAATTCTCCTACAGAGTTGCATAGTTACATAAGAATACGGCCCATTAATTTCTCCATTGATTTTAATTCTCCTGAGTATCAACTCTTTGGCAAAAGTATAAAACTTCACTGACAGGCTAAGACAAAAAGACAAAGGAGCAACACTTCAGACCAGAAATAATTTATATAAAGAGACAAATCAGTGTAAGCAGCACGGATATTTGGTCCTGTAAACCAGAATGTTACTAGCTCAGCTACACTAAATAGCACAAAGCCAGGCTCCAAAAGAAATGTAATAAGATCTGCCGCACCTTTTGATTCATTTCCTGTGAGACTTTTCTGGAAGGAAGGTGAGTTTGGTGTAGGGAGTTTGGTCACTGCCGTTGTTGCCCCAAGGACTGTCTTCATTTCAGGGCTGCAAAGTGAGTTGTTTCGGGGAGATGAATTGCTGGATCCATTCTGAGTGGCTGCGCATAAGGAGCGTGGGCTTCCTTTGTGAAGGCCACGGAGTCTCTCCCCACCTCCAACTCAAGGCTCGTGGAACTTTCTGGCACTCAAGCTGGAAATGGCTGATGAAAGCCTGGCGTAGTTAAGGTCAACACATCCAGCTGAATGTCTCATTCCAGTGTGCCACACAGAATAGGTGTAAAATAAATATCAAATCATCAACCTGGCACTTAAACTTAAATTGCATAGTGGAAACTCTTTACATTGCTGGCTCTGATGCTGTTTTACTGTGTTCGTAGTTTGATTTAAGATTAGGAAGTATTTCAGGCAGAGTCTTACAAGGCATCTGCAGCCAAGTGGTCCCTGGCACCCTTCGGGGGGCTACTTCCTCTGTTTCACGTGTTCAGGGCTATGCTAAGGCACCTGGACACTGGGGAGCTCGGGACCTGGGAAAGTGATGGGAGCGTCCTGTGGGATGTTATTCGGTCTGGTCAAGAATTCGCTCTGCTCTTCTAGAGCATGCATTTGCAACGGAGGTGATATGGTCTTTGAGGGGGGTGAAAATTGCTTTTTGGGGGGTTAAAAAACCCTTAGCTATTAAAACAGTTTGTGGCCTTCTAAAGCTCAACCCAAACTGGAAAATCTAGCCCTTAGTACTTAATTTCTCTCATTAGGGAGACATTTAATTTGAAATTTATTAATTAATTTAAATTAATTTTAAATTGAAATGACTTTTTCTCCTGGCAGGGAGGGCGTCGCTGAGAAACGCTGTCCTGGCATAAACACCTTCTCTGTGGGTCTGGAAACCGCTGGTGACAAGCAGCTGTGTATTCTTCCGCCATCTCCCTCGGGGAAAACTAACACTTGAAAAATATTCCCCACTGTGGCCCTTCTTAAAATGAACCCCTGGGAGAAGAATTGGAAAAGAACCTTACACAGACGCTGGGGACAGACAACCAAACGTTGCACCAGGGCGAACCTCCCTGTACCCCCTTGACTGCACGCCCCACCGTGTGGCCCCAAATCTCCATCTCTCCCATGTGGCAGCTGTCTCTAAATAGATGGCAGGCCAGGCCTTATGAAAAGCCACAAGTCCCACAGTGGGCCAACTGTAAATTTCTTACGTTTTTTTTTTCTCCCTTGGAAATGTTCAAATGATTCCTTCCAGGAAAGATACAGTCTCTGGAGGCAAAAGCCTCTCTCTCTGGCAAGACAGGCAGGGAGTTACTGCCCTTGACATTGGAGAAAATGTGCAACCACCATTCTCCTCTGTTTCTATGAGGTCAGTCAGCTTTTATAGATCCCGCATGTAAGTGAGATCATACAGTACTTATCTTTCCCTGATTTATTTCACTTAGCATAATGCTCTTGAGGTCCATCTGTATTGTCACAAATGGTAGGATTCCCTTCTTTTTACGGCTAAACAATATTCCATTGTATGTAAATACATTAAAAAAAAATCCATTTACCCACTGATGAACAATTAGGCTATTTCCGTGTGTTGGGTAGTGTGGAGGATGCTGCCACCAACGTGAAAGTGCAGATACCTCTTCAAGACAGAAAAGAGCAAGGACTCCTCCAGATAACTGGGTCAAGGACATGCTCAAGAAATTCATGAAAATGTGACATTAATAGCTATTAAATATATACAGGAATACTTCACTTCCACAGAAATGATAGAAAGGCAAATGGAAGCCACTGTGGCAGAGACAGACAGTGCTTGGCAGCTGCTCCGCGTTCTCACACTGGACGTTTTCACACTTTCTCTGCAGCGAGGCTGGGTCACGTGACCAGTCCCGGGTAGGGGACTAGAGCAGACGTCAATAAGAACCAGTGCGCCGCCCCCAGCCCGCTCTGTGCCCCGCAGCAGTCCTGGAGAATTTGTGCAGTGTCTGCTGCAGCAGCGAGATGGAGGATTTACGAGAAAAGAGATTAGATTTTATGGTTTTAGGCCATTGAAATTTTGGCAGTAAGCTCAGTGTGGTCTAGAAACAGAGAGAAAGCCAAAAGGGTTGGCTTCTGCGGGTCTGGGGAGAACGTGGCGGGGGATTCTGTTGGGCAGGAAGGTGGGAGCCAGACCAGGGAAGGCTGTGTGGGCAATGGTGAAGAGTTTGAATTTTACGTTTTGTGCAATGGAAAGTAGTGTATCAAGTATATGTTCTCAAGTACAGCAAAACTGTCCCTACTCTTTGAGTCCGAAATATGCAGAATCCATTCTAAAGATTTGAGAAAAAATTCTGAAGTGCAGTCAAAGATTTATATATAGGGTTTGGTGGAAGTAAACCCTTGAGTGTGGTTGGTAGGGTAATAATATGGGTGTAATAATTTATAGTTTTAATTTGAACATTTCACCTAAAATGTCATATGGTGTGCTTGAGTATAACATTGTCATGTTACAGAATTACAAGCTTATGATTTGATAATAAAAGATTTTATAATAGAAAGGAGTGTTGTTTGTGCCTTACCCTGTATAATATTTTTAAAAATTGTAATAGCAAAAAGCTTAAATGTCCAAAAAGACAAGAATGACTAAAGCATAATATGCTATTACTGAATAGAACTTATCCTTAAAGATTATAAACATAGAAATTCTTACATTGCATTTACAACAGCTGCAGTACTTTAACATTACGTAACGGAGACTGTAGAAGATCTTTAATTAAAGATGGAAAGGGTGACCTGAATGAATGGAAGGAAGGAGCAAGTTCCTATATTCAAAGGTTTAATATTGTAAAAGTGCCTTTTCTTCTCTTATTCAGTTAGCAATCAATAACATTCCAATAAAATTCCCAGAAAATATTAATTATACATTACAAACTTGAGTCTAAAGTTCATGTAGAGGAAAAAAACATGTGAGAAAAACTAAGACTAGTTAAAAAAAGAACCATGTGGACTACCACATGACCATGGACATCGGCTCAGCAGACAAAGTAGGAATCCCAGAGAGACCCACGATGATACGCAAACTCAGTGCATGATAAAGCTAGAGTTTCAAAGCCAGGGGAGGGCGTGGGAAACACTACATAGTAAATGGGCCTGGGATGATTGAATATCCATTCCCATGAAAATATGGTTAGCTGTGTCCCCCACACAACTCCCAGAAAAATATTCCAGGTGGTTTGAAGAAGTTTTAAAACCTTTCAAAACAACCCACTATAAAAGCAGTAGAAGAAAACATATGTATAAAATGAAACAAGGAATTCCTCAAAGAAACAGGCATAGGTTTACAATATGATCCAGAAATTCTACTACTGCGTCATCCCAGAAATTGGAAACAGGGATGCTAACAGATGCTTGTGAACTGCGTTCACAGCGCATTATTCACAATAATGAAAAGTGAAAACAATCCAAGTGTCCATCAATATAAATAAACACATGTGATACATAAATACAACATGCTACTCTTCGACCTTAAAAAAGAAGGAAATTTTGACACATGCCACAACACGGATAAACTTTGAAGGCATTTGCGAAGTGAAATAAGCCAGTCGCAAAAGGACAAATATCATGTGATTCCTCTTACATTAGGAATTTAGAATAGCTAAATTTATAGAAACAGAAAGTAGAGTGGTGGCCGCTAGGGGCTGGGGGACGAAGGAGGAGCTGGGAGTCACTGTTTCATGGGTACCGGGGTTCAGGTTGGACGACGCGGAAGTTCTGGACGTGGGTAGGGCTGATTACTGCAGAGCCTGTGAGTGTACTTAATGCTACGGAATCGTGGCACCGAAGATGGTAAAATGGTAAATTGTATGTCATGTGTATTTTACTGCAATAAAAAGGAAAAATAAACAAAGGGCATCCATGGTGGGGGAAAGGCAACTGCAAACTTCTGGGACGGTGTGTCAGAGACAGAAGGTGTGTCAAGTCCAGGGAAGGTGTGTGCCGCAGGAGTTCCTAGGCCACTGAGAATAACTAGACATTGGGATTCTGCAGAAATTAAAATGGACAGTCCTCTAAAAGTATAGCTCAGAAAAAGCAAAAAGCTGAAAAAAGAGAAAGTTTTCAAAACGACAGTGTGCTTACGTTTTTGTAAATTGGAAAAACAAAAGGGAGCAGGTTTCTAGTGGACAGGACCCAGGGAAGATCTGCAAACAGGCATGACAAATCGCTTGTTTAATGGGGATTCCACTACTGGTCAAAAAATTAGAAGACAACATTGTTCTACTTAAAATTCGTAACTTGAACAGACCAGAAGCAATCCTTACAACCTCATGCTCTTCCCTGAATGAAGATTTAATCATGATCGTGAAAAGTCCCTTGCACACAGAAAGACTCCCATGCAATTATTGGTATGAAAAAAAGGCTGAGTAAATAGCAAACGATGGGCAGTAGTCCACAAAGGCAGGTAAGGGCAGAGTGTTGACAAAGATGGAGAACATCATCACGACATCCTTACGAACCAAGCACAAAGAAGATTTTTGTGGTGTGGTATTTTCCAGGGAAAAAAGAAAAATTTCCAAGTTCTGTAGAAATAATTTCAAAATTTAATGCTAGAATGGCCAAACAGGTAAGATGAAAAAGAAACTATGAAACAGATGATCTAGAATGGAGGATTCAATATCCTATTATTGATTTAATAGGTAAGTAAGTGGGACAAAATACCATTCAAAATTTTAAAGGCTATATACAACTCAGTTCAACCAGATTGTGGCGGGAATAAGAGCTGTGCTGAACAATTAAAATTTTGTACATGTGGTTGAACCAGAATAGAAAAACAAGAGGTTGAAATGAGTAAATATTGCATTGATTTTACACCTGTTGCAAAGAGTACATTTTTAAAAATTCACTGAAGAATTAAAAATTCTTTAGACTTTAGGCATTAACTTAAAAGACAGAGGAAGGCAGCCTAGGGCAATGGCGCTGATATGCTTGGTAAAGAAAAAGATACACGAGCTGGACTTTTGTCTGAACTCCTGAGCCACTCTTTGTACCTAACTAAATTCTAACTGTGAATAGTCAGAGTTTATTACTTGGAGAGGTAGTTTCAACTGTGCCAATTGCCATCCTGTTTTCGGGGAACAATTCAGAGATTAGGTATGATAATCTCTGGACTAGTGCAAAGATGGCCTATTTGGAAGAAACTCCTATCTAATTTGAGCTGGCAACCGCACTCAGATAATCTGATTGGGAAATGTGAAAGCAATTAGATTTAATTTAGATATGATACCAGATGAATTAAAGAGTTAGGCAAAGCAGCAGAAGATTCTTAAATAGAGTGAATTAAAAACTTTGCCAGAAAAAGAAGTTAATATTGGATTTGTAATGTGGTTGCTATTTAGTAAGATGTTTGCAAAAGGTTACAAGAACCTTAAAGCAATCTAAGTTTAGTCGTTCACTTTAGGATTTTTAAAATTTATTTTTAGAGAGGGGAAGGGAGGGAGGGAGAAAGAGAGGGAGAGAAACATCAATGTGTGGTTGCCTTTCATGTGCCCCCCACTGGGGACCTGGCCTGAAACCCAGGCACGAGCCCTGACTGGGAATTGAACCGGCGCCCCTTTGGTTCACAGGCTGGTGCTCAATCCACTGAGCCACACCAGCCAGGGCTAGTTGTTCACTTTAAGAGCATTGAAAAACCTATAGAGGAAATAATTTTCCTAAATAAAAATGCTGTGAGAAATATGCAATAAAAATGATGTTGCAATAAGAAAATTACAATGAGGAAACAAAAACTTTTCCATGACTGTGAGAAGTAAGATTTATGTGTCAAATGCTTTTGAAACTAATTTCTATAGAGACTACTTTCTGAGCATGGTGGATAAGTCATAGTCACAAGTGAAGATATACATGAGAAAATTGAGCAATATGTTATTATAATATAATAATATTTTTGTTTTTCTTTATAAAATCTGAGCATTGATAAATTTTAGTAGAACTTAAGAAACACCTAGCATGAATGTAGCTATTGCTTTAAAAGGTGGTGAAAATCACAATCTAAGTAATTTTGGTGCCTGTGTTTCTTGCTGTGTGGAAGGGGATCAGAATAGGCCACTCCAAAAGGTGCCACTTTGGCCTAAGGATTATTTTGAGCTGAAGGCAATTAAGAAGCAGTAAATGCAGAAAGAGCGCTTGCCCTCCCTGTCTGCGGAAAAGCAGGACACACATTTCTTTTCGTGAAGGCATCTGCCTCTCTCCTCTCGTGTACCAGAAAGGCGGGTAACAACCTGTATCATTGGAAGCAAAGTCAGCACCAAGATGGGGCTACACGAAGAGTCTTACTAAAATAACTCTTGTTTTCCCTTAGTTCCCCTCCCCCAGTTACTTTTCTACAAGTCATCACAGCTACGAGTCCGAGACCCCTTTCCTTTGTCTTGTCACTTCTCTACAATTTATTGCCCCTTGTTAAAGTGGTATATACACCGCCCTACCTCCCCAGAGTTAAAACTTCCTTGGGCCGTCACTTCTTCTACAGGAGGGCCTCTGTGCATGTAAAGATTATACTATTAACATCAGGTAAGATTTGTATGCCTTTTCTCCTATTAATCTGTCTTCTCTCAGTGGAATTTGAAGGTCCCAGACACAGAACTTAACAGGCCAGAGGAAAGTTTTCTCTCCCCTACACTTTTGTTCTTGTTTGAGGAAGCTGTGTTTCCCAGCTCCAGATCTGCTCTTTGGAATTTGGCTTTGTGATGCTGGAGCTGGGAAGGCGGGAGGAGAAAGGACAGCGCTCCTGCTGTTTGCCTGCTCTTCCTCTGACAGTAGCCGCGGGCGTCTGCACCCTGGAGAGGACGCTTCCTCCCAGCCAAGTCAGTGTGCAGACTTCCCACACCCGCAGAACTGACTCATGGTGCCCCATCTCTGATGCGCCAGCACAAGCCATCTGGGGTCCCCTCTTTCGGGACCTGGGTCCCAGGCCCTTGGGGCCCTCCTTATTTCTAAGTTTTTATAATTTCAACCTCTTCCTTTTGTTTCTCCCAAGACCTAGGGGCTGTTACCTGCACTAGCTACCTCCACTGACATTCAAGTTCTCTAAAAATGTTTTTTAGTATGAAAAAATTATAACAGCTGTAAAATATCTATAACATGAAATGAGCTATTTTTAAGTACACATTTCGGTAGTGTTAAGTACATTTACCTTGTTGTGCAATCGACCTCTAGAGCTCCATCATCTTGCAAAGCCGAAACTCTGTACCCATTAAACAATCACTCTTCTCTCCCCCCATGCCCTGCAAGTACCATTCTGCCTCTGTCTCTATGAATTTGACTGGTTACCTCACGTAAGAAGAATCATACAGTATTTGTCTTTTTGTGATTGGCTTATCTTCACATAATGTCCTCATGGTTCAGCCATATTCTATCTAGCAAGTGCCAGAATTTCCTTCCTTTTTAAGGACAAATTATATTCAATTGTATCTACATACCATATTTAATTTATCCTTTCATCCATTGATAGGCCCTTGGGTTAGGGATCCCTTTTTTTTTTTTTTTTTTTTACTTTTTCAGGTGCATTTAAATGTTCTCTCTATCTCGTTAACAATTCTCTTTATATATTAAATTCTGCGTTCAAATAAATGGTATGATTTCTGCTTCCTGACTAAAATCTGATGATACGATGGCCAATAATTTTGAAAGAAAGTGTCTTTCAGATTTTGTTGGGGTAGTCTGCGAAGGGAGCCTGTCTCCTGGGGATGGGAGGTCTTGTTCCTAGGAAGAGAAATAGTTGAAGAGCTGCAAGAGTCTGAGGAGGCAGCTGCAGAGTCCGAAGACCCGATTTACACAGCTGTTTGCGTGAAAGTAGCAGCCCATGCTAGAATGCACTGCCGCCCGCTCCCCCCGCCCCCCACCCTCAGCCTTCTCCCTGCTGCATTTCTTGTGAGCCTCCACGGGCATCCGCAGACCTGTCTTTTTCTCCCTCTCCCTCCAACCCTGACACCAGGCACCCTTCCCAGACGGACTGGCCACCGCTCAGCCCTGTTGTCTTGGAAACACGTCTTTTCTTGTTCTTAGAATCCGTGGATGTTGAGCTGGTTTGGTTTCTGGAACTGCCCTGATTTCTGCAGTAGCTGTCTCCTGACCTGCATGTTTGGCTGTGCGCCCCTTTGCCAATCTGAGTTTCATGCTTTCTGTTTTGCAGGATTTCTTCTCTAATCTCTTGGTGTTATGCCTTTTGGTTTTCTAACACTATGAATGTTTATTTTTTTAAAAATGGTGTATTTCTCCCATGTCAAGGGATTTTGAATTAGAATGGAGATATTCTTAGTTCACTATTTTAATCCAATCTTATATCCTTTTTTATAATTGTTTTTCCTTAAAGTTTCTATAAATGTTTTACTTTTTTTATAATCAGAAGGAAAAAAGTTAATTTCCCCCAAAGTTTGTGTTATTCCCCTTGTAAACAATCCCTTGGGGACATAACTTTTAGACATTTCGGAAGGAAATGTAGCTCTGATAATTCATGAAATCTCCAGAAGCAATACATTGCAACTTAATTTCTTATATGATATTTTATTCATTTCATAATTGCATGGATACATAATGTATGAAAATGAAATGACAATTATGATCTTCATAGCAGTGGAAGTATTCTCAAAGTCATTTGAAGTGACTCAGGGCTGACAAGAATTTATTGTATATTGAAAAATGTTGCTTAACTAGGTATCTTCTAATATTTGGGCTCAGGATCTCCAAGGAGTTGCAGGGAACTAACGTAAAAGAAAATCCCTTCTGAAATAAACTGAGAAGGAACGAGATGTTTGAGAATACAACATGAAGTCTTGCGACTATTTGCTGGCAAATGCAGCATGTAGACATTCTGCAGGTGTTCATGGTTCCTCAAGCACGAGGGCCAGCGAGTGAATGGTACTCATCACTTGGGCAGCGCTCACTGAATCCCTGCTGTGTGTCCAGAGCTGTGTCCAGAGCTGTGCCCACGGTGGGGGCGCAGTGGACAGACAATGCAGACGGAGACTCTGCTCCCACGGGACTTGGACTCCAGGGGGCGGTGTAGACGTAGAGACCGACAGTGACCAGGTGGCATGCCAAACAATTGGCTGAGATAAATCCAGTGAGCTCAGAGAGGAGAGACAGGAAGCTTCATTCAGTTTCGAGTACCAGGGGAGAGCAGATCGTGACGTACAGAATGAATAAAGAGACCGATGAAAGAACGTTTGAAGACAGATAACGGAGGCTGGTTCCCGTTGCTGCTGGTTCCCGTTGCTTCCGGCTCCGGCCTATCCTGGGGCCTCCGCTTGACGCTCTATTGAGGATCAGGGATGGGAATGTCTTTCGGCCTCAGTTAGGTCGTTTTCCACATCATTCTCTTCTTGGTTCCATTCTCTTCTTTGCTTGGGAGCAAAGAAAGAAAAGTCCTAGGAGAGAAGGGTTGGGTGTGTGGTTTCAGCAGACTGCGCCCGTGGCCAAGGCCTAACTCACATCAAGAATCCTCCTTCCCTGTAAATGTCAGATATGCTCTTATTGAGAATTTGGAGTGTCTAGCCCTGATGGGCATGGCTCAGCTGGTTGAGCATTGTGTTGCAAAGGGAAAGGTCACTGGTTCAATTCCTGGTCAGGGCACAGGCATGGGTTGCAGTCTGGTCCCCTTTTGGGGTGTGTGCAAGAGGCAGCTGATCGATATTTCTCTCACATCGATTTTTCTCTCCCCCTCTTTCTACCTCCCTTCTCCTCTCCCAAAAATAAATCAAATCTTTAAAAAAAAATTAGTGTCTATTTTATTTTAGAGTTTGGTTTTAGGCTTGTAATCCATTATATGTTTTAAAACATTATCCATTTGGGCATATAACCCTCAACAATGATAGAAAGACTTAATTTTTTTTTTTATTTGGAACGATTTTGCCTTGTAAAGAAGTACCCTGCATTTGAGGTGAAACCATCTTACCCCATCCATCATGTAATTTCCCGGCCTGACTTCTAATGTCAAAATTCTACTTGCCTCTCAACTTTTCTTTAGGTTCTTTTCTTTATTTAGTAACAAGTAGAATGTATCCGTTACATCAACAACCCCCTGTCAAACGGTTGGAAATTACCTCATTTTGCAAGTTAGAGAAAATGCCTCATCATCCAGTTTGCTAGACATTCAGCAACACCTCCTGGGCCCTCGGGGCATACGGAAGACAAGGAGATCACATCAGTGATGAAAATAGCACACCCTAAGCATAGTGGTGATGACAATTTCAACCTCCAGTCATCTGGGTTATTATTATAATTCCCTTCCTTGCCCTCTCTGTCCAGAAATTCCTCAATTCTGGTGGATTTTCCCTTATAATTAATGATAATGGCTAACATTTATTGAAAACCTACTGTGTCTCAGGCATTGAACATACAGTCACTCATTTAATGCTCAGAAAAATCCTGTGAGGTAGACACTGTGACCCCCCTTGTACAGATGCGAAAACCGAGGCAGAGCTGGCAAGAAACTGGGCCGTGTTTTGAGCCCAGACAGTCCGGCTCCAGAGGCTGATCTCTCCTCTCCTCTTCCACATGCAAATCACTAAGTCGTCAAGTTCTCAAGACGGATTGGTCTTTTGCTGTACAAGGATGATTAACTCTGTTGAGAATCTCCATTAACTAGGCTTTGACTGACTTGATGGTGTCCGGTAGGTGAGGATGGCTGCTCCTTGCTTCTGTGTTTAATAAGTACTGCTGGTTAGTCGTCAACACAAACATTCTCAACTCCTTCAGGCCCACGGAAAGCTAGATCTTCGTATTACCCAGCTGTATGTAGCCTCAGAGGTCACAGCATGTTCTGTTAACACCAGGTATTTCCAGTCTGTCTTCCATGGGAACAGGGCTAGGACCCAGGGGAAACCCACCAGAACCCTGGCTGTCCTAGTTGTTAAAACCATGACATGCAACAACTAAATAGCCATTGCCCCGCCCCAGCCTCCTCACTGCAGACTCACCTCTGAGATTTCCGTCTCTATATACCACCCAGCAACTAAATAGTTAGTGTTTGTGTGTATTCTTTCGAACTCATGTTTCACATTTCTCGGGATATATTCCCTGAAGTGGAATGGCTGGGTCATAAAGCGGTTTTATTTTTAATTTTTTGAGGACCCTCCACACTGTTTTCCATAGGGGTTGCACCAGTCTGCATTCCCACCACCAGTGCACGAGGGTTCCCTCTTCTCCACACCCTTGGCAACACTTGTTGTTTGTAGATATATCAGTAATAGCCATTTTGTCAGGTGTGAGGTGTTCATTGCACATTATTTACAATGGGCAAGATCAGGAAGCAACCCAAGTGCCAATCAATAGATGAGTGGATACAAAATATTGTGGTACATACATACAATGGAATACTACTTGGCCATAAAAAATAATCAAATCTTACCTTTTGTGATAACATGGGTGGACCTGAAGGGTATTATGCTCAGTGAAATAAGTCAGAGAAAAAAAGACAAATACCTTATGATTTCACTTACATGTAGAATCTAAAGAACGAAAGAAACAAAGAAAATAGAAACAAACCCATAGGTACAGACTGCCAGTTGTTAGAAAGAGAAGGTTTGAGGGTGGGTGGAAAAGGTGAAGGGGTTAAGTACAAATTGGTAGTTACAGAGCAGTTGAGAGATGTGGATTGCAGCATAAGGAATACAGTCACTAACATTGTGATAATGATGTATGGGGCCAGGCAGCTACCTGAAACATCGGAGGGACCACTCCCCAGTGTACCTGATCTCCTAACTCCTTTGCTGTAAATCTGAAACTAATACACAATGACACTGAGTGTAAACTGCAACCGAGAAATTTTTAGAAAAGAGTTACCATCTGACGCAGCAGGGGGCTTTCGGACCCTGGTCTTGCTTTGTCGCCAGCGTCCCGTGCTCCGGACCTCCATGCATCTGTACTGTGGAGAAAGCAATACCTGCTTTTTAGTTCCGAGGCCCAGCTGCATCCCTGGCCCTCCCATGTGATCTGAAGAGCACACTATTCCACATTTCAAGATATTCAGCAGCAAATATTCAGATATGGGAATGCTCACTGAACCTAAAGCATCTTGAGAGTGTTCAGAAGTGTGGTCAGCTATCTCTTGGGGCCATGCTTTCAATGGATAATGATGACCCAGATTAACTGCTATTAATATTTAGCACTGTAGGTATTTTACATAAGTTGAAGATGTCTTGCATGAGCAAATTCAAGTTCTCAGTTCACGTTAATGATGTATCACCGATTTTGTGGGTGATTTTTTTTTTTGTTCATTAGCAAACGCATTACATAGCACGTGCCTGTATGGATCACAGTTTTTTCCCCCACGTTTCACTGGTGTGAAGGAATAGGTCCTCTTTCTCATTCCGACTTGCTTAGTCTCATGAAGTAAGTAATTGGAAATGGAAGAGAGAAAGAAATTCCAAGCATGCAGAACATTTTTCTTCTGTAAATGTGTAATTTAGCATCACGTGCACGCACCCAGTACTGGAGAAACTCCTGACATGCAGAGCTCATCTCTCGTGACTTCGTAACATCACATCTGTCTGTGTTCCGTTGGAAGAAAAGCTTTGGGTCTTGACACCTGAGAACTTACGCGACTATAAATATTCTTGTTTATTCAGGTGTACATAAAAGATAAACTCTAAGAAAAAAATCCCAGCCCCCTCCCTCTGCTCTTTCTCTGTGTGGGCGTGTGCTGCAGAAAGGAAGTCTTGGCGTTTATACAAATTCTGCAAGTTTTGTAGGGATTCCTGACCCCTTTTTATGCTGCTTTTCTCTCCCTGATGTGCAGACAAACCTTGACATCGATTGTTTTTACTGACTTATGAAATGGCTGCTTGGGCAAAACTCTGAAGGACAAAGAGAAGAGAAAGAAGAATATAGGTCTAGGGAAGGGGGAGAGGGAAGAGGGGGGTCGGATGGGTCAAAGACAGGTAGTGAGATCTGAACCAGATTTCTGACAAGCCAGAGGGCGCGTTCCCCGGGGCAGGTGCAAGAGGCAGGTGCTGCTGGCCCCAGCTAGGACAGGTCTCGGATCTGGGACCTGGTGGCTTGAGCACTGAGTCTACATAATGTGTAGTTTTAGAGTCTGCAGTCAGGTGGGAGGCGCAGGGCTTCAGATGTTGAAGCATCTCATTCAGGTAGAACACAGGGACCAAGTGAATTCACTGTGACGAGACTCAAGGCTGGGAAGAGCCAGGCTCTTACCACACCGGATGGGGACTGACCAAGCTGTTTCCCTTGGAGCGCTGCTGAGGGTGGTGGGGGCAGAGCTTGCTGGGCTCTAAGCTCCAGACTCTGCGTCAACCATAGACATTCCTCTCATGTGGTTTCCGTACAAGTGTATGGGGTGGGGGGTAGGGCGTACAGAATTTGAGAGAGAAAAAGTATTGAGAAGTTAGAAATCTTCCCTTCAAAGATGTTTCTTCAGCCTCATGTTACAAGGAAGCCAAAAGATGCCGTAGTAGGAGCTGCTCTTGTGTCTGAGAACGAATGCACTTTCTCATCTTTCAAGGAAGTCACTTTGGCTGTCGATGGTCACTGATGTCACGGTGAGCCATGGAAGAGAGACAGGAGGAAGTGCTTCCCAGGAGGAGAAAGGTGAGGTTATAGGATGTGGCAAAAGGAGGGATCACTGGTAGGAAAATGCTCTTCAAGGAGAGACCACACTTGTGTCGTGTGACCATAGAGCATCTATGTCATCTGACTCCCACAGCCCAATAGCAGTCAGAGGCCAGGCGTCACATGCAGAAAATAAGCAAGTGTGAGCCTTGCACATCCTAACAGATGCTCGGGTCCTGGAGGGCGGTTATTTTATTTCACTTAGTTTTTGGTCACTAGGGTTTGCCAAGTCACAGACCTACACGATTGAATGAGGGACAGGGAAATGAATTTATTTTGACCTCAGCCGAGAAATCAGACCAAAGTTTAATCAGCAACTTGACTCAAGTTGTTTCCACTCTGTGCAGATGAGCGCATGGTATTTGGGTGGGGAGGAAAGGGGAGCATTTCCAGCAACCCCCATCTTTTGCATGGGGTCCTGTGGCCCAGCCAGCCTGAATGGGGTGTCAGCCAGAGTGAAAGGACTCCGAACCACCGATGACACATGAACTCTGAAAACCTGGGACCCCTAGCTAACTGGGGAAGCCAGAGGACCACCTCTGTAAAAGTTGCTTGAGTGTGTCAAAAATGCAGGTTCTTAGGCCTCCCCTAAAATTCACTGAATGAGAATTTCTAGGGGTGGGATTCAGGAATATGCATTTACACCAAGCCCCAGAGTAGCTGTTGGGCATTCTAACCTTTGAGAGTCATTGCTTTAAGGCTTGGAATGGCTTAGATGTGAAGCTTTAAATCTAGAGCAGTATTATTCCCCATTGCCCTCCATGGTGTTATTCTCAAATAACAATGACTCCACAGATTGTATTGCAGGGGGATGATTGTCTCAAGAATTGTGGTGCTGATGCTGGGGGGGTGAATCTTAGGGCATAAGACCAGCCTGTGCCTGCTCACTGGGAGAAGAGAAAAGAGGGGGAATCTTGAGACAGGGAAGAAAGATTGGAAATTGGAAGAGAAAAAGATGGAGGTCATTCACCAATATTTTTAAAGTAGGAAGAGGAGTCAGACTACAAGACAGGGATAGGGAATAGAAAATGTCGAGGAGGAAGTGACTGGCATTGTTGTGAAGTTGCAAGGTCCAGTGTTTTGAAGAATGATCACTGGATTTGGACAATTAATATCAAGCCATTCATAACCTTTAGTTTAGAATATAGTTTCTGTTCACTGGAGGAGGCAGGGTAGAATAAAATATCAGAGAACTGACCAGAGAATGGGGATTAATGAATTGAGGCTTCTCTTTGAAGACAAGTAGTGATGCGGTTACCAGCAAGCAGTGTCCGATGGGTTGTGGACAATACACAACGAATTCCCAGGGACTACCAAGTCCTGGGTAGGAAAAGGGATGGCATGGCTTCTCTCTCCAGAGGAAGAAAGCCTCAGGCCTTGCCTTGACAAGCTTTTATTGCTTTTCTGGGCACATTACATGATGGTCCTCATCTACTATGCACAGGTTCGCTTTAGGTGGTTACCTTTTACAGAAAACAAAGGAGAGGATGCTGCTAATCATATCACAGAAGAAGGATATTTGCAAATGCAAAGGGAAAAGTGGTTGAATTGGTTACACTTGTCCTTGGAAGATTTAGCATGGATTTTAGGAAGTTACTTTAAAGATATGTAGTAAATGTTTACTGCCTCAATTCAGGATGAGGGAGTTTTAGCAAAAGCAAGTCTCATAGCAGTCTAGGCCTGATTCCCCACAGGAAAATGAAATATCCGTGGGTGTGGGTCCTGTGCATCTCTGAGTGGGAGCTGGGCCCACACCACGCAGAAAATAAATTATCAGTAAAGGAAAGGGGGTTAGTGGAAGAGCTGGGGGTAGGGATTTTTTTTTTTTTAAATGGAAAATTGAGAGTAGCAGCCCAGCCCCAGGGCCGAAGGGTGGGGGTCTAATGTGAGCATGGGAGCACTGTTGGGCTACGTACTTGGGCCTTAGCATTTTCTGTGGTTTTGGTGGTTTTGTTGTTGTTTTATTTTATATTTTATTTTTTTTATGGTAGCCAAAGATATACATATCATGTCAAATTAATTAAAAACATTTTTTTTTCAGTTCATTTAGAACATGCAAGTCTGGTATGTCTAGTCAAATGAAATATTTATATAATGGACTTTCTTCTCATTCTGCATTCATCATGACTTTACAATACCAACTAATTGTGGTATTTATAATGTTGTCCAAAAGCTAGAATTTTGCAAGTACTAGGTTGTTGTTAGTGTTTCTTTGAGAATCCTAGCATGTAAAATTTGAAGTTTTAACACTGGCAATTTTATTATACATAATTATAGGTTTGTAGTGTTTCAAAATTCATGTGACTTCTTTGAAAAATATAACTAATATTTGGAAGCAGACTATAAAGTTAATAGGTTTTCCATTTTATCAGCTGAAAAGCTTTATGTTAGTTTTTCACTGAAACTTCCTCATTTTTTCACTCATTTAATCTTTCAATTATTATTTTTTATTGTAGATTTAAGTCTTTGCTTTTTAAAAAATTTTGGTGCCTTTTCAAATTGACGTCCTTAAAATATTTTCCCTCTTTGATTAAAAAAATGTGTGTATTTAATCCCATCAGCTTTACCAAGTGAAACTAAGTCATACTCTTTTTGAGGCAATTAGGAAAACTGAAATTTTTAAAGTGGACCATTTTGGAGTGAAGAACACAAGTGAAATGACTTACTGTATCTAGACTGTTGAAAGAAACTGCCTTAAGAAATTCATTGCAAGTTTTAGCATGGTCTGAGCAAGAGAGAAGGCAAATTTTCTGGCAAGAAGTTAAAAGGAGGGAAAAAAAGAGTGGTTTTGCTTTAAAAAGCCTGTGGTACAATGTGAACAAAGGGAGTAAAAGCAAATTTGGGTGTACCGTAAGTTGTCGGAGGCTCGAGGGGAAGTGAAATTTATCTACCTGCAAATAACTGGTTTAAGAAGAAACAAGGAAATGTATAGAAAATTTGACAGCATTGGATCAGTTTTGACGGATTAATTCATAAGAAGGAAAAGATGCTGGCGAATACTGCAAAATATTACATGAGTGATGTGCAAAAGGGTGGAATCACAGTGTAATAATTTCCTGTTAAAGTAACAGTAAGATCCTAGTCTCTAAAAAGGGGGAATAGTGGAGTGGACTAAATGCCCCATGTCCTGGCTGATTTGTAATTAGTGAGAAGTTCAGGTACACGTGGAACATTATGTGAACTATGTTTGGATGGTGGAAATGAAAATTGAAAAACACGGTAAACATATTAATCCAAATGAATTCTCTGTATACATAAACCATATAATTAAACAAACAAACAAAGTGCACAGAGAAAACAAAAGAAAAAGCCAAAGGATGGCAGGGAACTCCAGGAGGGGGAGGAGCCAGGGTGTGCCCTGAGGCTCCTGCCCCTGAGGAGGGAGAGATGGATATAGTAGCTATACCTGGGGGATTTGGAGGAGTTCGGTTAGGTGACTTTGATCTTAGGAATGCAGGAATGTAGAGCAAGGCCCTCCTCTTACTGAGATGTAGGAAGGGGTTAGCCTGGAGGTTTGAGCAGGGGACAAAGGTTCGCCTGAGTGCCAGGGGGTGTTTGGCAGGGAACCAACAGGAAGTGATGTGAATAAGGTTCAGGTGTTTCTTGAAAAGTGCCCTAGAAGAGGGGAGAACACGAAGCCAGTGGTGTGAGTAGAGGAGAAAGTGGTGTGGGCTCCTCGTCTGCCTTTAAAAAGTGCAGACTCTGGTGGGGCCGGGCTGTCTGGAGACCCCCAAGCAGACGCATCGTCAGCCCACCTGGGCTCTGAGATGGCTTCAGCCCTGGTCTTTTCCCCAGACCCCTTGGTCTTGCGGAAAGCACCTTCTTAAGGTACAGTCGACTTGATTTTGGCTTCATCTACTCTCCCTGATGAATGTACTTTGTGATCTTGGAAACAAAACACAGAAGAACAAAGGAAGAGAAAAGGAAGGTTGCCGGAGGGGAGGTGGGGCTGGGGGACTGGATGCAAACGTGAAGGGATTAAGAAGCACACATTGGTGGTTACAGAACAGTCGTGCAATGTAAGGTACAGCAATAACATTGTAATAGCTACATATGGGTGCCGGCTGGACCCTGGAAATAGTGGGGACACTTTATAAAGGATATGATTGTGCAGCCACTATGCTGTGTACCTGAAACTAATGTAAAATTATATTGAATGTAAAAAAAAAAAGCAGAAGAAAGAGAAATCTCCACCCACATACCCCTTATCAGAAAATTTCAGATTCTTGCACGTGCCTGAGGCCGTTTCCTGTTATCTGTCCCAGGAGAAGGAGGGCAAGGGTTCCCAGGGAGGGGGAAGGGGAGGGGGAGCTAAGAGCTTAGGTGGTTTGTCTAACTCCAATTTCCTTTCCTGAGGAAGTGGTGACTTCTCGGCTGTAATTTTCTCGCAAAGTCGCTGTGTCCTTAGCCCTCCTGGACGCATCTTGTCCCCAGTACCCTTCCCCATATTTCTCCTTTCTCTTAACCAGTGCGAGTTCTTCAGGCTCCTTAAGGCAACAACAACCTTCACCCCAGTTAACAAGATGGCTATTTTGTTTGGTCCTTGGTTTGATTTAAGAAGATTAGGTGAACGTTTACCGAGAGGCTATTCCCAGCAGCCTCTGGACCTAGTGCTGAGAGCAAAACATAGCCGGCCAAGAAGACACACTGCAGCGAGAGAGGCCAGGCCTGGGGTGGCCAGGAGAGGGACGATGGCATCCGGAGAGGCCTGGAGAGATTGCTTCCAGCTAGGAGGGCTGGGGACTGGTTCAGCTGAGGGTGACTTGTAACTGGGCTTGCAGGTTTTAAGAGATGAGGCAAGATTTTGAGCAGGTGCCAGGGAGAAGGGGCCAGAGCCTTCGTGGTGGAGGAAACCTGGTGAGCAGAAGCATGGAGGTGGCGGGGCAGGAAAGGGGAGAGAGCCAGGAGTGGGCTGGGTTGGAGTGGAAGCCGTGTGGGGAGGGGTAAGGTACGCTGTATTGCTCACTCTGCTCAGGAGTTTAGATTTCCTTCTGTGAGCGGTTCAAAGCCTTTTGAAGACTGCCTGTACTTCATTGCACAAGCTTTTTTATGTATCTGCCTGTTTACCGTTAAATCTGTGTTTCCCGGTTTCATCTGTTAAAATGCAAAATCTGGAGCTTCTTTGGCTGCTGTGATGCCGTTTCTGAATCCTGTGCTTCCCACTCAGCCCTTTATATCTGGGTCCTGCTTTTTGGCCTGGCTCTTCTCGACTGCCTCCCAGCGCTATCTACACACAGCAGGCTCATTTGCTTTGCTGCCTTTGAGAGTGCAGGATCGCATTTTGCCAATTTTACGTTTTAATAAGCGTTCTCGCCTTTTCATGGCTGTCTTTAAAAACATAGAACTAATGCCACAGCAATAGATGGCATTCTGAATATTGTTTATGTTACAGTCGAGATGAAAACATGAGCGCAGCAAAATCTCATTCCCTCAGAAGACTTTTCACCCTAAAACCACTTTAAATAAAAACTGACAGGTAAGAAAAGGCAAAACAGGATTTTGATCCATATAACTTGTGCTTAGTAACCTCAGTAACAGAGGTTTTGGAGGGTTCTTTTTGCGGCACTTAATAGGTGCTCAATTAAATAGTGATCACTCTACTCTGAGAGAGGCGTTCATGATTAGGTGGAAGGCACTCGGAGGTTTCCTGCCATGCTGGCTACAAGTTGCTTTTATTCCACCTAGAGTCCCAGTATCCCACAGTGCAGTGCTATGTTATTTTTAATAAAAATGAGCAAGTCATCTAAACGGTCAATCAAAGGGGACACTGATAATTGTAACACATCCACTTGATAGATGCTCGTATCATTTTTCCAAAGGTGATCACCATATTTTACAAGTATTTTTTAAAAAAGATTTTGTTTATTTATTTTTAGAGAGGGAAGGGAGGGAGAAAGAGAGAGAGAGAGAGAGAAACATCAATGTGCGGTTGCTGCGGGCCGTGGCCTGCAACCCAGGCATGTGCCCTGGCTGGGAATCAAACCTGCAACACTTTGGTTCTCAGCCCATGCTCAATCTACTGAGCTACGCCAGCCAGGGCTGTGATCACCATATTTTTAGGACCATAAGATGCTCCTAGGTTTTAGAGGAGAAAAATAGGAAAAAAATTTTGAAGCAAAAAATGTGGTAAAATATTTAATAACATAAATAACATAATATTTCACCAATGTAAATGTATACAGAACTCAGCAGCATCATTAACAACCATTATTCCTCCCAAATGGGGCAGGGGAGTGCGTCTTATAGTTAAAAAAAATATGGTACTAAGATCACTATGGAAATGTTCGTATGTAATATTAAGGGGAGAAAAACAGGATGTAAACTTACATAGCACTCCAGATCGAGCAATTTAAAAATAGAATGTGTCTGTTGTACAGACAGCCTCTCAGACGCTGAAGGCTGCGTCAATGACAGGTCAAAGGTGGACCTCGGGGGCGGGGGGTTGACCAGAGGCAGGGTGGCAACCTAAATCGGAAGTGAAGTGAGCAATAAACACTTCTGAATGTCAATAATTACGTTTTCAAAAGAGACCCACTTTAGGGAAACAGTGTTGTTACTCACTGAGAAAAACAAATTTGCTTGCTAGCCACTCAGTTCTCTGTCACTTTCTTGTCTCCCCGAGTACTTTATATTTGGTTGTTTCCTCCGCAACTGATGCACAGATAACCTTCACCATCAAATTAGTGTTGTTTGCACACCTCCCCAAACACTCAGACCCTTTGATTAGGCCCCTGCTGCTGCCCATGGATGGCGTGGAGCTTTCTCTGTCTGAATCGTGACTTCTGTCTGTCTGTGACTGGTGTTAATAGATGAACTCGTCCACATTAGGACTCGTGGCTGCCCTCTTCCCGGGGTGCCTGTGAGTGGAATTCGCAGCAACAATGGATCACCTGGCTCTCACAGATGCAGCCTGGGAGGTGACTTAGAAGGATGAGCAGGTGATGGGTTTATGGTGGAGGGCCCCTGGTACACCATCAGGAAGTTGCTTGCCTATTGTGTGAGGATCCACAATAAAATCCTGCTTTAAAAAAGAAAAGCAGAGAGCAGGGAGGGGCCACCATTTCCTGGGTTTTGATCACCCTGCTCTTTAGTGGGCATGAAGGTCATTACTGGAGGTTTTTACTGTCTTTGAAGAAAGGGAGTTACTTCAGTGCTTCCTACTCTCTGGAGCGCAGCCCTTATTTTCTTCTCCCCCCTTATTACCCTCTTTTCTTTTAATTTTTTATTGTATTTTTCATTACTACTTATCCCCCTTACATCCTCTTCCACCTCCCCCCACCCACCACCACGCTGTTGTCTGTGTCCATGGCCCTTGTTTTTCTTATTTGTGGGCTGTGCTTTCTCCATGACGCCTCTGGCCTAGGGCTCTTGGAGCGCAGCTGCAGTTCACCCAGCCTCCCTCCCTCCCCGACTGTTCTCGAACAGTCGTGTCAGTTTAGGACAAGCGGGAAACTCGGAAGCAAACCCCTCTCGATTTCCCTCTGTTCCAGCTTCTGCAGTGGTGGAGTTGACACATCACCTTTCCAGAGATGCCCACCCTGAGAAACCATTAAAACCCTGTCTATCTGAGCAGACCTTTTCCCTTCCTGCCTGCTCCATACACGCCCCTCAGCCCACATCATGCTGAGGCGCCTCCGTGTGTGTGCACTGTCAGACACCCCGAAACGTTGCTCGGAAATGGTGGTGTCTCTGCTCAGAAGCATGCGGCTGAGTGTTGACTCATTACTCGCCTTCCTTTCTTTCTGACCCTTCCCCTCCTGATCTGAGAGCTTGAGGGATCACACAGAATGCAGATCTGAATGGGCTCTCGAGATGATCG
Organism: Phyllostomus discolor; assembly: GCF_004126475.2. Classification (NCBI taxonomy): domain Eukaryota; kingdom Metazoa; phylum Chordata; class Mammalia; order Chiroptera; family Phyllostomidae; genus Phyllostomus; species Phyllostomus discolor. Next base: position 16,336,176 of record NC_040911.2, on the reverse strand, counting down.
GGCTCCCCCTCCACTTTCTCCATGAGGTAACCACAGATGCCCAGACAGCATTGCCTGAGATCCCGTCAGTGACAGATATAGGACAGCCTCCTTGGTCACGTCCATCCCAATCTAGCAGCCTTTTTATTGTCTCGTTGTGATTCCTTGAGTTTCTTTCTTGACCCAGAAACTTGGGAAAGCGCAGGTTTTCCTCATAGCTTTGTCCACATGCCATCTCTTCCACAAACCTTTTACAGGTGGACCTGGACCTAAGAGAACTCTGCATGCTCCAATCTCCCTTACCATTTTTTAAACCACGCAAAGCATTTTTTTTGTTAATTATGCACATATTTTACCCTCCCTACTGGACTGTAAGGGCTGCTTGAGGGCAAGGAATGTACCTTTTTAATTTTTCGTGTGCCATAATGTTGGCACAGTGCTGGGCAATGGTGGGTACTCAGTAAGTGTAGCTGCACAAGTGGATGAGAGAATGAATGAATGAGTAGGGGGCCCATTGGAATAGCACTTCTGTCTCGCCCTGGAGTGGGGGTGCTATAAATCAAAGTGGGATGCATCTCTGGGACTGGAAGCCTTATGAGTGATGGGGAGTCTCTCTCTCTCTCTCTCTCTCTCTCTGGCTGAGCAGGCAGGGATAACATTAAAACTGCAACCTTGGTGTCACTCGCAGTGATTTAGGAAGTACGTTCTTATGGACTCTTCATAAATAAATCAGCTAAATTGCTGCCAGTAGCCAGCCAGGCAGATCTAGCCTTGAACAGAGCAGGTTTCTGGTGCTCACCTGGCTGGATGTGGGCAGCTGCTGACAATCGCTCCGGCATCGGAGTTCCTGAGCAGCTTGTGGCTGCTGCTCACCAGCGTCTGCCCTGAAAGGGGACCACCCCCCTTGCCCAAGGAGGGAGGGCAGGGCAGAAATAGCTCATTGCTTAGTCCCTGTGGTGAGGGCCACCTGGGGCAGCTGCCCCTGCTCCAGGTCTTCCTTAGATGGCTGGGGTTGTTTTTGTTTGTTTGTTTTTTGCCTGAATTTCTTCACTTGATAAGTTTTCTCATGGGGGATTCAGTAGCTATGGAGTTCAAAAGCCATGTCTCCATAAGAAAAACCCTCTGAAGTCCAGTCCATCTCAAAGAATAAGTGGATTTTGGAAATGATTAAGGGGCTCTGTGCATCCTCCTCCCCCTTAAAATACTTTGGCTTCTTTATCTTAGTCCCAAAGAATGAGATTTCTGGCTTTACAAGGTAGCAATGAATTGAGTTGAAATGCTGACTTATATTACTGAGTTAATAGGAGATGACAGGCCAAGATTCTCCAAGTTCCTTCTTTCCCCCACAATGTATTCAACAAAAAGTATTTGCTGAGTACTGACCACATGTCAGGAGCTGCAACAGGCTTTGGGGATATAAAGATGGTGTAGTCTCTGCTTTAAAGGATTTTATAGTTTGATGGGGGCCGCACAGACAGACACTGATGAGAGTATACAGGGAGCAGACCTTGTGATAGAGACGAGGTCAAGGGCTCTGGGAACGGGAGTGAGAGCGAAGCACATTGGCTCGGGGGAGGTTCGCTCATCTAGGGCTTCAGGAATGAGCAGGGTTTCACCGGAGGGCAGGGAACGGCCCTCTGGATGAAAGGGGCAGCATGGAGAAAGGACTTGCCGGTGCCGTTAGGGCATCAGGGCTGATCATTCACACATCCGTTCATCCACAGGCAATGACTGCTCAGTCCACGTGGGAGTCCCTGGGCTGAGCACTGTGTCCTTCGAGAACATGAGCTGCCTCAGTTAGGGTCTCTGCCTTTCAGGAATTCAGGGTTCAGATGGGGGGCGGACGAGGCTGGGAGGCTGGGCTGGCGGACTGAGAGCCTCTGGAGCTGGCCCAAGGAGTTCGGGCTTCAGCCAGCAATGCCTCTGCTTATGGTATCTAAGCCAAAGACCGGTCTGTGAATGAAGGATGTTTAGGGTGTTTCTGTTGGTTTTTTTTTTTTTTGCTTTTACAAGCATCATTGCAATCAATAACTTTGTACCTGCGTCATTTCATGCGTGCGAGAGCAGAGCTTTGGAATCAGTTCCTCAAATGGAATCACCAGATCAAAGGGAGTGTGCATTTGTAATTTCAATAAATTTTGCCAAATTCCCTTCCCTAGAGGTTTCTCAGTGCTCACTCCCAGCAGCAGTATACATGACGAGCTTTTCTCCCTGCTCTGCTTCTGATGGGCACACACATGCACACACACAGGCGATGAAACAAGTCTGTCACTGTACTTTCCAACAACTGTCAGGCCCGTGGGGACACACAGGGTCAAGTCCCAGCTCTCTCTAATGCATGAGTTTGAGATGGATGACATTCTCTCTCGGGCAGATCCAAGGACACCTCCTATGGTTCACCTGAGTTCAGACTTGTGTCCCATAGGGACCCAGAGCTAAGCATTGTGAGAAGTCATTGGACTGCAGGCTGTTGGACAAAAAGCTTCAGAGTGTCCCCATATGCAACCACTACCTGGGACTCTTAATAACTCACAGTGGAGGGATCACTGGTGAAGTCTTAAAGTTTCCCTGATTCATTTTCTCATGTTTTCAGTGTGTGGTGACATTTCCTGGGGAAAAGATGGCTCATTTGTCCTAAACTTTTGATCTTGGAGTGTGCAGCCCTATTTAATCAGCCTACTACATCAATAAGAGTTTATGGATATTGTCATTTTCATGCACTAGTAAAAAGCTAGAAGCAAGTGATTATGTGGACACGTTACAAGAACTTCAAACTTAAATCTGTGTCTTTCAGCAACTCCTTCTCCCCTACATACACATGTAAATGGAAGAAGAGGGCAGAAAGTTGTGCTGTGGGGGCACAAATGCCATGCACATGAACTAAAAGATAACGAAGTTCGGCCCAACTATCTCAGTCATGGTCTCCCTGCTCCCTCTGACTACCTGGAGGTAAGCCCTGGCAGCAGGCTGCCCATATTAAGGATGGCGGTGCTCTCAAAGGCTTGCGAGGAACAACGTGGCATCTTTTCGCAAAAATATCAAGAGCAAGTTGCACAGTTGATTTGTAGCCTCTGTGTTAAACAGATACTTATTTTTATGGGATTTAAAATAATCAAGCAACTAAGGAACTTGCATCTATTAAGGACCTTGTTCTTCTGAGGTTCTCTTCCAGGCAGAGTAGAATATACTTAGTAAGTATGTAAGGAATAAACAAATAAAGAGTCACGGTCCCAACTTTTTAAATAACTAGAAAGGAGAGAGAAGAAAGGTGAACATACGTGACCAACTCAGTGGCTACATGAAAGTTAACGGTATGAGGTTGGAAGTACGTGAAAGTCTGTTCAGTGCCATGCAGTTGGGCCTGAGTGACTTAAAGATCTCAGAACTAATAAGATCAGAGTTTCCTACTTGAAAGTTACAGGGGTGTCCAACCTGCGGCCCACAGGCTGCATCCAGCCCAGGATGGCTGTGAGTGTGGCCCAACTCAAAATCGTAAATTTACTGAAAACATTGAGATTTGTGTGTGATTGCATGTTGCAATGTATTTAATGTGTGGCCCAAGACAGCTCTTCTTCCAGTGTGGTGCATAGACACCAGAAGGTTGGGCACCCCTGGATACAAAGTAACCTATGTTCAAGAGCTAATACACCCCTTTCAGTGTCACCCCATCTTATCACCCCCCTGAAAGATGATAGTTTACACTTCTTGTCTCCTGGAATAATGTCATCCTTCCCCCACCCCTGCCCATGTTTGAATCTGACTCATTCACTAAGCTTCAGATCAAATGCCATCCCTTGAGCCTCACCTGGAAATATCAGCATGTTCTGGTTGCCCCAGAGAACTTTGGGATTCAGGAGAGTCCCTGATAATAAACCAAGGTAACTCATGCTGACTTGGGCAGAGATGACACTATTTGCAGTAGGTATATTGATATTTAGACACCTCACGTGATCAACACAGTGATGGAACAATATTGACATTATTTATAGTATAACCTAAAGGTGATGGATGGAAGGGGGAGAGGTAGGGATGATATGATTGGTCAGACATGGGCAGGTCAAGGGGAACTTGTCGATGGTTGGTCAGTAAAGCCTCGTGAGTGCAGGGAATCGCTGTACAATTGGCGTATATGGTGCCCTCCATGGCACTTGGCATGTAGCAGGCTTTTACAAAAATGTGGACTTACTTCTTTTATCCATTCCCTCTCGGTGAGAGGATGGTCTTCAAAATGTAAGCCCCCTGAGGAAAAGGACCGCATCTCTCTCGTTCCCCCGCCCCTTGCAGAGTGCCTAGGTTAATTCGTCCTCCATAAACATTTGTTGAATGAGTGGCTGCATTGAGTGCAGAAAGCGTGGGTCTTGGCATCTGACCATCCTGTGCTTAAATCCCAACTCAGGCACTGACTAGCTGTGTTCTCCTGCAAACAAGGGAGCTGGACGAACTCAGCTTCACAGTTTAGTACTGGACACATTTAAAAAATGATGGCTGTTATTGACCCATCAAGTAATTATCAAACCAGAACATGTGCAAAGAACAACAGAAGCAACTCCTTTTGACAACATAGAACCATCTGTTCTTGTGCTTTGGTCGCATGAACCAGGCTGTGGGTTCATTATTCATCCATTTACCCAACAACAATTTATTGAGCTCTTACTATGTGTCAGGTCCTGTTCTAAGAACAATGGGAAGCCAAATGTGTTACAAAGATCCCTCTACTTTTCTGTGTGGCAGTGGATTAGAGGCTGGTGAGATGAAATGCTGGAGAATAGGAGAACATGTGTTACACTCGTCTTGATGGAGAAGAAAGCAGCTTAAGTGGAGTGGAGGCAGGGAAGACGGTGAGGAGGTTTGGACCATACCTTGGAGGCCGCACAAAGAGGGCTTGATGACGGGTTAGATGGGGTGGGAGTGGAGGAAAGGAAGGCAGAGGTTTAAGGCTCAAGCAATGTGCTGAGAGGAGCTGCTGTTTCCTGATCAGGTCGGGGAAGAAGGGACTCGGAAAGGAAGTTTGAAAATCGCAACTTAGATACAATATTTTTGAGGTTCCTGCTGGATACAAGGTGGGGTTCAGTAAAGTGATCAAAGGTGCACACGTCCAATTAAAAGTTGGTGTAGAAGGTACTTAAAGACGTGATGAGGCAGGTGCTTAACGATGAGGATGATGAGATCCCCTTAAAGGAGAAAAGAGAAGAAGGCGAAGGACGGACTGTGTGTGGGGGGCTCCTACAGTTAGAGGCTGGGTGGAGAAGGAGCCCCCCATGAGGGCTCATGAAATGTGTGGGAGAAAAGGGTTTCCAGCAGGAGTGACCTCTCTGTCGGCTGCTGCTGGGAGGGCTGAGTAAGCGGAGAACAAAGACGGGGATCCCTGAATCTGGCATCGCGGAGGTCGTTTGTGATGGGGAAAAGGCAGCTGCAATTCAATGGAGGGTGTGGGCATCCCCAGGGAATGGGTGGCCGGCCAACGGGAAGTGTGAAAATGGAGACCACATGGACCGTTCTCTCAAGAGGTTTGCTGTGAAATTTAGCAGTGGCAGGGCCTGTAGTTCAAAGTGGATGCGGGGTTTGGGCTGTGTTGTCTTTTCTATTGGGAAACCCTAAAGCATGCCTGCAGGGTGATAGGAAGCATGAAGAAGAGGGAGAGAAGGTAGCAGCAGGGGCAAAGTCCCTGAGAAGGTGAGAAGGTGAGAAGGTGAGAGGGCGAGGGACCAACCCACAGAGGCAGTGCTGTGTTTGAGAGGCTCTTCCAGCAGATGGAGAGCCTAGACGGTGCCCGCTTTGTGGCATTCTGGGCAAGCAGGAGAGTGCAAGTGACTTGAGGGAAGTGACATCTATGTGCCAGGTCCATAGATTTCTTGAATCATTTTCTTTAAACAAACATGTGATCCTGTAAGTCGAGGTCAGCCACCTCCTACTGTCAGATATAACCAGGAGAGCTGATGCGCCTAGGCTTGAGCCATAGGGCAGGAAGAGGGACAGCTTCCAAGAGGGAAGAATGGAAAGGGAGAAGGAAGACAGAGTGTGGGAGCGAGGAAAGAAAGTGGAAAGAGAGAAGGAGGTGAGTGGTTGTGTCAGAAGCAGCCCAGGGACACATGTGACTCTGCCTTTAAGTAAGGCAGCAAGTAAGTAAGTGGCCAACAGACAAACTAAGTAACAGTTAAGGACAAGAGGCGCAGTGAGTCACAGGAAACCGCTGTAACCAGTGCAGGTAGAGTACACAGCCCAGCTCGGCTCCGGCTGGTGGGAAAGGAAGTGCATTGAGAGGGGCCTGGCTATAATTAGCACCCACCCTAGAAAGCTGCCTGCCCTGAGGTCTGGGAGTTCAGAGCCCACCTCGGAAACAGGGGGTGCAAACGGCCTGTGGAAACTCCAGCAGTGGGAGGTTGGCGTGTGAAGTCAGTGTCCGCGCTGCCTGGCTCTAAGCACACAGCCTGCGCGGCTCTGGGAGCCAGCGTGGCTAATGTTAGAATGAGGGCTTCTAGAATTCCTGGACTATCACTTATCTGTCTGGGCACACGTCCTTCACGGCTGGCTTTCCCTGGCTCCAGGGCAGCCCCAGCCCGGGGGAGTGGCACTGCCTTGGCAGACAGGGGCTTGGCCTTGGCAGACACCAAGGGCAGCGCTTTCCCAAGGCCGCGTCTCCTTGGAGAGTGTCCGATGCCTTGGCACAGCCGTCCTGCTCTCCCTGGCGCAGGCCATCTTTGGCTTTGCTGTTCACTGCCCACATGCGGACATCTTTTATAAAACCTTTGCGGTGAAACAGGGTGGAAACCCTTCCACAGGGGCCACAAAAGATCCCCCTGCTGCTACTTCTCCGTTAGGCATTGAACCTCAGCAGGGGGGCGGCCTGGGTATCACCCTCCCAGGCTCAGGAAGCCGGGCTCCCAGGCCGGAGGGGTGGCGTTCTGGCCTCCCCACTCTCTCCACCTGTCTAATCCTCAGAAAGTTCTTCCTTATGCAGATGCCCCATGAATGTCCTTGTAACTCTCTATCTCTGGGCTTGGCTTTTCTCTCTGGACATCCCAGAATTAGCTGCCTCCCCTCTTCCAAATAAGAGCCATCCTTTATATTTGTGAAACATCATTATTTCCTGCCTGTTTTCTCTTTTCCCAGCTGATCGTCCCCAGTTACTGTGAGCACTCATTAATTCGCTAAATATCCGTTTCTCGCCAGCTGAGTGCCTTCTTTGGCACTGGGTGCTGGGTGCTGGGTGTTGGGATGTGTCCATTCATAAGGTGTGGCCCTGGGAACTGGAGAAATGCACATTTTTGTTTAGAGGAACACGAGTGGACAAAACAGGAATGTCATGAAATGAGACTATGAGGCGAGAAGAACCATAATGAGAGAGGAAAAGTTTCTGTGGTGGTAAGGTTTGCCACGGACGGTGCCAAGTGTGCCATGCACCAGATCTTAGAGTTCACGGCCTCATCACCCACGTACAGACAGGTCAAGCACCCTGCCAGCCTCGCAGGGCTGTTTAAGGTGGCTGCCAGCATCACGCGAAGGGCCGTTCCAGGATTTCAAACCACTGAGTCAAATGCAAAGTTTTACCCTCAAGTTCACATGCCAAGAGCAGGGGTTTGAACTCGGGCCATCTGGCTGCAGAGCGCGTCTGTTTGACCGTGATGCCAGCTTGCTTTCCTGGAGGGCTGTGGGAATAATGAGAAAGCAAGGAGGTAGGGGCATCCTTAGCAACCTGCGCCTGAGCGGTGTTTGCAGAGGCCGCCCCAGCAGGAAGCACGCTGTGCTGGCTCTGGCCCTGCTGCGGTTCTTGGCACGGGCCCTTCGGTTTCATGTTCCTGACACCTCCGCTGCTCTGAATACACACTTTCTTCCAGCTTTCTCCTCTCGCGGTAATGGAATCTATCCTGCAACAGCGAGGCCGCTCCTCGTACTCCCAACAAAGGCCCATTCTTAGAAGAATCACCTTCCAAAGCCATCCTGGAGCTTTTGCACGAAATCCTGCCACTTGGAGGCCGGCAGCTGTCCCTGAGAGGAAGGGTAGAGCTTTCCACTGTCATCCGACAGCCTCACGCAAACTTCTCGAGAGGACAGGGATGTCCTAGGTATTTCTGTGACCTAACTGCTTAACACCTGTGTGTGGTGCCCGCTGGGAGGGGCACCGGGAGGGAAGCTAATTGCTTCCCTGCCAGCCCCTCAGCACGTCATTGTTGGCAGGTCCCGTCCAGGCTCTGCAGGCCCGAGCAGCCCAGCGGACACCGCATTCTGTCGCCGTCCCTGGCTGCACGCAGCTCTCTGAAGGTTGCGTATTTCAGTACGGGGTTGTGTGTCTGCTTATTATTCCATTCTGGATGGCGGTGTGACCCGCACTGAGCATGACAGGAAGGAATAATTACTATTATTATCATCATTTTGAACACCAATTGGGCACCAGCAGGTGCAGTCAGAGAACAGAATCAGACCTACCCACCAGCCCTTCATGATGGCCCCATTGGCTCTCCATGTAAATTAAACGGAGATTTGTCGTCCGCGGGAGGTAGGAATGCTGACGCTGGGGCGTGCTTGGCACGAGACAGCGTCATTTGCTTCTCTCTGTTCTGCGAGGCAGGTATTAGTCCTTGTACTGCCTCCCTCTGATTTTTTAATAAAAACCTATAACAATAATAACGATATTATGCAGAATTTGGACCTCTCAGGCAACATTTCTACAATGACTTCAAAACTCTGGGAAAAGCAAGATTTCATTAAATTGGAAAATTGCCATGATGTTCTTGGGGAAGGCTGGGCTTTGAGGGTGGGGGTGGGGGTTGGGTGGGGTGGAGAGGGCGGGGGAGCAGGTCAGAGGCTTCCTGCCCTGAATTTCTTTGCGTGCTTGCTCCAGAGCGAGTGTGCAGTCCCTGTGTGGCACGCGTCCTCTGTCAGACGGTGTTTGTGTCTCCCTCTGTTCCAGTCTCCTCTCTGGGGACTGTGCCCCCCACGGCCAGCTCTAGGTCTAGAGGAATGTTCCTGAACGAGCAGTTTCATCCAGGTCGTCCCCTTCCTTGGCACCCTTTACTGCTTCCCTTCCGGGCTGCCACCTCAGAGCTGAACTCGGTCAACTCTTCTAGCTCTTAGGGACAGGCTTCCCGACCCTTCGGCCTCATGTTGATTCTCTGGTGGCAAAGCCTGGATTTTGTCGTCAGCTCACAAGCTCATCTTGCTTCCTTCTGCTCTGGGTCCCTGGTCAAGTTCCTTCCCTCACCGGCCCTCATCTTCTTCCCCTCCACTCATTTACGGCCTGCTCCCCCCGCCCCGCCCCCCCGCCCCGAGGGTCCTGGCCCGAGGGCACCTGCCCCCCAGCCGCACTCCTTCAGACTTTGCAGGATTTGAATTGTATTCGGGGGCCTATGTCTCCCAAACTCCAGGAGACATAGTACAAGCTCTTGAGTTATTCTTTAAAGCGTCTCTTCCTTTTCAGCTTGGGCAGCCCCACCCCCTTTTCCAGCCTGTCTGTGTGTATCCGTGTGAATGCCCAGTGCACCAGCTGCAATACTATCCAAGGAAATTATACCTCCAACAGATTCTTTTTTCTTTTCTTTTAATGTATTTAGTTATGTACTTATCTATTTTTCCATCACCATTTATTCCCCTTGTAACTTTTCCACCTCCACCTCCCCCCTCCTCCTGCCCCCTGCCCCAAGTTACCACACTATTGTTCAAGTCCGCAAGTTCTCTCTCCCCCCCCCCCCCCCCCTCTCTCTCTCTCTCTCTTTACTTCTTGGCTCAATTCCTTCCACACCCCCACAACCCTCCACACAGCCCTTCCTGGAGCTGTCAGCCTGCTTTCCCTCTGCAAGCCTGTCTCTGTTTTGCTTGTTCGTCCAGTTTGTTCATTAGATTCCACATAAGAGTGCAATCATGTGGTACTTGTCTTTCTCCGACTGGCTTATTTCACTTAGCATAATCCATCCAAGGGTATAATTTTCTTTTTTTTTTATGGCCAAGTAGTAAACAGTTGCGGTACATTTACACAACGGATTACTACTCCCCCAACAGATTTTTTAGTGCCAGATAGCAACAGACCTGGTTTTTTTTTCAGTTCCTTTGCAAGTCTTGCCTAGATGGTCTAGCATCTTGTTTGAGAATGCTGAAGCCCTTGGCCTATGTTAAAATGCCAGCACAACAGGGCAAGGGAACGTGACCATTTCTCTGGGTCAGGAAATCTGTGGCTTCTAGGTTTGGCATTGTCTAGCTGTGTGACGTCAAGGACGTCATTTAACCTTTCGGAGCTTTAGTTAAGCATATGTATGTACATGTTTGGAATTCTGATGGATTCTTCCAGCTCAAAAATAATTTTTTCCTGTGTTTAAACCCGTATCCTGCTAATGAGGGGGGTGTACATCTCCTGAGTCACAGAGATTCACTTTGGGGCCTTGTGGTAGGATGAAAACGGCCCTCCAAAGATGTCTCTATCCTAATCCCCGTGAATGCATTAATTTAGATAGCAAAAGAGACTTTGCAAATGTGACTAAATTAAGGGTCTTGAGATGGGGGAGTGGCTTGGATTATCCAGCTGGGCCAAGTAGATCACAAAGGTACTTTTTAAAAAAAAAATTTATTTATTTATTTATTTATTTTTAAGAGAGGAAAGGGAGGGAGAGAGAGAGAGAAACATCAATGTGCGGTTGCCCGGGGGTTATGGCCTGCAACCCAGGCAATGTACCTGGCTGGGAATCGAACCTGGGACACTTGGGTTCACCAGCCCACGCTCACAAAGGTCCTTTATAGAGGGAGGGGAGCTGGAGGGCCAAAGACAGAAGGAGATTGACGTGGAAGCGGGGAAGCACCATATGAAGAAGGGCTGGGGCCCCAAGAAATGGGAGGGGCCTCTAGAAGCTAGAAAAGGCGAGGGAATGGATTCCCGCCAACACCCCCAGGAGGATGCAGGCCTACTGACACCTGGATTTTAGACAGCTGACTTCCAGAGTGATAAGTAATACATTCTTGTCGTTTAAGCCTTTAAGTTGTGGTAATTTGTTCCTGGAGCATCAGGAACTTAGTCTAGACTCAATGAGAAAGACCCTGTGGGGTGTCTTTAGATTGACCGACCCCCTGGTTCAGGATGGCTCTGCTGATGCCTCAGGTCCCGGGCCCATGCCCTATTCCAGCTGACACTTTCCTTCCAACTTAAACCTAGGAGGGTCTTAAACAGAGGCTTACACCAACACACATTTATCTTATAATTTTGTCTCGAGGCATTCTCTACACTGTTCTGCAGGTGGCTTCGTGTGGGTGCCAGAGGATATGGAGATGCTTTCAACAGAGCAGCTCATCAAACCACCCCCGGGCACACAGGCATACATGGGGAGCCTGTTAGCCTGACGTTCTCCCCAAATTCTCCACGACCGGCCCTGGACTAGTCCTCATTCAGCACCATGTCCTCTGTAGGAAGAGAGAGAGGAGGCATTGGAGGAACTGCTGGCCCAACTGGATTCTTACCAAAGAGGGTGCTCGTTAGTGAACTAGCAGGAAACCTTGGGGGAAAATGACACTGCGAACTGCCAAATGATGGACTTTTGGGTGGGCTGGGCACACACCCTAGACTTTTGAGAAGCAGGGTTCAAGAGGAAGGGCAAAAATATGCACAAGACCTGAGGCTCTAAAAGGGAAGCAGTACAAGTTGATTGTCAAAAGCCAGGAGGTTCCTTAGGTATCCAACTGCTGCCCGCAGACTTTGTGCTGCTTTATTTCTGCACGTTCCTGATGTTCACATACTGAAGGTACAGAGAAGAGAGCAAGGACGGCCTGTAATCCCACAGCAAGATAACTGAGCTCCTCTTCTTCGCCCATTGAGGCTCTCCTAGTGTCTTGTATTCTTCTGGAAAAGAAAATTTACATGTGGAACAATTGCTTCCTCCTTCTCCAAGTACACTGTTCTACACTTTGCCTTAAAAATGTTAATCATATATATTAGAGATCTTTTCATGTTAACAGCCATAGAACTGCCTCATTATTGTTAATGGTTGTATAGCTTTCCTTCCTATCTTTTACTGTCCTATAGGTATTTTAAAACCATTGGTGTTATTTATATTTGTTTTGCTGTTGCTGGCAATGATGCAATAAGCAATGTTGTACACATATAGTTTCCATATACTTTCAGGTATATCCATAAGGTCCTATAGACAGGGTTACTCAATCAGAACATACATGTATTTTAGTATTGCTCAGTGCTTCCAATATACTTTATACTCACACAAGCAGACATGAAAATGCTTGTTCTTCTACATTATTGAAGACTAGCTTTTAGCATTAAAAAAACTGCCAATCTAATAGGAGAAAAAATCATACTGTTGTTTTGATGTGCATTTATTCATTAACAAGCTGAAACATGATTTCAAAAGTTTGTTCATCATTCTTTTTTTTGTTTTTATGAACTCCTCCTTATGTCCTTTGTTTCATCTTAATATGTTGCTTAACTTTTATTATTGATTTGAATTATATTTAGAAATTAAAGAAAATTGTCCTTTGTTCTTTATATGTTGCAAATATTTTTCCAGTTTGTGATCTGTCCTCTAATTTTGCTTATGCCTTTTTGTTTTGTCACAGTCATTTAAAAAATATGTAGTCAGGCTCATTGTGCTTTTCTTTTAGGTCCTCAGGTTCATGACTTTAAAAATCTAAATGGGGTTTCTAGATTGGTAGATTAATGAAATGACACAAAACAGTTTTATAAGGACTTTATCCATGTGTTTTGTAAAATTTCCCATGATATCCTTGTGGACAAAATGGAGAAACAAGAGTTGGGTGTTGATAGACATCGAAGTGCCTCTATAGTTTATTTAGTGAATGTCCATGAGGAGTGCTGATGCCAACATGCCCATGCCAACAGAATTCCCGTGGCCTTGGTGAAGACAGGAGACATAACTCTCATTTTGTTTTCAGACAGAAGAAAGGTCAAGATAGGATATTTAATTCCCTGGAAAACAAACATCAAGGTTGAAGAAGGTCTTGACAGGCCAGAAGAATGAGTGTAAAACCAAGAAGACAAATTTAAGAGAGAAAAAATCAAAGGTTTGTATTTTTCTAAAAGTTCAAGTATACAGGAACAGAGGGGAAGGCGTGGGTACCAGATACTCATGTAAATAGTATCACAACCATACAATTTAGTGTGAGTTAATGGTGTAAATACCAAGAAAGTCAGTGTGGTCTTAGGTCCTTTTTGGACTACTCAACATTTAAGAAAAATTTTTATTTTGAAATAATTAGAGAAATTTGCAAAAGGAGCATAGAAAGGTGTCATGTACCCTCTCCTTGAGACTTTTCCCAGTGGTGACCTCCTACATAACTACAGGGCGACACTGAAACCAGAAAACTGACGTCTGCTCACTCTGCACACCTGTATTTCACCAGTTTTACATTCATGTACGTGTGTGGCATTCCATGAGCTCTTATCACCTGTATAGATTCATATATTCTTTATAGTTTTTAATTGGTAAGTGAAGTAAAACTAGACTTACCTGTAGAAAAAAGTTCTTCCTCTATTTCAGACTAATCAACTCTGGAAGTTCACACATGTGATGTTCCCTGGGTTAGCATGTAGACACGGGGTGAACTTGCACAAAGTAGCGTGTACTTTGATTGTGTTGTGTTTATACTCCTAGGATGACATCAAGATGTATGCTGAATTGAAGGCAAATGGGACTTGGAGCAATAATTTTCAAAGGCCCCGTGGAGGCCTGTTGTGCAACAAATGTGTTAGGGCTATTCTGCGTCACTCCAGTGGTGGCTGAGAGAGACTGGAGGCAGTTACAAGGAATTGACTTCTTGAAACTTTGACTCAGGGAAATTGTTTCTAACAAGACAAGCTGTAAAACAGGAGGCAGGAATTATTGGAACAAAGGCAGAGTGACCACATTTCAAGAGGGATGTAGAAGGGGTTCTTAAATTAAGTCTGGATGACAAGACCACTGAAAGAATCAACTCAAAAAATCTAGGATTCTAGGCTGATGAATAGGATCGAGGGCCTGGAATATTTGAGAGGATGGGTTTTCCTGTGTAGCCCAGGATGGGAAAGGCAGTGGAGGAGGAGGGAAGGGAGAGAGAAGAGAGAGAAGGAGGTGTGGGTGGCCCTAGTGGCACACACTTGTAGTGAAAAGAGAAGCAAACGCAGTTATGAAGATATACCTTTAAAAGCTTTCTCTGTCAAACTTTTCCTATCAGCTTTGTAAACAGCAATAATTGTGTGCAGCTGTGGTGCCTATTAATTTTGAAGATAAAGATGGAGGTTTAATAGATATTTTTGTTACTCCTTGTCATTCTCTCTTTGCCTTTTTCTCTTTTCTAAGTAGAAGATACATGTTTTGCTCTAAGAATACTGTATCTAGTAGACTCCTGATACTGTTTTGAATGCTTCTTCCTAATCTAACTTGAACAGACTGAGATTTTAAAAAATATTTTATTTATTTATTTTAGAGAGGGAAGGGAAGGAGAAAGAGAGAGAGAGAGAGAAACATCAATGTGTGGTTGCTGGGGGCCGTGGCCTGCAACCCAGGCATGTGCCCTGACTGGGAATCGAACCTGCAATGCTTTGGTTCGCAGCCCATGCTCAATCCACTGAGCTACGCCAGCCAGGTGAACAGACCTAGATTTTTAGCTGGCGAGTTTATAGTTCTTTATGTCACACACTGTTGTTGCCAGTAAGGATCCAAGGAGATGGAGGAGGATGTGACTTGAGGTGGCTGCTGTCATTCTCTGAGGCCTGCTATGAGAGGAGTCTGTGTAAGAGTGGAAGCCTGTCCCGTGGAGCTGTAAAGGAGAACACATGCTCTAGAAGCATTCTGAGTAAGAGAAAAGTTTTCCAGTGTATCAGTTTGAATTTTATACACTTGAGTATGAGAGAACACCCAAATTCAGCGACTTCAACAAATGAAGACTGATTTATTTTTCATGTAAGAAGAAGTTGTGAGATAGCAATTGCCAGCTTTATTTCACTGGCTCTATCATGTTAGGCCAGTGTCTCTTTGATTTTCTGGGCTTTTCCCTCATGATCTCAAGAGGGCTGCTGCAGCTCCAGCCAGCAGGTTAGTATTCGAGGAAGGAAGGAAGGAAGGAAGAAAAAGAAGGTAGTGGAAAGGAGGAAAGGGAAAGAGAAATGGTTGACATTGACCTTTATGAAGAAATGTAAAGCCTTCCTAAAGCTTCCCCTCATGTTTCACTGGCCAGAATGTTCCCTTTTGCCCATAATCTTGGGTCACATAAATTGACTGAGACATTTGTACAATGCTTTAGTATGAGAGGAACCAAGAGAGGGAGTTTTCTACAATGTGCAAATGATGTAAGGACATTAACCTGTGAGGATGTGCTGTAGATCTCAGAGTTAACTTGACATTTATTTGTAGATCCCTGCCTGTTCCCCCACCCCCACATGCCCCCATATACTTGGGATTAAGAGAAAAGAGGTAGAGGGATAAGGATTTTGATAACTCTCCACTGAACTGAAATCACCTATAAGATAAGATCCAAAATTGATCATAAAAACTTTTGTGATTTTGCTGCAGCCATTCTCTGGAAAAAATGGCAACTTAGAGCAGTTTCTTCATAGTCTCTGTTTCATATTGTAAACAGAGCGAGGTGATGTTCTGGGCTGTTGCATTCTGGAGCTCAAGTAGGTTTCAGAAGACCATCCCTCTCCATTTGAGTGTTGTGTTTCTGTAATTGAGACCAGAGCTTGACTCCTTGTGTCCACAGTACTACTAAATTGAATTAGGGATTTCTTGGAAAGAACAATGAAAGCCCAAATTGTGTTATTATGCTATTGACTTAATATGTATGAGCATTCAGATCATTTAAGTGGTAATATAAAACAGGCACTACATTCTTAGGCTTGAAGCACTGGTTTTAGAGAATGTGTCTGTTGCCATAACTCTGATTGTTTAAGGGAACTTTGAGCACTGGAAGAGGGAGGTTTGAATTAGCATCCTTTTATACAAGAGGCCATCAAGGGTCATGAGGGTTAAGGAACCAGCCTAAAGTTTCTCAAGCACAGTTGAGACTCAAGTAAATCTTGTTTGATCCATGCATCTTCCTCTTCATAAGGAGGGCACCCTAAACTACTGCTCAGCTCCACAGAGAGTAAAATAGGGTGTATGCAGGTGCAGAAATGAGGCCCAGACTGAAAAGATTGTTCCTTGGGCCCCAGGTCATACGGTTGGGTGTTGGTGCCCTGCCTCGTGATTTAGAGTGTGTGTTAGAGTGATGTCGAAGAGGACCCATGAATTCAGTCTTTCTGTGGGTGTGGATGCTGCCTGCCTGCCTGTCGCTGTGCTCCAACACACAGGGGACCTGGCCTCAGATGTTCGTCCTTCCAGATGCCCACCTGGTCCTGAAGCCACACTCCTGTGGGCCTGGCATGCCCTTATACTGTGGCCACCACTACACACCTGGCCACTAGGGGCGCACTGGCCCCTACCATCCCCTTCTTCCTCAGCTGGCCAACCCCTCCCTCAGGGGAGACTGAACAGTTTCCAAAGAACCTGTAGTCAGGGGAAAGGATTTTTTAAAAAGATGAAAGGTATAGAAAGAGTTGCATTTAGCAGGAGCATTTCTGGCCACAGATGGACTTGGCTGGCACAGCTCATTTTTCTTCATGTCTGTCCTGTCTAAGGGATGCTACTCAGCCTACCCTTGGACGTGTCTCCCTTCCCTTCTCGGTGTGGGGGGTCCCACCCCTCCAGCTCCAGGTGCCAGAGTGAGTGTGTATGCATTCACTTCACATTCAAAGGCTTTTCTTCATGGATGGCAAAGGCTGGTTTTCTCATGTGTATGTATATTTATTGCCATGACTTTGAGTGGATATTAACAGTACTGGTAAAATAACAATAAGCAGAAAGGTTTCATTCACATTCTGTCTTCATCTCCAACTCTCTAGTATCAGGCTTGGCACTGCTCAGAACAAACCATTATATATTACGTGTACACATATACGTGTATATACCCACATACATGTGTACTTAGACTTTATGCATATACATACATGTCTCTATGTTTTGGATATAGTTGCTTAGAGTGCTGCATTAATAGACTGAGCTTTTATTTATCCATATGTTTTAACAATTTAGCCATAACTATCATAAGCCATAAATATGGACATATGTTTAGACACAGTAATTCCTCCTTAAGAAATGATACCAAAGAAATTCTGTATAATAATGATAAAGTTATAAATACATCGATATTTTAAAACATACAGGGTATGCTTACTTACAGTTTACAAGGCCTTTTCACATACATCTCATTTAATCTTCAAAACAACCCCCAGAGAGGTGGTTTTATTGTTCCTTTCTTAAAAAAAGATTTTATTTATTTATTTTTAGGAAGACAGGAAGGGAGGGAGAAATAGAGGGAAAGAAACATTGTTGTGTGAGAGAAACATTTGTTGCCTCTCATTTGCACCCCAAATGGGGACTGGGTTGCACCCAGGCATGTGCCCTTACTGGGAATCCAACTGGTTACCTTTTGCTGGTCCTTCTTATTTTATAAAAGAGGGAACAGGCTTAGAGAGGTGGTGTTTTGTTGTTTTTTTTGAAAGGTTGCATAGTTGATTGAGTGGTAGAATTTAGAAAGTTTTGCTTAGTTTAAAAAGCAGGGCCACCCAACCAAGAAACATAGGTCTTTGGTGAAAAAGAGCCACAACAAAGCACTCGAATGTGTACGTACTTTGAAAGTGGAAATGGGAAAGCCAGGTCTTCGGGCTCCAAGTTCACTGTTCTCTTTCCCACACAATCCTGATCCCCTGGGAGCGTAGTTCACGGACATCAGGGAGGCCTTACACGCTGTAATCAGAGACTGGGAAACAGGATGGAAAGTGTTTGTGTCACAGTTTAAGTTACCATAGGAAACAAGAAGGCTCTATCCACAGTGTAAATACAAATGTGTAATGTGTGTCTATGTAAAAATGCACGTCGGAAGGGACCATGGAAAAATAAAGAGGCTGCTGTGCAGGGTGGGTCTGAGGACGCTGCCATCATGCTGGCTCCTCTGCATGTTGTGCGATGGGAGCTGTAACTAAATTTTCACGTTTCTTCTTTAACACAGATAGAATTAATAATGCATTTAAAACACCCAACTATGAATAAAAATGAACATTATTGAGTGCCAGTGCTAGGCTAAGTGCTTTTCACACCTAATTCCACCTAATTATAACCCCACGAGGTACAGATGATTATAATGTCCACTCTGTAGACGAGAACCTCGGGCCATGGGATGATTAGGTAACCTCTCAAAGGTATAAAGCTGGAAGTCAAGATGAAGGTACTTGGGTTTACGCTCTGTTTCCTTCAACCTGAAATACTGACAACGCTTCAACGTGTATCCTGTAAAGGGGACAGTAGGTCATTAAATCACCCAACTCATCTTATGTGTTGATGTGTCTACACAGACTCTTTGGTCTGATCCTTGATGAATTTGAGTTGATTGACAGATATTCACAGAATGTCTAAATATTTAGGATCTCCTTGTGAACCATCCACAAATACTGGATGAAAGGCACCGAGGAAACAGCAATTTACAACCTCCTTTGTACACCAGGGGTTCAGAACAGCAGCGGCTGCTGTGAAGGGCGAGACTGCGTGTGTTGCCAACACTGAGTCCCCTACAGGCTTAATGGCAGCATTGACCAGGATTTTAGCTCTCGTGGTGGTTGGGGCTTTTGATAGTCCATGGGATGCAGAAGTGGGGCTACCTCTTCCGTCCTAAGGAACAGTGTTAGCTTTTTCCTATATCTTCATGAAGACAGCCGATATTTTGGTGTTCATTGCCTGAACTGGTAGGATAAATGCCTCAGTTCTCTACCTGACTTTGTCCAAGTGTTAACTATTTGCCAATAAGAAAACTTGTCTCTCCCAGCAGAAGGGAGCCACTTGAGTCCCTGGGTTCTGATGGGCCTGGGATTTTTCCAGGGGCCATGGAATTCCTCCTGGGACTTGAGTAATCCCTTGTGGAAATGTCCTTTCTTGCTGCAGGTTACAGCATTGCTAGTCTGTGGGAGCGGATTGCTCTTGGAAAGAGAGATTCACACAAGGCTTTGGTGAACCAGACACAAAGCTGTTCTTTCACCAGCCCTCAGGAAAGAGCTGGCCTCCCAGGCACACTCCTTCTCAGGACCTAGTTTCCAGGCTGTCGGCTGCAGGTACCTTATGCCTGACCTTTCCCCTTTCTTCTTTCAAAGCATAGGCTCTTTCAAGGGCTTTGCTGTCCATCTTTTTAATTAGTGTCCTATCTTTCTTGGTTGTGTTTCTTTGCTTTCTACAAGAAGCAAATAGAATCACCCTACTCTGTCTCTGCCCCATTTTGTTCACTGCTTTCGGTTACTTTAAATCTTGAAATGTGTTCTCATTCAAGGGCTTTTATTCTTTGGTGTGAAAACTGGTCCAGTATTACTGCTCCTCACCTGCTATGCATAGCAGTCCTCCTCTGCAAAGCACTTCGCACAGACTAATTAATCCTCTCAGCACCCCTGGTCCTGTGGGGGCAATTGGCTGTTGGCTAAGAACAGGAAGAGGGAAACTGATTCTTACTCTTTTCATAAGTGTCTTCAAACTCCAGGATCGTGTTTCTCATGATTAGCTAGAATGCAGAGTAGGGAACAGAGAAGGGAGAGGAGAGATTTTGGGAGGAAATGCCCCTGCCACCTTCATGAAATTCTCTGTCTTGGACTTTGGTGCAGATTCATGAAAGGACCAACTCTTCGGAGCCAGCTTTGTCTAAGGACTTGAGTATGGGCTCCGTGCTAATCCTAGTTTTCCTTCTGATTTAGAGTCATAGAATGTTAGGGGATTCAGGCCTCAGAGATGTGGTGATTCAACTCCTTACCTTACAGATGTGAAAAATACGGCAGAGAAAGGTTGGATTTTGTCAAGGTCACACAGGGCTCGGTTGGCTTGTTTCTGGGCATGTTCTTGGCTTCTCAGTGAGACAGGATGTCTGTTCACCTTGAACATCTTATGAAAATGCCTTCATTGATTATGTCCCTGGCCGGTGCTGGGCATAGAGATTAGGCTTGTTCAGTGTCTCGATGGTTCCTGAGAGGAGCGGCAGTTACTTGCGGTAGCTGGCCCAGCTGGTGTGTGGAAGAAAGAAGACACACTCCCTGAGCACGTGTAGGGGAAATGGGATCTAGAAGACATCGTTTATCTTCAAAGAGAATCAATAAGCATTTGACTTGAACTAACATTTCATTGCAATGTTCCCTGTAGGAAATTCTGTGATTATAAGTTTTATGGTAACTCCCATTACTAAACCATTTTCGTCCCTCTGCTAGCTCTCTGAAGAGCCACAAACTGGGAGGAAATTTTTGAGGCCGGACCCCACCTGGTAGGGAGTGGATGGCTTGTGGGAGCACGCAGAAGGCAAGAAAACCTCATTAGCTGCCTCAGTTATTGTCAAATGGGAAGAAATTTCTTTTTCCAGTTTGCAAAAGAGTTGAATGTTTCTCTTCTTTTTATTGTGAAATTGTGAAAAATGAGACAGAAGGAAGACCTCATTTTCAAAGCTGGGTAGGATCACTAAGAAATGTTGGGAGAAAAACAATGCTTAGCTGAATTACTCCTAAGGCACTGACAGGGCTGCTCATGATTTCGGCATCTGCCTACCAGTGTTACAGCTTACCTTTCCGTGTGCTTGGGCTTGCTCATTGAGTCCTGGCCATCCTTGGTTCCCGCAGTGGATGAAGGATTTCAAGTCCTGGCATGGTGAAGAGAGACTTGGCACATCTGTGATCATTTCTGAGGTGGAAGACCTAGCCCCAGGGGTTAGGTAGATCGAGCTGGTTTTGTACAGGGTTGATATGGAGCCACAAGCCAACAGGTGACTGATACATTTCGAGGACACACAGTTCTGAAACAGGATTTCCAACACTTAAAACAATCCTTCCTCATCCTGCCTTGAAATGTGTCTTTTATTCCTCACAAGCAGGCTTCTTTCCCCCAAGTCAGTCACATGAGCGTCTTCTCTCTGTGTGTTGTGTTGTGTTTTTGTTTCGACCCCTGATCCCGATTCTCGGAAAGCTTTTAACACTAACCTCAGTTTCTTGGTTTCCTCTCCTCCCCCAGAGCTCCTCCGATTATCTTAGGCTGTAAATAAGTCTTTGTTCTCTAAATTGATTTGCCATCCTACCAGATTAAAACACGTGCTTATACATGATTTATATGGTTTGCAAATTGTTTCAGACATTTCTTGTCTCCGTTACAGGCGTGTTGAGGACAGAGATCATCTCTTCTTATGTATCCAGCATCAGTTTTAGGGAGATTCTAAGATGTAGTACATGCGTAATCAATAGTTGCTGAGTTGTCATATAATATATGTGGGAATGCTTTTTTTCTCCTTATAGAAATTCCCTTTTAGAAACCCACCTTTTTTTGGTGCCTTACACTTATTTGATGCTTAATAAATATTTTAAATAATGATTTACAATCACTTGAGGTTTCAGAGAGGCCCCTTGTCTATAGCTTCCTGCCAAAGGTCCAGGCGCTCAACACCCTTACAGGCACGGGTGCCTCTGCTTCCGAGGAGACCGTTTCCTAGCTGCTGCTAACTGTTTGTAATGGACATAGGTGTGGGGGGTTATTTCTGGATGCTGTTGCTTTTCCTCCGATATCCACGTGTTTTCAAACACCGTTTCTGTGGGAAGTACCCATTGTGCACTTCTCTTCATCCTTCACACGCAATGGCAGGAACTTGAAGAATGGTTTTATTGCTCTATTATGTGCCTCGCTTCCTCGTGCTATTGCTTTTAGAGTTCTCCAGCCTTATTTGGAAATAAGTGGAGATGAAAATATTGAATAAAAGTGTTCACAAGGCACTGACTGTATAACCTATAGCAAGAAGCCCCCACAGCCCTCGCCCCGGTGCTTTGCTTCTTCCCCAGCGCTGTGGGTCTGCAATGCAGTGGCCACGTGGTGCTGTCAGGACAGTCGTCCTGCCCGCTTCCTCTTCCCCACACGGCAGCACGAACTCTCAGCCCGAGAGCCGTGCATCCCAGCTGCCTTGTTGGCCTAGCTGAGCTTTCTTGAAAAATTTTTCTCATTTGAAAAAAAGTTCACCTGTTATTTCCCCAAAGTAATATTATTTCCTAAAGTAACAATAAAGTTATTTTTGAGTTGTATTTTGTTACCAACCTGTAACTAGCTCTTCACTAATAAAATTGTTAAAATATTGTAATTTGCAAAGTTCCTCAGACATACTAAATATTTTGAAATATTTAACTAGGCAACATATTTTATTTGCTTCTTCATTTAAGTGTGTACTCCACATCTACTCTGTGATAGTTGGTGAGACATTTTAAAAAAAGGTGCATCTTATCCTTGCATCCCGGAGGTTTGCAGCCTGGAAGGTGACCGGATTTCAGACCTGACATAGAGGCAGGGGCTGCCCATCTGGGGCCTGGGGCCTCAGAGAAAAGAACCATTTGTTATGATTTTGAATAATCTGAAAGGTATTTCATAAGATGAAACTTTTAAAGGGAAACTTAATGTTTGAGTAGACAAAGAAAGGGAGGTGTAGGAGTCAGGGTAGACTTCTGCAGGCCAGGGAGAGGGCTGGAACAAAGACCGATGGATAAAAGCGCACGGGTAGTTTAGGGAGAGGCAAGCTGGCAGGCTGGGGCAGGGCGTCAGGTGCTGCTGTTTGGGTATGTGGGATAAGAAAACAAAAAAAAAATAAAACAAAACAAAATAAAGAAAACAAAAAAGACACCTTTTTCTAAAATATGAAGCCATACTCATTCCTCTGTTTTATGTCTTGCTGCTAAAATAATTAATGTGGCAATATTATTAACATTGTTTCTTATATGTGGAAAGAAGTGCGGATGCCAGGTCCTGGGGGGAGAAGGTACTTTGGAAACGAGCAGTGGGCCTGGAGTCCTTAAATCATCCGCAGTGGCACCTGGACGGGCCAGGGGAGCTCGGGCTGCAGGTGTCCACTTAATCACTGGAGCTTTCACGTACAGACTGCGCGGAAGGGCACACGCTGCACAACCCGAGTGAGGGGTCCTGAGGTCTCAACTTGCTGTGCGCCTCTGGGGAAGTCATCTCATCTGCCTAGACTTTCACGTTCTCATCTGGAAAATAAAATGGTTAGACAAGAAAGCCTTTAAGGGTTATGAGGCTCACCCTGTGCTTCTCTAGGCCAGGGTTTTGCAAGCTTCCTTGCATACCTGCTTCCTTTGGGAGCCTCACTCCTGAGATTTAGTTTTAGGAGGTAATTGCATTTTCCACTAAGACTCCCCGGATCCCTTCTGTCCCCGCCAAGGATTCATCTACAGGTTGTCCATGATGAGGATATCGGCAGTCTTTCCAGATTGATCCTATTTATGCTAATCTTGCCCTTTCCAACTCTGGAGTACCGATTCCTGGAGGACGGAGACCTATTTTTAAACTTTTCTTGTGGTTCAGCGCTGAGCCTTACAGAATGTTGCCCTTATTCATT
The DNA here is from genome assembly GCF_004126475.2 of Phyllostomus discolor. Taxonomy (NCBI): domain Eukaryota; kingdom Metazoa; phylum Chordata; class Mammalia; order Chiroptera; family Phyllostomidae; genus Phyllostomus; species Phyllostomus discolor. The sequence continues at coordinate 16,312,779 of NC_040911.2, read as the reverse complement.
TCAAGAAATCTTGACTGAGACTTCCTGGGTGCCAGGTAGCAGGGACACAGAGACAAAAATTCCCCTTAAGGAGCACTGTCCGATTGGTAGGACAACCGTGCTGATGAAATAAATACCCGGACATCTAATCCTGTTTAAAAGCTGAAGCCCTGAAGGTTTAGTGATTTCTTTCTACCATCCCATTAAATAACAATTATCCAATATCTCTGAAGGACTAGAAGGTCAGGGAAGGGAAAAAATCATACCAGTCATTGTTAATTTATTAACACCCACAAAGCAAAGGATAATTTCTGAAGTCCTGGCACCAGGGCCCCCTTGATGAGCTGGTCATAGGTTATATGCATGTTCGGTTGATTTCCAAAACTTCACGATGGAGTGGTCTTGTTTCACATCCCCTCTCTACTTCTGTTTCTCCTAAGCTTCCTAATTTTTATCTATGTTCTCTCCTTTCCCACTTCCTCCTTCATTTTTCTACACTTTGACCGACTTTCTTCCCTTGTCCTCTTGCAGGTACCTTTATTAAGGGTTAGCTACGTACCAGGCACAGGGCGTTACTTTACCTCGATCATCATTCGATCCCAATGACAGTGTTTTCATGGAGGAGGAAACGGAAGCCCAGTGATGCTGTCACACAATAAGGTCACATAACAAGGAGGGACCCGGGTCAGTGTGACATATCAAAATCCATCCTATCCATCTTCCTTGCAAAGCAGTTTTCTTTCATTAATTTAATGTGCCTGAAACTTCTTTTCTTACATTGTTTATGCTAATACAGTTGTCCCACTTTTCCCTGTTCACCCCGTTCCACCCAGCCCATCCCCCAGTTCCATAATCAGTCCCCTCACCGTTGCCCATGTCCAGGAGTCCTTCACAAATGTTCTTTGACTGCTCCCTTCACCTTCTTTCAATCAGTCCCCACCTCCCTCTCCCCTCTTCCAGCTGTCAGTCTATTCCATGACTCTATGCCACTGGTTCTATTTTGTTCATTAGATTTCTCTTATAAGTGAGATCTCATGGTATTTGTGTTTCACCACCTGGCTTATTTCACTCAGCATAATAGTCTCCAGTTCCACCCTCGCTGTTGCAAATGGTAGGAGCTCCTTCTTTCTTTCTGAGGTGTACTATTCCACTGTGCTAAGTTATATCATGACCCACAAACGTGTTCAGTATTTACTGTGTGTGGGCACTAGACTAGGTACTAATGCAAAACTAAATGAGGCACAGTCCTTGTCTTCAAAGACTTCAATTTCTTACCCAACAAGAAACTGGGGAGAGTGGAACTTTTCTAATAAATTTGAATTGCAAAGAAAAGTGTTGATTGCATCCCTTTGTTAGTGAAAATAAGAAATTCAGATTTATAATGGTCAGTTTTCCACTACTGGTAATGTTTTGACTATTAGGAATAAAGCTGTTATGAACATGTATGTAAAAGCCTTTGTGTGGACAATATATTGTCATTTCTTGTGAGTAAATACCTTGGAATAGAATTGTTAAATTACATGATATTTGTATGTTGATTTTTTATTTTTACTCTTTTATTTTCTAAGATTTTTAAACTGTTTTTCTATCATGGTTGTCACCATTCTCCCTCCCCCTTTGCCCTCCTTTGCCTACCCCATCCCCCAATCCCATAGTCAATCCCACAGTCAAATAATAATAACAAGTTCAAACAAAAATTTGGACATATGAATTGGCTACTGGAACTTTCTGGTGGTAGACATTAGCGTCTCTTGTTCTTTGACTGACTGTGGCTCTAACCCAGCTTTCTGTAAGGAAATGCTTCTCAGACTGCAGTATGAATTCGAACTACCTGGATACCTTTACAAAATGCAGATTTTGATTCAGTAGGTCTAGAGTGGGACCTGAGAGTCTGCAAGTCCAATGCTGTCAGTCAGGGACCATACTTACAGTAGCAAGGCTCTAAGACACATTATTATCATTGTTTTTTACATTTGAAATCATCTATGTTTGGTAGATAAGTGTTCTAGTCTAGCCTCTTATTTTTCCTGGGAGCACTTTCTTTTTTTTTTTTTTTAATTTTAAATTTAAATTTTTTTAAAATTTTTTTTAAATTTTATTTTAATCATTGTTCTTTCTTAATAAATCTTCATCTTAGGGTCAGCTTCTAGGCACTGAACCTAAGACACCAGCCCCACTCCTGCCCTGCAGATACTAATTACTTAAGGTGACTGGCAGTATGAGCCTCTGTTCCCTCTCGTACACGGACAACTCCAATTCCCAACTTCTTCAGGTAAAACTTTTGGGGAATTCATATCTTTTTTTTATAAAATTTGCCATTTTAGCCATTTTTCAAAAGATTTTATTTATTTATTAATTTTTTTAGAGAGGGAAGGGAGGGAGAAAGAGAGAGAGAGAGAGAAACATCAATGTGCGGTTGCTGGGCGTCATGGCCTGCAACCCAGGCATGTGTCCTGACTGGGAATTGAACCTGTGACACTTTGGTTCACAGCCCACGCTCAATCCACTGAGCTACGCCAGCCAGGGCGGAATTCATATCTTTAATCAATGAATATTATACTCCATTAATGTTCATTCATTGTTCAGCGTTTTTATTTTTTTAAATATAGGTACAAAATGAGTTGTTTTATAGGTACAAAACACTGTTGTTTAATCCAAACAGCAGTGAAAGCGCCAGGGGCTGGGAGTCCTCAGGGGTGCACGGCAGGAGGAGCCAGGAGGGCAGTGGTCTGGACCCTGGGAGGGAGGCAGGCACCAACCGGGCCGAGTCTGGGAAAAATATTGCTGTGACTCTCGTGGCTCCCGGCTTGCCTCTGCCCGGTCTGTCAGCCCAGATCTGAGGGTCAAGCTTTTGTATTGTGCTTTGTGGGAGCTACCCCTTCCCAAGGGGTACGAAAACCCAGATATGGGAAGGGAATAGTGGGGAGGGCCAGGCCTGGGCTTGGGCTGGTGGGGGGTGTTGGGGGGTGAGCCTGTAAGAGGCCTGGGGCAACCCTAAGAGAAAACTCAAGAGCTGGCATGCCAACACCCCACATAATGTGGTGAATATTCATCACTTAATGTGGTAAATGTCATATGCACCACGTGGTGTTACAAAATGAATTTAGGAGTGAATAAGTCTGTTGTTCCTTTTTTCTTGCATACTAGGCATAAATTTGTTTTAACTATTTTAAGAGTTTATCAATTATACAGTTATTGTTTATTCAGATACTGGACTTTTTTTTTGTTGGGATTTGACCCTGGTTCTTAAGATCAGGGGACCCTAATGAAAGAGCAGTCTGACAGTGACAGCGCTCATCGGGAAGGAAACCGTGATTGTGGCTCGTGGCAGTGGACGTGATCCCACGTGGAGGCAGGATTTGTGATGGCCACCTCCCTGCCGAGCACTGTGGAGGAGGAAGATGCAAAGTTATGGCGTTAAGTCCTTACTGAGATTGCTTGCTCTCCTTGGGACGAAAAGTGATCAAATGTGTGGCACTCTGGCTCAAAATTGGGAAAAACTGCCAGTAAATTTATTTCCAGGAAAAATTCACTCTGATTCCTAGTCCTTGAAGAACACTACCCAGGCTCAGGTCAACGAAGAGTCAGATGATTAAGGATATTATTTCTGAAGTTGATTTTAATCCACACTGTTGCATAAAACCTATTTACTTGGATAACGTTTAATGTAGGAAATGCATCTACATAGGCTGGAGTCCTGGGACTTGAGAGATAACTGAGAAGTGATGTACAGTCACCTCTCACCTCTCAGTAAGGCCAGTGTTAGCCTAACAGGCATCTCAGCTTGGCCCAGGTGTATGTGGGGTGCAGAGTTAGGAGACATTTCTTAATTCCAACTATCTGTTTACATTCACTGAGTTGCTTTCTGGATAAACAATGACAACAACTACAATAGCATAAACTGTCATCAATTTGGGCTGAAGAAATACATACACAGACCCTTTTCTTTTTTTTTTTGGATGTGGGAGAATAATAGGGTGTGGAGAAGTAGAGGCATTGGGCAAGCAAGGTAGCAGAAAGGTAAAAATGTGTCCTTTACTATCAATGAAGACATTGTTCTGACGAGTAAGCCAGATGCTGCAACAAGGCCTGTGGGGCAGAGGGGTACAGCGGTTGGTTATGGTGGGTTGTTATTTAAACTGTCTTTACCCAGCTGCCCTCATGGTGCCTGTGGGCCCAGCAACCCTTGCTATGTACAGGTTGAGTGGTGGAAGTTGGGAGCATATAGGATGCCACCAAGACTTCTGTGACAGCCTCCATTTTAAACACAGCACAAGTCAGAGGGAAGAGCATTGTTCTTATGGATTTTCAAGAGCATCTCTGACCGCACCTGGTGAGAGGGTACCAGTGGGAACATGATGGCTTCTTTCACAGCAAAGTCTCTGGAGGTCAGGAGAGAAGTGCTTCCCTCCAGAGTCCTGGTTCAGCTCATTTATACCCACAGGTGGGTGATGCAAAGTATAGGGGGAAGAGTTAGCTGTATGTGAGATTCCAGAGGTGGCCTCTGGTTCCAGGTGACGGAACGGGTAGGAGTAGAAAGGGCTTGCAGTGGGGAATTCTGGATGGTGACTCCAGGGAATGACACTGTGAGGGAACTTGAACTTGCTAAGAATCCATGGGCTGAGGAAAGGAGAGGAGAGAAAAGGAGAGATGAAGGGAATTCGGAAAATTCTGGGTGAGACTGGGTGCTTGGGGAAGCTGGCAGCGATGAGCAGGAGGAAGAACATTTCTCTGGGCAGAGTTTGAATGCTTTTTGAAATGGAAGAACAAAAACATAACTCCAGGGTCTAGGCTAGAGATGAAACTGAAGCAATAATTGGAAAGGCATGAGGACTGAACGAGCTTTGGGAAGCTAGCTATGCTTTAAACTCATGCCAAGCTGACAATGATGACTTTACATGCACATAATTTATAATACCCATATTACAACAGTTGAGGTTCCATCACACTGTCCTATGTGTGCTAGAAAGGCTTCAGCCATCATGCAGGGAGAACCCATCTGGGGACAAGAGAGAGGGAAGAGATGGTGGTTCCAGGGGCAAGTTTCCTAGAGGAGGGGCCACAGCTGAATGAACAAAAAAAATCAATAGATAGGAATTATCTGGTGTCCTGTCATATCCCTGTACAGTATGTTGGACATTCAAAGGCCTCTGCTCTCAAACGATGTTGCCTGGTCGGAGTTCAGAGCCACCACGTGATCAGATGATGGAAAGAGAGGGAGCAGAAAGAGCACACGTCACAGGCTGGGTGATACCCGCATTGATTAGGGACCACTGACCAGACCTTTCTCGGGGCATATTCATTGAACATCTGGAAACATTATTTTTAGTGAAATATTTCAAACACTAAAAATTTATGAGGGATAATAAAATGGATTGTTTTAACCTAAATTAAGAAGCAAAAATAAAAAACACAGATGAAATCCCTTGTGTAACCATTCTTGAGACATTCCAGTAAGTATTAACTTGTCTTTAAATACCCTAGCTGGGCCCTGGCTGGCGTGGCTCAGTGGACTGAGCACCAGCCTGTGAACAGAAAGGTCGCCGGTTCGATTTCCCATCAGGGCACACGCCTGAGTTGCGGGCCAGGTCCCTGATTGGTGGGGGTGGGGGGGCGTGCTCAAGAGGCAACCAACCAATGTTTTTCCTTTCTCATTGATGTGCCTTTCCCTCTCTTTCTCCCTCCCTTCCCCTCTCTCTAAAAATAAATAAAACCTTTAAAAAAATCATAGCTTAGCTGGGCAGATGTCATACAGGACCTATCTTTTTTTTTGGGCTGCTATCACACTATACCAGAGACTGGGTAGCTTATAAACAACAGGAATCACTTCCCACAGTTCTGGAGGCTGGAAAGTCCGAGATCGAGGTGCCTGCAGATCATCCAGTGTCCGAGGAGGCCCACTCCCTGGTTCGGAGATGCAGTCTCCTTGCTGTGTTTCCCGGGGCGGAGGAGTGAGCTCTGGGAAGTCTCTTTTATAAAAGCTGTAATCCCATCCGCGAGGGTTCCACCCTTATGACCTAGTCACCTACAGACGGCCCTCCCTTCTATCATCATCGCATTACCAATTAAGTGTCAACACAAATTTGGAGAATAATAAGCATTCAGTCTATGGCAGGAGTTTAGCCCCTGTAGGCCCCTGGGTGAATTAGGACTGTGATGGGTGAGAGAGCTATGAAATAAGGAGGATTAGTCCCAAGAACACCTAACTGATACAACCTCCCTTTTAAAATAGAGTCTTGTTCTTTCGGCTCAGAGCTGGGGGATCAGGAGGTCTCTTGCCTGACGCCGAGAGGCTGAGGGAGGGCTTGGGATAAGCCGGGGCAGAAACAAGAGAGTGAAAGAGCACTTAGCCACCCCATAAGCAGGCCAAAGCTGCTTATCTATTTTAGAACATGGAACTTCCAAAAGGAGCAATTGTATTTGAAGAAACTGTCAGTGGAAATGCTTTTAAAAATAATTTCCTTGCAACATGCATAATGTGCTTATGCAGAACTCTCCGACACTGCTGTTTAGCAGCCTCTTCCATTTGTATGAGCTTTGGAATATTAAACATTCTGGTGCAGACCCAGAAAATAGCTTGCTTATCCCACCGTGCCTGTCAGTTGCATTGTGGGTGCTGGCCCTGGCACAGCGGGGCCCTGGCACAGTGCGGGCAGGGCCAGTTCTGTGTGATACCATATGCTGCTGAGATGAGGGCCTTTCGGAGTCCTGGTGCTTGAGGATTTAACAAGCAGTGGGTGGGTTAGCAGGATCTGTCTGCCCTTTTTCTCCCTGAGCTTTTGGTGAGGGCTTCAGTGTTGGGAAGAGCCTGCCTCAGAGGTTTGGTGGAGGGTAACAATGATCCTGGCTAATTTGACTCTCCCATTTTTGGCTGTTGTAATCTGCAGCTAGAGTGTGGACAGAAGGTTCCAGAAAGATTCCGCATAGTCTAGGGACCAACAGCAGGTTTCATCACTTGGCTAATCCCACAAAACTAGCGTGACAATGATGGCAACCAGGAATGACAGTGCATGCACAGTGTAAGACCATACACTAGACTCAGCCCTTCTTATATATTGTCACACTGATTCTCACACCAAACCCTATTAGGTAGGTTTTTCCCTCCCCCAGTTTATAATTGAAAAAGAGGCTAAATAACTTCTGTAGGGTCATATACCCTGGAGGTAGCTGTGCTAGGGTTTGAACCTAGGTCAATGTGGCTTCAAAGTCTGTTCTTTTCACCTTGCCAATGATTCTTAAATTCATGTGCATGAGGATACCTACCAGTGTCATAAAAAAATCAGATACTCAGTCCTTGTCCCCCACAGATTATGATTTCTTAGGTCTGGGGTGGGGCCCTTCTTTTACACGCATTTTAAACACACTCCATGGGCAGTCAGGTGGTTGAGGAACCATACCTTGAGAAACACTGGGATGTGGCTGTATGTATGGCCACGCCACCTTCTGAGCATCTGTAGTCACGCGGGAAGGGGAAACTCATACACAGAGAGTGGGTTGTTAATTCTGCTTTGTTTCCTTGTCCTAGAGACCCTGAGGGGTGGCTGTCAGCTGCCCTAGCAGCTTGGGTTCTAGGGGTGGGTAGGCACAAGTACATGCACTTGTATCAGCCTGGGCCTCTGGGTTTGCTGAAGAAAAGCTCAAAGGCCCAGGTGTTTTCCAGAACTTCTCTGCTGTCCGCTATGGTCAGAAATGCTAGGGGGGAGCCAATAGGGTCAAGGTCTCTTTGGCCTTTATTCACCTCATTTATCTCTGCTCAAATCCATGCAGTATAATTGCTTAGAATTAAACTGATTTGGGCAGGATACATGACCCCATCTCTTGGTGACATGCTTCCTAATGGCACATGCTCCAACCCTTACTTGGAAGCTACTGGGTCCAGTTCTGCTTCAGAGTGAGGCCTGTGGGAGAATACAGTTTAAATCAATCCCATTAGGTCTGGTGCAAACTCAACTGTCAATAAATACTTGCTGAATGATTTCCCTTCAAGAAACCACTTCAGCAGATCACAGTCCCTATCAGGCTTTCTTGCAAGAAGGCAGGAAAGATCAAATGGGCAAGGGTCTCTACCTTCCCTTCCTCTGTCCTTTGCTGCATCAGCTTTTGTTTTCTTCCTTTGTGTGGGGTCCTGGTACCCACAGAGGAGCCTGTGCAGGCAGGCCTTTTGCATGCAGCACCAGCACCCTGGGGTTTGCTGGGCTGCATAACAGGATTAGAAAACTTCTCTTGGATGGGCATGCTCACATTCAGCCAATTTCATCCTGGCGTGTAGAAGATATGGCCACACAGCCACCTATTGGGAAGATCTGGGAGACAAGGAAAACTGGCTGACCTGTGTTGAATTTCCACAGGACCTCGAGGTCAAAGAATTTGTCAGCTAATTCAAGACAAAATATTAGTGATTTACTGTGCTCTCCTGGGGAGCTTCTTGCTTTAAAGGAGAGGGCATGAAAAAAATAATGACTATACTCTAAAAAAAGCATCTCAGGAAGTGATGGCAACCAGGTGGCTGGTAGAAAATGATTAGGGAATAAAGCCTAGGTTTGAGCCATTAGATCAGAGAGCTCAGGGAGGACCCACTTTAATTTATCTTGCTGTGGGCCCTGATGCAAACATCCTGGGACTCTGGACACACTTTGATGGCTAAGCCTTTTCTGGGTCTCCAGGTGAGCTTGGGCGTGTGGAGTCTGAGGGGAGCTGGTAGATGCTGGCTTCAACACTCACCTCCTCAGTCACCTTCTTAGGGAGGTTCCTGGTTGTGCTGGGGTCTCCTCCTCAGAGTGGCTTTTCTCTGGCACTTGGGTGATGTGGGGCCCCAGTTAGTAGCTTGGAGATCATCCAAACCATTTTTAATGCAATACAGCGGTGGTTTTTGGCAGGGAGCTGATTTGGACCTCCACGCCACAGGGAACATTAAGCAATGTCTGAAGACGTTTTTGGTTGTCATAACTGGGGTTCTGGTGGTGTTACGACTGAGATGTAATGGGTAGAAACCATGGACACTGATAGCCTACAATGCACAAGGCAGCCCTGTGAAGCAAAGAATTATCTGTCCAGCAGAAGCCTATCTTACGTGGGTAGTGGGACAAGTGAGTGGCTACCACTAAGGCTGGTGTGGGATTCTGAGTTAGGGACCTCAGGAACAGTTTTGAGCTCCAGCTGTGACCCATAAATTTAGTAATGCAAAGTAGCCCTACTTTCCATTTTCCCTCTAAGGAAGGGAGGAGAAAATGAAATCCAACCTTGCCTTTCCCACCATTCTCTTGGGTCCCTGTGAAGGGGGATATGTATCTCCGTCATGGAACCCAAATGTCCTGAACTAAATGAAAGCACATGGACAGGCTTTGCATATGGCTAAGGATGCAAAGCCACCATCTGTCTGTCAATTGAGACTTTCTGGGAGAGGCAAGTCCTAGGACAGTGGAGAGGGGGTCAGGACCCAGGTCTGTTGTACTCATAATTGTCTCCACAGCTTCTAGCGCAGGGTTGACACACACAGGGCAATCATTAAATATCTGTTGGACAAATGAATGAAAGGGTGCCCTACTGAGCTCGAATCAGTAGGAAACATATACTTCCTACTCTGGACCTTCAGAGTGGTTCCTGGCAGAATGAATAAGAGAAGGCCCTCATTTTCTGTCCTTTCCCAGCCTTGGTTAGCACTGTGCTGCTCACCTGTTCAAGGTCATGTAGTGGCTGCTGTAAGGGCTTCACAGTCAGGCGGACTCATGCCTGCATCCTGGCTCAGCTACTTCCAGGTGGTGGAAGGCTGGTCAAGGGGCTTAACCTCAGAAAGCTTCTGTCTCCTCACCTGTAGCTTGGCAAAAATAGCCGCTCTCTACTTAGTTCATCAAGTTCTAGGGGATTGCATGAAATAATGCAGAGTGAATAATGATATCCAAGAGATTTTCCCAAGAAGCTGTAGCTGGAGCACCAGATGGAACAGTAAGTAACCAAGTTTAGGACAATATAAGTGTCGTAGTAAAATATGAATGAGATAATATATGGAAACACCTATATGTGCCTGGCACTTGGGAGGGATCCAATAAACATTAATTCCCTTCTCCTTATGAAAAATGCCATGGGACTATGGAGGAGGGATGGACGTGAGAGGAAAGCTGGGTGTGCATTCGAGCTACAGAAGGAGTTGGTTACACAGTTCATATTTCATGGAACAATGTCACTTCCAGAGGGAGGAAAGGAAATAGGGACAAGGTTTGAACTGGAGAAGGGTGAGGAGAGTGTGGGAAGTCCATGTGGGAAATGGGAAGAGGACTCAATGGGAAAGAGAATGCTCATGCTAAGACACACCTGAGACTGAAATTACAATTGTTTTGGAGAAGTAAGTAGGCACAGGCATGTGCTTTCCCTGTTTTTTCCTCCAGCATGGGCCATGGCTGGAAGAGGCAGCCCTCATGCAAGTCATGCCCATGGGCTATGAGGAGGGCAGGGACATTGCAGAACCCCAGGAACACAGGTGAATTAGTGGGGTCCAGGGTGGTGAAAAGGGATGAGTCCAGAGGGGTTGGGGAGCAGACTAGGGAAAGGAACCTAGCAACTGGGGCTATGAGGAAGGAGAAAGAAGGTACCGGAGGTACCACAATCTGGGCTCAGACGAGCACACCCCAGAGTTGCTATTCTGCAGAAGCAGAAGCTCCGGGTGATAAGAAGTTCCACAGTGAGGCTGTGCACATGGGGTACTGAAGCAGAGGGGAGAGCAGAGGGCCTTAGAGAAGAAGCAGTGGAGTTCTGTGCATATCGACTTTGCCTGGGTGGTGGCGGCAGGTGGGCCGGACTGGAAGTGAGCCATGCAGAAAATCCCTGCCCCTTGTTATGGATTGAATTGTGTCTCCCCAAAATGTATGTTGAAGTCCAACTCCCAGTGCCTCCAAAATCTGATTTTCTTTGGAAATAGGATTTCTGCAGAGGTAACTAATTAAGGTGAGGTCAAACTGGAGGAGCAGAGGTCCTTAATCCAGTATGACTGGTGTCCATGTTATAAGAGAAGAGAATGCTATGTTGCCATGTGAAGACACAGAAATACACAGAAAGAAAGAAGACAGACCTATGCTGACAGAGGCAGAGACTGGAGCGAGGTAGCTGTAAGCCAAGGAACGCCAAGATTGCCAGCAATCACCAGGGGCTAGGAAGGGGCAGGAAAGACTTTCCTCTACAGGTTTCAGAGGGAGCGTGACTCAGCTGGTACCTAGTTTCAGACTTTAGCTTCTACAACTATGAAAGAATAAATTTCTGTTGTTTTAAGCCACTCAGTTTGTGGGACTTTTGTTTTTGCAGCCCTAACAAACTGATACACTGCTCCTCCTCCCTTGGTCCAACATGAGCTACTTGCTCTTGAAGGCTCTACTCAGTTTCCAGCACTTCCAGCAAGCCTTTCTAACCCATCCGGTCCCATGGACCTCCCTGCCTTTCTTCTCTGAATTCCAGCTATGCTGGAAGTATGGAACGATTATGCATACTTTAAGCCAGTAATTCCAATCTGTTTTATGATTTCCTTAAAATTGATTCAAGCTTTGTCTTTACCTGAGGTACAAGTACCTCATCTTTCTGAATTCCCCAGCCTGCCTAAGGCAGTGCTGAGCATCTGGGAGCCATGCACTCACTATTTGTGAATCTCTTCCCGGCATTGCATAATGCAGTCTAAACTTGACCCTCTCATTTAGGTCACTTGCTATGCACTTTTCTGGGGCACCACTATCCTGCCGGGGTTTGAATACTGATGGCTCATTATGGAAAGCTATAAAATGTACATCATCCAAAAAGTCATAATGTATTTTTTTTCATGAGAACAATTCAAACGCAGGATGCTCAACTTTAAGGAGACCCCCAACACCAAAGAAAAGATACAGCTCATTAAATGGTGGTAGTGGTGGGGGAGAAAGAATGTTTTATTAATGCAAAGATTTTTTTTTAAGTTTTAAATTAGCTAATAAGGCCTAGCACAATTTTTCTTTTTTAAGTAACTTTTTTTCCTATTTATATCTATCACAATAAACTTAGATTTATACAACTGCCTGGGTACACGTGCCCTGAATAAACGAGGTCCACTTGTACTGAGAAAACTTGCAAAACTTAAAGAAACACTGAAGCAGAATCTTTGTATACAAGGGGTGCTATAGATGCATACGTACAGGTTTGTGCAGAGAATGTCTTCTGAAGTTGATGCAAGACCATGGTAGTGGTGATGGTTTCCCAAGAGGGGAACTGCAGAACTACGGGGCAAGAGGAGAGAGGCAAGGGAGAAGTTTCACCTTTTACTGCTTTATGCTAATTTAATTAATGAATTGATTGATTAACTAATTTTTTAAAAACATCTGTTCTTAGGGAAGAGAGAGAGGGAAAGGACGAGAACAAACAGAGGGAAAGAAGAGGAGCGGAGGACAGGGGAGAAGAAATAATGGGAGATTAGACCACAGGACATTAGGGATCAAAGACAAAGTCCTTAAGGGGATGGTGTGGGCTTGGACGTGGGGGAGCAGCCTGCACTGGGATGCAGTCCGGGAGAGGTACACACACACATACACACGGACCATTAATGTGCTGTCTTCAAAAGGCTATATCCTCATTACGCTTTTCATGGGGCAAGATGATGTCATTCTTGATGTTAACCTAAGCTTCTCAGGCAAGATTTTCCTGCTGGTTGAATTGCTTCCCAGTCTTCTCCTCAGGGAGGCTTTGTCCCTTTTGTATACTTTGAATAACACAGACCTCTCTTCCCTTTATGAGAGTCATTTCCTATGTCATTTCCTCAGCTTGGTGGTCTCAAATTATGGTTCTCTCACTTTCTGTAATGAATTGCATGGAGCCAATGCTTAATGGTGACACTGGAAACAATGGGCTTCAATTGCCCTAGGTCACAGAGACACAGAGAGAGCACTTCCCCAGGTCACACAGCTCATTAAATGGAAGAGGTGGGGCCAGGATCTGGTGCTCCTAACACCACAGTGCCCTGTCCCCAATACCACAGGCTGACACCCACATTACACACCTCCCGCAGCTTCAGAGTGATGAGGAGCGGGGCAGGGAAGCTTGGAAGAAATGCTCTGGAGAGCATGTTTGCATTTCAGACAGCATCAGAACTGAATTATGGGCAAGACTCTTTGAAAAGGTCATTAACTTCAATGCATTGGTTAACTCGGTTAAAGGAATAGCTTCTGGATGTCTCACCCATCAGTGGTTCGGTCTTTAACACTCTCTGGACTGTGTCGGATTCATCATTGCATTCATCCCAACCAGCCCAATGCTTGATGCATGGTAGGCATATCACAAATTTGTGTTGAGTTAAGGCACTGGCTCTCCATTTATATAGAAGGGAGACATTCAGTTCCTTTAGTTTTACAACCAAACCGAGCTCATTTGAAAGAAGAATCAAGGCGAAAAGAAGTGTGTCCCAGGGAGCGGGAAGGCAGAAAGAGGCTGCATGACCCCATCACTGGGTGTGTGTGTGCAGTGAACAAAAGGGGAGCTAGAATTTGCTCCAAGCTGGTAGGGATCAGGGACAGTGGCATCACAGCCTCTGTGTGCTGAGTGGCAGGGCCCTGCTCCGGGAAGAGTGCAGCTGTGGGGAGGAAGGTGGACAGATATCAGGCCTGTGTGTTCTGAGACAGCTTGTGGAAGAAAAGCCCAGCAGTGCAACAGCCCAGGAATCAAGGACGCATGCTAAAAGGCGCACAAATTGGCAAGCCTGGAGCAGGCACATGTTGCAGACACACAGGGACATAGATGCACTGAGCTGCTAGACTGTGTCTGTGGGGCTGGCCTGGTTCCTGACTCCCCCACCCCCTCCCGTGCATCCAAAGGCAGCGGAAGCAAACCTACCTAACTACTGAGAGTCGGAAGAGACAGTTACAGTTCAGGGACTGTGTGAACCAAATTCATAACCTGAGTCTATCGGCCATCAAGGCTCTTAGGTACATCATCATTCTCTTGGCTCAGTGAGAATTTTAGAGAAGACCATGGCCCCTTATTCAGAGAAACAGAAACAAGGAACACAGAAGCCTCTGTGTGGAAGCAAAGCTTTTCTTTCTAGTCATGTGCCCTCTCTGGGGACTCTCAGAATCAGAGGCAGAAGACAGGTCTGAGCTCACCTGCTCTAACCCCCCTTTTACAAATGAGAACAGAGGTGTAAAAGAAGGATCACAACATACTCAGGGTCACAAAACCAGCAAGAGATGGAAGCAGTAGTCAAAACTGGATCTTCCTGTTCGAAATTGCATGAGGTTTTCATTCTAGCAGCGACCTCTCTATGGCCTGAACAGGGCATCTTGGACTCAAGGTCAATCCAAACCATTGCTAACAGCAACGCTGGACTACAAAGGAGGGTCGCCAGGGCTCTTAGCAGAATTACAAATTTACAAATTAGGCTGTGGTTTCCCTTAGGCCCTTTTCCTTGCCTTTTTGAAGCTCTCTTTCATTTCTTGATGTCTGGTTTCTTCCTGTTCTTCCCTGCCTCCTGCCGTCCCTGATGTCTGGATGCCCAGGTGACTGTGTCCACCAGGTCAGCCTTCCTTCCCTTGAAGTGTTCAGATGCCAAAACACTATATTTCCTCTGCAACTTTCTAGCAGAGCCTCTCTCAGCTACGTGGTTGACTGGATTCTGGGACAAGTAATTTACTGGATGGCATGAATGATTTGCACTTAATCCTACCAGAGTTAAGCCTGTTACTCACTGATACGCTATTTACTTTGCTGGTGTTCCCTTGGTAATCAGCCCCAGACTTAGGTCAGAAGAACTGAGAGGGAGGAGGCAGAAACCTGGCAAAAGAATCAACTCCTGATGTAGTCCATGTTGAAGCAGGAGTAGAGGCACGAGAAGCACTAGACTCCGTTAGTACCCATGAGTCTGCAGTCTTCCCTGGTTATGCTCACCTGCTTCATGTTTAGATACCACTAACAGCCCTTCACTGAGCAGTGCTCTGGGTGCTGCTTCGTTTAATTCTCTCAGCCTGGGGGACAGACATTATCCCCGTATCTTGCAGATCAGGATAGAGGCTTAGAAGGATCAAACACTTATCCTTGGTAAGAGGAACCAGGATTTTAACTGTGGTCTTTCAGCCCTGAAGTCTTCCATGCTTCTATTCTGTCTCCTCATCTCCAGAGCTTAGTTACCTTTTTTTTTACCTAGCTTCTAACATGATTCCCATAATAAATTTTACTTTTTTAAAATCGCTAGCTTGACATTGACTTTCTGTGGATGAGTGATAGAACCTTTATTCCAAAGGCAAAAAACCTTGAGCCAGGGAGGGAGCGTCTGACCTCAGGGTGTTGTGCAGTATTGATGCTGAACATCACATTATGAAATCATCATCATCCTGCCTGAGCTCCTGGGAATGCCAGGAGGGGAAATGTGCGGGTTAATTAGACGAACCATTCCACAAATGTTCAGCGTCGTTATTGTCTGTGGTGACGAGCATGGCCGAGGGGAGTGCCTACCCAAGCTGGCCCTGGAAAGCCATGTTGCTGGGTCAGCTGGGCATGGATGGCTGTGGCTGGTGAAATTCAGCCAAGAAAATAGCTCTGGCTTGCTCTCTGTAGACGAAGCCCCAGGACAGGCTCAGAAGCTCAACAGGAAACCCCGCTGCAGAGCTTGTGGTATTGTGCGAAGAACACAGGCTTAGGAATCCAGAGACCTGGATTCTCCCAGACCATTGGCAATGGCCCCTCTTGGGCCTCCACTAGACTATCAGGTCTTTTCATCTCCCGCATATCTAGGTTTCTGTAGCTCTGGTCTCTCTTTCATATCACAGATTTAAAAACCATTTGTCAGTATTCATCTCTCCCTATGGTGTTCTCCTCGATAGTCTAAACATTCTCACAGGACACTCAGGAGGCCCAACCCTCTGCTGTCACTCAAGTCCCAGGATGAGTCACTGTGTTTCAGGCAAGGCCAGGCTCAGTGGAGAGGGCAGGGGGCCTTTCTTTGGCCCGGCTGCTCTTCTTCAACAACACCATCTTCCCTAAGGTGCCCCCACCCCTGGCGACCTGCTGGACAATAGTGAAATTATTCTGTTTACACCAATTATAACACAAGATGACCAGTGGTGCAGATCACACAGTCCTCCTGCTGGGATTTACTGAAGGGCTGACGAAGCTGGGAAGGACTAGGGTTCATCTTGGCGACTGTTGGTGATTTTGACAGATTCTCTAATCTCTTCAAAAGCTTCCTTTAAAAAAACAAACCCTGTCTTTCAGCTACTGACAAGGGCCTAGTCTTATTCTATCTTTGGTTCCTATTTTGGGAGAGATGGAAGAAAGCCTAAGAAATGTGAAGAGGAAGCGGTAAAAAGTGAAGCAAAGTTTAGATAATCTGACCCCGTGGAAAGCCGGGGAATATCCAGTTGCGACATTTAGGATATCTAAAAGGCTTTGCTTGGTAAATCCTCTTATTGCAGCCAAAAAATTCTGTTCCTGTTGAAAAACAGGTTTGTCTTCATCTGTGTGTTTCCATTTAATAGTCCGATGCTCACTTCTGGCTGGTGACAGAGGAGGGGTGTCTGTCATCTCAGCCCTTGGTTTTGCATCCAGTATTTCTGCCTTTCACTCTGGTTATTCTAAAGTGTGCAATTCTTGCCCCTCTACGTATGGGCCACACTTGGGACCATCTGAACTCTGCCAAGCCAGCCTGCCTCACTACTCCCCAGTTAGTTCAAGTGCAGGGCTAATGGGGCAAAAGTCAGAAGTTCCCACTTGTCTGCCCTAAAGGGAAGATTGCATCTTGCCTGGGCTCTGTGCATAGCTCTGGGTCTTCTGATGGAGGTGAGGGAACAACCCTGCATGTGGGACTCTCAGCCTACCTCGAACACAACTATGGTGTCAGAAGAGCTAGACTTTGTCCGTCTGTCCTGTGTCCCTCAGAGCCCTCACTCCGGTGGCCCCAGGCCTTCTCAGGACTTGCACACTCCTGATTTCTTTTCATCCTCCCATGCCAGTAGTCACAACAAATGCATGCTGAGGGGTGTTGAGGCTCTTACAGATGTTTATACTTGAGCATTCTCTAATTAGGGGTTGGCACACTTTTTTCCTTAGAAGGTCAGCTAGTAAATATTTATGTTTTGCAGACCACACGGTCTCTGTTGCAACCACTTGGCTCGGTCACAGTTGCACACATGCAACCATCGGCAACGTGTATTTACATGTTGAGTGTATTTGCATGAATGAGTGTGGCTGTTCCCATGAAGCTATATCATGGGCATTGCAATTTGAATTTCATGTGTCTACATATTATTCATCTTTTGCTCTTTAAAAGCTATTTTTAAAATGTAAAAATCATCCTTAGCTCTTGGGATGTGCGAAAACAGAGTGGGCCCAACTGGGCCTGTAATTGCTGATTTAACTCACAGCGTTGGGCACCGGCTGTAACTTCCAGGCACCACCATGGACCGCTGGCTCTTCCCTTTCTGGAACTTCTCTTCTTCCTGAGCCAGTTCAGATCAGGCCAGGGCGGCCCCACCCAGAACAGGAGCTGGAGTTACTGTTGTTCCTGTGGGATTAGCTGTGTCTTAGTTTTCCCCAGTTCCTTAGGGAACTTGTAGAATTTGTGGAATTACTGTTTTTTTTTTTTTTTCTTTCCAGAGATGTCTTGGGCCATGTATTAGTTTTATATTGCTGCCATAATAAATTATCACAAATTAATAAGATGAAAATAACACACATTTATTATCTCCCCGTTTTGTGTATCGGAAGTCCAGATTGGCTCAGCGGGTTTCTCCGCTCTGGGTTTCACAGGCCAAAGTCAAGCTGTTGGCCTGTTTGGCCTCTTATAGGAAGGCTCTGGGGAGCCTCTCCTTCCATGCTCATTCAGGTTGTTGGCAGAATCTGGTGCCTGTGGTTATAGGGCTGAGGTCCTGCTTCCTTGCTGGTGCTCAAGTGGTGGCTGTTCTTAGCTCTGCAAGGCCTTTCTCTGGTCGTTCCCCATGGTCACCTGCAGCTCAGAACCAGCAGTGGTACATGGATCCTTCTAATGTTTGGAATTGCTCTGCCTTTCTCTTCAGTCACATCTACATGCCTCTAGCCAGAGAAAGCTCTTTGCTTTTAAGGCCTCATTGGATTAGATTGACCAGCTAGATCATCCTGGATAATCTTATCATCTGGTCTGCACCCTTAATTACATCTGTAAAGTCCCCTTTGCCTTAAAAATTAAAAAAAAAAATATTGATTTTTAGAGAGACAGAGGAAGGAAAACAGAGGGAGAGAGGGAGGGAGGGTGGCAGACAGGGAGGGAATGGGAGGGGGACAGAGAAAGAAAGAAAGAAAGAAAGAAAGAAAGAAAGAAAGAAAGAAAGAAAGAAAGAAAGAAAGAAAGAAAGAAAGAAGAAAAAGAAAGAATGGAAGGAAGGAAAGAAACGAAAGAAAAGAAAGAAAAGGAAGAAAAGAAAGAAAAGGAAGAAAAAGCAAGGAAGAAACCCTGGCTGGGGATCAAACCTGCAACCTTGGTTTGTCTGGACAATGCTCTGACCAACTGAGCACCCGGCCAGGGCCTTTCCATGTAACTTATTACAGTGTCCAGGGGTTGGGACGTAGCTGTCTTTGAGGAGTCATTGTTGTACCTACCACAGTGCATTCTGGAAACCTAAACCATTGGACAGAGATGCCGTGTTTGTGAAACTTCTACCTCTTCTTAAAAAATCATTCATGATCTCTGTTAGAAGAGCTCATTCTCCTTCTTTAACCATTTATCCTAAGCATGGATTCTAGTTCACTGCAGTGGTTTTTGCTCCTTGCTCCTTTTCTTATTCAAGTTACAACATCCTCTTTCCTTTGGGAACCCCTCCTTAGACTCTCCCTAATCACCACAGGGGTGGGCATGTGACCCAGCTGAGCTGGTCAGAACACCCCATTCCCTCAGCATATTGGTCATATGACCCAAGTGAACCAATGACATCATCCCTGGAATTGATTTGTGGATGCTGGGAGAAAGAAATTTTATTTTAGCTTTGTTTATTAATTGAAAGGGTCTGAATCTGGAACCTGTGGTAGCCATCTTTTCAGCCATATTAGGAGAGGCATCTGCAAAATGAAACCAAGGAGAGGAAAGACGAGAAACATTGATTTTGCTTCCTTGTTTTTCCTGTGTGAGCACTGTGTGTGCCCCATAGTAAGTGCACAGGAAATATTTACTGAATGAATCCCAGACACTTAGTCCTTACAGCTTATTCCTCTATATAGACACTACCCATATCTTGTCTAGCCAGGTGACTCTCTTTCTTCTCTTTAGGCCGTGCTCAGTTGGGTTTCAATCACCTACAATGGAAAGAATTCTGGCTAATGCGGTGATGCAAAACATCACTCACTACCCTAGAATCTATTTATAATGCCCCTGCCACTGTAGTGTGAGCTCTTGAAGAGCAGGGATTGGATCCTTTATGTCTGTGTACTGGGCACTTAACAAACATCTGGATTAAGAAGCACTGAAGCCCACTGGCAAGACAGCCTGTTGTGGGGGTGGACAGGAAGACCACGAGAGCTCCAGAAAGAGATGGAGAAGCAACATGGGTGCGTGAGAGCCAGCAAAGGAACACATGTGCTCACACACAGAGTTCTGAGCACCAGAACACTCGGGTGGAGCAGGCGGCACATGTGGCTCTTATTCCACTGGCCCTCTCACTCCCGTCTATGTCTGTCTGCCAGTCTGACTGTGCATTCAGCACATTAGCCACGACACCTAGGCACCCTTAGGCTTGTTACTCCCAGGTTTTTGGAACGTCTCTAGTTCCTGAGCCAGTTCAGACCAGATGGCAGAGCCCCCAGCAGTGACAGGAGCCGGGATTCCTCCTGGTGCTTCAGGCCTAGCTATTATGTGTGTACTGTGTGCATTCTCTCTCTCTCTGTCTCCTCTGTGCTACTTTACTCATAGTTGTTCTCAGTCCCTGACTTCCCAAAAGATCTATCTTCGCTCAGATCAGCACGTATTACCTACCATTTTCTTTCCCCTCTGGAGGACAGGAAGGCTTATGAAATTATTTCCGAGATTGAGGTGGTGAGTGTGGGAGGTAGGAGAGAAAACCTTTTCTTGGTGTGATGCATTTGAGCAGGTAGGGCTTCTTCTTCACTCCTACTCCAGGACTGGCTTATGTCCCCTATGGCTAACAGCTGGGCACCAGGTTCAAGTCCGACCTCTGCCTTTGATCTCTGTGAGACCTTGGACTCTACATTATTGTTTGCATAATGAGTAAAATAATATTAGTGATACTATGGGGTTACTTATGAGGACTAAGTAATGTAAAATGTCATTAAATAATGTAAGATATTATTAAATAATATAAAACATATGAAGTGCTTACAGCATGCTGGGGACCCAGTGAGCACTCAATAAATATAACCTAAAATTATTTTTATTGTTGTGCATTTTTCTGATTCTTTTTCAAAATGAGTGAAGTTAGCCCTGGATGGTAAGGCTCAGTTGGTTGGAGCATCATCCTGTAAACTGAAAGGACGTGGGTTAGATTCCTGGTGAGGGCATGTGTGTAGGTGGCGGGTTCGGTCCCCGGTTGGGGTGCATAGGAAAGGCAACTGACTGATGTTTCTCTCCCTCTCTCTCTCCCCCTCTTCCCCTCTCTCTAAAGTCAATAAGCATGTCCTCAGATGAGGATTAAAAAAAAGTAAAACTCTCAAGTTGGCCCAGCTCCCAAAATGTTTTCCTGTGACCAGCTCTAAAGATATATTTCATAACAAGGTGAAGAGAAATCTAAAATTTCTGTTAGTTGTACAAGAAAATTCTGATCCGCGGAGGCAACTTCTGCAGAGATGCCATGGCTGTAAAGGGACAAGGCTGGCATGTAGATGTGGCTCGTACGGAACTTTAACAAGTCACGTGGGATTCTGACTGATGGGCTCCAGGGTTACAAACAAAGGATCATCAGTTCATGGGTTTTGAGGAAAATTATTACTTTCTTCATTTCTGGGTGCCAAGAAAGTGGACCGAGAGTAATTTTCAATATGGATAGGAATTCCTGTAGTCCATTTGGGGAAAGGTTTTATCTTCTCTGGTACATAATAGTCATTTTAAGATGAATTATTAGCTTTTACATCTCACTCTGATGTCACATAATCCAGCGTGATTGCTTTGATTTAATATTCTAGCTTGAGCACATTTCCAGTGAGAAATCACAGAAGAGTTATTGCTGGGGAGGAGATTTTCAGATTTCCAAAGGGCCAGCATGAAGGAGTGTTAAACAAAGGGTTTCTGGGGTTTTCTTTGAAGAGCTTGTATAATTTTTAGAGTTTCCTTCTTTTCTCTAGAGCAGGATAGATGTGGTTTTGGAAAGTCAGATCACTGGATACAGCTCTTTGATCACATTAGTTGAAAGGGATCCCCACATCCTTTGATTTCCTTCAAATACTATGCCAGTATAACACGTCCTGTGACTTCCCCCTGTATTCTATTTATAGCTGTGCCTTACTTTTCTTTCCAGAGTCTGCACTCTGGAAGAGAAGCAAGCACATCTTACACCTAAGTCAGTGCTCCTCTCTCCCGATAGCTAGTGCATGTAACAATGGCACTTGATAAATGGGTGGATTTGTGGAAGTTAAGGGTAGCGGGAAGAGGGATCCCAGAATTCTACAGAAGGTCACAGTCACAGTTCATGGGTTGGATGTCATGGAATCCACTCCCAAGCGAATGACCTTGAGCCTTAGTATTCTGAGCATTCTGAAACTGTGGGTGATAACACTGACTTTGTAGGGAGATTAAGAGTCTGTACATGGTAGAGCCTGTTATCTTATATAAAATAAGTCCCAAGTTACCCAAGACTTTAAAATAACAACCATTTATAGTAATATGAATTTTTAAAAAATAGATAATCTTTATTTTATTTTTTCCATTACTATTTAGTTCGCTTACGCCCCCCACCCCCAGCAATCCTGTGATCGCCACACTGTTGCCCATGTCTGTGAGTCCTTTTTCCTTTCTGCTCAGTCCCTCCATCCCCACCCTCCCCATTCCCCGCTAAGTGTCATCTGTTCTCTATCTATGAGTTACAGTAATATGGACTTTTAAATAGCTTACAAAGTATTTTCATTTTCTCCCCATTGCCACCAGTTGGGGAAGTCATCTTACGTTCTTTGAAGCATTTGAAGTTTCAATTTGTCCTACCTTCAAAGACAAATTTCTGTATTCTTTGCCTCCTGGAGTATCAGAGTTGGGGAGATATTTGAGATTGCCGTAAGCCCTGCTCCCGATGCAGAAACTGAGTCTGGCTTCACGGAAAAGAATCGATGGGGCTGGATCCTAAAGAGAGAGTGGGGCTGTCTACATGGAGAACTGGGAGAAGGAGACCATGTCAATTCTGTCAGGGGCACGGAGGCGATGGTGGGGCTGGGGTGTCAGGACCGGATAAAGGGAAGTAGGAACTTGCTAGCGTGTTTTAGAAATAAGGAGGAGACAAGTCTGACTTGTGGGCAAGGCGGAGGGAGCCTGCATTTCACAGGCCAGGCTCTGTGGCAAGTGCTTCACTCAGTGTTCACAACAATTCCATTGTGTCCTTGGTGTTCAAGTTCATTTCCTAGATGGGGAAGCTGTTCCTAAACGTTTGCTTGCCATTGCTCACCTAGCCAGTGTGTTTTTCCACCTGCTTTCTGTGAAGGCTCACAAAAGGGAGCAATTCCATTCAGTGACATTAGACAGGAGGTGAGGTTGGGGCTGTTTTATAAAGGCTCTGATGTCAGGCTAAGGAGGGAGGCTCCTCTTACAGACGCTGGAGAGACATTCGAAGTTTTCAGTTTGGGACTCGGGGAAGTGAGGTCTGAGATACAATAAAATGGGCTACTTGTCCATGCTGTTGGTTAGGAGGCTTTAACCAGACAGCTGCAGATTCTTCGGCTTGTCTTTGAAATGTGAGCTGCCCAGTGTAGTTCCTGTCAACCCTAATTTGTTTATCAGGCTGTACCCTTTCTCCAAGGGGCATGGGGCGAGGGAGGGTGTCTAACACTCCACCGATCTGCACTTGCCCTTATGAAAAGTATCCTAATGAGGAGCAGAAAGTTTTCCCACCTGCTGCCGGCAGAATCCAAAGCAGAGAAGGGCATGCTAATGCTTTCTTACTAACAATGAACAATTGTGCCCAAGATAGTATTATAAGCTTTCGTTCCAATTTTTTTTATCTCTTCCCCATTTCAGTTTTATCCCCTGAAGTCATGTACTAACTTCAGGGCCTAACTTTTTCTTTTAGTTCACTATCAATTTCCTTGCTGTTAAGGAATAGAGATGAATCGTTGACAGGACTACATGATTCGCCATAAGAAGTTTAATGTGCAATGAATTATGTGACAGGACGTGATGGCTGTCTATTGCCTTGAAAATTACCACCTCACCTTCACCCTGAGGTTTACACGTAATAGGTGCCGGAGCTCATCATTGTCTTTCAGCAGCGCCGTCATCCATCCACGGCGCAATTAGAGCTGCTGGCTGCCTCGTTAGCCACAGATTCGCCTTGGCACGGTCTGCCTTTTCTTCCTCATACTGTTGCCTGCTGCGTTCCAGATCTCCTGGCACTGCCCCCTGAGTGGCCAGGGTGACCCTGGAACACATTTTAAGTAGGTAAAAGGTGGTGACAGTCTGCTTCTCTTTCTGGTGCCTTCATGCTGACCCTCAGCTGCCCAGGGATGCCAGACACAGAACACCCAGAGGCTTGGCGTTACCAGATTCTTGGCACTTTCTTGGCTGCCTTCTGCTCTGTGAAAACCTATACCGCTTCTTCCTTTTTTTCTCTATTGCTTCAGGGTCCTCTTCTCAGCGAGGTGGCCAGAAGAGGCAATCAATTAGTCCCCCAATTTTAATCTCTGCTAACAAGTAGGTGAGCTAATATATTAAAGTTCCAGGTAATGCAATGCAGGTACCTTCTCTCCATTTCTCCTTCCTATAGGGACTTTAGAGCTGCAAGGAACTTAACACTCCATTCTGGTCCAAGCACCATCAGTGCTAAGTCCACCTGGAGCGGGCTTACGTACATGAATTATGAAAAAGCTCAGTCTGATTCTCACATGTCACTCTGGCTAAGAATACTACTCTCGTGAGATCCTGATGGTCAATTCCAAAGCAGCACTGTTGAATGCAGTAGCCGCTTGTTGTATGTGGCAATTTAAATGTAAATTGATTTGAGTTAAGTCACACTGAAAATACAGTTCCTCAGTCATGCTAGCCACATGCGGCTGGTGGCTACCACATGCACAGAGCAGGTGTACAACACCCCCATCGCCGAAAGTTCTAATGGACGGCGCTGCTCTCAGCCACAGATCCCATCTTGGCTCTTGGCGTTCTGAGGGGAGAAACAGCACCTTGGGAAGCAGGGCAGGGTGAGAAGTCAGAGGGAGGCCTTAGGATCTACCTTCTCCGAGGTAGAAAGTACCTGACAGTGGGTATTTCCCTAGTCCCCCGAATATCCATCCCCTCTGGTTAGATTGTCAGTTCCACCCTGGCTGTGTTTTAATACAGTTTTTAGCAATTGGCCTACATACTACCTTACAGTGACATACTAATTCTAATAAAACTTACATCCTCCTCATACTTCTAGTTTATAAAGTAGCTTCATATCCATTATTTACACGATGCTTGTAATAATTGTGGGAAAGGTAATATAATTCCCATTTAAGAACACAAAAACATTCATACTCATCAACAGCAGAATAGTTACATACATAATGAAACAGCCACAAAAAGAACATACCAGAGGCATACCTGTTGCTTTGGGAGGACTTCCCCAAGGTGACATTGACCGAGAACAGCACAAAGGGGACAGTGTACATAGCATTATAGTGGTGATTTGGGTGGTCAGTGCCTGGCCCACTCCTCACTTCCCCCCACTATGCCCTTTTCTGCAAAGGGCAGGCCCCCTGAAGATTCAGTTTTCCAGTCCCCTGTGTCAGTGGCTTCAGCTGAGTTCAGCCAGCGGGCGTCGTGGTGGGGTTTTGTGGGGTTTTAGGAAGAAAGAAGCCAGGGCACCCACCGCGGGCAGCATCAGTGCAGCGGTGTCTCCCTTCCAGGGCTCTGCCTCTGCCCTCCACAGCCTCGCCGCGGTGCCAGCTTCCACCAGGGCACCGTAACTCCTGGGACGGGGTAACAGTGCCTCCGTCCTTTGCGCCTACAGTGCGGGGCTGGTAGCGCCGTTCTTGCAAACCTCTGGGCTGACTCACTGGTGCATGTTTGGCTTCTTAGTGCTCCCATCACCCGTACAGCTGATCTGCTGTATGAGGTTTCCTCAGTTTTACTTAGTTTAGAGTGGTTCCTTTTTTCTGAGTGGGTCCTGGCTGCAACAAATAGGATCTTTCTGTATAAAAAAAATGATGATCTATACAAAATGAGTCTCAGTGTGCTGTCTGTGTGTGTATGATTATGTGATCATAGAGAAAACCACAGAAGGGTCAGTATGAGGGTGTTAACGTGAAACATGGGGAGGGACGTGAGCTCCCACGAGGTGAAGGGGTGGAAGAGGACAAGGGCAAAGTTAACCTAAAAAGGAGAATAAAGATGTTAAACATGCATGATATGATAACACATGTATTTACATAAAATCACATGTGCTTATGTTTAATTAAGACAGCTGATAAAACTAACTGGGGTGGTTTACTGACCTGCCCGTAGGTCAGTGAGAGGTGAAGCAGGAACTTAAACCCAGGTCTTCTGACTTCAAATTTGGATGCAGGCCAGTGGTCCCGAGCCCAGGTTCAGGGGCCAGACCACAGGGTCCACGATCGTGGCCTCATCACTTCCTGCCTCTGCAACCTTGGCCTGGTGACCTCGCTGGGGAACAGGTATAACAATAGTGACAACTTCTTCCAGTTGCTGAGAAGATGAAATGAGTCAATATTTTCAAAACACTTAGTTGTGTGCTTTGTAGGTTCAGTGTAAGTATCAAAGGAGTGTGTTCTTTTCCCTCTATGTCATTTAATTGTATTAAATGTATAAAGAAAGTGTGAATACCACTTCCACTGTTTTAATTTTTGCATTTGCACTCTGAGGAGCAGGTAGGTAGTTGTAAGATCTGATCAAATGACTCAACTTAACCCAACATAAACAAATAAAGGGAAGAAATTGGAATAGAAATTCCACTTTGGGGAATATTAGTGAAATAAAACTAAGTATGGAAACAGCTTTATGTACAAGTGGGTTTATTGCTACGTTTTCATAGTAGCAAAAGATTGGAAGCCGCTTAAATGTCTCACCACAAGGGATTAGTTAAGAGAACTGTTAAAGATCTTTTTGATGGAACATCATAAACACATAATTGCTTAAGGAAGTAGGTAATAACATATTAAGCACTCATGCTATAATGTTATGTAGAAATAGAGAACTTAAAATTATACACATTATGATTATATTCAAATAAAATCCTTGCATGGGAAAAGCTGGAATGACATACACTTGTGTAATGAAGGGGACAGGTCATACTTGACTTTGTATCTGGCATTCAGAGGTTGTTGGGAAGTCTTCCTGGTTACAGACTGTTTGATTGGCAGTCCTGCGGTCTCCGGTTCCCCTGATGTACGCGTCAGTCTTCACTTTGGGCTGAAAATAGAGGTTGGAGGCAGTGGCCTGGGCTGTACGCCCTCTTCTTGAGCTGATTTCCGTTGGAGTGTGCATGTGCAGAGAAGCGTCTGTTTATTTAAGGGAAGGCTCTTCCCAGGTTTGTGGAGTGACCAGGGGAAGAGCAGCAGGAGGGGAAGGAAAGTGCTTCCCTATCTTGCCTGCCTTTTACTTTCTCCCCAGAATAAAGGCTTATCTCTGGGTCAGGCCGGGAGTGCCAATCTAATCAAGCCAGAGCCTCAAGGGGCAGGGCGTCAGCAACCAGAGGAGCCTGAGTCAGCCTGAGCATCCCGGAGACTCAGTGGTTCCTTCCCTCCACACGCTTTACCATGTTTGCTTCATGCTTGTGCAGTATCTTCACTGTGAGCTTTTGGGGGCAAGGCAAGGGCAGTGCATTCTTTTGTTTTTGTTTTTTGTTTTGGAGAATCTTTGTTGAGATATAATTTATATACCGTACAGTTCATTCATTTACCATGTACATTGCAGTGGTGTTCAGCATAGTCATAGGATTGTGCAGCCATCATTACTCACTTCAAACATTTCCTTCACCCCCAAAAGAAACCTCATACCCATTAGTCTTCCTTATCACCCCTTTGCCCCGCCCTGACAACCACTAATCTGCCTTCTGTCTTTAGAGATTTTCTACTTTGGACATTTCAGATAAATGGAACCTCACAGTTGTGGCTTTTGCATCTGGCTCATCCATGCCATAGCATTTATCAGTACTCAATCTTTTTCATCACAGAATACTATCCCCTGTGTGGGAGGTAGGAGTAAGTTGCAGAATATGGGCAAAATGAAGAATTAAAGAGAGGGTAGAATTAAAGGATGCAGACAATCCTTTTGAGTAGTTAAGCAGTTAAATGAGGTAGAGAAATAGGGCAAATCTTGGGTGAAAAATAGTCTTTTAGGTTTTTAGTTTTGGCTTCTTTGTTTTCATGTTGGGATTACAGAGAACAGAGCCTATTTGGATCTGGATAGAAGGCCGGATGAAGATACTCAAAGGAGTGAGAAGCCATAAAGAAATAGCCAGTTCCCAAAAAGGTGGGAAGGAGAGGGACCCAGCACCCAGGGGCTGCCCTGGGCTTTTACAACAGGAGGCAGCCAAGGGAAGGAGGGCGGAGAGGCACACCAGTCGGGAGACGTGGCAGTGAGCAAAGGCAGGCATCTCCTTCTGGACTTCCGGTCAGTGTCTTTATGGAGAGAGAGGTGAGAGTCTCTGAAAGTGAGGAGCTGGGTAAACCTGCCTGAATTACGAGAGGTGTGAACAAGGGGTGAAACACTCACTGTGGGGGATGGGAGAGCAAACTCGCTGCAGTGACAGTGAGGGAGGAAGTCCAATTTCCTTTGTCATTTACTCCTACAGATACTCCCTATTGTGTGCCAAGATGAATAAGACATTTCCTGTCCTCAAGTTGCTCATTGGGAACCTGGCCACAAATAGTGCACGTGATGCAAATGTGGTTGATGCGGAGACAGGAGGAGGCAGAGTGGACGGGGGAAGAAGGGACATGTACCTACAGGAAAGGCAGTCTGGGCATTGGGGGTGGTCACGGAAGGGTTCCTGGAGGAGAAGACATCCAAGCAACGGGGAACAGAGCAGTACGAGACAGCCAGACGGAATCCCAGAAAGGTGGGGGAGCAGGATGGGCTTGAAAAACCCCACAGCGCTTCTCAACCCTCAGACCAGCAAGGATGCGTCCCTTTCCTTTCCTCTGTTCCCCACTTTGATTTTCTGAAGCCAACGTTGCCTCCCCAAAGTAGGCACCTACAACCCTGAATACCAGAGAAAGCTGAAAGCTCCCGGACACTGGAAAAACACCAGCTTCCAATGCAGTGGAACTATTTGTTGCGTCCCACGGTGGCAGCATTGTCCCCATGGGGGCCATTACTACTGAGCCAGCATAGATCAGAGCTGTAGGAGAGTGAAGAGAGATGCTACTCCAAGTCACCTTTGGGTTTCTAAACCTGGATCTCCTTAATGTGAGACAAAGAACACCATGTATTTATTGCTGGTCACATTCCACATTGCCTCATCCTTTCAGGTTATGTACCTCATCTTTGCCAGAAATTGTCTCCAAGACAGAGGTCTGTGTCCTCAGCAGGCTAATCTACTGTTTCATAAGGTCAGTTGCTCCTGAAGATGAGATACATAAGTCCAGTAAATCTTACGTCTGTTATAAATTAGTTCCTTGGTCAGAAGCAGCGTTGTGGGATGTACTGATGGTAAATATGCATTCAGTTGTTTAAAGATGGTGGTGTCCGCAGAAGAATGCTTAGCAGCAAAGCATACGCGGGTCCAGAATAAGTGTGTATTCCAGTGAGAATTCCCATTCTTGATGGGAAAGGTTCAATGGACCTAAACTGCCACCAGGTGGCAGTCTTGGCCACTGGGGACTTGGTAACATATTGGGGGCACAGGGTTGGGTGCAGCAGCGGGCAAACTGGGCACTCAGCACTTGAACGACTAAAGAGAATTTATATCTG
This sequence comes from Phyllostomus discolor, assembly GCF_004126475.2. Classification (NCBI taxonomy): domain Eukaryota; kingdom Metazoa; phylum Chordata; class Mammalia; order Chiroptera; family Phyllostomidae; genus Phyllostomus; species Phyllostomus discolor. Next base: position 16,283,783 of record NC_040911.2, on the reverse strand, counting down.
TGTTATTAAAACTTCTAAAGATCCTTTTAATAAAGACAACAATCTCATTATCACTCTGTACTGAATTATGGATATATTCACCCTATCAGGGCATACTTCGGGCTGTGAATCATTGCCTTGTTTTTTTTTTTTAAATTCTCTTCACTAGCTATAATGTTTTTGTGAAACTTTGTAGTTTCAAAACAAGGTATTTTTTTAAAATAGAAAATAACATTTTAGCAAAAAACGATTTTCAATTGACAGGCTTCTTTACTCACTCTGTCTATTCCCACTGAGATTTTTAATGCCCATGAAGGGGAGTATCTCTCTTCCTACTGTGTTTAGTTTTATTGGTTTAAACTACTGCTTAAAACATGCTCTGGTGTTTCTAAAGGACTGGTGACCACGTGTCCTGATTTTCAGCTCTCCTTCGGGTTATAACAGGTAATCTAGGAGTTGTAATATATCTGCTTCGGTGCTCTGACAAGTAATAATTAAACTGAGGATTGTCCTAGACAACCCAGTGCGCATGATCACTGTGAGTGTGAACCTAATTGTGAGACTGTGGAGGAGTCATGTGTGTTCTGCAGGCCTTAGGTGCCTCGACTGTGCTTCGTGGAAGCTGGTCTATGCTGGTGGTTTCCAGCTCTAACACAGATGGAACGACGTTGACTGGTAAATATTTTGAATGCCTCTTTGACATGCTTGAGCTTCAATGTTATCTTTGTTGTCTCGAAGTAAAATTTCTGTATAACCTAAGCCACAGATACATATAATCTTAAAAATCTATATAATAACCTAAGTGTGATATAGAGGAGAAATAGAAGAAAGTAATTAATCATAACATGATGTGTTTTTAGTATATAAATGACTGGTTATGTCAAAGGAGAAATAAAATAATCAGATGTTTGAGCCTATTTGGAGAATTACTGTGAATCCAACAGGGTTAAGTATGTGGATAGGTGACTCGAACTCTGGGAAGCGTGGCTGTTGACAATGTTATTTTGCAAAATGTTGAAGTTCTAAGATGAAGTTTGAACTAGTATCAGAGTACACTCTTCCTTTGATTTACACGGTATTTTTTTTCCTGACCATCACGGAAAATCACTTTGTGTTTCTGTATATTAGTGATAGGGTCTAGGTTGAGATAATTATACAAGTTTTTAACTACATGATACCAGTCTTAATTTTTTTATCCAATCTGACCATCTGTCTTTTCATGGAGTGTTTAGACCATTTATATTTCATGTTATTATTTAGTTGTTGAGTTTAAATTGACCATTTTGCTATTTATTACCTGTTTTTCCCATCTGTTATTTGTCCCTTCTTTCCTCTTTGTTTTTATTTGGACTAATTGAGTATAACTTATGCTTCCATTTTACCTCCTGTGCTGTCTTGTTGGCTATTCCTCTTTTTTATTTTTAATTGTAGCTTTAGGGTTTATGCCATACGTCTTTAACATTCAACAATCTGCCTTCAAGTGGTATGATACTACTTCTCATGTCACATAACCTTATACAGCATATTTTCATTTCTCTCTCCTGACCGTTGTGGTATTATCTATCTATCCATCTGTTATCTATCTATCCATCTATCTATCTAGTTGGTTGACATTCTAAGATATGTGGGTTTATTTTCTTCATCTAATTAAAAAAAGTCAGCCATAATTTTTCACACATTTCCCTCTTCTTTAAGATCCTTAATCACATGTCTACCAGGCAGTCCACTGATGCTCTGGGCATTTTCTTTCCACTCTTTTTTCTCCCTCTGCTTCATTTTGGGTAGTTCCTATTTCTAAGTGTTCAAGCTCACAAATCTTTTCTTCTTCAGTTCTGAAATACTATTGATTTCATCCAGTGTATTTTTTGTCACAGCCATACATTTTATTTCTAAAATTTCAAGCTGGGTCTTTTATTTTTTTAAGTATATTTTCCATATCTCTACATCACATGCTCAATTTTTCCTCTACATTCTTGACTACACACATATATATAAATGCATATATATATATGTAAATTTTGTTACTAATTCTATAATTCTGTGTCATTTGTGGATCAGTTTCCGTTGATGGGTAGTACTCCCTATTTTTGCTCATATTTACCTGTTTCTTCCCATGCTTACTGATTTTTTCATTTGATGCCATGTATTCAGAATTTCACCTTATGGGGTGCTGGACGTTTTTGTATTTTTATAAATACTGCAGTTTGAAGGTTGTTCTAAGATGCAGATGAGTAATTTGGAAACAGTTCGTCTCTTTTGAGGCGTGCTTTGAACTTTTGTTAGGCAGAACTCCAAAAGCATTTAGTGAAGGGCTAATTTTACCCTGCGGCCGAAACAATACTGTTCTGTGTATTGTGTACTTGAGTTAAACGCCCCATGAATGACAAGGATTTCCTCTCTGGCCGGTGGGAAAACATACTATTTCTGGCTTTATGTAAGTTTCAAGAGTTGTTGCCTCCGCTCTTTGGGTGGTTCTTGCCCAGCATTAGGCAATTTCCTCACTTGTGGGCACGGAGCTGCACTCGGCTGAGGACTTCATGATGGTCTCTTGAGCCTCCCCCGCCCTTCCAGCTCTGCATTGCCGGGCACTTTGCCCTGTGAGCTACAGTCCACCTTCGTCTCTTCGACTCCAAGCTCTACCTGTCTTCCCAACCCAGGAAGGGCGCCGGGCTCCATCCGGGTTCTTTCTCCCTACCCCCCGCAAGCTAGAAACCCTCTCCAGGCACTAATCTGTCTTAGACATATTTCACTACTATTTATCCAACATTACTTTCCTTGGTATTCATTTTTAAGTCTTTCACAACTCTTTTACAATATCCCTTTTTACCAACTGGCCTAAAATCATTATTTGAGTTTCCATATACATGCAGTAATCCAGCTATGGTTTTATTAGTTATTTCTAATTTAAAAAAATCTGATGACATCACTTTATGATGATCATTTGGAATTAATCAGAATTTCCTTTGTCATGTAATATGTTTTTCTGACTATTTCTAAGTGCTTTTAGGATGATCATCTACTGTGGTTTTGTGAGGTGATTGTTCGAACACCTATTCACGTCTGGCTTCTGTCAGCAATGGCCGTTCACACGCCTTGGCTCACGACTCCCTTTGTCCACAAAGCCGGCAACATTGGTTGAGTCCTTACCACACACACCTCACCTGTCTCTTACTGATTTCCGTCAGCTTTAAGGGTTCATTATAATGAGCCCACCTAGATAATGCACAGCATTCTCTCCATCTCAAAATCTGCAATCTTAATCATATTGGCAAAGTCTCTTTTGCCACGTACCTTAACATATTCACAAGTTCTGGGGACTGGAATGTAGCTGCCCTTGGGGGGCATTATTCATCCAAATACAACCACTTACTCTTGCTTTGTGTTCTCAATATCCACTCTCCTCTCTCTGGGACTATAATCATGGCTGGGTTTTAACTTCCTTTTCCATATGGTTAGTTCTAATTGTTCTGTATAGGGTATTTTGTTTCATATCTTATTTAGTGTTCAGGCTCATGATATTTCACTGGGGGCTCATCCGTATGACCTTGAGACTTGGCTGCTTCTGCTTGTCACATGAAGTGTGCATATGTGCTAGTAAAAAAGCTGTTACTCACGCTCGTGTTTTTCTTTCTAATTTTGGGGTTGGGTAGGCTGTGCCTTGCATTTAAGGGCCTTACATTTGGAGACCTCTCCTGATCTCTTACGTGAGATTGGTTTGGGGCTCTGGGACACCCTGAATCCAGCTGGCACTGCTGTTCCCCAGCTCACACTTCCCCAACCTCCAGTGGGGCACTGCTATTTGAGGGGGGTGAGGCTTGAGGCAGGTGTGCTGTTGTGCCAAGACCCTGTGTTTTGGGGACCAAGAGACACAATTCTGTCTCTGACTGTGGAGGAGAGGCCCAGCGTAGCTCTGTCTGGCCAGGGGTGGCATGGGAGCTCTCTGTCAGGCAGTGCAGAGTGATGCTGGGAGAAGAGAGGGTACACCCAGAAATCTCAACCTGCCCTTCTTAGTCTGTTATCCTCTGGGCTAGTCCCTAGTCCTTTCTCCTTCCAGGCTGTCTCTTGATTCCCTATTCACTGGCTTCAAATGTAAATGGTTTATCTCCCAGCTTTTTAAATGTCGTTAGGTATGCCCTCTGCCTTCCCATGTCTTTTCTGGCATCTTCCAGGGCTAGGGCCTGGTGAGTGATGCAGTGTCAACCTCACTCCCTTCAGATCTCTGGGCAGTGTCCAACTGTATCAGCCACAGCAATAGTGACCGTCTATAGCCACCTAATGTACTGGAAACTTCCAAAGCTTCCTGCTTGAAGCAAGAGAATCTATGACCTGTCTACACAGTAGTAATGTACAACTCACTGCCAATTAGGACAGAAACCACACAGTCTGGTTTAAACAAAACTGGAATTTGTTAATTTCCACATGAAATGTCTATATTCATGTACAGATGAATTCAGGGGCTCATATGATATCACTAAGAATAAACTTTACTCTCTATTGTTGGGCTCTAGTCTGTTGGTTTTAACCTTAAGTTTGTATGGTAGTTCCTGGTAGCTCCAGCAGGAAACTGAGCATGCCCACTTCTGACAGCTGTGGCAAAAGCATCCTTGTATCTCATTGGCTCTGATGGGGTCATGTGGCCAGGAGGCTGTGTTTCTCTGATTGGCTATGCCTGAGTCACATGTTTCATTCCTGGAACCAGCATAAAGCTGCTTTTAATGCCTCAACCTGGAAGGATACCACTTATTTTTGCCAGTAGCTATTGGCCAGAACAAGTGACATGCCCCAACAGGTATAAAGAACACTGGACCTGGTAGAGAAGCCAATAGAAGACATGGTGAGCACTAACTTTCTGTCACCACCACCTACAGGTCAGTCCTTTGGGAAATCCTTGATAAATACACATATTAAATAAAATACCCTATTGTCTGAAACTTGCTTTAACATACTGTAAAAAAGTGTGGAGGACTGAAATATAAAAGAAGATTGGCAAATGTTGTGAAACTGTTCAAGGTGGATGAGAAGTACATAGGAATTCATAATGTTATTCTGCTTCTGTGTATCTTGGGAAATTTCCATTATAAAATGTTAAAAAAAATAAATAATGAAACACCAGTCCAGGGTTCCCTTATTCTGTATATCTGGTGTGAGGCTCGGATGTGAACGTTTTGCAGAACCTTTCCAGGTGTTTCTGTGGTCAAGAATCAGGGTGGTTTCATCATATCACCATTAAGATTTATATTCATACCATGAATCATATAGTATAATATATATATATTTCTTACAGCTATTGCACTTTTCAATTCAGGAATAATCGATTTTATTTTTTTATATTCTGAATCTACATTGAGTATACCTTAATGCTGAGTCTTTTTAATATTGGTGGCCCTGATATTGTCACAAAATAAATGTCCCTTTCCTGTAAAAAGACTAAGAAGAAAAAAGCTCTGCTGAGGTCAGAGTATTCAGTTACTTCCTTCTCTGTAGATTGGCAGTTAGATGGTATGGTTGATTTAAAAGGGCCACAGATCCTTTGCAGTTTCTTCCACTGAGAGTGGGCTCTGGTTTCCTACACTTGGATTTAGACTGACCTTGTGTTTGCTTGGAGTAATCGACAGTAGTGGAAGGGACACTGTGGGAGTTCTAAGTCTAGAAACAGGCTTCTGTTCTCACCCCTTGGTAATCAGCTTCCCTCTGAAGAAGCCCAGAACAGCTGCTTGAGGGTCCAGACCCAGCTGACAGCTATAAAAGGCACCCAGTGAGCGAGTGAGGCCACCCAAACCGCACAGCTGCAGTTGAACCTCCAGACACCCTAAGTGAGACCAACGGAAGAACCACCCTGCTGAGCCCAGGTCAAATTATTGACCCATAGAGTCATAAGGAAATAAAATGGGTGTTATTTTTAAGCCACTAAGTTTTAGAATGGTTTGTTACACAGCAGTAGACAAAAGATCAGATAATATTGTTCCCACAGGCCCTCAAGTCAATGGTTAAGATTTTAAAATGTGTTTTCTCTCTCCATTTCTCAATTCTTGAAACTCTCCAGGCTGCACATCTTGGAGATGTGCAGATGTGTCAGTGATAAGACCTGACGCTCATATGTCTCAAAGTTAAAAAAAAAATCAAACTACATTTCCCTCCAAGGAGAACTTTATTCACTCAACTTTCATTTGATCTACTTTTATGACATCTGAATTGTACCAGGATGTGATTTAATTTGGGGTTTGGAACAGAGTTTACATTGGCTTTGGGGGAGTTTTCCTGAGAGATCAACTTTTAAGGAAACATATATTGTAGTTCAAGGGAAAGTGTATTACAAACTAGTGTGAATCCAAAAACTGCACAGTTCAGTCTCTGATGCATTAACTATTCCCCAGCTGCTGGTGACACTTACTCCTTCTGGGATTAACCCAAGAGCCCCATGAGGCGGTCTTAGTATTAGATGTTCAGAATGGAGGTGATGAAAACAGGATTGAGTGGAAAAACTGTTGACTTGTGCTAGTTTCTTACCATCCCAGTTAGAGGTATAATGTTCTGCAAAATCACACTAAGAATCTCAATTTGAATGGAGCAAAATCTCCCTTTTCTCACCTCGGTGGGTCAGACAGAGAGAACCACTGTCTCCCAACCATTCTGTTCCGAGTCTCTTTGCATGAAGAGAAGTGTGAACGAGAAGCTTGCCTTCCACATGAGGCTATGTGTGTGTCCCAGGGCGGGCTGAAGCGGGCATGGATTCCTGAACTACACGAGTGAGTCTGAGCACTACTGAGAGTGATTTGCTCAACTCCTGATTTTAAAGGGAAGCCACTTTTGCTACAGATTGAATATTGCCAGTATAAAAAAAGTCATGAATTAAAAGGCATCACTTCAGGGAGTGCCATTTTATCTTCAAATTGCTCAGTCTCTCTAGTGGAGTTTACAATCCATAGTCTTTGACCCTAGGTAGTCATTTTTTCCAAATATAGAATAACTATTTTTCCCTTGTCTCAAAAGGCTATATTAAATTTATTGTTAAGTGATGTAGTTCACATCTTTTCTCGTAAAAAATAGTCATGAACGAGAAGAAAGCATTCAGATGAGAGAAGGCTGAGCATGATATGATAGTGTGAGCATGACAGGTTAAATGGCAAAAGCAGGCAAGTTATTCGAGACTGAAAACCTCCTCACAAACAGAGGATGTGAAGCAGCAGGAAGCCTTTCAAGGGAAATCCAACAAGAGGATTTGACCAGCTGTTTCTCTGCAGGGCCCTGAACCCTACAGCCGCTGTTGACTTTAAAAATAATAAAGCACAGCCCCATCCTCAAGAGTTTACAATCTACATAGGCATGGAAGGCATCATGCATCTGAAAAGTTAAGAGCCATGCAACAGGTGAATCAAAAACAGGACCGATATGCAACATTACAATAGTACATGATAAACCTAAAATGAGTGTGTGGTGTCTGCTACAAGGACTCAAATGGCGTGGAGATTGTTGAAGGAGGGGCCTGGGAGAAGATCACGAATGTTATGCAGCTTGGGAAATGTTGGGCTCCTCAAGAATGGACAGGGTTTGGAAGAACTAACGGAATGGGGGAGGTGATTCAGTCTGGAACAGGATCGAGAGATTGGTATATGAGATGAGATAAGAAAGCATACATGTGAGCAAGCATATCTGGAGACAGTGGCTGAAGGGTTTCACAGAACAGAGTGAAGGTGCATGTGGATGGAGCGTCGGGCAATGAACTGTATTGGAGCCTGATGCTGGTGGCTCCTAGTGGTCAATGTGTTTGATCTACATTCTCTCAGTGATTCTCTTGAACTTACATAAATCTTTGGGTGTCTTCAAACATGTGTTAACATGTCCCAGAGAATAAGGACTTGTGTGGGATTTTGATGAAGGAACAAAATCTTTTCTAAGAGTTATCAGCTGAAATACGATGCACCACTCTTTCTACCTTTGGACGGAAAAAAGCAATTGGAAGCTCAGCTGATCTTTTTAATTTGGATCAGGTTGAGAACCTCGCTACCAAAATATGAACTTGGTTCCATTATCTGAACTCAGGTTTCTCTTACACAAAACTGAGCGTGAAGAAATTAAACACTAATATTCACTATGCTCCCCCACCAGACACAAATGTGTGTAAACATATACAGCTGTACTCCAAAGTGACATTCAAAATATTTAACATTCAGAATGTAATATAACACACATATATAAAATACATGTTTAACATATGTGTAGTAAAGCATTGCTTACTGAGTGATTTAAAACAAAGTATAAATGTTTATCAGACCATTCTAATAATTTTCAAATAATTTGTTGATAATCAGAAATGGTGATTATAATCCTTTGTTTGATGTCACTGTCATCCAAAAAATAAAGCCCCGGTTTGAACCTTGATTTCATGAAGGACACTGTTCCCAAATTACTTCACTGAGTTGTGAGCCATTAGGTGCTTAGTGCCCAGATGCTTTGTGGTAGACAGAGGCAACTGGGTGCCCAACCTGTAGCTGGGGTTGGGTGCACACCTGGGGGCCGAGGCTTTCTACGGGGCTGAACCTGAAGAACCTGTGTCTGGGCCTCAGTAACAATGCTGCCTCCCTCACCCCCATTGCCCACCAAAGGTGGCCCTCAGAGCAGGGGGCAGAGAAGCATTCACCCTGCTTCCTCATGTGAGCCTGCCAGTAGGAACCTCGTCATCACCGGGTTGTGTTTAATGGTGTTGTACACCAAGTGACGGTAGCAGGGCCCCGTGTACTGAGCAAGGAAGGCTCCCGCTTCTGCTTTGATTTCAATAGGAAGGATCTCTACCTGTGACTGTGAGTTTAAAAGAACTCTACCAGTTGTAATAAGAGAGAACTCAGGTGTAGGCTCACCTCTATGTTCTTTTCTTTTAATGTTTAACTTTTGTTTATTTATTATTTTATTATTCTTATTTATTCTATTACAGTTTTCCCAACATTTCCCAATTCACCCTCCTCTGTCCAGCCTACTCTCCATTTTCTTAAGTCAAGTGTTGGCAAAAATGTACACAACGGTGAATATACACATTTCTCGCAGTAGAGAGATTGTGTCGTAGGAGAAGACAATGCAGGCTGGACCTGTAAGTTGTTTTTGTAGAAAAGAAAATGAAATGTGGTTTTATATATGGAATGTTTTGAACTAACCCATCATCTTTATAAAATCCCAAGTGAAATAACCATTTTGGGGGGCATTATTTCACATACATACTTGGACTAGGTAGACCCTTCTTGCTATAAATATCAAGGTCAAGTGCCCAGGCAGGTAAAGCCAGGTAAACAGCTCCCACTTCAGCATTCTATAACCATGAAGTCTGTTACTATCTGGGCACACCAAATATTGTTCATTTCTGGGTTTGCTAACCAAGGATTACGGCAGAGAGGTTCAAGCCTTGAAGTGCATAAAGATCACCAAAGTAAAGGTCATTAAAAATGCAGATCTTGGGCTCCGCCTCCAGAGACTCTGATTCAGCTGGGAAGAGCTCTGGAATATTTATTTTTAGCAAACGCCTAAGGCATTCTAATGCCCATGTAACTCTGCGCTATACCTTAAAAAACACTGCACTAGGGCTTTGTTTCAGGAGATCCTAACTGCAGATCTTTTGAATGGAAGAGGGAGAGTTTAAGGGTGTAGTGTTGAGGGAAGATAATAATGGTATTCTTGATATCTCAATCAAATCAACTCAAATGAAAACACCATTGAGTCGCTTCTCTTTTCCCAAGAGTTGCCCAAACATGCCCCAGGTCTCTAGAAATTGGGCCAAACAGGAAGCTTCTATGGTTAATTTCTCACAAATTTGCAGCGAGTTTAAGACAGAGGCCATTATGACAGAGACAGCAGGCGAAGGGGGTTGTCCTCCAAAACTATTATCATTTATGAATGAAATGAACACACTGCCAATTAGGATTCTAGGTTTTTAACCGTAGTTAAATTTAATAAAATCCCAGACTAATCCAGACAATTGGTGGCCAACTAGAAACTTATATTTATTTTTATAACATGCTGATGGATTCAAAATCAATTATTGTGCTAGAGAATACTAAGCATGACTTGGAAAACATGAGCTCGATTTACATGTTGCAATGTGGATGAATCTCAAAAACAAAAGCCTGAATGAAAAAAAGTAAGGTACAGAATGAGAGCGATAGAGAAATACCATTTTTATATATAATAAGCACACAGAAAACAATGCTACCTATTTTTCAATGCTGAATGCACTTCTACATAGAAGTGTGAAAGACGGAATAGAAATGCATTAAATAGACTGAAGCAAGTGTCTATGCTGAAGGAAGGACAAGTGATATTGGAAGAGGAGGATAAAACCAAACCAAACCAGAACTTGCAATGGGTCAGTCCATGGTGATTTCATATTCTGAGTTGATGGACTCCATTCTGGGCCTCTGAGAGACAAAACAAAAAATGTTAAAAACTTGATCCCTCCCCTCATAGAATTGCAATCTAGTTGGAGTTATATGCATGAAAAAAAAATAAGAAGAGACATAATCAAGTGTTAGGAGGCACCAGTGTGTGTACTCTGATAGCTCAGAGAACAGGAAAAAAAAAAGAAGGAACAAAAAGTTACAGGAAATTTCAAGGCAACAGGAAAGGAAAAAACAAATGTTCTTTGGTGTCTTGTGTCTGGATGTGTTCCATTGTGTGGTCATCTTTGGAAGTCCCTTAATTTCATCTTTTCTTAGTGGATTGCAGGCGTTAACATCTCCGGCCCTCCCCTAATTCCCAGAGACTGTTTTGTTTACTTGTTATTTTCCAAATGCATAGGAGATACGATAGAACCTTGTATACGTGGGAAAAATGTTATTTTAACCTAATTCCATTTACTTCTTCTTGCCCTTTTCTTCACACCGATTTTTGCAGTGCTTGGGCTCTGTGAAGCTAGGTGATGTTTGCAAAAATTTTCCATCACTGAAGCAAGCTCCTCTTCCTCACATTAGGTAAGGTAATGCTCACTGGTATAGTAGAGATGCCCCCAATATGAAGAGGTTTGTAACTCAAATCACAGCACAACAGTGGTTCTGCTGGGCTGCTGGCTCTCCTCCACGCAGTGATTCAGAAACTCAGTTTCCTTCAATCTTGACCCTAGTATGTTGTGTACCTGACACTCAGTTTTCCCTGAAGGTCTTTGGCATTCCAGCCAGCTGGAAGAGGAAAAGAAGAGGGAAGAGCATGTTTGGAAAGTTTTGCTGGGCCAGGGTTGGAAGCAGTACATCATCTTCTGGTCCCATCCCATTGGCTAGAACTCAGTCACATGGCTGACAGGATGGCTGGGAGAGCTAATATATCGGTACTCTAGGTACAGGGGAAGGGGGAGGGTCTGCTGGATAACTCCTACTTACTCATGGATTTTTCTGCACCTCCTTCAAAGGCGGGGTAGAAATAGGGGTTAATAAAGGTAATAGAAAATAGACCTTTGATTTAACTGGATTTAGTTGATGTATTTAACCAGTTGGATAAAAAACCTTAGCGTGCCTTTTTAAAGTCTTCCTTACCAACATTCATTGGTCGTAAAACACAGCAGTCTGCGTGAAACAGAATACTTGTGTGAATTGGAAGGGCTAGCAGACCTTCACCCCCAAATATTCTGATATTTGGCCAACAGGGGCAGTGGTCAGCTTTGCACCTCTCCTCTTTCAACGGCCTTTTATGATTTCTCTGAGCCAATAGAATCTTCCAGTCTTGGTTATATCTTCTATACTTTTTCCCTGACTTTGCTGTACTATTGAGACTTGCCCAGCCCTTTATACCTTGGCTGATTTTTCTTGGACTCCACCTCTTAACAGCCTGAATTTCTCTGCCTAATTGTTTCACCTCTAGCTGCACCTGTATAACATTTCCTTCCAACTTGTTTGAGCCAGTTACCTCCTCAATAGCTACATTCTGGCTGGCGCTATACTCTCATTAGTATTATTTTGTTGTTATCTTCATCTCAATGTGACTACGATATGCTAGTAGTTGGGATTTCTATCTGAAATCCCCACAAAAGAGCTTAACCTTTTATTCTCTCTATATTTGCATACATGTCTTACCCCATGTTTATAGAAGAGTGATGAGTCATCCAGGTATTTCAAATATAAATTTAAATTTGGATCATGAAAGGGAAGTTCTCCTGGGGACATATACTCCAGTGTCCCTGCCACGTGCTTAGGTGTTTGTTTGTCACAACTGATAACTGTTCAAAATGGTCCGGGGGGAACTGAGTCAAGTTCTGAACTCAGGCCGAGAAAAATCTGTGTGATTCAATAAAAACTTCCTCCTCTAGGACACCCTGGGGTCTAAAATGTACAGTCAGATAACCAATTTATGTTGCAAATATTGATAATATGTCTTTTTCTCACACATTCACATGATCTGATCAATAACATATAGTGCAATAACTTCTTTGCCTTTGATTTGTGAGCACCAGGCATTGGCAGACTATATCGCCTGCAGGTCAGATTTGGCCAGCTGCTTATTTCGGTAAAGAAAGTTTTATTGGAACATAGCAGTGTTCATTTCTTCACATATTATCGCTGGCTGCTTTCGTACTACAATGGCAGAGCTGAGTGGTTGTGACAAAGACTGTATGGCCCTCAAAGCCTGCAGTGTGTGCGATCTGGCCCTTCGTGTAAAAAGGCTGCCCTCCACCCCCTCCACTTCAGGAGAATGCACTGAAGGCTTGTATGGAATTCCTGACACAGAATAAATGGCCAATAAATGTGAGTCTCCTAGTCCAGACTGCCTTTGATTATATTATTTCTTCTACCTGGAGTGCTATGACTCTGGAATCATTTCTTCCTTTATCCACAAGTATTCACCCTGTGACAGGGGCCTGTTAGGTGGCAGGCACTGCTCTGGGCTCTGGGCCAGTACAGAGAACCCACCGAACTTCTGTCCTCATGGAGTCTGTCTGGTGCTGGTGTGGGGAGATAGAAGGCAGGTAAACAGGTAGATATGTAACATCTCTCAACTAGCATCATGAAGGCACATAAAGCAGGATTTGGGCCCTTCCCTGTTTAATTCCTGCCCGTCCTCCAAGGCCACACTCATGTTCATCCATATTCGGTCTTCGCCTCTTTCCCTTCCTGTTAACGCCCAGCACTTGTACTTTCCAGGCATTCTCCTTTGAACTGGAGTTCTTTGTAGATGTTCTTCTTTCCCACGTAGACTGTGAGCCCAGAATAACAAAAGCAGTGTGGTCATTTTTGTTTCTTAATAGCAACTGACACAATGCCGAAAACTGCTATGAAATCGATAAGTTCAATTAAGTCAAGTCTTGGTTCTAATAATGGAGGTTTTCCGTACACAACAACTGGATGCATTCCCCCCCACCCCGCCCCCACACCCTGGAATCTGTAGTCTTTCCGATTCGTCGCCATCTCTGTGGCTCACCATCACTTACATGGATAGGAGGGAATTTCCCACGAGCTAAGATCCCTTCAGGAATTAACATCACCCACAGGCCCTTTTGGAATGTAAAATTTACCGTTTCTCTTGATATAGAAATGAGATACAATCTTCTTAATTGGTTATTCCCTGAATTTCCCCCAAGCAGGAAGATAGTCCAACCAATCACCAAGTAAAAGGGAGGAAGGGATGAAGTTGCCCAAGGAATTACCAAACAGGTAACGACATGAGAAATCCTTGGCTTTGTTGTTGTGTTCAACCACACCGCACCTCCTGGCCCCCACCCATTCATAGATTAGTCTGTTCAAGGAAAACGGGTAGCTTTGTTGGGAAGAAACTAGTGTTGGCCTTTGCATTAATCAGCGCCTACGGATTGGCCAATATCTCCCAAGCGTGGGAAGAATGGGGTTATTCATCAAAGGGCATCTGGGCAGGAAATGTGGGAGTTGTGGAGAACTGAGCCAGAGTAGCCCCCGAGAGTGGAAGGGAAATCTGTCGTCAGAACAAATGAGCACAAACTAGGTGAGCAAGAAGGCCAACAATGCTCGGAGACGGTGAGCGAGAAGGAAATGAAGAGTTGTGACTTGTCACCAATTGGTACGGGTCCTGGAGCAAAGCCACAGGCAGAGCAGGCCGCAGGTCATGAGTGTCCTGTGTTACACTCATCCCTGAGCCCTCCGATGGGGAAGACCAGTGTCTGTGCCCTCGGCTTAGACGAGACTCATTTTGTTGTTGTCTCAGTCTCTTCAGCGCTGCCACCAATGCCCCCTACTATTTCTCAGCACTGGGAGGAAAGAGCCAGTAGGAGGTTCTACAATACCTAATAAAAAATGAAATTCCTTGATGCCCTGAGCTTCAATCTCAGGACACCCAAGTTTTACTGAGATAGAAAGTCTGAAAATTTCTCTTGATGGTGGGAATGTTTATATGGCAGAAATGTAACAGGGTGCAGCCAAGAGGGGAGCCTCAAATAGGGATCTGTAATAAGATCCAGGTAAACCTGGAGATAATTGGCTCCACACCACAGGGCCACACCTGCCCAGAATCTGGCAGCTATAGCCAATTGTGAGAGGAGCCGGAAATGGGGCTGCAGAGGAAGATTGGTGCTGGGATTTAAACCGAGATGTGGCAGCCATTTGTGGGGGAGAATCATGTGCAGCCCTGCAAGAGAGAACCACACAGCTTTAGCAGAGTGAAGACTCTCATGGCCCTGAGGGAGAGAACCACGTGGCTCTGGCAGAGTGGGGACTCCTGTGGTCCAGGGAGAAAGGACCATGTGCCTTTGCCAGAGTAGGGACCCCCGCAGCTTTAGAAGATACGGTACTCTGGACTGGGCAAAGGGGGAAGGAAGGAAGGACTGTGTCTGTTTGTGGGTGCTTTAAGGGAATTTAGGATTTTTGGTGAAGAAATTAGGTCCCTACTTTAAGTTTGTATAGCATTAAATAAACGTTTCCTTTCCTTTTCACAAATCTCTGGCATTGAGAGATGTCTTTCCTCTGGCGGCGGACATAACGGACCTGGGGGCTTCTTTCAGTAATAGTATATCATCCCAGGCCCCCCTTGTTTGTTCTGTAACAGAAACATAGCAAAGCAGCCAGCATGCTGTGGGGACATGGATAAGAATCTTTCCTCAGCCCACACTGTGTATCTTCCCTTTGAACTTGGGGTGGCTGTCTGTATGCCCCTAACCATTCCTACTGCGCCACAACCATACCCTTGGACAGAACAATCAAGGGCTTTGGTCTCTTGGAATGAAGGCTGTGTTTTCTGAGGAACAACCTGTTTCCTGGGACAGCCTGGAGGCACCGGGGCAGGAGCAGTCAGGCAAAGAGCTTGCTTGTCCTCCAGGTGTATACCACTGTATATTTAAAGCCTTTCTCGTGAGGGTTGTACCTCCAGATACCCATGCCTGTGGATATTTAGAAACATTCCATTCCTGGGGTCATATGTCCATATTCCTAGTAAAGTCTAAGTTGCCCAGTAGGAAAAAAAAGTGATTTTTGGCAGGTGAAGACAATGTATGAAAAGTGGGATTGTATAACAACATACACAATGACATTTTTCCTGTAGTGGATATAAGTGCCTTTGTATAATAACATCAATGTTGCTTACATAAGAAGAGCTATCATTTATTGAGCACTTACTATGTGCTTGGCACTATGCTAAGCACTTTAAAAATGGTGAAACATTTATAATCACACTATGAGTTAAATGTAATATTATCCCTATTTTATGACGGAAGAAACCGAGGCTTAGGGTAAGTAACTTTCCCAGACTCATAGCCAGCAAAAGAGAAAATCTGCAAACCGAATTCCAGAACCAAAGCCCTTAGTTTCTATTTTATCATTGCCCAGTTCCCACAGTGAAGAAGTAAAGAAATGGAGAGCAAACTTAGGTAGCCTGACCCAAAGGCCTCATTCTTTTTCAGTGCACTGTGTTGATACTTTTGTCTGTGTTTACACGGATTTACACCAGATGTGCTGAGTTGAGTGGTAGCTCTTCTTCTGCCTGGGGAAAGATGGAAGTTGTGAGAACACATAACCTGTTGCTCAGAACTGTGGACTTCCCAGCATAAGCTAGTTACATGCACTTAAGCGAGAATGAGACTTTGTACTGTATTTATGTATTTTTTAAGGTTTTATTTATTTATTTTTAGAGAGAGGGGAAGGGAAGAAGAAAGAGAGGGAGAGGAACATTGATTGGTTGCCCCTCACATGACCCCAACTGGGCAGCTGGCCCACAACCCAGACATGTGCCCTGACTGGCAATTGAACCAGCAACCCCTTGGTTCACGGGCTGATGCTCAAACCACCGAAACACACCAGCCAGGGCTGTATTGTATCTAGACGCACTTTTAAAAATTCACACGATCATAAATGATGTGGCAGGGAAATTGCAATTCTATCTATTTCAAATGCTACCATGTCACATCGACCTTTTTAAGACTTTGTGCAATGGTGGACTCAACTGTAAGTGGAAAAAAGAAAAATACGATCAATACCATTGCCCATTCTGTTTTTTCTGAAGTGATTAACTTATTAACTTTAAGTCTCATTTATGACCAATTGCAGGTCACTTCCTATTACTTTCCAGGGTTACCTAAGATATTCCATATTTCAGGATGGTAAAGGACAGATCCATACTAAAAGAATTTAACAGTAGGAGGGTACTCATCTCTCTTTACATCGAAGGTTAGGAAACACACAGAGATGACTTCTAATTTGTGATAAAAGTTAGAAATAGTCAAATACAGTCTTACTCGAAACATCTTCTCCCAGGTGATTAGCCAGCAGAGAAGTTCTTTGTTTAGCTAACGAAGAGAAGGGATTTACGACAGCATATTGGAATGAAGGAATTTGGGATCTAAGTAATCTGCTTCGTAATTTTCCTTTAACATAAGCAAAGTCAATCCATTTTCTGATGTAATAGTTTCCACTCTCAAAGGGGTGGCACTTCATTCTATTTTCACAGCACTTCCCAGGAGTTTTTGTGATTCATGTCTTGGTTTATATCTAAAATTCCACAAAATAAGTGACAAAGTAAACCCTGGGCAGAATGACAAGGTGGGATTCTTTAGAGCCTGAATTCAGGCCGTTGACCTGCCACCCTGTTTCTGTCTATCCGTGTGCTGTTTCGTGAGCTGTTGGAAGTGTGCCGAGGGCTTCGAGGCGATGGCGCATGTGGTAGTCATTAGTTCAGCAAATGTGTTGGCTGTTTTCCAGCGTACGTGGTTGATTGCACTTCCTGGCTTCCTTACAGTTTGGTGAGACCATGTGACCTGTTGTGGCCAATGAGTTTCTGTGTTTGGAAGCGTGTGTGCGTGACTTCTCGTAGCATCGCACTGACCATGTGCCACCCTCCAGAGCCCCTTTCCTCCTGCTGTGGGCCAGCGACGAGCCATGTGTGGCTGTCCTGTGAGCCTGGTTTCTAGAGTGACAGTGTCATGGAAAAACGCGGACATAAAGGATCAGGTAACATGAGCAAGAAATCAGCTTTTCTGTTTGGTTGTTTTAAACCACCGAGATATAAGGGTTGTTTGTTATTAGAACATAAGCTAGCCTATCACGAGGCCAATGTGACCAGTTAGACCACTGTATGAAATAGTCAAGCCCAAGAATCACCAACATGGTACTGAGGAATAATAGGGTGGGGGAATGGGGAGAATTTGCTTTAACATTATGCTTTATTAGAAAGCTACCATAATTAAAACCATTCAGTATCATTAATGTGGTAAGTAAAATGACCAATGAAAGAAAAATGAGAGTTCAGAAGCAGCTCTAAGCATACTGGGGAATTCTACATTTGACATAGATAGTGTTGTAGATCACTAAGAAAAAAAAAAGAGTAGTCAAGAAATGCTGCTGGGAAAGTTGGTATTCCCTACGGGGGGGATTAATTTAGCTTCCTATCTCACACACAAAAAAATCAACTCCTAAATGTACTAAAGGCTTAGATGTGAAAGGTAAAAATTTAAAACTTCATTGGAAGCTTTGAGTAGCAAAGAAATTTTTTAAAAGAGAGGGAAAGATTAATAGATTAGATTATATTAAAATTAAAAAGTAAGTTTTCATCAAAAAATATGAAAAGACAAGCCACACACAGCAATGCATATAATTTGTAAAAATAACATCAGAAAGAAAAAGGTAAAAGCATAATAATTTAGTTCATTTAGAAAAGGTTATAGCTGTTTTATAGAAGAGGAAAACAAATGACAAATAGATATAAGAGTAGACACATCATTAATCATCAGAAGAATGCAAGTTCAGCACACACCAAAACTGAAAAGTTAAAAGCCTGGCAATACTGAGTGTAGATGAGGATGTGGGTCTATGGAGATCCTCGTGCGCTCCTTACAAGGGTGTAAGTTGGTACAACTACTATAGAAAACAACCTTTCATTCTCTTGTAAAGCTCAACATTTTATTAGTCTACAACTGAGGGATTTCACTCATAGGCATCATGAAAAAAATACTCTAAATGTGCATACTAAGACTCATGCAATGGTACCGCTAATCTGGAAAACAGTATGGAAGTTCCCTCCCAAATGAAAAATAGAACTACCATATAATCAAGCAATTCCACTTCTCAGTATATATCCAAAGGAAATAAAATTACCACCTCAAAGAGATATTTGCACTCCCTTGTTCATTGCAGCATTATTTGTAAGAGCCAGGATATCGAATCAACCTAAGTGTTCATCCACAAATGAATGGGTTAGTGACATTATATACATATATAGTGGAATATTATTCAGACCTAAAAGAGAAGGAAATACTGTCTTTTGTGACAACATGGATGAACCTGGAGGACATTATGCAAACGCCAGGCACAGAAAGACAAACACTGCATGATCTCACTTTTCTGGGGACCTGAAAGAGTGTAACTCCTCGAAGCGGACAGTAGAATGAGGTTGCCAAGGGCTGAGGGGTGGAAGACACGGGGAGATGTTGGTCCAAGGGCACAAATGTCCAGTTACATGAGATGAATGAACCTGGAGACCTAACGTGCAGCCTGGTGATCATAGTCAGTAGTCCTGTGTGTGCATTTTACACTTGAGATTTGCTAAGAGAATAGATCAAAATGTTCTCACCGCACAGACACAGAATGATAACTATATGAGGTGATGAATATGTTAATTAACTTTATTGTGGTCATCATTTCACAATTTATATGTGCACCACAGCATCGCAGAATATACTGTAGATACATACAATTTTTATTTGTCAATTATATCTCCATATCCTGGGGAAAGAGGCACATGAAAGAATGTTCATAGTAGCATTGTTTAAATGAAATATTATATACCAGTGAAGAATAAATGAAAGGCACAATAATGTATCATTATGAATGAATATTTGAATACCAACTGGTAAAAAAGTCATAGCATAGAATTATACTAATTTTAAAATGCTTAAAAACAAGAACAACTAAATATATTGAGAAGGGAGCTGGGGAATGAATGAAATAGGGAAAGAGCTCATAGAGATGCGATGATTTTGGTGATACTCCAGCTCTCAAGTGGATGCTGGGTCTACAACCTGTCCATTTTATTATTGTATTCTCGTTTACGTACCTGTCACGTATGTGATCTTATATATTATATTTCCCCCCAAAGATCTTACCTAGGAAGAATTCTTCAAATAAATGTCTAATGAAGTTTGAACAAAAGATACAAAAGATACCTCTTCATCAGAAATCTCTTTCTAGGAATATGGAAATTCTTCATTCTCTGAGCAAAAAAAAAAAAAAAATCCCTTTGCGCTTAGCAGTTGCTATGTATCTACTGTGCCCCCGAGCCCTAAGCAACCACCAATATACTTTCTGTCTTTAAAGAATTACATGTACCTGCAATTGGGGGTGTACTGGACTCATTTGAGTGTTTTCCTTCTAGTTCACTGCATGCTGCATCTACTTGTTTTATGATGAATCTTAGGCAGTCTGTGAGAGCAAGCAGGAGCCAGGTGAGTGGAATCGGAAGGAATTATTTATTTGTCTTTACTGGGAACGTAGATAGTCCACATGCATGATTTATGGTTGTTTATCACGCAAGATTACTGGCCCCAAACACACCTCCACTTTCTGGCTAAGATTCAGAAAGAGCCGGAGAGCCAAAGTGACAGAGGTTACGAGGCAGGGTTCACGCCGCTGGACTCCTCGCCAGGGCTCCGGGGTGGGAGGGGCACAGGCCAGACGGGAAGCCAGGAGAGTCCCATTTTGCCCACACCCTAGCTCCGTCTTCACGCTGAGGGCTGTGCTAGACACTTTCCACGTGTGGGAAAAGAAAACGAAAAGCCATATTTTCCATGCACAATTTTACCACGTCACAATTGTGACTGAAGTATTGCCACCAATCTCAACTGATGCAGAGAACAGAGGAGTAAAAAAGACAGAGCCTATGAGACGGTGAAGCTAGAAAGCCTTGGGCTAGTTCATCATTCTTATCTCTTAAAGAGAAGAGGTGAAGAACACTTACCAAAAAAATTACCATAAAATGGCAAACAAGAACTGACCGGAGCCAGGTGTGACCAGTGTTCTCCTGAAATTATGTCTATACGTAGCCTGAATCATTAAATTAAATTTCTCATTACTTTATTTATTGAAAAGATAAACTCTCCTGGGAGGGTTTAAGTATAAATATTTATCGCTGTCTGCTAAGGAATGTGCTCTTAACCACATGGATATGATTGTTGCAAAATTTACATACCGTTGTTAAGGATTCTTATTCATTATAAGTTCAAGAAGAAAATGTAATTTATTGGAGAAAGTCATAGAATTTGGATTAATTCACCTCAATTTTAATGTACTCTCTGATGACTAACTCACTGTTAATGACATTGTTAATTTCATTGTTTATGGCAAGAATTCACTTGCTAGTAGAAAGTGTGAATGTTTCATACTTCCTCTTATGCCCCCTTAAGCAAAACAAATTAGTGATTCAGATTAACTTCTAACCGCATTATGAAAGATTGTGTCGTTGGCTCAGATGTTACTATTTTTAGCCTTCACCAAGCCCCTGAGAGGTTAAACCCTGGTCTAGGAGGACGTGGGAGGTGTCAGCCAGACACCGAACTTGGCCCTGTCTGCCCTCACGGCCCTGCTCTTCCTGTGTGCACGCGGCCTCCTGACCGCTTGTGCATGTTTCATGATGCTGAAGAATAAGGATGGAAGAGAAATGAGAGGTAGAGAGAAAGGCCTGGGGGCACTGAATCTCTGAGATCTCTCTCTTACTAGATAGTAGACCTGGGTAAAGATTAACTTCCAGAGTTGATTAACTTTCCTAAGCTCTGTGTTTTTAAACCTACAAAATGGGGAGAAATAAAAAGTAATGCTACCTACGTAACACGGTCCTTAGGAGGAGTATGTGAAATAATGCGTATAAAGGACTTAATAAACGTTCGCACAGACAGTTGCTACAGCCAAGTCTGGAAAGGGAGTCCTCTTCTTTCTCATCCACGGTGACCTGTGGCTCCTGTTGGTATTTAGGCCTATTGATCACAAGCTGTGGGCTAATTAGAGAACCATTTTCCTTTCTCTGGGATCCTCTTGGCCCATCTATCAGGCTAATTATCATTTTGTAATGGCTCACCTCACTCACCTTTACTTCACTTGTTTGAGACATTTAAGTAACTTAAATCTTCATAAACTATTTTGAGAGCATTTTCACAGTTGCAATGATATTAAAATATTTAAGGTACTACCATGCATGAGGAGCTGGGATCAGCGGAGATGTTTTTTGCTTTTTCCATTACTGGAAATCTAATAACATTGCTACACAAAATAATATGGATTGTTTCAAGCACCGAATTACCAAGAGGATATAATACAGTAAGGGTGTATGTAACAAGGGCACTCAGTACAATTCAGCCTGCTCAGCACAATTGCTCCAAGAAGTTGCAATATTTTTCTCTTATTAACAGACTGACCTCATGTTTTTATGGGAAAATTGATAAACTTTCCTTCTTGGTATCCTCTTAAGATGCATACGAATCGTGTTTTAAAGTGGATAGCCCGTAACCTCATTTCATTTCTCCCATCTGCGCCTCTGACCTAGCTCTTTAAAGAAGTGCACCATCAGCATCTCTCTCATCCTTTCCTTGCGCTCGCCTGAGATCTAAGCAAAAGTTCCCCAGAACCCATTGGGGAGGTAGGGGTAGGGAGACACTAATGATCTCTGCTACTCCTCTTTAATTTTGACCTGTTTTGCCTGCCCTGGAGAACACAATAATTGGGACGAGCAGACCCAGTGGCGGCAAACTAGTAAAGGGTGCTGGACAATAGGAGGGGACCCACGTCCTAGTCTTGGCGCTACCCTTTGCTGTGAGACCTGGAATAGGTCCTTTCTCCTATCTGGATAGCATTTTCCTCATCTATAAAGTGAAAAATTTTTACTAGGGGGTATCAATAACGCAGGTATGAGCTATGGCATAAAGGGGGGCTTTCAGGTTTCAGAATCAAATGAACCTGTATTGCTCACCCTTTTATCTTGTTTCACTTCAAAAATATTGGACATTGTTTTCCTCAGGCCTTGCTCATTGCAAGGGACGGAAGCCCACCAGACTAGTGCAGATGTCATGGGGGCTTATTAAGGACTACAGGGGCTATCCTGAGGGCATCTGGAAAACCGGGAGTGGAGTTCTACCAGCCCGCAAGGGAACCAGGGAAAATCAGGAGCTGAGCCAACCGGTTCCAGTCTCAGCGGATCTCAAGGTTTCTCAGTGCTGCTTTATTCAGGCACTTGGTTCCTTTCGCAGACTGGTTTCTTCTACTTAATTTTGGATTTTCTGCTTCCTTACAATTCTGAGTTGTCTTGGCACAATGCCAATGCTGACTAACCTCTATGAGCTTTAATAGTACCTAGGTCTCCCATGATCCAATTTCCCCAGACCCTCAGAAACTCCTTTCTTCTACCACCATAGGAAGAAAGGGCCTGGTCTGGTCCAGGCATCCATCCCTGGTGCCGTCAGCGGTGGCCTGGGGTCAGAAGGTGCTCAGAGATAATCCTATTAAGGATTCTTTCTTTAAAAGGGACAGGGGCGGTGAGACAAGGATGGGCATGTTTACTAGAGATCTACGGACAGTCCGATGTAGGGCTCTGGGGCTTTAGCGAGACTTTTGTACCATTTATCAAAATACATTGGCGAGATCAGGGTGAGCAGAGACTAAGGAGCCTCCTAGTCCGCTAGGTGCTCAGCAGTGCTCACCGAACGCCCTCTCAGAGGGATGCCACCCGTGTGCTCAGTGAGCTACACAGAGCGCCTAGTGTGGGGCCTGCCACAGGCGGTGTGCTCCACAATCGGCGGCTCCCTCCTCTCAAGGAATTTCAGTCATGTCG
Source organism: Phyllostomus discolor (assembly GCF_004126475.2). Lineage (NCBI taxonomy): Eukaryota > Metazoa > Chordata > Mammalia > Chiroptera > Phyllostomidae > Phyllostomus > Phyllostomus discolor. Next base: position 16,260,572 of record NC_040911.2, on the reverse strand, counting down.
TCCTGTCATGGAGACAAAATGACCACTTGTTTCCATTTGTCCAGTAAGATACAGGAAAAATGAGGTGGACCATTGGATTTCAAAGAAGAGAGAACTCCTGGGGGCTAGGGCTGGTGTCAGGAGAATCTCAGGTTTCTGTTGAGCCTGGAGTAGTGGATAGAGTTCAGAGAGACGATGGGGAGGGAGGAGTGAAGAATGCACTCAGATTTCAAGAATATGAAAAGGCACAGAAGCCAGACGCTGAGATCTGTGGACGAAGAGTAGGCCATTTCTGGAGAAGAGGATTTGCCAAATGAGCAGCAAAGGCTCACCGTATTGAGAAGTAAGAACCGTCCCAAGGATGACTGAGCAGGTGGGTAAAAGGTAACCCAGTTCCTAGCGTAGGCAGACTAGACGATGGGGACTGAGCATCCAGACTCAGAAATGCTCTCAACGGCCCAGTCTGCCACAAACTCCAGTAGACAGGGCTTTTTTTTTTTTTATGAACTGATGTTTATTTGTTTATTTTTAATTGTATTGTCATTCAAGTACAGTTGTCTCCATTCTCCTGCCACCATTTTGATGTTTAGGTGATTTAGAGGCTCTTCAGGTGAGCACTGATAAGATATCTCTAATCCTACCTCTCCGGAGGAAGCCTTAAAGGTGAGTAGGAGCACTGGTAGCAGGTGAGAACTGGCCAGTGGACATATTTATAACCTAGAAAGTAGACTTTAAAGGGCAGGGTTGCTTCTAGCCTGAGGCTATTATCTTGGGATCAAACAGATAATGTTGCCAACAAGCTTTTAAGAATAAAAGAGCAATATAGAAGCAACAGTGTGTTTTCTGTTGCCAAATGCAAAACATTTCTTCTCTAAGTTTCCCATCACCCACGACTCTGGTGTATCTTGATTTTAAAAGCTGCTTATGTTAGTGAATATAGGATTTGCCACCTAGGGATGATAGAAACTTACGTGTACAGTATTACTGTTGTGTCATGTTGGTGTGGAACGCACGGGACCCTGTGTATCAGCAATCCATTGCTGTGTAACAAATTACCCTAAAACTTAGTCATTTAACACAATGAGCACTATTATCTCACAAGTACTGAGAGTGAAGTGTGCAAGAATGGCTGAGCTGAGTGGTTCTGGCTCTGGGTCTCTAATGAGCTGGGGCTGCAGTTATTTGAGAGCTGGACTGGGGCTGAAGGATCCACTTCCCATCTCACTCACATGGTTTTCGGTAAGTCTCAGTTTCCTGTTGGCTGTTGGCTGTTGGCTGGAGGCTTCAGTTCCTCACCATTAGGTCTCCATCTTGAAATCTCTCTCTTCTCTCGTAAGTTGCCTGGTTGTCTTCATGATGTGATAGCTGGCTTCATCCAGATTGTGGGCATGGGGAAGGGGAGAGGGAGAGAGAGAGGGGGAGAGAGAAAGAAGAGAGAGATTTCAAGATTGAAACCACAGTGTATTTCTCACCTATTCTTGGAAGTGACATATTCTTTCTACCAGGTGCTATTGTTACTGTCCACACAGCCCACTCCTGGTATGAGGTGGGAAGCAGGGACCATTGGGGCCGTCTTGGAGCCTGGCTGTCATACCTTGAACCCCTGAGCAGGGCAGATTACTTCTCTGAGCCTCATCTTCCTCTCTGTTAAATGGGAAAGTGCTGGCTAGGGGTGCCAACTTCATGGGGTGTTCCTGAGGATCTAGGGGGGTGGTAGATGAGAAAACCCTTCGTAAACTGTAAAATGCACTGGATAAGAAGTTCGACATCAGTGACCTGGAGGTGAGGATTGAACGTCAAAGGCAGCAGAGAATTCCAGCCCAATAAAGAGAGGAACACAGGCTGTCTGAGGCCACCACACTCTCCCCCTCCACGCAAGCACTCTAAGCTCCCCCCAGGGCTTGGCAGGGGAAGACTGTCGAGTCTGTGGTTAGTGTGTTTAAATTGTCTTTGACACAACACATTTTTGTTTCTAGGGAAAATAACTGGAGAAACAAGAGTCACTGCAAAGTCTGAAAAGTTTGAGGACGTCAACTTGTCTCACCATACAACTCATTAATGAGTCCATTGTTCATGAGTTGAAAACATATGGATTCAATTTTAATGATGCAGAGCTTGGAAAAAATATAGTTCTGGTTGCACTGAATGTAAGGACACTGAGTAGTGTGACCTTAATAGAAAAAATACCCTGTGTCCTCAGCTCACCCTTATTCAGGACAGCATCAGGGTTTTCCGCAGGCAAAATATTCTTGCCCACAAGCTAGCTGGTACCGTCTCTCCTTCACCCATGAGGCCTATCTCTTGACAGTTGTTGCCCAGGTAGAATTTGTAACAAAGGTAAGAATGCGATGCCAGGAGCACAGTGTCTGAGGTTGGTTAAGCCACTGGCTCCCCAAACCACCACCTCACAATCATGTCTTATCTTCTAGTGCTCACACTCTGACCTATGCCTCTGGCCTCATTATATCTTATCTTTCCATCATCACAGCTCTCGGGTGCTTCCTTTACAGCTAGAATCATGGGATTGTCATTGTTAGAGCGTGAAGAGGAACTTAGAGAACTTAGTAGATGGATGTAACACTTAGAGGGGGAAAAAGGTGGGGTTCAAGGAATATTCAGGCCTCCTGAGGTTACATGCAAAATGTTCTCCATTTATATTTGGGGGTCCACGATTTCATCAGCTTCCTTAATGACCCCACTCTCTGTTTTGAAGAGGAGAGGTCTTTTGAGCTGAATTGTGTCCTCTCAAAACTCACGTGTTGAAGCTCTGAGCCCTAGTATCTCAGGATGAGATAAGGCCTTTAAAGAGGTAATTAAATGAAAATAAAGCTGTTAGGATGGGCCCCAATTCAGTATGACTGGTGTTGTTATAAATAGGGGAAATTTTGATGCCAAAAGAGACCCCGGGGTGTGAGCCCACAGAGGATGACCATGTGAAGAGGCAGCAGGAGGACAGCTATCTGCAAGCTCTTCCAGCCTTGTTACAACCAGTTCTCTGGTTATAGCAACTAACATCTCCCTGCTTGAAGTACATACAGGCACCCCTCAGAGATATTGCTAGTTTTGTTTCAGACCACTGTACTAAAGCAAGTTGTAATCTTTTTGCTGGCGGAGGGTTTTGCCTTCACTTTGCGAAAAAAATACAACAGCTATGAAGCGAAATAAAGCAAAGTGTAATAAAATGAGGAGTGCTTTCTCTAGAGTGGTCTCTCTTTTCTCCTTGCTGGCTAGCTGATATAGCATCTGAGCTTCTGAGCTGCACTTTGGCAGACTCCTGGGGCTAGAGAGAAAAACAGCAGGTACCCAGGACCGGAGAAGGATTTCGCCCTGGTAGGGAAGAGTTAATCTGAAATGCAACAGTTCTCACATGCACCACAGCTTGACTTCCAGTCCTCTGGGTAGACTCAAAACCTCGTCTTGAAATTGGATTAATGGTCCCAGACCACTTAAGCCCCGTAGGCTTGTTAAATTAATCAGTTTTGGAAAATTCTTCATCTTATATTCTCAAATGTTGCTTTTGCTTCTCTTCCAGGAAAAGCAATTAATTGTGTATTGCATCTTCTCATTGCATAGTCGATGTCTCTTACCTGTCCCTCTGTACTCTCCATCTTCTTGTCTGTTTAGGCTTAACCTGGACGGAGTCTCTTAACCTAATTTTAAGGTCAGTGATTCTTCAACTGTGTCTCATTTGGGATTAAAGCCATCCTTTTAATTCTTAATTTTTGTCATTGCTTTATTTTTCAATTGTATGATTTCCTTTTTTTTTAAATCTGTGGTCACTTTTTAAGTCTCCAGTTTCTTGCTGAGTTTTTCAAAATTTGGCCTCATCTGCACTTTTGATTTGTGTGTTCTCAAAAACATGTTCTCTCTCTCTTTATATATATATATATCAAAATTAATAAAACTACAAAGAGAAATAGACAAATATGCAGTCACAATGGGACATGATTAAACATCTCAGTAATCGACAAGAGCAGATGAAACTTATTAGTAATATGGATGACTTGAACAACACAACTTATAAAACTACTAGTAAAACTATGCCCATAAATAGAACACTATACCCAACAAGTAGAATGGATATTAATTTTCAAGCCCACATGGAATATTACAGAAAACGACCATAGACATGTAGATTTATTGATTCATGGATGGTTTATATCAAAGATGTTAGTTCTTTCCAACGAACCTATAGTTCATTGCAGTCACAGCTAAAATACCAACTAGGTATTTTTCAGAACTTGACAAGCTTATTCTAAAATCTGTACTTAAATTGAAAGACTGAAAATGGTCAAGACACTCTTGAAGAAAATAAAACTTGGAAAAACTTGGCCTACTCACTATGGAGACTTGTAAATTTATAGTAATTAAGAGAGTGTGGCATTGACAAAAAGGTTGAAAATAGACCAATGGATAGAAGAGATGACCCAGGTGTTTATGAACATGTGTGTGGATGCACGATTTGTGATGAAGCTGACCAGAGACTACTAGAAAAAGAACATTTCTCAGTAAATAATGCTAGGGTAATTGGATTTTCACATAGACAAAAAAAAAAAAAAAAAAAAAAAAAAAAAAGCAGGGCCTTTTCTCACACCATAAATGAAAAAGGATTTCAGGTAGATGCAGGCCAAAATGTGAATGGCAATCATAAAAGCTTTTAGAAAGTAATATAGGTAAATATCTTCAATACTTTGGGGTACGGGGAGAAAGACTCAAAAAATTCTAACCATAAAATACAGGATTGATACAGTTAACTACATTAAGTTAACATTATTTTTGCTCACCAAAAGACAATGAGAGACGAAGACAAGCCATGAATGGGCAAATGTACCTGTAGGTCAACTATAGTCAATGAAAGGTTTGTATGCAGAATATATCTTAAAGCTACTGCAGGTTAATAATAAAAGCACAGAATACCCAATAGAAAATCAGGAAAAACTTAAATAATCGTCTGTTGTCTAGCTTCTATCACTAGATTGTAATGTCGGTGAGGATGAGATTCATTGTCTGATTTGTCTGATGTACCCTAATGTCTGGGACCGTGTCCAGCACTTAACTGCTGCTCAGTATATATTTGTTGAATGTTGTCACTTCACTCATAGAGCAAACCCCTGAGTGAAGGATTCCTATTATTCTTAGATCCCAAAGAGAAAATAAAATAAAGGCTCAGAGGGCTCGTAAACAGCTCTCCCCATTTCATTCACTACACAGCAGATGTTAAGGTCAAGGTTCAAATCCATGCCTTCAGATGTCAAAGCCTACTTTATTCCTACTGCAGTACGTGCGACACTTATCGTGCTGCTAATGGCCTGTCCTGGGTATTCAGGTAAAAGTACATTGAAGGGGAATAATGCAGGTGACTTATACTTTTCACAGAGGGCAACATCAAGCTAATGTAAGTGGCTCAAAACCTGGGGATGGGTGTCATCTTGTTCATGAAAATGGTCCCATCCTTTTCATCTACTTTAACAGTTTTCAGGTGAGCTGGTTCCCACAGGGGCAGGGCTGGGTAGTCTGCATTCTACAAGGTGAAGGGCTTTCTCCTCGGGCTTGGCCGGTGTGCTCATTTCTGGTGAGACAAGCAACAGGAAAGCCTCCACTTTCTCCCACTGCCAGCATTCGGGAGGCCCAGCTAAGGACTGTCTCCCCTTACCATTACTCAGCACTGGCTGCCAGGATGCCTTGTAGCAGAGGCCTTCTGGGCTCCATGTATATCCCATGCAAAGTGGATTATTGGGGTTATGGTTCATTCGTTCATTCTTAGATTTAAACAATGGGATGTAGGATAAAAGCTTATGAAAATGCCAGCCGTTTCTCTCCAGGTGCACGTATGCCAGGCTGCACTTCACAGAGTCAGGTACCGCGGCGACACGCAGCATGCCGATGGGTAGAGCCCGCACCTGGAGCAGAGAGGGGACGCGCTCCGGTGGTCCTGAACGGAAGGCTGGGACAGACTCCCATAAAACAGTCAATTGAGTGAAATGATCTTTGGAAGAAGCCAGTGGCACATTTTCATTTTTGCAGGGAGATTTTTTTTCTTCTGTGTCCAAGGGAAATTAGTGCCCGTAACACGTTAACAGTTGTGCAGGGAAGATGCTCCCTTCACTCTGGCGGAAATTCAAAGATGTTAGTGCGACGCTGAGATTCAAGTCAGGTTTGTCACTGGATTAAAGAGTAAGGCCACCTTGTGATTTTGTTCACGCTCTTCTCTGCACATTACTGCTCTTCCTCTCACTTTCTGACACCTTTTTCCTTCGGCTGGGCCCATCTTCCCTGCTCTGTGGTTTAATGTCTCGTGCTCCCTTGGGTCAGTTGGTGGGGAAGAGAATAAGTTGTGGCTGGGATGACCAAGGCAGAAGCACAGGCTAAAGGAGGTAGTTAGCTGCCGAGCAGTGTGACCAGAACTCCAAAGTACAGGGGCCCAGAGCTGCTCTCCTTGGCACTCCTGTCCACAGGGCCTGAACTGCTGTTCGGGTCACACCCAGCCATCTCTGAACTGGGTGGTCCTTCTAGGCAGGCATCTGCCAGTGTTTTGGTGTCAAGGGTCTGTCCCGGCTGAATATGCTGGGATGAGCTCTTCATGGAGCTGACGAGAGCTGGCGGTTTGTCAAGTCACCAGGTGTGGTGGGTTGAATCGTGGCTCTGAAAGCTATGGGGACCCTATGAAAGTCAGCTTATTTGGAAAAAGCCCCCTTGCAGATGTAATGAAGGTAAAGCTCTTAAGATGGGAGTATCCAGGGAGTTTCTAAATCCAATGACGAGGCTGTAGAAGAGACACACAGAGAGGCCAGAGAAGACACAGAGAAGACAGGGGCAGAGACTGGAGTGAGGCCGCCACCGGCCCAGGGATGCCTACAGCTCTGAGATGCTGGGAGAGACAAAGAAGAGAGTCTCTCCTGGAGCCTCTGCAGAAAATGTGGCTGGGATGACATCTGGATTTTCCATTTGTGGCTTCCAGGACTGTGAGAGAAGGAAGTTATGTTGTTTTAAGTTTGTGATCATCTGTTATAGCAGCCCTAGGAAACTGGTACAGCAGGCCCTGTGGCCCAGACTCAGGCCAGGTCACAGGCCCGCTAGGGACAAGGCAAAACCAGTACCAGGACCGAGAGAAGCCCAGGTATAGGATGAGACCTTGAACGTGGAACCAGATGTAAAGCAGAAGCTACAGATCAAGGAGTGCCAGGCTGGCCAGCAGCTCATCTAGACCATAAGATTAATTGCGAACATCCCACTGATGGGAATATGGTTTATGTTAAAAGAACAAGCTCAGTTATTTTTTTTAAAATGAAAATTAGTATTGTTTTTTAAACTATGGGTCACTGCCCATTAGCTGGCTGTGAAATCAATTACGTGAGAGACAAGACTTTTTGCTTGTTTGTTTTTAAGCATGCAGTAAAGACTTATCAGGTTCCATCACACATAGCGAGGGCAAGGATTTGTATCATGAGACACTGTCAGGAAAGAGATGGCATTCAAATAGAATAATCTAAGGAGAGTTTGATAAAAAGACTATTTGCAAAGGCACAAGCATCCAGAGGCCGCAAAGTATGTGCACCTAATAACAGAAGGGAGGCCTTATCATTCTTAGCAGTGAAGAGGCACAGAGAAAGAGAGCTTCCAGAATACTCTAAGGAGTGGGTGAGTGACAGGTGCCGTGATCTTCAGAAGAAGAAGGTGGACATCCCTCGGTAAGCTGGCAGGGGGGAGCCTGAATAACAAATGCCCGGCTGCCACCTCCACCTCCTGCTGGTGCCTCCCATCGCCCACACCCACCTTTTGGCTGGAGGCCAGCGAGTCTGTAGCTGTGATCCATCCGCCTTAGCCGGGGAACGGCAGCGAGTGCATTTAGAAGAGCTAAAGAAATGAATCCAGAACAGTACCATTTCTTGAGGCTTCTGTGAGTCGTTGAGTTGCAATAGCAAGTATTTTTCTTTCTGTGTGTTGTAGTCAAAAAGTGGAGAAACACTGGAATAATGGCTGGAATTGTTCTGAAGCTGCAAATGGAGGGTTTTCAGAAACGGCAGCCAGGCCTGCTGTGACCTGCGCGGAGGGACCCCAGGGAGTTTGCTCTGCAGCTCCGCACAGTACGGAGCCCTCTGTGCAGCGGCTGCCTGGGCCCCCCCTGCGCATTGCAGCCTTGGTTATATTTTATTTAGCACTGCATTTTATGCTATCATTTCAGATTCTTTGTTTCAGATACATAAATCAGCTCTCCCATGATATTCTAAACTACGTGAGGGGAGACGCAGGGTCACGGGCTGCTTTCATCCCCTCCACAGGGCCCAGGAGACAGTGAGGCTGAGCGCCTCCGAGGTTTGTAATTGCATATGGACTGGGAGACACCAGACGGCCTTCTGGTCTTTCAATCAAACCAGCTTCCGCAGACCTTCATTCACTCTGAGGAAACTATAATGAGCTGAACTTAGAATCTGATTCCTCCAAGAAAAGTTTCATTTTAATGGGCACTCGGGCTGAAGCTAAAGCCAAAACTCATTTAAAGTTCCTAGACTCATTGCAACCCTCACAGGATTCACCTTTGAATTTTCCCCTAGACGTTGGCATTCTTATCTAAACTCCAAACCCAGAAGCCGCCCGGGCCCTACCTTTTTTAATTGGATTTGAGCATCTGGGTTCTCTGAAGAGCTGAAACATGTTTTAAAAATCTCTGAACTTCAAAATTGGATGTTGTACGTGCCGGCCCTGGTTTTTGCCAATATGTGTTTGAGTAATCATGAGCGGGCGAGGTGGCCCCCGAAACTCAGCCAGCTCATCATCAAAGCCACGAGGAGTTACTTGGATGCTAAAAGAATTGGCCAACGAGGGAGTTGAGGCTCAGAAGGGGAAGTGCCAAGGGTGCAGATGCAGGGCTCTTTCTATCTTTGAAATTCCTTGGAAGGAGCCAAGTTCATTGTCAGCCCTTTTCAGATTCCTCTCCAATCCTTCTCACACACACACACACACACACACACCGACGTCATGGACTGCTGTTCGGGTGGGATATCAGTTATCTTCACTGATAGCATGGGTGAATATGAAATCAAACGTGGCTCAAGAAAAGCTGCTCCCTCATCATTACTCATTGTCCCATGTACAGAGATTAGGTTCTTGAAAAAGCCATGTTGCACTGGCCAGGTAGCTCAGTTGGTTAGAGCATTGTCCCTCTGCACCAAGGCTGTGGGTTCAATCTCTGGTCAGGGCACACACAAGAACCAACCAATGAATGCACAAATAAGTGCAACAAAAAATCTGTGTTTCTCCCTTTCTTTCTTTTTGTCCCTCTCTCTTCATCTGTCTTGCTAAAATGAATACCTAAAAATTAAAAGGAAAAGAAGAAAAGCAATGCAGAGTCCAGTCATACTGCACAGGGAGGAAGTGGAGTGGAACTAAGGATATATATTGTTCATCCCCTACTTTTGAGAAAAATAGATGTTAAAGGGTTTAAAAAAACACACTATTGGTTCACAAAGTTTAAAAGTTTGTATACAGACGGTATGTGTTTCAAAGCCCTTTAATGTCTATTACCCTCAAGAGTAAGTAGATGGGGGAGATATTATTGCTTGTTAAGGGCTGGATTAATTGTATCCCCCAAAACACATATTGAAGTCCTGACCCCTGGCGCCTGTAATGTGACCTGGTTTGGAAATAGGGTCTTTGCAGATGTGATCAAGTTCAGACAGAGTCACAGTTGATTAGGGTGGGCCCTAAATTAATGTTCTCGAGGCCCTTTTAAGGAGAGGAAGGGAGACACGCACAGAGGGGGATGACGAGAAGAGGTACTGGCTGTGCGTGAGAAAGAGGAGGCAGTGATTGGAGGGATGCCTCTGTGGGTCACGGGATGCCGAGGACTGCCACTGTCACCAGGGTGTAGGAGGGAGACACGGGGTGGACTCTCCCTCTGAGCCCTCAGGAGGGACTAATCCTGCCGACACCTGGGTTTCTGACTTCTGGCCTCCAGAGCTGCGAGAGGACACATTTCTGTTGTTTCAGACTAATACACTGTCTCGTTTTATAACCAAGGTGTGTAAGGTGGCTCCAGCCACGACCTGCCTCCATATGACTTTTATTATGGTCTCTACTCTTAATGTTCCCAAAGCTACAGTTTTTAACATTTTATTATATAGCGTAATACATCTGGCACATTTTGTATATTTAGTGCTATTACAGCACTCTAGCTTTCTCTTCGGAAAAGTGGTGGGGTGGACTCGGCGCTCTCGAAGATCCCTCTCGGTGCATTCTCTGGCCACGATACCCTGCTTGACAAAACTTCTGGGAGCGAAGAAGCTTGTTAAAGATGAAGTCAGATGGGCAGACAGTGGGAAAGTGACCCATTTAAAACCGCCTCCTAGAAACTGAAGATCATTAAACACAGAAGTTCTTGGGGGCGCTCAGATTGGTGGGGAGTCTGCTGCTGGGGGAGAGAAAGGGTCTGACGGTGGGGAGCCGCTGGTCCCATCCGGGGAGGACGGGGAGGGCAAGATGCGGAGAGACTCAACCGTGGCATGAAGAAGCCCGTTTTTAGATATGCTACCTGCACCTCCCCCGAAGGGTCCTCTGTGCTTGAATGTCGCACCTCTTTGAAGAGCCCATGACAGGTTGCCTTAGGGACCCTCAGAGCCGGACTTGAGGTGCAAGGCTTGACCCAGCTTCTCCGTCCTTCCTCTGAAAAGCCGCCCCCAGTCCCATGGGGTCAGCCCGCTTCCCATCACACCGCCACTGCTTGCTGGCTTCTCTCTCTCTCTCCCTCTCTCCCTCTCTCTCTCTCTCTCTCTCTCTCAGAGCTCCTCACAGGAGCTGTTTGGCAGGCAGCTCAGGGCCCTGCTGTGAAGGCGAGTCTCACAAGCTTGTTGTGCTGTTTGATTAAACGGGACAGGCGAGGGGCCGTGCCAGCATGGAGATTTCTCCCTCTGATTGCCCCAAGGGTCGGGCTTGCTAAGGAATAGGGCCTGATTACGGCCCAGCCCGTCAAGTGTCTCCTGTTGCCCCAATCTGGGGACTCCTCCAGTTCGAACACATCTTAGAAGAGGTGCAGGGTTCTCAGCAGGATCTGCTTTGAGGAGGCCAAGATATTTTTTAGCCCAGTTGTTGCTCCCAGACCTTCTCTACACAGTTCGGAGGCGGCAGGTGATTCTGCCCCCACCAGGGGCTGCAGCCAAAGCCACCTTCTGGTGAGAAAGGGGACGAGTCAGCTTCATAAACCCTGAACATTTGGCCTGGGTGTTCCAAACTGGGATCGAGCTGGGGGTCTCTGAGTGCCAAGTGGGAAGCCTCAGGTGTGGGGGTGCTCCTAACAAAGGTCATCTCCTTGTTTCAAGGCCTGCTGCTTAAAGCTTGGGAAGACAGTGAGGTTGACCTGTTGTTCTGCTTATACAGGGTTTCCAGTTGGCCACCGGGCAGGGAAGTAACTGCAGGCCTTGACTTTTCTTATTCTCTCTCTCTCTCCCTCCCACCCTCTCTCCCAGTTATAATAGGCGGATGGAACTTGGTTCTTCATTTGTAAAACAAGGGAAGTGAAGATAATCTCTCAAGTAACTCCTGGCTTTAAAAAAGTCTATTGTTTCTGTTTTAACTATTTTCACCTACATGTTCTCTTCCATGGCTCAGGGCTGCCCATCCCTTGGAATGGGTTTTTGCCCCAACATGCAGTGCGGTGGAAGTTGAGCAGGAAACTTGCTTCATATCGAACTGGCTACGGGCGTGATTGGACACGAAGACCTGAGCGGTGCTCTCCACTGCTCTCCCAGGATTCCCACCTCCTTCCTGGCCTGAACACAGATACCTGCATTGTCCTGAACTTGTCCTGGCTGTCCTTGATATCAGACCACAGGGCAGCTTTGGCCTGCGGTGGTTGCATATCCTACACGTGAGCCAGACCCTGGGAATCTGTGATGGCCTGGCTCCACGCACTTGCTCTGCACAGGCTCTTCAGCACATGCACGGCATTCCACGGCGGCAGCAACTCTGGGCTCTCCCGGGGGGGCTTTGCCTGCTCTGACTTCCTGGGTCTAATACCCCATTTATATTCCCCTGACTCCCTCCCCCAGATCAGAAGGACATTTTCTGGGCCCGAGGGGATAGTTTGTCAGACCGACAGAGACTGAGGGTCCAGTCCACTACTGATGCCCGAGGTGGGTGAATGCAGGGTCAGTTTCCAGGTGATGTCCGAATAGGCACAGGCTGATGTCTAGACACAGAGGGAGTCTATATGACGGTGATTCAGGGGCAGGCAGGAAGGGACGCTGTGGCGGGGCTGGCAGAGGCAGGACACCAGTTCCGATGAGAACACGAGAGAGAAAGGCAGGGCTGGAAGCTGTGCACCAGGGAATGAGACTTGAACCTCTGCCCGAGCCTGGTTGGACAAGGCTTAGTTTTAGATTAGATCACAGTGCGCCAGGTATAAGAACCTGGTTATGAGAACCGCCTTAGTAGCTGCTGTCCAGTGAATTGTGCCCCCTCCAAAATACATGTTGAAGATGAACCCCAGTGTCTGTGAGCATGACCCCAGTTGGAGAGGAAGACTTTGTAGGTGTAATCAAGTTAGGGTTCCACTTGACTAAGTGGGCCTGGAATCTGATAGGACTGCTGTCCTCATAAGAAGAGGGTAATTCGGAACCAAATGCTCAGGGAGGGGAGGCCGTGTGAAGACGGAGGCCGAGATTGGGGTCTTGTGCCTGCTAACTAAGGAACGCTGGTTGCCGGTGGCCTTGAGAAGCTAGGAGAGACGCATGAAACAAAGTCTCCCGTGTGGTCCTAGGGGGGAACTAGCTCACTTTGATTTCGGACTTTGGCCCTCCAGAACCACATAAGAAAAAAGATTGGTTTGGTTTTAAGTCACCCAGTTCATGGTAGTTTGGTATCACATGCTTAGGAACCAAATACAGTAGCCAAGTTAGTATAATGTGGAGCCCCTGTGGTGGTGTGGTCCCTGTCACATGCCCTCTGTGTGCGGGCAGGACTGGTTAGAAAGATGGGTTGCAGGTGGGAGTAGAAGGTGTGATGATCTTCAAAGTTAGGGCAGTGGTTCTCAATGGATATGTGTGCCCGGGCTGTTGCAGAGGTGAGTGCAGTGTGTGTGTGTTGGTACACACCATAATGACCACATGTGTGTGTGCCACAATCACCAAGATGGGATGCGTTTGTGAATGGGCTGGAGCAATTGGATACATACTCTCCATACCCCCCACTTAGAACATGAAATTGCAACTCTCCATCCTCCCACCCCAACTCCCGCACCTCTCCCCAACATGCAGTTTGAGAAATGCTGTGTTAGGAATATAAAGGCAAAGAGATAAAGAGATTACTGCATAGTTCATCTGATACCCCATCTTAGTTAGGGAAGTGCTAGGTGTGTAACAAACAAACCCTAACATGTTAGTGTCTCACATAATAAAAGTTCTTTCTTACTAACATAACACGCGCTGATCTCCTCCACAGAGTGACTCAGGGACCCAGGCTCCTTTCGCCGTGTGGCGTACTTACATCCTCTGTGGCCTTGGAGTTCTGTGCTCTCGTCTGCTGAGAAAAGGGGGTTTGTGCAGCTCCCATGTACTTCTCAAAGGCAGGGTCTATAAGTGAAAAATACTACTTTTTTTTCATGTTCTATGGGAAAGACAGCTCTGTGGCCTTACATCTGAAGCACTTGAGGGTTGCATTAGGAAATGTAGTACCTGGCTGTGCACCTTCCAGCAGCACTCCCCCTGCAGGCAGGCACGGGTTTTGGGGGCCATCTGTCCATTTCTGTCAGGCTCCTTCAAATAGTTCTCAGAAAGTTCCCACCATGGGTCTTGGAGATTTCCTTGTACTCTTTGTTTGAATTTTTATACAAAGAAAATAAAATTGGCAGTAAAAAGGAAGCAAAACATTTGAATAAGACTTGTAATTGAAACCCAGCTCTGCCATTTAACAATTGTGTAAATTTTGGACAATTTACCTGCATTTTCTGGGCTTTAATTTCCAGGTTTGTAAAATAAGAATAAGAATATTCTTTATAAGTTTAATAATGATTGGAAATGACATATATAAAAGACTCAGTATAGAATAAGTGCTCACTAAATAGTAGCTTTTATTTTAATAGTAGCTTTTATTTGATTTTTAACAAAATCATTGCCAATGATTTTTTTGTCAGTTAACTCATTACTGTCAAGCTCAAAATTTCCTTAGGTTAGAGATTTTTTTCTTTAACCTAAATTAGTATTCACTTACTCATAGAAGGTTAGAATTAGAAGTTCCTTGGAGATCATAATATTTTATTTCTGGTGACAGTGAATGACTTATTCAAGGCCACAGAGGTAATTAGTAGCATAGATAAGACGAAACCTTAAGTCTTTTTACTTGTAGTTCAGTGTGCTGTACAATTCTTCTTATGAAGTCACTGAACATTGAGCTCACTAGAACTGTAGCTTATAAGTTGGGACTTTTAAATGACCCGTATGTCTGGTGTGGTTGGGTATGACTTCTGGGCTAGCTGTCGTTTTCCTGAATGCGCTGTTGTTCAGTATTATGGTGAAAGTGTTACCTTTATATAATTAATTTTGTAGTTTCCAGAGAGGTTAATTCTACCTAGTCATTAAAATGTGACTCTCAGTACATTTTCTCCTGAAAAGAGTCGTGCTTTAAAGGATATGCTATTTCAGATTCTCTAAATGCCACATGTTAAATGAGTATTTTTCTTCTTACTCTTCCCTTTCTAAACCCTTGGGCCTCCTTTCTTTCAATGATTTTCTGATTATTAAGAATATGCTATCTCTGTGGCTTACATGTTTTCCCAGTAAATACATTATAATAGCCTTAGTGAAAATCCTGAACAATTCAGTGAAATTGTTCAGAGAGAACTGAATTTCTGATGAACATTACTAATATAGCTATAAACCTCCAGCTCTGACTAGATGGTCATGTGTTGAATATGAATACCAGGGATGGATAGTCATGGGCAGGCATTGTCACATGTGACCTGAATCTAGCACTGCCCTCCATGCTGCCACCTTCTCTAAGTTGGCTCTGTCAACCCCAGTAGAGAGGACTTAATAATCAGGAAATATAATCCTCCTGTCTGTGTGCCCTGAGGTCTTTCACAGTGTCTCTACACCCCAAAACCACTAGGCAGGACCCACCGCCTCACCAGGCTGCACCAGATCGAACACTGTACATTGTGGGAAGATACAACGGATTCTCAGCATCAGGTGCCTAGAGGGCCAGACAACCAGAGACCGGACCTGTCTCCAGCAGGAACAATTCCTCTCTACTACACTTCTGCTTCCCAGGGATGGCTCAAGCTTAGGCTTTGAATGGAGAATATCCCAAGAATGTTGCCTCTCCTAGCTCTGCCTCTTCCCTGTGTTCATGCATCCTCCTCCTTTAAAATTCATCAATCTGGATCTCTCCACCCTCAACTTCATGAAAGGCCTTCTCCCTCTGATCCTGTCCTCAGAAGCAAAGGTGGGATCCTTGGTCCCTCCATTTCTTGTTAATAAAAAAGCTCTGTTCTTTGGTCAGACATTAATGGAAGTGCTCCTTGGCTCAGCTGCAGTGGATTGATTGAGCAGAGTGTGTTCTGGTCCCAACAGCCACAACACTTTTCCTCCTCGCTCATCTAAGAAGCAAGCACCTTTGGCCAAAGTGAGAATTCTAAAACACAAAACAGTCTAAGGTTACATGAAGAATGGGGGGTCCTAGAACTAACACGGATTTTACTTCACCTGTTGAAAACTATTAAGCCCTTGCATGACTGTGTTAAGGACAATTCAACCTCTTTCTGGGCCTAACTGGCCTTCTGAGGTCTCCCCACCCTACTTCTCACGTTGCTATCCAGAAAGTGATGCGCTAGTTCTGATCATTTTCTTCTGCTCAAATACCTACCTCCTTCAATATGGGATCAGTGTCCCTCTTGGACAATGGCTCCAGAAATGATCTGAGTTTGGGATGCTCTTAATTCCAGAGCCACTCACTGGGGAGGTAGTAATTTCACTGATTAAATCAACCTGGGTCTGTTGCCCAATTCTGGGGGGCAGGGGGCTAACTCCCATAGTCAGAGGATTGAGCAGAATCACCTCAGAATGGGAAGAGGGTGTTTCTCATAGGAAGGAATGGTGTGCAGCTAAAAAAGTTCCACAGGGCTACTCTAGGAAGTATGGTATTCTAACGGGAAATTCTGAAGCCTAGGTTCCCTTGGCTTCTCCCAGGACTGAATCAAGGCAGTGCTTGCGCCTGGGGAATCCGAGACCTTCTAAATGATGGGGGTTTGGGGGGCGGGAGGTGAAGGAAACAGAGGCTTCAGCACCAGCCTTCTTCATCTGCAAAGAGGGGAGCCACCCAGGAGCAAGAGTGGCCCCTTTCTCCTCAAACCCCTTCCTCACCTGCTCAGACTGGATCAAGGAAATGATGCTTATGAAATGGCTTATGTGACTGTCCCTGGACCGAGGGGCTTTGAGGCACATTCTTTCATGTTACAATGCTCATGAGCAACATCAGACCCCTCGAAGGTCAGATCGGTAAGGTGAGGAGAGGACTAGAATGAAATGAATACTACCAGGAGTGAAGGGTAGGTGTCGAAGGCAGTGGGAGGATGAGTTCAGAAATAGGAATGAGGCCGAGTCAGGGACAAAATGCCAACTTGACTTGCCAATGAGCTAGTGGTATGGGGAGGGCTGTTGGGTGCCTGACAAACCCATGTCCTTCCGTGTTACAATGTGGAACTCTGACGACACATATTCTGGAAACCAATGTAAATACTTATTGGTAGGCACATCACGTTTCATGCACTTTGTGTGTATGTGTGTGTGTGTGTGTGTGTGTGTGTGTGTGTTGTACATCCTGTAGCCTCAAGAACTATGTGACCTTTTGCTCTTAGAGTCATGCTATGCTCAGGCAAGAATGTCACATCGGATGGGTGTGTTCTCAGTCTAGTTCACAAGGACGTGGCTCGGCAAGCGAATGGGACCAGCAGACTGAGCTGCAGAGTCGGAGGGCAGCTATGACCTCTACCTGCTTTGGGCATAATCTTGAGAAAGGCTCTGCTCCTGGGTGATGGGGGACTTTGCAGCTTGCTCTGGGCGGCACTTCCACCTTTATTTTGGGAGCAATGGAGACTCAGAAGCCGGCCTGACACTTGCATGACAGTTTATTTTTAAAGGGGATATAAGTATGTAACTCCTTTGGTAAGAAATCAAGCTCCTCTGGTATATTTTATAATCAGTTACTAGCACCCTCCAACTCTCTGAAGTAAGCTAGGTTACATTTAATGCAATTTGCATTTGTGATTTATTTTCATTATCAGATTCCCCCCCCCCCCCCGGCATGTAAGACATGCTCCCAACAGTTGTCTGTTTGGAAAGCACGCGAAGAGATCCATCATGGGTACATGGGGTGAGTGCTTCTCACTGAGGCTGCCTCGGGGTGAATAGCTCCTTCCTCACTTCTTGAGGCATTCGCTCCTACTTCTCCTTCTCATGATGAGTATCATTTCTAATTCCACAAGTGGAAACCCTGGTGGAGCAGAAGGAAAATATAAAAGACAGAATGATAGAAGTAGGTATATTTCAAATACTTTTCTTTGGTAGAGAGTATGGACTTGAGAATTAGGCATGGATAGTGGGCTCAATGCCGGGATCAATCATTTCCTACTACTATTAGGCAAATTATTTAACTTTTCTGAGTCATAGCTTCCTTATGTGTAAAGGGGGGATAATACTTTCTTCCTCACAGGGCTGTTAAATCCCTGAAAATGCACTGTACATAAAGCACCAAGTACGTAGTAGTCACTAAGTGTCAGTTCCTTCTTTCACTTAAAGCAGGGACAGGAATATTCTAGCATATGAAAGAGATACAATGTTTATTTTATTTGGGGGGAGTAATGTACTAGTCAGAGTAGGCTAGATTATGCTGTGGTAACAAACAATCTCCAAATTTCAGTGACTTACAAAGGCAAAGGTTTATTTTTTTTGTTCACGTTATACTTCCCCACATCTTTCTTTGTCTTCCCGGTGGGACTCGGGAGCATGGAGCAGCCTCTGTCTGGAACGTGCTGATCGTGATGGCAGAAGGGAAACGGCTAATGAACCATGAGCCGGCTCTGTTACCTACTGTGACACATGCCACTTTCCCCACATTTCATTGGCCAGATCAAGTCACATGGCTGAACATGATATTGATGGGGGTAGAGATGTAGAATTCTTTATCCACTTGTGTCTGGTGAGGCTGACTTGCTGAGAGCATAAACCTGAGGTCTGCACCAGGATGTGGCATGAGAATCACCTATAAATCAAAATCTTGTGGTGGGCCCAGGGACATGCACTTTTGCTACTTTCCATAGGCAATCCTGTGGTGTACCATCTGGTTAACGGACCCTGTGCTAAAAGGTTAAGGTCAAGAAAGTTAGTAAGCTGATGAGTTTTGGAGGGCAGTGTTAAAAAGAGATGACTGACTTTCTTTTCCTAATTCTTACAAGTCTCTCCTTATTTTTATTTTTGCTGTTTCACTTGTATTGAATTGTTCTGTGGCCTCCTTATTTATAATTTAGGAAGCACATGCACTGAATACTTCATGTGCCTCCAAGGAAAAGAAGTAACTAGGCTGCTTTTTAGTTGTTTGCAGCCCTTCATTGATTTTTTCAGTGGGTCAGTGGTTCACAATGGGAAATCACCATCTCCACCTTTGACTTAAATCTTTCGGGATGCGTGAAGATGGACACTGGGGAAGAGCCAGACCTCGATGAGCCATTTGCTTTGGTTCCTATCTACCTTCCGCTGTGCAGGTGGCCTTCAGTCAGCTTCTCATTGCTTTGCGACTCAACCAAGAATTGTGGGTTTACCTTCCCAGCATACTATTTTTTTTCCCTGTGGCACAAAATAAGTCCATGAACGAAAACTGTTGGGCAGGGGTATGAGGGAAGAAGGCACAGAAGGGCGAAGGGGTGAAGGGATATGTCTGAATTTAGCACCCTGACTTCGAATGGTCTTTTGGATGATGCTGGTTCTTCAATCTTCAATAATCACGTCTTCCATTCCCAGATCTTCCCCACAACCTCCTGGGGAAGAGAACCCATGCAAACCCCCAAGATGCTTCCTGGAAGAGACTTAGGAAGTGTATGCCCCAAAGACTGCAGTCTTAGCAAAGGTGAGGTTTCCCATTGGTTAGTGCAGTGGTTTTCATGCATTCTCTCTTTGTTGCCCACCTGCGTGTGAGCATGGGATACTTCATTTACTCAAGGGGACAAGTGACAGAAAACTTAAAGAAGGGGTCTTGTAGTATATATTTAGCAGGAACAAAAGCCTTAAGGCAAAGGACTCAAGAGTAAAATTTCTGACTTTGCTAGTAGGTAAGGGGCACTTAGGGGTAGAGTGTCAAGGATTTTCTGTTCCTAAAAACACACCTCAATAGCTTGAATACCAGAAGAAGGCCAACCCTACTGTGAGTATCTGTGCCTTGAATTTCAGCAGAGAACTGGATGGCTATATGAAGGGGGTAGGACCTGGAGAGGAATATTTATTTACTTTTTAATTTTTATGGGCTGAACGAGAGCATACATGTATGTCAGTGGGAATGATCCAGAAGAGAAGGAATAAGTAATAAGGCAGAGGAGGGGCCAACTGCAGGGACAAAGGTCTGATTAACAAGAAGCAGGCGGAGGAGTTGGCCTTTCATGGGAAGAAGGACAATTCTTTCACTGCGTCAGGAAAGAAGGAAGAGAGGGCGGATGTGTGGGGGGCCCAGCAGATTGCTTGGTGGAAGGTGCGTGCGTTTGCTTTAGTTCGCTCAGTGTCTGTTGGTGATATCAAGCTCTGGAGTGGGGGTTCTGATCGGGGAGCGTGCATCAGAGATTTAAAGCTAGAGAAAAGATATCAAATAGGTCCAGGGAGTACAGACAGGAAGTCACTAGGGACCTTTAGTAGGATGGTTGGGCAGCGTCGAGTGCTTATTTGGGATTTGAGTCATTAGATTAAGGTGACTTGACATAATAATATGTGTGGGGTTTCTTCCCCAGTAACATGTAGTTGTTGGAGGGAAGGTTCAGAGCATGTAGATATTTTTGTTTCACAAGGATTGGGCTTTGTTCTATGTGTGTGAAGATTGGGCAAGGGACAATGAAGCTAAACTTGTTTTCAACGCAAGGCTCAGAGAGGTTACTTGACTCAACCCAGGTCACACAGTAAGTTGATGGCAAAAGCCCGGAATGCAAACCCCGGTCTGCCCGACCCCAATTATCACACCCTATTAGGGCTCTTACATTTCGGGTTGGGTAAAGATTGAAGAGAGATGATGAGGGGGTGATTTTTATGCAGGCTGAAGTGTGTGGTCCAGTATTATTACTGTT
Organism: Phyllostomus discolor; assembly: GCF_004126475.2. Classification (NCBI taxonomy): domain Eukaryota; kingdom Metazoa; phylum Chordata; class Mammalia; order Chiroptera; family Phyllostomidae; genus Phyllostomus; species Phyllostomus discolor. The sequence goes on along the minus strand of NC_040911.2, from coordinate 16,240,288 downwards.
ATCTTGTTATTTGAGAAGAGCTGCATCGCCAATATTGCACCAAATAAACCTTGACATGTCTCTTTTCAGGCAGCAAGTATCTGTATTTAGGAAAAGCCTCCCTACGGTATCTCTGTGCTCCAGGAGACCTGCCGCACTGGACCGGGGTGTACTGATTTGAGGGCGTGCCCTGAGCTCTGCGGAGCCCTAGCAGCACTGTGAGGCATGAGCTCACAAAGTGGTTTATGGGAAAAACCATGGGACCTTCAATCCTTCTGTAATACTGATCAAGGATAATTTAAATCATTTGTATTTTATTACAAAATGTCAGTGGCGGTGAATTAATCAATTTCAAATCGATTTTATTTGTGTAAAATTGGCATTTTAGGAACTGGATTTATGGCTCACAGCGACCTCTTTCAATGTGAAGTTACTGTGATATTAGTAGTAAATGCACTCTGATTGAATCTACATCATTAATCAAATGTTCTGAAATTGAACTCCTAATCATGTCTTACAAGCTTAAGTAGAAGACCCAGAGGATGCTGGCTGCTCTTCAAGGCCTCAACCAAGGAGGAGGCAGTGGTGACTCTGGAGGATATTTGGGTTTTTTTTTGACTACTTAGAGTCTGAAACACCCTCCTATGTTTGAGGACACTGCCACTGATGAGTCATGGTGAGAGGCAGAGAGGGTGACAGGGTGGCAAGCTGAAAAAACCTGATCCTTTCCCAGCATCCCTTGCAGCTAGAGTGGACATGTGACCAAGACCCAGTCAGTCAGATCCCCCTGCCCAGACTTTGCATAGTTGCTCACGAAGTGCAGGAGGAGGCAGCAGAGTGTCCACTCTGGAAGCAGAGGCGAGGGTGGAAACCACTGAGGCCCATGGCAGGGGCCATGCAAGCTGGCGTCCCTGCCCTTCAACTGTAGCAGGGGTGTCGCTGTAAGTCAGTCACAAGTAGGATGACAACACAACCCAGTTTGCCTGGGACGGTCCCAGTTTACGCCTTGTGTGGTCTTGTGTAATTATTGATAGCATCCCCCTTCGATTTCAGAATTGTTCCAGTTAACAACTTAATGATTGTTAAATTATTAACTTGAATAATATGATCACCTCGGTCATACGTTAAATTCCGTATGCCTCTGCCTCTTCTCCGATTGTTCCCTTTGCCTTCTTGCTTTGAAATTAAGCTCCTTCCTGAGTACACACTTCTTCACTTGCACCCCACGGTGACTGTCTTACCTTCTACACGCCTCATTCTTTTGAGCCTCAGAAGGGAGCATCTGTCTTTCCTGTCATCCCTGCTTCCCAGTACCACTTCCAGATCATTCCTTAATGTCTCCAGACCCTCCAGGCCATCTGGCTCCGTGGCTGTGTTGTGGTCCCCTACAGACCCTCGTTGCTTGATACTGTCTCAATTTCTAATGCTCCTCCTGTCAATATTCTGGGTGATTTCAATATCCAAATAGATTACCCTTCTTTTACTGGCCCCTTGATTCCTTCAAAGATCTTATTTTTCACCACCTCAGTCACCTGTTCCTGTGGTCACACCCTAGACCTTCTTTTACTAGTAACTGTTTTCCATTTTCAGGTAGCAAGTGTCTGTATTTAAGAAAAGATGCCCCACTCACCAACTGCTGCATATTCCCTTTCCAGGTCACTCTTCCCAGGACTTTACTCCAGCAGTTGTCTGAGTCCAGCAAGCCCTCTGGTGTCATCACCACACCACCTCATTACTATCACCCTCCTCATGACCTCAGTGACTGTTTTTCCGGACTCGAAGCCCACGGTAGATTATTATCACCATTCCCTTGCCTACACCATCAACTCCCTTTACTCTGTTCCCTCTGACATGCTTGCCTGGAAAAGCCTGAACCCTGGTTCTGCCCAATGGCAAACTTGAGATTAAGGGCGGAGAAGCCACACAGTCACGCTGTGACAGAGATTGCTGGTTTTCTGCTCTTGCAATCTTTTCCTTCTCGCTCCAGCAGCATCACCATTTTCCCTCTGTTGGGTCTTCTTCTCCTTCTTCTTCTTCCTCTCCCTCTCCTCCTCCTCCTCCTTCTTTTCTCTTCTTTCTGCTTTGACATGGAAAGGCAGGAATGACAGAGGTTGTGTGTGTGTCTGTGTGTGGGTATGGGAGAGACTTCTCTGCAAATCTTAGTATTTATTCTCTGAGTCCTTAACTATAAACCCAGTTCAGATCAACAGATATTTATGTACAATCTGTAAAATGAATATGTATTTAGTAAGGAGAGATGCGGTCATAAATATAAGTGCTTATCACAAGTCATAGATTACCCAGAGAAGTTTTGATATAAAATACATTTACTCGCTATCTCCAAAATTGCGTCAGTCGCTGTGAGCCTAAGCGACCACTTTTAGATTCAAAAATAGTTAAATCACTTATGAACTATCTGCCTTTGCATTTGCTTGGGGATATCAAGCATGCGAGGCTAAAGGAGGAAGGATACAACTGGGGGAGGCAGTCCCACTCCACTGGGGAGGATTCGAGGGTAGAAGAGTCCCTGGGAGGGGCAGAACGTCTGAGTGTGACCGGCACTAAGCAGTGAGTCGCCTGGGCGAGGCGCTGCGGCTTGGCTGAAATGACCGTACGGTGCAGGCGGGCACCCAGCTCTGTTGAACGCGGCCATCGGTCCTCCGAAGTGGCCGCCCCGTTTCACCGTCCCACAAGCGGTGTGTGTGAGAGAGTTGCACTTACTCCCCATCCTTGCCGGCGCTCCAGTCGTAAATCTTTGTGACTCTCTTCCCTCCTGGTACATTTATAGTGGGATCTTGCTGTGGATTTAACTTACATTTCCCCGATAGCAATTATTTTGAGCAGCTTTTTAAAAAATAGTTTATCAGCTATTCTTTTGTGAAATGCCTGTTAAAGGTTTTTTTTGGCCTCTTTTTATTGGGTTGTTTGTCTCATTATTACTGATTTGTAGGAGTTCTTTATATATTTTGGATACAAATCCCTTGTTATATATAAGCCAGGATTTCTTCTGAATGCAAATAGCAGGACCAGTGGTGACTTCAGCAATAACGTCAGTGATGGGACGAGACGGAAGACCCAGAGCCAGGCAGTGTGTGGCTCACGAAGCAGATCCACCAGCCTGAGCAGTTTGGTTTTTCCTGCTGGTGCTCATACCCTCACGGCTGCAAGACAGAGGTCATTGCTTTCGGCACTATGCCTGCCTTCCAGGGCAAGAGCAGTGGGGGCGACCAGGGAGGCAACAGTGAAGAGGTCCTCGTATGACTCATCCTTCTCTCAGTGGAAATAAAAGTTACTCCTCAGGAGGGCTCTCAAGTTCTCTTTTATTTCTGATTGGCCAGAATTAGGGACGCTAGATGCAGGCTCACAGCGGGAAGTCAGGGGAGTGGGCATCAGACGACGGCACACTGAACTGGAGTCGTGATTGGATCAGACAAGGACGATTTGTGCCCTGGGGCTGGGACACCGTGAGCACAGGGGCAGTTAGTTAGGAGAGAGGAAGGACTGCTGGGTAGACTCCTAACGTATCAACATCGAAGCTCTCTATCCCTCTCTGCTGCTATGGAGGATCCTTTGGAGAATTTTGGAAAGCCTTGGTAAGTGTGGACAACAGAGAGGTACCAGAAAAAAAGGCCAGCAAACCAAGGCCTTTAATTGCATACGAGGAAAACCACAGCACAAACTCCCGTTGAATACTTGATCTCAGAGAAGCCTAGTGGCTTGAAGAGCCGACTCCAGTCGTTAGTTCTGATCACATTCTACTGCTGCAATAGGAAGGCAGGGTTTGCAGTTGCATCATCCAGGGAAGCAAGCTCAGATGAGGTCCAGCGGGAGTGTTGGAGGCAAGTGGGAGTTGAGGGCCCCTGCCTTTGTCCAGGTCTCCTCTGAAGGCGGAGCCCGAGGCAAGGACAGGTTGGGGAGTGTATTTGGGAAGTGATCCCAGCAAACAGGAGTGAGGGACTGGGGAGAGTGAAGTGGTGGGGGGTGGGGGGAGAGGACAAGGAGGAACACATGAAGAGTTGGCAGTTTCTGTGGGTGGCTGGGAGCCCCAGAGGCTCTTTGTAGAATAACGGCAGAATTGTTCTCCAAGTGTGCCCTCAAACCTGCTGCACTGGCATCACCTTGCTGTGTTACAGATGCATACCCCTGCCCCCACCCCGGCCTCCTGAATCAGAATACCCAGTGGGAAGTGGGCCAGGATATTGTAGTGTAACGAACTCCGCAGGAGATCCTTACACATATGCACCTGTGCAAAACAGAGATCTGATCTACAGAGAGAGCAATTCCCACTCAGCTTGCATCCTCCCGTGGTCAAGCCACAGGTGGGTAACTTCTTTTACTTTCAGGTTGCTCATGCACTGGTGCACCCCTTTGTACCTGCCAGAGAAGCCCGTTGTAGAGAGCAAGAGACAGTGCAGCTGAGGCAAGGCTTGTCCCCCAACATTCACCGGATGCTGGTTTCCAGCAACGGCTGCAGTGGGAGAGCCAGAAGGATGTGGCACAAGAGATGCCTGATTTGTCAGAGGAGGACAAGGGATGGGTCGTTTTAGATCATGATAGCCTCTTCAGTACCAGAAGGAGGAAGCCAGGAAATCGCTTTCTAAAGCATTAAGCTCTTTGTAAAGGGCCTGCAGCTCCCAGAAGGAAACACACTGTGTAATTGCGCAGGACGTTGGTGTACAGGAAACATTCACAAGGCACCCGAGAAACAGCAGCTATTTACGCTGCAGTGTGTCCTTGAGGCGGGTGGAGTGTTTCTATCTGCTGAAAGTGGCCCCGTGATGTCTCCTGTCGGGACCAAGTTAAAGTGAATGGAGTTTTCACTTTCCTGGGGAAGAGCTTCTACACAGGACATATTCATCCACCCCCTCTCGGTTCCTCTGGGAGCTGACACCTGTCAGTTTTCTGTCCCTGTGTTCCCCCCTGTTGCCCCAGGGAAACATCGCCCTCCTTCCTAGCTGTTGCTTCCCTTCCGGTTTTCTCCTTTCTCCTTTGATCCTAAGAATGCCACTGGCGGTCATGATCTGATCTGAGTTATTTTCAAAAGGGAGAAGAAGCCTCCTGTTGAGACTAGAATGGGTGGGTGGGGGCAGCGGAAGTTAACTCGGGTGCCGAGAGGTTCACCCTCTGAGTCCTTTGTAAGTGACGCTTGATTTGAACACTGACATGTCAGATTTTTGTTGAGGAACAGCATTAGTCCAGAGAGGTAGTAACAGGAGCTGCAAAGGCTGAGAGAGGGCGTATCTGTAGGCTTCTGCTGCTGCGGGCAGGCGGCACTTTGAAGCCCAACGGTGAAAGATACAGCCTCCGAGACTTGGGATGCAAGAGTCCAGGAGCACACAGATGTCTCTGAGGGAAAAACGGTCGATGTTCGGCATGTTTTCCTCACACCAGACCCCCACGCCAGGGCTCGCCTCCTCAACACCAGCAGCATCTGGGGACGACACCTCACGCGTTCCCATCGCTGGGGACTGAATGTGTCCATGACACAGGACTGATGGGCCTCGCTGGCCCAGAACAGAGGAGGCCTCTAAGGGAGACTGGCAAGGCCCCCCCCACGCCCCGAAAAAGCATCCTCATTTCACACTGAGCGGGTGGTGCAGCCCAGGGGCCGTCCTGCGGGTCCCTGGCCTCGGACACCGGGACCCACTTCTGTCGCTGATTCTGGCCAATCCAAAACATGGCAATCTCTGAGCAGTGGAATTATTCTAGAGGCATTTAAAACATATATGTTTTTTGTATTTTAAATCATACCATTGTCATAATTCAAGATGCGTGCCGTGGCTTTGTTCCCTCTGGCTGTTTGCGATCAGTCGGATTCCACAGTTGTTCAATCTAGCGGATGTTTTGGCAGGAAATACTCTTTTTGAATCATAACTGTGAGAATATTAAACTACCCTTATTCCTGAATTCCACACAGAAAGTAAATGTACAAAACTGGACTGGATCTCCCTGCTCTGTTCGGCGCCAAGTTTGGTGTAAAGTTTCCTTACATCAGAAAGCACTACCAGAGGAGACCACCCCCACGAGCAGTGACACTGGACTTACTCCCCAGTGTGAACTGGTATGTTTCGTCCCTTCCTTACAGTGGGTTGGAGGGGAGAGGGCGAGGACAGCGACAGGGAGAGGACTGAGGGGACTTAAGCCCGAATGCTGCCTTCCTGCTGGTGTCCTCACGGGTTATCACGGTGCCTCCAGTCTGGAGTGAACTCACAATGTGTGATTGCAGGGCCCCCCCACCCCCCAGTATTACTGATGCAGCTGAACACCACTCTCTCTTCCTCGGTGGGCTCAGAAAGCCGCTTTTCCCTTACTTATTCGTGACAAAGGCGATGAGGCAGTGGGTTCAGTTTCCTCTCCCAGCATGTCAGCCCGGGAGTAAGGGGAAGGGCCTAGTTAGAGAGCAAGCGCAAATGACCCACGGACTTGGACTTGGACCCGGGGTGGGGAGTGACTGTGGGGGCAGGGGTGGGCAGGGCAGGGCAGGGGAGGACAATGGGGGAAAATTGGGACAACTGTAATAGAACATCGACAACAATAAAAAAATAAAATAAAGAGATTTCTAGCACCACATTGCTTTTACTTAGATGCCAGCAGGTATCTAAGTATTTTTGCAGGTCTTGTGGATTTCGGTAAAACATGGTTTTTAGGCTGAGAATTCCCTGTGAAGAGTTGCAGCTGACCCACTCTGGGAGACCCACATGGGGAGGCGCAGGGAGAGACGCCCCCGGGACAGGCTCCGACACACCGAGGCCCCGAGAGGCATCGCAGTGCAAGATACGCCCGCAGAGCCTCCCTCCCAGAGCCGAGCCATTGCCGAATACTCCGCCACATTACCGCTTGCCAGGGACGCAGGGCCAGGCAGGCTCCCTTTAGGAGGAGTGTGGTGTTCGGGGTGATGCAGGGCGGGGAGACCTCGGCTGGAAGTTAGATCAGGTCCCCAGTCCTAGCTGATGGGTCACCTGTGAAAACTCCCTTCCCTGCCCTGGGCCCAGGGTGGGGTTATCCCGCTCCCCTCTTTGCCCCACCACGTAAATAAGGAATTGAACGGTCTCAACACATTCCAGCTAGATCAACATTTTCCAAACGGCGCTGCACTGGAGGCGTCGTTAGGTGTTGTGGGAAAAGGGGGTTGCACGGCCAAGTGCGGATGGAGGGGTGCGTGAAACGACGTGAGCCGTTTTCTTTACCACAGATCTCCTAGCCTCTACTGCGCACACGTGCTTTGGACCCTGTACTGAGGCAGTTAAGAGGAGGGTTTACCAAAATTTTTTTGAAAATGAGTTTTTCGGAGGATATGGGCGTTCACCAGCGTTCCTTCAGCTTTACACATCTCATCACAAAAGAGTGCGCTAATTGTTTTGGAAGAAGGGGTCGGATGTCCACCAAACCCAATACTCTCCAGGTCCCAGTAAAGATCTACATTCTCTGGGAAGCCACTCTGGATTTATTTCACTGTTTTCCAACAGAAACCTTCTACTTTACGCACCGGAGAGAATGTTATCTGTGACCCGCCCGAAAGGGACTTGACTTATCAAAGAGGGCGCTTCTGCATGATTTGGTGCAAGTTTCTTGGACTTCTATCAACTCCTCCCACCCCATACAATGACTTTCCCCAGTTATTTTCTGAACTATAGCCTTATGTTCAAGTCAATACATGAAAATCTAAACATAAAAAAAAAAAATAAAAAAAACAACAACCAGGAAATCTATTCACATAAAGGGAGAATTCTTCACTTTGCAAAATGATTCCTCCCAGGGTCTATCTTAATGAGAAAGCTGGAGACACTGAAGGAAATCCAATGGTCTCACAATTTCCCCCAAATTCCACAGCAGCTCTTGGCTTTTAGTAACCTTAGCCATTGAAAGTACTTTCTTCCACGCCCCTGTTTGCCTTCAGTTAAGACCATGACCTTGATTCCCTTCCCCCGCCCCATCGGAACACTGGTGGGTTGATGCAGCACGTCTAGCCTTGGAAATGGCACGCCTCCTCCCCAAGGCTGCTGCGGCCCTGCGCCCAGCACTCCCTTGGGGCTCCAGGAAGACTTCCCCGCCCCCTGGGAACCCATGTTTAATGACAGGCAAGCTCCCTGTAGAACATCCTTGGTCATTTTCCCATTGTTGCTCGCAGCTTGGAGACTTACTTATTTGCAGCGATTATTGTTCTCCAATGAAAACAAATATTTGGACGTTATTTTTTAAAATCATGTACCTGACCTGGCTAGCGTAGCTCAGTGGATTGAGTGCGGGCTGCGAACCAAAGTGTCCCAGTTCGATTCCCAGTCAGGGTACATGCCTGGGTTGCAGGCCATGACCCCCAGCAACTGCACATTAATGTTTCTTTCTCTCTCTCTCTCTCTCCCCTTCCCTTCCTTCTCTAAAAATAAATAAAATCTTTAAAAAAATCACGTACCTGAAACATGTGTTCTATTCTGCTAGCTGTCCACATGCTAAGAATCCCCAACCACCTCACCACCACCGCTGCCCCCCGCCCCCCAACCACCGCACCGAAGCTGGGAAACAGGTATCTAAGTCAGACAGTTACAGTGAATCAAATGTGCACAAACTTGAATTTGAAAGGAGTTCCCTGCTCTATTAACCCAATCATTATAAAGACAAAGGAACAATTGGATCGTTGATGTATTGGCGAAAAGCATTAGCTTTTTAGTAAGGGTGATTTGCCATTTCAGGCATAATTAGGCCACTTAAACACTTATCTTTGTTAGTCAATGGGCTGGGAAGTCTTTATCCTTATCATGAGTAATTAGTTCAAAGAAATCTCCGCTGAGCGGAGATGCAGGCTTGCTGGACACTGCAATGCCCAGACCGAAGCAGCACCTGCTGTATGGGCGCCGAGACGACTCTCACCTCCGAAGTACTTCTTCAGCTCCTCATTAAGTACAATTTGATATCCTCAGTGGCACATTTTTGGATGGTAGATGGGTAAGCAATACCCTTTGATGAATTCATGTATTCAGGGAAGGAGTAACCAATGAAAATACCAAATCTCGAGAGTGAATGTTCTTTTCCAGATTACATGAAGCTAGCTGTTTGAGAGAGGAGAATGCGGTCTGCAATGGGGGAGGGGGTGGTGGCAGGACAGAGGTTGAGAGTCCTTGTATCCACCCCCCCGCCCCCGCCCCCCCTGTAGCTTAGGCTTACGGGGAAGCCCAGATGATGGAGGACAGGTATGCTTGCCTAATTTCTTCTGTGACAGTGGAACACAATGACCTGTCCTGGGGGAGACAGGGCGTTCCCAACCTGGCTATGGCTCTGCCACTCTAACCAGCTCTGCGACCTTGGGGGGCGGTCAGTCTTTCAGCTTTCTCATGGCAAAGTAGGGGTCTACCTCTGCGTTGTCCTCTCTGGACAGAATGTTAGAGAGGCGTTCTGCTGAGATACTGAGTTTGCAAGTTACAAATTATGGTGATTACCGTGGGCAAGGGGCACGTTGTTTTCTTTGCTTCTTTGATATCGTTTAACTGTCATATAGACAGAGCACCAGAATTAGAATCGGAACTAAGTTCAAACCCTGGTTTTGTTAATCATTGATGTTTTTCATCTGTAAAATAGAGATGGTGATATCTCTTCCAAAGGGTTGTCATGAAGACTTGGCAAATTCTACTCCTTTTAACTGCATTATCTGGGATTGTGACATGTGATCTTCTCCTAGGATCATGCCCCCCACCCCACCCCACTGTGTGTTTCAATGGCACACGCTGCTTTATCGACTCTTTTTCTGGTCTTTTCCTGTATGGGGCATGGTGGTTGCATGGTTCCTGTGCATGCAAAAAAACACTGAATTGTGACATCTCCACATTTCCTGCTCCTCTGATTCTTTGCTCTCTGACATAAGATTATTCCATATGCAATCTTTTTGAAAACATTTTTAAGTAGAATGATCGATGATCCGAATTGAAGTTAAAATTTAACTTCAAGTTAATGAGATACCAACAGAATATAAAAAAGCAGCCCCCCACACACGTTTATAACAGAAAACAACCAACCAAACAAAAGCTCAAACCCACGATGACAACACCAAGTTCCGGCAAGGGTGCGGGGCTTCTGCGGCTCTCATGCCCTGCAGGAGGGGCTGTAACCAGGCACAGCCACTTTGGGAAAGTGTTCCTGGGGTGTCCAACCTTTGGGCGCCTCTGGGCCACACTGGAAGAAGAAGAGTGTCTTTGGCTGCACATTAAGTACACTGCGACACATAATCGCATGCACAAAAATCTCATAATGTCTTAAGTGAATTTATGACTTTGTGTGGGCCACATTCACACCCGTCCTGGGCCGCATGCAGCCCGCAGGCTGCAGGCTGGGCACCCCTGTGAGGAAGCTGTGCTCTGATCCATAAATAAAAGTGTATGTGCACCCAAAATGTACGAGGCTGTTCTTGGCAGCCCTTATGTATAACAGCTAGAATTGGCAGCAATCCAGTTTCCATTAATAACAGAATCCACCAGCGGCGGCGGGTCCATACAGTGGAGTACTGCCCGGAAATGAGAGGGCGGGGAAGCTTCCACGGTGCTGGCGATGCTTCACCTCGGAGCCTCAGGGGTAGCTACATGGGGGCAGTTACCTTAGCACAGATTATCAAGCTCTACATTTACGATTTCTGCATATATTTTATACTTCAGAAAATAGCTTATGAAATAAGTCAGTAAATAAATAATAAAATATTGACATCATTTTTTAAAAAAAACTTCTTTCTCAAGAAACTTGCCAGATGGCTGGAAAATTTCTTGAGGCCATAAAAAGAGATACATCGCCACTTTGAAAACCCTAAAATATAGACAAAAGGAAAATGCACTTACAATTCTGTCCTCATGTGTTCATGCATTTATATATTGTTTTCATTGAAGTATAATTTATAAACAAAAATTCACAGATAGTAAGTGTGCTATTCAGTGAGTTTGCTACCTGAATACATTCACATAATTGTAACCCCGGTCAAGACATAGAACGTTTCCATCACCACTTCCACTTTCCTTGTGCTCCTTCCTGGTCAATAGCCCACTTCCGATTCCCGGAGGAAACCACCTGTTCTGAACTGCCTCCCGTTAGGTTGCCCGTGCTTGCCCTTGAACACCTTGTAAATAGACTAATGTGATATATATACTCTTGTGTCTGGCTTCTTCACTTAGCATTATGTTTTTGGTAATTATTCCAATTATTGGATGCACTGTTAGTTAACTTTTTATATTATTCATATGCCACAATTTATTTTTTAATTTCCCTGCTGTTGAACATTTGGGTTGTTTCCAGTTTGGAGTTATTTATAAAAAAAAAAACAACTGCCACCAACATTCTTGCACACAGTTTTCTTGAAATATGTATCCTGTCCAAGACATCTTTGCTTACTGCAGGTCATAAAAATTGATTCCTATATTTTCTTTTAGAGGATTTATTCTTTTTTACTTTTTTAAAAAAGATTTTATTTATTTATTTTTAGAAAGAAGGGAATGGAAGGAAAGAGAACCAGAGAGAAACGTCAGTGTACATTGCTCGGTTGCCTCTTGCATGCCTTCAGTGGGGACCTGGCCCGCAACCCAGGAATGTGCTCTGCCTGAGAATTGAACCAGTGACCTTTCAGTTTGCGGGATGACGTCTAACCCACTGAGTCACACCAGTCGGGGCTGTTTTTTCTTTTATGTTTGTGTCTATGATATATCTCAAATTAATAATTATATATAGTGTGAGGAAGGGGTCAACATTCACTTTTTCCTCTATTATTACCTAGTGGTTCCAGCCCTATTTGTTGGAAAAAAAAACCCCAAACAAACCTTTTTTTCCCCTCTGTTTAATACTTTTCCCCTTTGATGAAAATCAGTCAGCCTATACGTGTAGGTCTATTTCAGGATTTTTTTATTAATTTCCATTGATCTCCTTACTCTTATGCCAATAACATACTGTCTTAATTACTTTAGCTACAGAGTATTGAAATCAAGTAGTCTTTATTTATTTTTTTATCTTTAGGTAATACTAATGCATTTATGGACCTCTTTACAACAGAGCTCAGCTGTATCTAATGTCCTAGACGGTAACCTGATTTTCTGTTAGGTGAGAAATAATCACTCAGATTTCAGGAAGCTTTCAGGTAGTGTATAAAACTTCTACTACCGTTTGCCAACAGTAGTAAATGGATTTCTTAGGACTCTGTTGACGTTTCTGCCGTTACTCCAAAGGTGGTTCTGAGTAGTAACTCTGACCATATTAAATAGCAGCTTTGGGGATACAGAAATTGGCGAATAAGCTTTTATTTACATTTTGGTCCCCAATATCACTTTTAGAACACTGGGTTGTCCCAAATAATTCCCCTTTCTTTCTTTGTTTGATTCTTTGATATTTTTCAGTGCTTCACTTTTTTCCTGTTTTTTTTTTTTTTTTCCTTGAAAAGTATGCTACAAATAAACATGGACATTAAAGTACCTAGGCAGTCTCATTTCCCCTTTGTCAGAGGGACTGGTTGAGATGTGGGAATGTGGCACAATTCTAGACAGTGAGAGGGGATAAGCTTGGGAGTTCCTGTGAAAGACTTTCTGGCTGATGAAAAGAAACTGGGGTCGGGGGTATTATAACAGTTTCTCTCCTGCTGCTGTTGCGGGATGTTGTGACGTCAGGTTGTGACACCTGGAGCTGTGGCAGCCATCACCTGACCATGAGGACAGCTACAAGCTGACTTGCTGAACTGAGTGGAGAGGAGAAAGATATCCTCAAAGAAGGAAGCTATAATAATGTCCTAATCTAACTCCAGTTGTTTAGTTATAGGATTCAAAAACTTTTTTTCACTGTTCAAGTCATTTGAATTAGGTTTTCCCTTATTCACTTCCTAAAGCATGCTATCTGTTAAAATCATATTGCATTTTAGTAGCTCTCTCTTGGGCTAAGAACTCATATTAAGAAAATTAAATAAACAAGGCATTCAATTAAGAACCAAAGTATAAGGAATGGTAGAATTCCTTGATAAACTTTAATCATTAGAATGTACGATTCTAAAAGGAGGGGACACGTTTACCTTTCTAAAGTATGGAACAAATTATATGAACCTGATATTGCTATTTCTTGGTATAGAACTACTCAGGACTCAGGTAACTGTAGGTGAATTCAGTAGGACCTTGGGGACAGGACAAGCAAAACCAACTATAGATTTTGAGGTAAAGTTCATACCCATACATTCCCCTACCTGAAGAACCATTGGGCTGTAGAGACTTTACCAAGGCCTGAGGTTCTATGGGAGGTCAAGTGGCTTAGCTAAGAAGAGCAAGGCAGGACTGGAGCTTAGAGCTCCCGATTCTCCCTATAGGAGAGGCGTCAGTGCTCCAGGCAGGATGGGACTCGTAACTGCTTTTGCAGAGCCTCTTCTTATCAGTTGTCTATATCAAAGAATGAGGTGGCTATGCCATTCATTACCTCCTGTGGTGCAGTGACTAAGGCCAGACTAGTTTTCCTGCTTTGCGATGGGAAAACCCACAGTCATTAAGAGCAAGCCAACCTCAAATTCTATAGCTGCTTTATTTTGAAACGAAGTCATCATTTCAAGTCATAAGTACATAAAGAATTTCTGGAAAGTTTCCAAGGCAGAGAATTTCAATTCTGGTTGGTTTGAAATCAAAGGCAGTCTTTCAGTTTTCAATGTCATGGAAGGTGATTGTCCATAATTTTGAAATTTTGATGCTGTGAATTGAACTGAAAATGAGACTCTTATGTAGTTAACCATGGCCACCTTGATTGTTATTACTAGGTTATCCCTTCCATGTTGGAGGGAGACAAGAGACTCAGCCCTTGCCCTCAAGGTGTACAACCACGGTCCCAGGAAATACCTTTCTCAAACCAGCCTGTGCGTCATAGGGAATGGGACCTTCTGTTGGCTAGAGTCATGGTCTTGTCCATTTCAAGCAAAAGGTCCCTTTTTGCTGAATTCCTACATTTTAAGAATTCTTACAGTGGGAAGTGGTCAACACCCCTGTCACAGAGGGGACACGTGCAGGGAGTTCAAAGACTGAATTGCCATTGTATGCAGACAGGGTTGGGAGTTTATTGGGTGAACTATTTTTCTTGTTAACATATAAACATTGATACTTTTCCTGATTAATACATTTATATGTTTGCAGGGGTCTCTGGGAAAATAATATCAAAAACTATTTGTTCAAACTGATGTTTACTCTACCATGGGATGAAATGAGTTTTTTTTTTAAGTAATGTCTCTTTAGCACATCTGAAAACTATGGACTACGAAAAAAGACCCACACCAAATGTTTTCCATTTTAAATTTAATGCTGGAGATTACTATCTTTGTGTTGGTCAGTTTATTCTGTGTGTGTGTGTGTGTACATGTGTGTGTGTGTCGTGTAGGGAGTGTAGTCTTTAGCATAAATGTCTTTCTACCACCTCCTAGCATACAAGCATATGAGCATATTTTCTAACTAAAAACATTATTATCAGCTTCACAAAAAAGACTCAGGCCTGCCTCTAACCAACCTCAGAAAATTATGCAAAAGTTCAGCCCCAAAGTACATGTGGGGTCACGCTGAAGAAGGTGCTCAGAGTCCGTGCATGTGGTGTTGCTGAGGCACGAGGGGATACCAAGTCAGCTTATGTGGCATATTGATAACGTCGAATGGTAAGTAACTTCTTTGCCCTTGTTGTACATCTGAAGCACTCTGCTCTCACTCTACTATATGGAAAAGGAAATGGAAATTGTTGTTCAACATTATCATGTGACAGAGCTAAACATACTGAAGCCTTGGTACGATGGCCTTGTCCCTTCCTCACTTTCAAGGAGGTGAGTTCGTCTGCAGGATTCTTTGTACTCATCACAGTAGTGGGGGAGCACAGATGGGGAAACCGAGAGATTGGACTCTGGGTTGCAGGGAGCGGGCACGAGGAAAGAGGGGAGGGGAGGAAGCAGCAGAAGATGAGGTTTTTCAAGTGGCTTTCTGGGAAAGAGGAGAGAGATGCTGGGGGAGCAGCAGCCACAGAGGGTAGGATTCTAAGGAGATAAATGTGAAAATAGCATCTTTTTGCGTTTTGTGTATGTCATTTGTTTTTACTTTCTGAAATATTTAGAAATGATCTGATCAATATTACCTCTGAGAACAGAAAGAGATGTCCCAGTGTTGGATGTATACATGACTTATTTCACTTTATAAAAATGTTTCTGCCACTTGCCTTTCAAGCTTCCAGATTGGTTATTAAAGAGTTTCTTGAAATGATTCCCTGGTCTTGTTCAGATCACAGGTAGAGAGCCCTGTAGCTTAGCGAAGGTCTGAGAGAGCACGTGGCCCAGATCCGGCCAGTTAGACGCAAGAAAGTTCTGTTGGAGGCTTCTGGAAAGATGTTTACCTGATAAATGGAGAGGGTAGTTTCTTGATGGCTCAAGACCACGAAGTGACTTCCTGGGGTGAAAGGACAACCAGCGGACGACAGAAGGGAAGGGTGGGAAGATTTGGGTCCCTCATGACACTGTTGAACTATCGAACTAGTTCAGTTTCTCCTGCTTTTGGGGCTCTTGTTCAGGTCTTCTAAGGACATAATTTGTAACTGGAATACTTCTGTGTATTCCTGGATTTTGTTAATCAACAACAAACATCCTTATGCCATTTAACTCTCTTTTTACACGCAGCCAAAGGCATTATTAACTGGCACACAACACATTTAAAACTTTTGGCATTTATAACCACTTCTTCAGAAGGTGCAACCAAACAAAATAGAAACAGATAGGAAGTTAGAACATATAGAAAATTGCAACGGTCATCCATGACATTTGATTTCAGATGCCTGTGTTTATCAGAACCATTGGTCTATCTGATTGACTTTATCAATAAGCAAATGTCTGAATTGAACTGAAATGATAAATATTCATTAATAAAATGTTGTAGTTTATCTGGTTCACCTATTGATATTCTACTTAAGATTTCATTTGAAAGTGAAAGAGTGAAGATAATTTAAAAACCACAGCGAAAGCCAAAAGGAAGCAGGATAGTTGAATGTTTGTGTTTGTATATATGTGCATGTATTAATCACTGCATTTACCTGTACACTTAAGTTTATTAAACATCTTCTATGTGCGAATCTACTGTTCTCGGCACTAGAGATCTGAAGCTAAATTTGACACAGATTCTGACATCTACGAGACTACAATTTGATCAATAATGCCACAATTTGACCACATGCTCAGGATGAAAACCAGTAGTTATTTGTGGAATACCTATTTTTCTCAAAAACATATATATGAAGTCTGTCTGAAAAAAGTCCAGCCATTGTTAATATAACAAGAATGGATTGTGTGACTTCGATGTAACCTGGCAGCCACGGAGAGTGCACTGGAATGTGCATGTGTGAACAATGATGACTTCACTGTACTAGTCAGTGGGGGCAGTAGATGCCGGTGAGTGAGCATGTGTGCTGTGTGGCCATCGCATTCAAAGTGACTGAGAGAGTAGAGCGATGAATCTGCACCAGATTTTGTGTTATGTTTGTACATTCCTCTGCGGAAAGTATTCGAATGATTCAGAAGGCTGCAAGAGCTATGGGCAACTGGTGATTGGCAGCTTCATCACGGCAACACACCTGCTTATGCATCACCTTTTATGCAGAGATTTTTGCTGAAAAATCAAATCACCCAGGTGACTCAGCACCCCCGTACAGCCCAGATTTGGCACCCTGCAACTTCTGGCTTTTCCCAAAACTAAAATCACCTTTGAAAGGGAAGAGACTTCAGACTGTGGGTGAGATTCAGAACAATACAACAGGGCAGCTGATAGTGATTGGGAGAACTGTGTGAGGTCCCAAGGTGCCTCCTTTGAAGGGGACTGAGGTGACATTGTCCTGTGTGCAATGTTTCTTGTATCTTGCATCTTCTTCGGTAAATGTCTCTATCTTTCATATTCCATGGCCGGATACCTTCTGGACAGACCTCATATAGTCCGTCAGAAAATCACGCCCCCTCCACCTTCACAACACCTCCTCTCCCCAGTGCCCTCTCATGAGCCTCGCTGTTCCCCTTCCCACTCAAGCCATCATCATCACCTTCCATTTGTCCTTCTCTGTGCTTTTTCCTCCATATGGTAGCAAGAGTGAATTTTAAAAAATATAAAGGAGAGCCCCGACCAGTGTGACTCAGTTGGCTGGGCATCATCCCACGAAGCGAAGGGTTGCCCCTTCGATTCCCTGTCAGGGCACCTGTCCGTGAGTGTTGCTGGTTCAGTCCCGGGGTGAGGGCGTGTACAGGGGAAACCGGTCAATGTTTCTCTTTCACACCGGTGTTTCTCTCCCTCTCTCTCTTTCTCCCTTTTTATAAAAATAATCAAAATCTTTTAAAAAATGTTGAGGAGATCATGATGTTCTTTTCAGCTATCACATGGCTTTGCATCGCACACACAAAGATGTTCAAAACGCTGTGTCTGGCACTTTAAGCTTTATGACCTAGCATTGTCACCTCTCAACCTAGTTGCCACCCTGCTGCTCCTTGTTCAGTTTGATCTGGGTGCCCTGGGCTCCTCGCTATCGTCGCACATGCCAAATGTGTGCCATTCTCTGTAACCGTGCACCTACTGCCTCACTTCCTTTCGGTCTCTGCTCAAGGTAACCCCAGGGAGGCCATCCCCAGATCCTTTGTATTCATCTTTATCCCCTTATGCTGTTTATAGCCTGTCTCCTTCACTTGAACCTCAGCTCCATGAGGGCAAGGACTCGGCCATTTGAAAGAATGAATGAATGACTGGATGGATGCACGGTGTGGCTGAGTTGCTCAGTTCTCTGCAGCTCTCATTCTGCCCTGACTGGTGATGCCTTCCGGACCAAACAGCCCACCCTTCATGCCTCTGTTTGTGTCTGTGAAATGAGGGGAACTTTCAGGCCTGAGGGTGGGGAGGCTTTCAAGGGCAGGCCTGTAGGCTCCCTTTCTTTCACATTGCTTGGGTGACTCGCCCTTTTGTTTAAGTATCTGACCAGCCTGTTGCCAGGCAAGAGAGGGAGCTGGACTAGAGAAGGTGCTGACTAAAGCAAGTGTCTCTCCTTGTTCCTATGAGGAAAAGCCAGCTCTGGCAGGCTGGGGCAAACAAACACAGGAAGTCGGCCAACCTTTTATCTGGGTTTGCGTTTTTTTTCTGTACCTTCCTTCCCCTGTTGCTTCTCCTTGTACTAGGCACTTAATGGGATCCGGATGCCCTGTTTTCTCCTTCCCAGAGGCTGAATTGGAAAATTTAACTCACCCACAAGTAATTAGCCTGTAGTTATTGCTCTCCCAGGTGACTTAGTGGCGTTGCAAAAAGGGCAGTCTCCTTGGACTCCAGGACCATGCACACCTGTGTCTACCTCTGGCTCTTCTCTAGCTCTGTGAGCTTAGATGGGTGTCTCTACCTTTCTGAGCCTTAGTTCTTCCGTCTGAAACATGGTAACCCTAAGACCCACCTCATGTTGTTGGTGCGGTAAAATGAGCTGATGTATAGAAGGCACCTGGCACAATGGCCTCGCAGTATAAAAAGGCTGCAGTGAGGAGGCAATGGATAATTCAACCTCATTTTGGCCCCCTTTGCCTTTTTAGCATCCTTTAAATTTACTTTATATAGCATTTCTGTTTAAATAAATGGCTCGCAAGCATAGGACTGGGAACTGCTGGAAATGAGGCTGAGACAAATGGAACATAATAACGGAAGCATTAATACATGGATACACCAGGACCCATTTCAGCAGAAATGGCAGCCTGTACACTGTGCGCAGCACCAATGCTCCGAGGCTGGAGAAGCTGTTCGGCCTATAGCCACATTCTTTCTCTCCAAAACCAATTGTGACTTCCCTCCAGGGCAAGGTGACCTGCACCAGGGTGGGGGATGCTGTCTGGGTAAGGTCTGGCCTGGACTGTGTGCCCCGTATTCCCAGGCTGAATCCGTATTCCCAGCCTGGCTCTGGATGTGTGTGCAGTGACACCGCTCCTCCTCCTCCTCCTCACTCTGAGTCCCTTCTGCTATGGAGGCTGAGGGTGGGGCGCGGTAGGGGGCTCAGCTCACCCGCTGATGGTGACTTGTGTCAGTCCTGTGAGAAATGCGGTGGAATGAGCGCACTGCCAGCTTGGCCCGCACGCAGCTCAGCTCTTCCTTACCTTGCACATTTTGAGCTCTTTTGTGCGAGTGTGGGGGTGGGTGGGAAGGGGCTCCACCCTCAGACAAGAGGAGTCTTGCCAACACCTCTACTTGATTTGTCAGCAAGAGAAATGCTGCTGCGTTAAAAGGCCGGGGAATCTAAAACTTCCTGTCTGTGGGTGGACAGAGGGGCTTTGTTTAGCTCAGAGCCTCTGGCAGTAAAAGTTTTGGGGGTGGGGCTACTCTGAGAGGTCTGACTCCTACTGAGGGCTGGAAAGAATCTGGGCCTGCCAGAGCAGGGGCTGCTGGCTTCCGGGCTGGGATGACCATGGGGATTTCAGCCAAGGGGAAGAAGGAGAGAAGCCAGAAGGAGAGTCTTCTGTGTCCTCACCCATCTGGTTCATTTCCGCCGTGGGGCCTTTGCGTGAGCTCCCTCTGGCATGCCCTCCCTCCAGAATCCACTTGGCTCCCTCCTCACTCCATTCGGGGCTTGTCCAAGGACATGTTCTCTGTGAGGTCTTCCTGGGTCCCCTTTCCCTCAATATCGCATGCCTACGTCCCCCCATCCTTTATAGTGTCTTGAGTTTTTTTACTTGGCATACTCAACATACCTATGAGGTTCTAAGTCCACCTTCAGCAAATGAAAGAATGAATTTTGCACCAGGAATTCCTTGGACGATGAATGCATCCACTTGGTAACCAGTTTCCAGAATATAATAAAAAAGCTGTCTGGATTCAGCATAAACTGTAATAACTAAGCAACACATTGGCTGAAAAGGAATTTGGCCAGAAGGATTAATACTCAGATGGGCTTGACGAGTGTGGCCTCCTCTTGTAATGAACTGATGCCGGTTCACCCACAGACAGGATGAAAGGGGTACCACCCTCAGGGGTGACAGGAGCCCCCTCAAGGCACATCTGGGCAGTGAAACACGGGCTGTTCTGGTAAAGTCGTCATTAATGCAATGTAAAAGGAGTCGCAATTATGATTTGCCTTTTGCTTGAAATCTCTTTCTTCAAGCAAAATGATGAAACCCATCATTAGCGAGACAAGATTTCACTTTTTAAACTACAGACATATGGCAAGCTCATGTACGGTGAAACATTTTACTTTAACCACCCATGTGTAATTTTTAAAGAATTTGAGAAGGAGACGATGTAGAAATGTTAATTGCTGTGTCTGTATGCCTGGTCAGGTTCGGGCAATTTCCAGCTAATTGCATTGATCACTCTGAGACTGTCCCACTTTGGTAGGGAAGGGGAGCAGGGAAACTGGCCCCATCAGGGTCTTCCACGGATCCCCTTTATGAAGCTGTGATTGGCTCAGCCACGGTATCAAGCATGGAGCCGCCTTGTTCACTCATTCACAGAACATTGGTGGATTACCAATGTAATCCAGAAAGCCAAAGTGTCTGGGCCCCAGAGAGCCAGGGGGAGGAGTGGAGATGAGCCAGAGAGGAAAGGGGGTTCCAGACCCGTAGGGCTTGTGCCCGTTGGAAAGACCCCATGAACTATTCTGAGTGAAACATGAAGCCGATCTAGGGGGTTCACAGTTTCACAGAGAAGTCACATGATATGTTGACAGTGTAAAAGGATTCCTGGGTTGAATTCTTTGATAGCCTTGTGTTGTTTTGGTCAAAACGTTAACATTAGAAAAAAGGGCTTGCGGGCAAAGTCATCCTGGGTATAGTGGGAAGACTGATGCCAACACCCATCATCTCTAAAACTTCTGGTTTTGCTCTCAGCAGTGCTTAACCAAGGGCAAAACGATGTGAACCCTGGAACCTGTTTGGGTCAAGGTCAAGATTCTTCATCCCTCCTTCTTTTTAGCATCACTGATTGAAGGAAGTCTGTGGAGCTGGGAAGTGGGACAGGGAAGGGCAGCCGGGGCTGTTCATATTAGTGCCCTGCTAGGATACTCCTGGCCACAGCAGACCTCATCCTAGGGAATCTTGTGTGAAGATTACCCAAATTGTTCTTCTCTTCTAAACTTTCAGTACACATGCAGTTAATCATTTCACGGCTCATGGTTTGTGATTTCTATAAAACCCGTGGCATTCCAACATGATTTTTGAGCTGTGCTAAAGTTTGAGAAATAGCCTGGGAGATGTGTGGTTGGAATGGGAACTTTCGATGTTGAAGTCACTGGGGTGGTTGTTTGTCATGAAGACAATAAGGCAATGAGCCCTTGGCCAGAGGCTTATGACAGATGGGGTGGTGCATGATGGCCTGTGCCTTTGGTGAACAGAGGAAGGTATCCAAAGGTAGATGGAGATGCTAGAGCAGATTTATCATGTGAGACTGACTCACCCACCTCCTGCCTGTGTCCTTACAAGGTCCAGAGGACACTCTCTTCACCAAGCCTGGGCGAGACGCATTTGGGCGTATGGTGGTGTGTGTGTGTGTGGGGGGGGGGGGTGCAGGTTGTCTATCATCTTTGAAGAGATCAGTGGTGGCTCTTCTCTGAGAGCCGGGAGTGAAAGTGGGGATTGCTGCCATCAGACTGGACTCCCTGACCCCAGTGGGGATGATAGAACACAAAATCAAGAAGTGGTATTTGATTGCCAAGGTCAAGGTGGCTGTGGGTCCTATAAGGGCTAGCAGAGCTGACGTGATCATCAGAATAGGAGGACCTACAGGGATCGTTGCATGGACTGGTTGATCATGATATTCCTTGAGCAGAAATACAAGGCAGGCCACTCAAGGCTTACTTGGTTTGCACACATGGACAGGCTCTAGATCTGGTGGATAGAATCGCCCCTCACCCAATTTCCACACCTGAGCCGGTGTTTAGACCTAGAGCCCCCTGAATGAGGAGAGGACAGTCTGCTCCTGAAAATCCTGCTGCACAGCCCACATCTGACACCAAGCCTTCCTCCCTACTACTTGTTGTGGTGGTTGTGCATTAGAGAAAGGGATGTAACCAGACTTTGGGGACCAGTGGACACTGGAGACTCAAAGTGCCAGTGTAGCCCACCAGTCAGGTGGTCAGTGGAGTTTGGCTCTGGTCCAGGGGCTCCCCAAACCCATTCTGTGACTATTTCTCCAGTTCCAAAAATCAAAGTTGGAAACGAAATTTCACCAAGGGGCTGGCAGTTCCCCTGCATTGGTGAGGATCCTTTAGCATCTCTTCTTTCTGAGTTTGCTCAGTGCTCAGAGCTGTCTGTGGTTGCTGTCTCTGGGGGCATGTTTGCAGGGCCGACCATTCGGCTGCCTGGCCAGTTGCTCATGAGGCCCAGTGTGCTGCACAGTAAACATGATGTGGTGGACGGTAGCAGGCAGAGACAGCCAGGGGGGAGAAAACTGTCAATACCCCCCTGGGTGTCTCTGGGGAAGTCACTTTTCCTTTCTGAGCCTCAGTTTTCTCATCTTGAAGAGGAAAGTTTGGGCTAGACCTCAGTGATTCTCAACCTTGGCTGCATATTGCAATCCCTGGGGGAATTTAAATGCTAATGTTTAGGCCCTATGCTAGAGGTTTTGATTGAGTTGGCCTGGGGTGGGGATGCAATGCCACCATTGTTAATGTACCCCCAGGGCCACAGGCATGCATTCAGGATGGCCCCGCTGGATGAGCTCCTTGCGGAGGCCCCTTCCCGCTCGGACAGGCCCAGTCTCCACAATGCCCCTCATTGAGAGAGGAACAGAGAGGCCGGCACATTTAAATGCAGAGCTCCAAAGGGCCTTTGGAGGAGGAAATCTCCCAGACCCCTGTTTCCAAAATTAAACCCTGCAGTGCTTCTCCTTTAAGGGAGAAATGTGGCTGACCAGACCACAGAGAGCGTGGGCTGAAGAGCAGCCCAAATATTTGCTGCAGCCACGTCGACGATATTTTGTGGGGCTGCCGAAAAAATGTGTCCACCTTGTCTGTCTGTGTCCTAGATATGGGCCAGAATCTGTCTCTGTGTCTAATATACACCTTGCCCTATCCCTGTCATTAAATAGATTCGGAAAGAGGCACATACTTTTTCTCACTGAAGGATGCTCGCACTTCTGTGTCTGGTTCCTACTTTCACCTCCGGCTAGCTGGGGAGTAGTGGGATCGGCTTCGGAGTCTGACTCCGTCACAAACCAGCTGTGTGACCCCGAGTAGGTATCTTTTCTCCCCGGCCTCTGTTTTCTCATCTGTTGAGTGCGTAGCTCCTAAGTGTCTTATAAATAAATTGTGCTATGCTAATGCTATTTTATGAAACTTTGTTTATTCATCCTGAACCATAAGCTGAGCTACCTTTCAGAAGAAAAACAGACTCCAAGCTGTTGCAAAGAGATGGTGCTCATAACTGAGGTGGACTTATGGAGAGCATCTTTCCAGCCAGGGCAACCTCAGGAGGCTGGGCCTTGCCCACCTGGCCCAGGCAACAGGAAACCCAGCGTGGATGCACTTAAAGCAAGGGCTGCTAGATGGCGCTGTTTCCCCAGATTTCCCGGAGCCTGTTTTAGCAGCTGGCTTTTGCAGGAGAATTAACAATTAATGTCCACTGTTATCAGCCAAAGCCTGCAGAAAATATGTTATCCTCGAGAAACTACAGAGAGCGGAGATTGCTCAAAGACATTCTGCCGCCAGCCTGGTCCTCTGCTGGCCAAGAATGTAATCATACACAGCCCGTCCCATGCCCAAATTTGTCCCACAAACAGGGGACATTACTGACAAGGGTAAATAAGGAAGATTATAATAAATGCTGTGTATGCTTATTTCCTCAGCCTTATTCCATTTTATTCTGGAGCTTTCTCTGAATATGTTAGTTACAAAACAGTGACCACAGGGCTTGACGGTGACTGTAAGGTAAACCCAGTTCTGGTGGGAGCTCACTTGCTAGCAGTGTAAAGCAGGGAACCACCAGGTGAGATACACAGGCTCTTCCTCTGAATCCACGTGGGCGCTCGCAGGGTGTCACAAGTGGGAGAGCAAGGGTGGTGATGGCAGGTGGACAAGATTGCTTCTGTTCTCCTGACCTTCAGTTTTCTACAGTAAGAATTTAAACATGGAGGATACCACTCCCTTCATCCAGAGGCAAAGGTGCTCTTTGCCGCACATGGAGAGGGTCAGGGAGGCCAGGAAGAGGGCAGGGCAAAGAGGCCATTTGGCCCATTCTTCCATCTGCTTCTAGCATGTTCCTCCCTCAGTGTTCTTCACCTTCGTTATCATCATTTCCTCTGGTGCTCAGTGGGGGAATTGAGAAGTAAACTCCTCACGGATAGCAGAACTTTGAGGAAGGAGGGGTCCTGCTTCTCTGCCTGTCCCTTTTTGACCTTTCTTCTTGCAGAGGTGGCCATACTGAGGGGCAGTGAGCGGGGTAGTGGCCGGGTGGTTAGAAGAACCATGCCGGGCAGTCCTCTTTTGCGTGCACTAGCCACACTCCGAAATGTAAAACCTGCACCTTCCACAGTGCTCCCTCCCCTTTCTGGCTGACTCCTGGCTTCTGCCTGCCCAGAACCAGCGACCTGTCCCAGTGAAGTCCTTAATGGCTCCTCCCTCCCTCTGCCACACCCTTTCCAGCTCCGTGTTGCAGGCTGGGGAGACGGAGAAAATGAAATCCCAGCTTCTTCTTCATGTTTCTCTTCTGGTTTATCCCTGCCTTTTGTGTATTCATGGTGTGCATTGTTTACATTTAGGAAGATGTTCCCGGTGCCAACACCTCTGGTGGGTATCTAGAAAAAAAATCCCAGAACAGTGTTCTCAGTCCACAGCATGAACAGCTCAGACCCCAGCTGGTGGAGAAGGTGAGTGGGGGGCTGCATGGCATAGTGTCGCCTCCCCTCCTGGCAGGGAAAAGGGAGGCCTCTTGTCTGGAGGATCCAATTATTATTTGAACTGTCCTGCCCCCCAGCCCCGGAAGCAGCTGGAAAGGAAGCCACACACTGGGAGTTCCCACAGCGTCTTGCTGGCTCCCCAAGGCTTCCAGGCACTCGCCCATCTGGTGAGGCCTCCGGAGCAGGGGGCCTAATTAAGCGTCATCTGGCCACCTGAGAAGACTCAGTGGGACCCCCCCCTGCCCCCCCGGCTTCCTCCTCTTCCAGGCAGGGCTCCACTCTCCCAGCTGCAGATCTCTGGAGCTTGTTCGATGGTGCAGCTGCCCTGGCTAATTATCGGCCAGCAGGGTCCCCAGGTGGCTGCCTTGGATTGGAGGGGGTGGGCAGAGAGGGGGGACAGAAAGGGACAAGGAGGGGAACAATGTGAGGGGTGGGCAGAGCGGGGTCAGAGGGGGAGAAGCAGACAGCAGAGTTGGATGAGCGCCACATGAGCTGGGAGACCAGGGCTTCCTGACCTGCAGCAGGAAGGTCGATCCATAGGCGGGCCCGTCCTGTCCCCCCACTCCCTACCTCCTGCCTCCTACCATACCATGAGGCTCTATATGCCTGCCCCGTGCTTCACTCTCAGCTCCACCCTCCGCCCAGCCCTGCTCCTCTGGTCCAGGGACTGACCACCAGTGTTTCATTGAGAGGACATGGCCGGAGAGCCCTGATGTGGGGGGCGGGGTGGCACAGAGGCTCTAGGAGGAGGGTGTTGTTCAACTCAAAGCTATCCTTTGCTCCTCCTGCGTGTTTAGGCACGCAGGCTGGTGTGTGCGTCAGGGTGCTCTGCTGACCCTGGTGTCCCTAAACCGTGGCAGTTGAGCAGTTGCTGACATGCACGCCAGGCTCTGCTCACTGCTCCTCGGGCATTGTTCCCGTGTTTGGGCAACCACCCCACGACGTGAGACAAGTGGGAACAATAAGGGGACAAATTAAGAGGGGGCAGAATGGAAAGTAAAATTACCCACAAGTGTTGTATTGGCAGAAGCTGCCCCCTCCAGGCTCCTGGCGCCCTGCTTTGACCCTCACTTGCTTAAAAGTCGAGCCCCTGAGACACTTAATTCCGTGGCTTTCTC
This sequence comes from Phyllostomus discolor, assembly GCF_004126475.2. Lineage (NCBI taxonomy): Eukaryota > Metazoa > Chordata > Mammalia > Chiroptera > Phyllostomidae > Phyllostomus > Phyllostomus discolor. The sequence continues at coordinate 16,214,364 of NC_040911.2, read as the reverse complement.
TCTTGCAGCAGGGGATCGCTGGAGGCAATAAGATGGTGTCGTGTGGGACTGGGACTAGGTCCCTGGACTAGTTGGTCAGATGAACTCTAGCTCAGTATCTGGTCCTGTGACCATGGATGAGTCGTTCTGCCTCCTCTGTCCTCCGTGTTCCCCTTGAAGTGTGCGGGAGAAGGCTCCTCTCAGTGTGCCAGAAGCCACCATTTCCCAAGTATGTCAGAGATTAGAATTTTGTGTTACTATGTTTGGCTTAACAGGGCTCAGGAGCAAATGGCTTTCTCCCTCCCTCCTCCAAACTGCCACAGCGTGATGGAAAACAGGCTTGTTCCAGGAAAGGAAGACTAGTAGATGGAGAACAGATGTTTTGAGACTCAGCCCATGCGCCCCCAACATCAGAAGGGTGTGCTGTACAGATGTGCGCAAGGTGTTGACAGCTGTAGCAAGAATTAGAAGGGGGGTGGGATTGTCAAGGTGACAGGAAGATAATCTTATTAAGATTCTGATGTCTTGTCTGGTTGCCTCATGACTGTCTGCACATCCCTTGTGAATTCAAGGCTGACATGGGAATCTTCAGCCTGCGGTAGAAGGATTCGGAGGTTTGAATCCATCAGACAAGAGTGACAAGGAGGAGCCACTCTCCTCAGAACACTAGAATCCTCACCTCCATGAGATGCAGGCTGTGGCCAGCTTTGGCACCTTCAGTGGTCCTCTGGGCATAGATCCTAGGTGCACAGAGTGGACCCCCGTGGAAGCAGATGGGGGAGCAAATAAAGAGAATCTTCCTGGTCATGGTGGTCAGCTTTCAGCTGGGTGTAGAGTGGTGGGAAGTTGAATTTCTTTAGTCTTAGACTAAGGGTCATTGTTTTAAAATTATCTGAGGGCCAAGATAAGTCCTAGAGAATAATTGTTTTCTGCAGGTTACTATACATCCTAGATTTGTCCTTGATGTCCAGTAGAAAATGACCAACTCTTTAATGAAGGCCTACGGATCCTGTGCAGGGTGGTGGGGGGTGGTGGGATGCAGGGACCTCAGGCGCAGCCTGTCACTCCGGTGGGTGCCTCTCCAGTGTCTCTGGGGGACGGAAACCAATCCTCTGCTTGACTAACTCCCAAGAAGCGTTGCCCAGTGCATTTGACCATGGGCAGTTCAAGGGCTTAGAGGACTGTTCCTTATTTTGAGCTGAAACCTGCTTCTTTGAAACTTCTGCTCACTAATCCTGGGACTGCCCTCTGGAACCACACAGGGTAAGTGTAATCCCCTTCTCAGATGAGAGCTCTGCAGATAGGTGAAGCTGGTTATAACATCCCTATGTCTTCCTTTCTACAAGACATTCCACGCATGACATGGTATCAGACGCCCACCACCTACTGTGGGCAGCACCTGGGTTTTCGCATTTGCATCACTAGGGACCCAGAAGAGAAGAGAGAGACACTCTCGACATTTCCAGTAGAGGGGAATTAATATAGGAGCTGCCTGCGTAGATACAGAAGGACAGGGGGAGCAACAAGGCGAGTGTGAGACAGTCCAGCATTAGTAACTGCAGCAAGCAGCTGGAGAAGGGGTGAGAGGGAGTGTCCCAGAGCCCAGTTCAGAGGGGAGGGCCCCCCAGGGCATAACGGAGACGGAGACGATGGTGAAGGTGGAGGCCGTGCAGGCACAGCAAGGGGTTGTTGCGCTGCTGGCCCTGGAACCTCCCAAGGGGCACAGTCTTACTGAGGCTGAAACCACCCGGGCCATGTTGACACCCCTGTTGAGCTTGCAATCAGTTAAGCCCTTTATTTACTTGGAAGCAGGTGAGGCCAAACCTGTATTTTTGAAAATAAGCGTTTAAAGTCAGGTCTCTAGTGAATGTATTGCTTTTTTATTTTCTAGCACATTGTCACTTTCTTCTGGCAACGGTGCCTTCTTTTTCCCTTGAGGAAATTGCACTCTTCTACCCTAGTGGCTAGGCTGTCAATCACACAACCCCAGCCGGCATCCCTGATCACAGGGGAGGGCACATGAGACAGGCTTTGAAGCTTGGGCAGAGATGCGGAGGGACAGATGGCTGGTGGAACCGAGGCTGTTGATGGCACTTCCCCACAGAAGCAATACTTGGGTTCTCTCCTGACACCCCTGGAACCACTCTGATTCCGGGCCTTCCCAAGATATCTGGGTGTCTCACCTGCTGTTGCAAACACTATCCAGTGTCCTTTCTACAAAGCCCTTTTGTACTTAGTTGCTAGTCAGGGTCTATCTCTATTGCTTACAACCTGTCCTCCCTGTGCGGCAGGAAGACACGGCCTCCCCACCTGGAGGAGACCTATCGGACACGGCTGTAAAGCCAGCACACCCGCTAGGCCCCCATCCCTGCGTCCTCTCAGATGTCAGAAGCATGTGAATCCCTGCCAGCCTGGCGTTCAGCCTCACACGTCCCTGGAGACGTCTATCCTTATTGCTGTGAAGTTCCAAAACCTGTGATGCAGATGAAAGCACGAAAATCAGGTCTGGAAAAAGATTTTGAGGTGGCTCCTTTGATTTCTTCATATTAAAATGTAAAAACCTCTTTTTTTCCCCATTTCCTAGTGGTGTGAATGACAAACATCTCAAGGCCTTATCCCAACCCTGGCGTTGACCTTCCTGCACCCCTAAAATTCACTCAGACTCAGGGTGATCAGGAAGTGAGTGTGTATGTAGTTATGTTAATTGGCAGCTAAGAAAAATTCCTCAAAATTAAATTATTTTACAGGGCTATCAAAATATCTTCAGAACATTTGCATTAAAATATCATGCAACTGACTTTCATGTATCCATATGATTCATTAAAAATGCGCCCCATACACAGGTCTTGCAAGAAGAGCACCACCCCCTCCCCCCCATCACCGCACACGACTTCCCAGGTGGACAGAAACTTGTTTATCGGCAGCACGTGCAGGGTGTGGCAGGAGTAAGGCCTGCCTGAGTGTGGTTGGTGGGGTAATAATCTGGATGTAATTTACAGTTTTAATGTGAACATTTCAAATTAAATGATGTCCTATGGTGTGCTTGAGTGTGATACTGTTATGTTACAGAATGACATGCTTATCATTTGATAATAAAAGATTTTGTACTAAAAAAAGGGGCATTATTGGTGCTGGACCCTGAATACCCAGCCATTTATTTCACTAGTTACGGACGGACACGCAGCTGTCGCCCAGGCCACATTTCCCTCGGTCGTCCGCAGGGATATAGCTTGACAATGTCTCCTTGGAGTCCCCACCAAGGGGCATGTTGACTTCCCTTGTTTAGTAATTACATTGAATACTTATTTTGATAATAATTATCTTTTTAAATTTCATTTCATTTCATTAATTTTTTAATTTTAATTGTTCAACTACAGTTTTCTGTCTCTTACTCCCATGATAATATTTATCTTTTAACTGTAAGAGATACCTACTCTTTTAAAACTTGGCCAGAGCCTGGGCTTGCGGTGGGGAAGCCATACAAGGAGGAGACCCAGAAAGACCACCTACCGGCCGCCCCTCTCGGCCCTTGAAGCCCCAGCATGCTCACCCTCTGAGGGGTCTGGCCACGCAGCCACGCGCCCCTTGGGTCTGTTCATCTTTTGCTATGGGGGAGGGTTCCCTGGGCAATGTGATAAAACAGTCTATGAATTTCATACTTATTGCCTTAAACCCTCAAAGATAAATGAGTTTCTGGAAAACATTAAGACAAACATTTATCTTCAGACAGCTCACTCTGAGCTGGTTGGATTCTGAAGTGCAGAATTTGGAGGCAGAATGAACACGGTGTTTCGTGTTTAGAAGCTTTGCTCATTGAACTGAAGTTTAGAAAGACGTGGATAAAAGTAAGGACTGCCAAGAACCATTTCTCATTCTCAATTTGGCTCTCGTTGATAAACAAGGGTTTGAGATTGCTTATGCCGTTTCCACCATGGTGCAAAATAGAAAACCTCCAAAGGGAGTGGACCAACTGGTTACTTTCCCCAGTGAAACCTGGTGGGCCAGCTCCGTGGGAGACGCATTTCAAAGGGCACTTGATGCCCATGCGGATTAGGCCACAGAAAACTAACTCGATTTCTCCACCCAGAGTATAAAGTGCCCCGCAGAGTTCAGGTTCTTTGGTGAAACGAGAGTTCAGACAGTCACACACCTGGGAGACATCAGTATCTAGAAAATCTCAGACTTGCGGTGGCTGTTTGGGAAAATGCCAACGACCAAGGGTCACAAGAATGTGCTCCTGACTCCCACGTCACGTTCAATGTTGAAACAGTTTCCTACTGAAATATGGACCATTTCATTAACTGCTCTAAGACGTGTCGGCCTAGGGCTCAGATCCTCTCAAGAGATTCTCGCTTTCATTTGAGGAGATGGCGAGTTAATCAGCTGTGTCCCTTGCATTTATGGAAGCCGCCTCTGTCCTTTGTCACCACCGCTTCAGGAGGTAGCTGTGTTTATTTTCCCCACGGCATTTCAGTATCTGGGACCCATTAGAGATCGTTGCCACTACTTCACGATCTTGATTTCCTTTATCGGTTTCAGAATAACTCTTCTGTGTTTTGACAGTCCTTTGTTTTTAATATTTTATTATAGTCCAATGATGTTACATTTCCATCCTTGTGATGATATTTTAACATTATTTACATATATGTATCTTTTCATCATGCCTTTTTTCTGAGATTTTTAAAAAACTTTTTTGCCTACTATAATTTATTTTGTGATATCAAAAATGATTCAGAAAAATATTATCTCAAATATATTTCCTTACTTTGGAAAAGTACAGCATCATCTGTATTAATTATGTTTTCATGTTACTTATTAGTAACTCTAATTTGGAAAATAAGGTGATTAGGTCTTAGTGTTAAATTTTAGAAGGCTTGATTTATATGCTGAAATATGTTCATTTAAAATTAATTTTACTAATTTTTACTCCATTTTAGGTTAGTACATAACAAAGATATTCTCTTTTGTTTACAAGCGATCTTTACGATTATGAAAATGTTGGCCCTGTTCAAAGTCCACATATTTATACAAAATATTTCCAGGCCTTGATAATTTGCACCTTTCTCTAATTCACCCATTTGCTCCTTTTAAAACTTGGAGCATATTTCTGTGCTCTAACCGCCACCACTCCTGCCCCTCCCCACAAACCTCCCGCACTCTGTGCCCCACGCCCTCCTCTGTGTAGTCCCACGCTGCTCACCTGGGCCTGCGGACTTGAACTCATTTGAGTAGGGAGGTGTTTTCTTACTGTTCATTTCCTTGCCTGTCTTGGGTTTCAATTTTCTACTAACCATGTTTGTTCTAGTGTTACGAATTGGAAGATCACTTTCTTCAATAGAAAAAGGAATATTGAATTGTACTGTCTTGTTGTGAGCTTTCATCAGGATACCACTTGCCCAGGTATCGGGTCTCTCCGTTCCTCGTTGTTCCGCCTGCGCCGAACCCCGTTCAAAGCCTCCTCTCAGTGCCCTGCCACTGTCTTTTTAAGCCTCAGTGCAGTCTCGGCTCTGTGTCTCCTGGTCTCATTATGACTGGCTTGCATTCCTTGGTTACGTGTGCTTCCTTTCCTGTTTCAGACATTTCTTTTACAATCTGAGATCATTAGAGAGCTCTCTGCATAGCTTTCTTGTTGGTTTTTAAGACACTTCCCTTTTTTTCTTCTTGATCAGTGTCATTTGTTGTTATGAACTACATGTTTGTGTCCCCCTGGAATTTTTATGTGCCGAAATCTAATCCCCAGTGTGATGGTACTTGAGATGAGGCCTTTGAGAGGTGATTAGGAGCCCTCATGCATGGGATTAGCGCCTTTATAAGGAGAGACCGGGGAGCTTGCTCACTCTCTTTCTGCCGGGTGAGGATACCATGTGGGGTGGGCAGCCTGCAGTTGGAAGAGGGTCCTTACCAGAACCAGGCCGTGCTGATCTCCAACTTCCAGCCTCCAGAATTGTGAGAAATAAAAATTCTTACTGTTTACAAGCCACCCAGTCTACGGTATTTTGTTATAGCAGCCTGAAAGCACCAAGGCATTTGTGATTGGTAGAATTTTTTTCTGTGAACTTTCTTTGCTCTTTTAGCTACTTTAAGCTCATAGTGTGGCCTATGAGCCATAGCTACTTTTTCCTCTGGACTTTTAGAAACCACTTTTTTTTCTTAAAGTCTAGAATTTATGTCTAATTATTGCCAAAGCTTTCTTCTTTCATTGGCTGTTAGAAGCTCTGCAGTGATGACAGTGGCTTTATCAGAGTGCTTACTGGACTGTCCAAGGCTGGCTGTGCCTAGCGGTTAGCAAGGAGACTGCAAGTCCTAGATGGAAGGGTCAGGGCCTCTGAATTTGGTAGACATGGGTTCAAATCCCCACGGATCTGCTGATGATCTTCAACAAACTACTTGACCTTTCTGACTCATAGGGCTAAAAATTGGGTGCATTAAACAACTTTGCAGGGATGCTTTTAAAATAATAAAGCATGCAAAATGCCATTAGCTCAGTAAATGGTAGTCATTATTATCATGCCTGAATAATGTTTTTTTTTAAAAAGACTTTATTTACTTATTTTTAGAGAGGGAAGGGAGGGAGAAAGAGAGAGAGAGAGAAACATCAATGTGCGGTTGCTGGGGGCCGTGGCCTGCAACCCAGGCATGTGCCCTGACTGGGAATCGAACCTGCGATGCTTTGGTTCGCAGCCCGAGATCAATCCACTGAGCTACGCCAGCCAGGGCTTTGAATAATGTTTTTGATCTTTTGGGAAACGATTGCTCCAGCACATACGCTAATATATGTGTGTGACTCGGTAGTGTTACATGAGTAAGTGAAAGCTGCAGTGGGTAAGAGTAGGGCCGGAGCACCGACATACTGTTGTAAAGAACGTGCTTGTTGAGCACACAGGCTCTGAAGCTAAACTGTATGACTCAAAGATGGCGGCCCATTAAGTCTTCTCTGGGTGGAAAGTTGTCTGTTACAGCCCACTGTTGGGAGTTCTGTGTTTTCACAGGGAGCTTATTGATGTGTCTTCACAGGAGACTCGTCTATCCTGGGGCTGGTCCGAGCCCCTGCTGGCCTGGTTATTCTTTCTCTGGGGAATCTGGCCATGGTGCAATTCCCCTGGGCACTGAACTTAACCCAGCCTAAGATTTCCTTTTCTTCTCACCACGAGCACAGTCCAAAGGCATCAGCTCCCGGGGGATGGTGGAGAGCTTGCTCACTGCCTGTGCTCACAGTCCCCTTAATTTCACTTCCTTCAAGTTTGTGGGGTGGGACCCGCCTGGACTCAAGATCATTTCAGTATCTTGTCTCTGGAGCTCTTCTATTGATAAATAACAAAATCACCCTCTATCTCCACGACCACCACCACCAATGCCTGATTCTCCATTTATGAGAATCCTGTTTCCCCTTTAACAACCTTTAATACTGTCCCAGGCTTTGGGACGGCTATGAACGGCTCAACAGTATTTGCTCACGATGCCTCTCTGCATGTGTGGGTTTCACATTGCATGGCATTGAGGGATGAGTGGGGGGCAGTGGGTTGCTGGTGTGCCCAAGCAGCTCTGCCTGATGATGGCCCTTGTGATCTCAGGGCTCACCCAGGTTGCCCCTTCTTTTGTCCCTGTTTGTCCTTCACTCCCACAATGAAAGCTTCCCTGAAGAAGCCTAGCATTGATTCCTATACTGTTGGTGTCTGCCCTTCTGGTGGAGTCGGTGCACTGGGTCTCCAGGAGATGGTGAAGCGCCTTTGCCTTCACGCCCATCCCTCCAACCGCTCTGCTCTCCTGCTTAGTAGCTTCTTCTGTGTGGGGCGCTTCGCAGTGCGGGGCTCAGGGAGAAAGCAGGCAAATATGGGATAAAAATGCTAACAACAACAGATGGCAGGAAGAGTTTCCTTGAAATTCAGATGAGCAGTTGCTTCTTCTGGTGTGTTCTTATTATTAAATTTATTTCCATCACTTGGCTAGATAGCTCTGTCCTTGTACTTGCTCATCATGTACTGAAATAATCTTGTTCATTAATACCTGTAACAAGGACCTGTTCATTATAGCAATTATAAGTATGTCCATATGGCCCAGGTGTAATTGTCAACCTAGTTACATAGACATGGCCTGTGTAGTTGGGGGAAATGAATGCTCATTTCCTAAGTGAATGTTCTTATCTTAAAGAAAATGGTAAGTTTCTGAGCTTTTAGGCTCTTAAAAATGGCTCGCCAATCATTTTCACCAAGCACATCCTCAGCCTGGTGAAGGTAAGATGAGCATTTTGGTGTGTGTGGGGGTGGTGTCAAAAATTTATTGGTTCTTTAACTGACTTCAAATACATTATCTTAGGTCCTGAGTATAATTCCTATTCTACAACTATTGAAACATAGACAACTAAGCTCCCTCTTGAATTTGTGATTTTTCATTTCCAAGTTCCAGTGAGGGGAATCAAAGTCCATCGGGTTCTTTGGAGATTCAAGTTAAATGGTTCTTATCCCCAGGATCCCCCCAATGGAAGTAGAACCCTTCATCATCACTATTATCGGCAACAGCATCTCCAGTGTCACCATCACCGTTCTGCTCTGTGCTTATTCCCACCCTGTTGTTTAATTTCCTATGTGGCAGAAATGACCTCATATTGTATATTTTTTACTATCTCCAGATCTGGAAGGAATCCTGGAATCACAGAATTCCAAGGATACAAAGGGACATTGGGAGATCATCTAGCCCAATCCTCTACTTCCCAGGAATGTGCAAACCACACAGAAGGAATTTAAACAACTTGTCCTTCAAGAAAAGTATCCATGGTGATGAAACGGCTAGTGAAAGGGTACTGGACAGCAACAGAAGGTTAAAATGAAATGCTTTCCCCTTTTTCACAGGGTCTCTAGTCAGTGTGAAGGACCTCTAGTGTTGGGGGCAAAGACCATCACAGGTAATTTTGTGAACTCAGGGGTAATCTTCCTATTGAAGAGAGATGTGCAGCGAACCTGATTATTTCTCCAAGAACTGTCATTTTCCCAAGAGCTGGCATTTTCAGCCTCTTGAACGACACCAACCACTGTTATCACAGCTCTTACTTCAGCAATCAATCAGGGGTTTGAAACACGGAACTCGAATATATAATTTCAAAGGGGATAATCTTAGCAAAATTCACCCTGAACCGCAACAGCTTCAGCCAGCCCCTCTCCAACAAGAGGGTCACTGCCTGGTCTTCTTCTCACTGATAATCCCCAACCCCCACCCCATACTTGCCCTGCTCTCCTTCCCAGCCAGAGGAAATGAGGTGCCAGGCCATGGATTTATGAGATTCTCTAAAAAGAATACCCAGAAACTTCCCAAAAGAGGCAAGTTCAGGCTACCTGGGAGAACTTCCAAGGGGAATAACTGACTTCCTCTTCTTGAATTGCTATGCAAGCTGTAATTCATTTCCAGACTGGGCATAATACATGTGGAGAAGGTGGTTTGGAACTTCTTATCTCTGACCCTATCAGATAGTAAAAATGATACAGCTTCTGCTCTGGAAACACAAAAAAACCAGTTTAAATTTAAATTCATTGACTAACGTCCTGCCTGGATAATCACATAGTCCTTAATTTCTTCTTTGCTAGCCAACAGGAAATTTATGCTATAGCAAACACTTTTTATTGCACCTAAGCATAAGTCTATAATTATGCTAAAAAATAGCAGACACAGGTGGAATTTGGGACGTGCTTGCAGTGCCTGTGTTTTGCAATCGAGCTCCCTGTCTGCAGGGTCTATTACAAGAACGAGTGACCAGTTTGGGTTTTGTTTCAGTAATTACCTGTGCTGCAGTTGGCTGACGTGTCCTGTCCAGAGTTATAAATGTTACTGTGCAGCCGCTGTCTTGTCAGATGTTCAGCAACTTGTCCTGCAACAAAGGAAACAGCAGTTACAAACCCGAGTTCCACCACAGACACGTCTGTCCTTTATTCAACCTCGTAATTAGCAAAAGCTCAGCAGTGGTGACAATCTGCATATCCTAGATGACTGTCCTGCTGCCTGACTTCATCAGCCCTTGGCCAAAAGGGAGGACTAAGAAAGGGGAAAGCATCCCTGAACCCAGGACCTCACCAGGCCCTGTCTGTTGGGTTGGGGTGTTGCTAGGTGCTTCCAGTCATTCAGGACTAGGCTGGGCTGTTCCTCTGTGGAATACAAATCATTTCAAAGAGCACCAACATTGGGCAAGGCCATTCCACAAGACACCGCCAAGATCATTCTGTAATGATGTGTGAGCGCAGACAAAAATATAAATGTGTCCCTACCACAAAAATGACCAAGCATCACCCATCCTGGATCATATAAGACATCTGATTTGTCTTTACCAGTATCACTCCATCCTCATGGGCTTTGAGGTGAGAATTACGAAGTTGCCCAATGATAGAACTACCCCACTTCCTGACAGCATCCAACGTAGAGAAAAAAACCCTGTTCCTTGTATGGTCCCCAAATTACCCAAGAGAAACCCAAGTCCTGAAATATGCCCCTCCGACCCCTTCCTACTGAGGTCCCCTACCGTGTCCCATGTGTGCCTTCTCCCTTGTTGCAACGAGGCAGCACACCTGACTTTGGTCAGTTGCAGGCGTGTTCCTACAGCATGTGCAGCGATCCTGACGCCCTCTCAACCCCATGCCACCTTAGTCACCAGGCCTGATGAGTTTGCGTTGCAAATAGCTCTTGTAACGATCTCCTTCTCTGTGTCTTCAGAGCAGCCTCTGAGAATCCAAGCGACAGGACTCTCTCATTTTGTCCCGGGCAACCGTCTCTGAACTAGCCCTTCTGCAGCAACCTTGACCTCCTCCAACTTGTCTCTCACACTGCAGCCAGAGCAATCGTTTCTCATTAGAAACCTTAAACGGCCATGCTCATGTTGAAAGCATTGTGATGCTTCCTAATTCTCTTCAAATGAAGATGTGGTTACTTAAAACGACTGACAAGGCCATGAGAAGTCTGGCCAATCCGTGCCTGATCAGCCTCATCTCCGGCCCCTCCTCACCTCTTTCTCCTTCAGCCACATTGGCCTTCTCTCACTCCCTTGAGCGCTGCACTCCCAGGCTTCTTGCTACCACAGAGTCCTTATACATGCGGTCTCTCAGGAAGTTCACCGCCCTCCTCCTTCCCTTAGGAACCTCACCTTCACGCTTCAGATTTCCGTTCCACTGCGTCTTGGAGTGGCTTCCTTTGACTACCCTGGGTAAGTCAGCTCATCTTATTTATATCTCAGCACACACACTTCTCTGGGGCAGCTCTTCCACTGCTCTGATCTCCTCTTGTGCTGGTGTGACTCTGAGTAATACCTGCCTCCTCCATAAGACTCCGTGCACTAAGTAGATGCTTAGTAAATACTGTGCAATGGGCGATGAGTCCCTGCTTTGCCGCTGGTTAGCTGCCACAGTTTGAACATGTCATTTAACCTTAGTAACTGTCTTTATCTTCTCAGGCTGCCATAACCAAATATCACAGATTGGGTTTCTTAAACAACAGGCATATATTTTCCTTATAGTTCTAGAGACTGTGAGTCCAAGGGCCTTCAGGGTTGGGTTATGGTGAGGATCTCTTCCCGACTTGTGAGTGTCCTCATGTCCTCGTGTGAGGACTTCTCTCTGTCCTCCTGTGGCCTCTCCTCTGTGCATATTTGTCTATATCCATATCTGTGTCTGTATCTATATCTATATCATCTGTGTCTATCTGTATTTACGTCTTATCTACATCTACATCTATCTATATGTCTACCTATATCATTTATATCTATATCTATTTTTATCTATGTATCTATTTATATCATCTATATGTATATCTATATCTTATCTGCATCTACATCTATCTATATCTACCTATATCATCTATCTCTATATCTATCTATCTATCTATCTATCTATATCATCTATATCTATCTATCTAGAGAAAGGTCTTGAGTATCTCTTCCTTTTCTTATCAGGACACCAGCCAGTCCTTTTGGTTTAAGACGCTGGCCTTATGACCTTTTATAGCCTTATTTAACTCCCTAAAGACTCTGTCTCTAAACACAGTCATATTGGTGTTAGGGCTTCAATATGTATGCATTTTGGGGAACACAATTCAGTCCACAACCTCAACCCTGGTTAATCCCAAACCTGTAACAGGAACAATCACACAGGCCTATTCCCTGAAGACGTCACAAAGGCCAAATGGGCGGGTGTATGTGCTAACCTATGAAAGATGGAAAGAGCCCGCTCTTTAATCAAGGATGTGGTTAATATTCTCTTCATGTAGGAAGAGTGGATAGGTAAGAAAGCCTGTACTGGGGTAGGGGTGAAATCGTTTAAGTTCAACGTCAGAAACCTAAGAGGCAGGGTTGAGTTATGTCATAGAGGGCTGGGCTTCTTGCTGACTGAGTTTCTAGGTCTGGACGGCTCCTGCAGCTCAGCCTGTGGGGTGGGGGCTGGGCCAGGGGCCCTCCAAACTCCCTTCCCACAGCAGGCATCGTGCCTTGTACCGTGTAGCGTGTTGCCTTTGCTGCATTAGGAATGGGCCCTGAGCTAACCTTGTCTGACCACGTATATGGAAGTACAGTGAACTTCTGGAAAGGGCCAGACTGTAGTATTTAGTGAACATTTCAAGCGCGGCTTTGCAGGCTTGGGGGTCCCTCCTGCAGCCACTCCACTCAGCCACGTGGCACGGAGGCAGCAGCCTCAGGCTTCCGTGAATGGAGGAGTGTGGCTGTGTTCCAACAAAGCCTTCCTTGTGGATACTGACATTCAAATATACAATTTTCATGTGTCATGAAATATTATTCTTCTTTTGATTCTTTTTCTCCATCCATTAAGAGTGTAAAAACCATTCCTCTCCGGCGAACCCATAAAAACAACCCAGTGGGCTGGGTTTGGCTCACGGGCCATAGTTTGCCTACCCCTGATACATATCATTAACTCAGGACCTGAAATGCCAGTCACTTCCTGGCTGTCCTTAAACTACCAAACGTACACTGATATTTTTTTTTAAGCCTGGTTGGAAAAAAATCTACTGTTCTACAATTTGACTCACTGGCTAGACAGAACATTTACTTTATTGTTTCCATAAGTTTCATTTTACTGCTGGCTGTGAAAAAAAATGACTTATCCATTTGCCAGCTTATAGCATCGGATGCAGAGGCTCCGAAAGTGAGCCCAGCCTTCCGCACGTTGCCCTGCTCCGGGCAGCCTTGGTCTGCCGTGGCCCCCAGACGCCTGAGCCACGGCCAGTGCCCAGCCCCCAGCCTGTAAACCGGCCTCTTCCAACACATATTTCCAACATCTAGATTTCCAAAATGCCCCCATGCCTTATTTAGATTCAATTACAAAACACAGACATCATGTAGAAGAGACGGGTAAAAACTGCCTGATGCGCCACCAACAGCTTAGAGGTCCCGCGACAGGGAGGACTCTGCTCTAGCTAAGAACTGCGGGTAGGTGAGCGATGCTCTCGTGTTTTCCCACAGAGCCTCACCTCACCGTGCGCAGGGCCGCCCCTTCAGACGCCCAGCCGGACACGAGGCTTCCAGGGGTGTTTCTGGTGGTGACAGGTTCTTTGGGGATCGGGAGGAGTACGGAATCTTAGACTTTGAATATCCTCTTGGCTACTGAGCGGTCAGCTCTGCTCTCATGCATTCCTCTCCTTAATACACACACAGCTGGTTAGGGAGTTGTCCTAAGTGCCTGGCAGGGACCACCTACGGCTCGTGAGGTGCCCTTGGCCCTGGGAAAAAGAGTAGAATTGCTGCTGGTGGGCGGAGGGCAGGCGGATCGTTCTGACTACTGGGCTCCAGCTCTGCAGTTTGAGTTTTGGGGGCTATTCTGAGAAAAGCTATCCAGCTCATTTATGGTCAATATTTGTTGGTAATTTCTCACGTCGAGTGTCCTGCAAAACTCCCAGTCAGAGAGCTGCATGTCCACCTCCTCACTTTAAAGGGCCAGTTTGTGTGACAAACGGGTGTGTGTGCGTCTCAGGTGTGACAGTTATTACAGTCACCTGGAGAGCTTTCCGGGTAGCTCTTCTGCAGCCACGCCTCTGTGATTTATTCCTTCATTGATTCGTCCTGTCTAGAATGAATTCTACCTCACACGTTGTATAAATTCTTTCAACAATGTTCTGATGATCCGCCAAGTACAAAGGAAGAATTAGATAAAAAAGATGAATAGACATAGGCCCACTTTGCTGTGGGGGGGAATCGAGCATTTTTATATGTCAATGCAGTGTGAGAAATGGCATAGCAGATATGTGGACCGAGTGCCTTAGGGCCAGTGAGGAAAGAGATTGAGGTTTGGAGGCAAAGCAGGTTACGGATGACTTCAAAGGTGGCTTATGAAGTGGGCTGTGAAGGATGAGTGGTCTGCCGGGAGTGAATGGGAACGACCATTCTAGGAGGAGCAGACATCACAAGCCCCTTATAATCCTCGGGTACGCTCTTCTCCTGCCCTAGCTCAATGATATCCTCGCAGCGATAACTCGCTTTTCTCATTCTGTGGCTCCCCTTCCTTTGGGGGCCTTTCCTAGCTAGGCTGGCATTCGATGAACTTGAATGAGTAACTAGGGGAAGGCAGGTGTTAAAATACAGGGAGGGGCTAGAAAGCCAAGCCAAATATTTTCTTGTTGTTGTGGTTATGCATGGTTTATACTTGACATAGCTGATTTGTTAGACAAACATTCATGAAGACTTTCAGAGAATTTGGACTAAGTTTGAAGTTACTCCCTTTCTTAAGATATCTCAGTACATGCATTTACTGAAGCTTATTTTTGTTTTCTAGAGCAAGCTGTTTATCCTCCCTCCAAGCTAATCTTTCAGCCTCTACTCTGGGTTCAATTTCTTCCCCCAAGCTGTTTTCCAAGTGTGCTCATAGATAGGTTTCTGAGCAGAGACGCTGACAGAAGCAATCTTGTAGAATGATTTGCATGGCCCTGTATATAACATACGTTGGAGGGAAGAGTCTTGGTGTTGGGGTGTCCCTAGGAGACCGAGGTGGGGATGCGCTTTCTGCCCCCTGCCGTACCGTGCAGGCCACGCACTGAGTGAGCGAGGGGCCGCCTGGGTCCTGGTGGGGGAAGTGCATCTGTGGGCTGCGCTGCAGCCCTGAGAGTGACTGAGGTCAAGGCAGAGCCTTGGAGAAGAGGCTTAACTCACAGCTCACTCGGCCATTCTGGGACGAGTCTGGAATTGCTTAACAATCAGGGAAACTTGGCCAACGTGGCAGATGGGCAGGAGTAACACTTGTGCTTGGCCTGGGGTTGAAAATGAGGTAGGCTGCCATGGCGCTGGGAAGGGATGGGGAAGCAGAGGCCCACAAGGAGGCCGCCGTGAGAGCTGCCAAGGTGCGTGTCAAGCAGGATGAACACCAGGAAGAGGAAGCGATAAGCAGATACGAGGTTCCCTGCAGAACCCTGGCACAGAGAAGCGTGTTATCAGGAAGTACCTTGTTCTCATTGTAGAGGGGAATTTGTTACTTGCCAGGTCCAGATATTTCAAAAGCTGCTTGCCTTCAAGGTATAATCAAAATTGAGATGTCAAGTGGTGGCAACTGTGCAACACTGCAGTTGAGCAGATAAATGGATTGCAAAATTGTTTTCGGGTCCCTGGGAGACAGTCTGGGTAAGTGGGGGTCAGCAGACCTGGCTGCATTCCAGCTCATCCCCCAAACTGCTGTGACCTCGGGCTAGACATTGACCTGGCTAGCCCTCAGTTTCCTACTGGATAAAAGAGAGAGGAGGGGGCCTGATTCAGTCATCCCTAATACTTCTTTCACATTGCAATTCAAAATATTGTGGTTGGGCGTATGTATTTCAAAGAAATTAAGAAATTTAAAATGATGGGAAGATCCAAATCAACATTACCGGGGGCAAAATTAGCACAACTCATTTGGAAAGTAATTTGGCAATCTATGTCAAGAGCCTTGAAAATGTTTATACCCATTGACTCAAAAATTTCTCTCCTAGAAAATGACTCTAAAAAGTGTTTTGAAATAAAAACAATAGATGTTCACTGTACTATTATTTTTAATAGTGAAAAATTATCCAGCAATGGGGGAGATGATTGATTGGCAATCTATGTAATGGATTATTGTTTAGTTATTAAAAATGATTATTGAGCATGTAAAATGATCACTTTAAGTTATTTAACTAGTAAATAGGGAAATTATTAAAATAGGAAAATGTTTATAATATTCAGTTTGAAAAAATAGGACCCCAAGTTCCATAAATACTATATAATATAAATTATGCAAAAAGACATAGGCATATCCGAAGAAAATAATCATTTTACGTGTTTTGGAATTATTGATTTAATTTCTTTTCTCTTGTTCTCTTCTAATATTCTATAATAAGCTTGCATTACTTTCATTATAATAAAAAATGAAATAACTCAAGTCTATGATTATTAGTTGGTAGTATATATTAAGAAGCTGTCAGAAAAAATGGGAATAACAGCAATTATAGAACTTTGGTTGTTATGTAATATGAAATCATGTATCCTGGAGCTCCATCGTAGACGGGCTGGTGGAGAAGCCCCTGAACTCATAGTCAGAGCTCTAATTCCGACTGTGGTCCTTGTATTCCCTACTGTATAACCTAGAGCAAGCTAATTTCCTATCCGAATCTCAGGAGTGTTACCTGTAACCTAGAAATTCAACAAATATTTATTGAAACCCTACCATGTGCTAGGTATGTGTGGGATGCAGTAGTTATATCAAGTTAAAGAAAATATAATTCATGCTAATAAAGATTAGTAAATTAATGGGCATCTTCACTGAGACTTGAAGCTCAAACCATGGCTGAGAGTTCGTCAAATAAGGACATTATAAATACAGGAGACAGGAAACCCACTTTCGGGGACCTACTAAAGGGTTTCTTGCAGGGAAGTGACCCAGCAGCATGACAAAACAAAAAGACCATGGTCTAGGCATGGCAGATCGGTGTTCAAATCCGCACTCTGTCTCTTATTTGCTGTTTGGCCTTGGGCAAGTTGCTCAGTCTCTCTGGGCCTCAGTTTTCTTCCCCTTAAAATGGAGATGCTATTACCCACATCTTGCGAGTGCCGTGGTGTTCAAAGAAAGCGTTTGCAGGGTATGCGACAAAAAGCAGTGATCCTTTTCTTGAAAAAATAGATATTGAATAACTAGTATGTACAGCACATGGTGACAGATACTGAGAATATATTAATAATAAATAAGACAGATACTTTTCCTTGCTCTTCTACCTAGAATAAATGATACTGCTGTTGCTGTTATTAATAATCATTGGAAAGTCCTCAGCATTTTTCCCATGTCATGTGGTCCCATCCGTTTTCATTACTGCAGTGATTTTCAACCCATGGGCACATCAGATCGTGCTATGAGACATGATGGTGAGGACTGTTGATAAGTTGATGGAAAATGTCCCTCTCGGACACCCTGCTGCCCCTTCCTCCTTGCTGCCCGTCGAGTCTCGCGAGTCTCGCAAGTCTCACGGAGGGGAGAACAGACGCTCTGTTGATGAATCGCAATCGGGAGGATGGACCACTCCAAGTTCCTGGGAAGTGGGGCACTCGCGGACCCCCACTGGCTAGCAAGAGCGGCCGCCCAGACAAGGATGGCAGAGCTGGACGAGGGGGAAGAGCCAGGCGGGCGGCAGGCCCCTTTCAGAGGGCTGCTTGGAGACTTGGGGAGCAATTATGGCAAATATTTCAGCAACCACAGGGGGGAAGTGCAGAGGGAGGAGGAGGATGGTGGATGGGAGAGCCTGGCTAATTATGGAACAGATGCCCAGCAGCACCTTGGGGTGAATGCATTAAGGATGGGAGCTGTCATCTCACTCACCCGCTCGCATTTGTTCACAGACTCCTAGGCACCCAGCTGGGGCTGGTTATGAGTGGGTTTCGGAGAGATCTGCAAGTTCAAAGCCTTCTCCTGATTTCCAAATGGGATTTTCCTCCCACCTTCCTTCCCCATTCTCCCTCCCCATTCTGACTCTCCATGCACCCCACAGGGCCTCCTCATCCTGCAGACAGCTTTAATTATTTTGTCTGAACTGGTTCAGGAAAGCAAGCCCCAGACCTTCAGGCAAATGGGAGGGGCCTTCCAGGCCTCCTCTGCTTCCCTGGCTCACTCCCCCTCCTCTCCAGGCCCTGGCCGGGTGCCCAGTGCACCAGGCAGGCCCACTGCAGACTGTGCCTCCAAGGGAGGTCTTCAAAGCCCTGCTGCAGACCTGCTGTCCAGCCTGAAGCTCACAGAAATGCAAATCAGGCAGGACCCACACAAAGAACAGAGGCCCCGTACTGTGTGCCCAATGCTGCCATCTGCTACCTTGAAGTTGCCTGGGTCACGCCTTGGCCGCAGTGGTTTGGGCTCGAGGTAAAAGGTGCCAGGGCCCATGTAGGGACAGAAAATGGGACTCAGACATGGGTGTCTTGGGTCCTCCTCCTGTCTCTTTCATTGCCTTTCCCCACACACGTCCCTGCTGCCATCTCCCAGGCTGCCAAATGGAGATGAGCCCTGGGAATGGAAGGAGGAGAGTAACTTGCATTTCACCCTCTCTCCTCCTCGCATTTTCAAATATGGCTTCCTTCCCCAGGGGCCTGACCCCGCCTACGTCTGCTGTGAAAATACTCCAACTCCCTCCACACCTCTCATCTCTCTTCCTGCTGCACTTGTTCTCCCCTGAGCACGAACTTTTCTGCTCCTGTGGGAAGATCCCTTCTTTCTCTGGCTAGAGTGTCAGATTCTGGAGAAGCGACGGCCAGCCCAACTTACTCTGGGAAACGCGTTGTCGAATTGACGATCTCTTCCTACGGTCTGGCTTGTTCCGCTTGCACTCACCCTCTGGGTGCCATTCACGGTCAGTAAAGTGAAACACCGTGGGTTATTAGGGGCGCCTATAACCCCCAGCAGAAGCACTGAGAGAATGGATGAAGCGATGAGCAGTCTGGCTTATATTTTATCCATAGTGCCTAATGCAGTGATAATTTTTCTCACCTAAATGAGGTGATTGAGCACTTTGAGTAATTTAAACCCGATAGCACAAAGAAATCTCTGGATGGGAAGTGCTTCACGCTTCATCGGCTTTACCATTGTTATGCTATCATCACTCTCAGAATTTCTGGACGTAGGTTGTCGATTAGATTAGATTTAGAAGTGATCTTTAAGGTCGCCTAGTCCAATGCCCTACTCAAAGGACAACTCTTCAGCTCAGCAAAAGCCAAGGAAAAACGCTACACCCGTTTGGGAGGCAGAAACATGCGAGGAATGTGAAATCGGTGAGAGGCATTCGCCATGCTGCGGAGAAAGCCCAGGGTCTGAGAAAATGGGTTCTGTCTGGCCCTGCACGCTGAGATCCGTAACCTTCCAGGAACCCACTTAAAGGAGAGGCTGCAAACTGGCCCCTCAAGGGGTACCTCCCGCTGGCAGAGGCCTTTGGTTTGGCCTGTATGGAATGTGTTAATTTTTTATACAAGTCAACATTTAAAAGTCAGGGGAGCTCACCTAAAATAAATCAGACTTTTTTGCTTTACTTTAAAGAGTGGTAAATTTGGAAATAATGGCCCTGCAATGGCACTTGGAAGCAATTCGCTGGAGGAGGCTCCTTTACAGCTGAGTTTACCGCAGTCCTCACCACTCCCTATTACCCCCGTCCCGAAGGCCGGAGTCAGTTGTCTCTTACCCTTGTGCTTGTTTTTAAATATTTGCCCCTTCCTTCCCCCTCCCTCCTGATTTCCCTCCTGCCTACCATCCTTTCTTCCTTTTCTCCCTCCTCCTCCTCCTTCTCCTCTTTCTTTTTCTCCCTCTTTCTCTCTTTTTCCCTCTTTCCTCCCTTCCTTCCAACTCTTTTCCTTTCTTTAAGTAAAAATCAAACAGCAAAACATAGATTAATAGTAGATTAATATTATTTACCCTTCAAAACGCTACCCCATATAGCCCGTGCTCCCCTTTCCTACTGCATGTATTTATGCTGGTCTCCCCCTCTGGTTTGTGAACTCCAGGCGGTCAGGGTCCGTCTGTCTTGCTCACGACTGTACGTAGCCTTGTGCTTGACAGAGTCCACACTCAATATATACTGTTGGGCCGATACTAATTTCTCACACTCGTACTTACCAGTACGATATACCTCCTCAGGAAAACGGGACTCAAACCTTGCCATAACAAGATATGTGGGCTCTAAAAACTCAGTTGTGTACAATGTGGGTCACATCATTCAGAGGTAGTTTAAAACAGTCTTTTTCAGTGGGTCTGTACTGGCTGGCGCAGGAGCTGCGTGGGGGAGACTAAATGGTCACAGATCAGTGACTTGGTCACCGTCTCTCCCCACCAGGAGACAAGCCAGTTCACCCCCGCATAAGAGACAGTTACCATTCGAGATGTCCAAGTATTCATTGTCATAACAACCTGTAATCAAAGGGTTTCGAGGAACACTGATTTTTTTTTCAAGGTGTTTCTAGAGTATATTTCTCTTAGGTGGCATTGATAAGCAAAAATCTTTGTTACAATTGCTAAGTTTGAAAATTTCACAGGGGGGCCCCTTCCCCCCCTCCCCCACCCAGCCTTTTCAATTACGAGCGAGAGAATGAAGGGGCAGCACCGGAGTTCTTGTGCAGTAACAGTCTTGGACCGTGACCGGCTGACGGAGGGGCTCACGCACGTAGCCCAGCTACGTGTCCTAAGTGTCACTTTGTGCAATGGGAGGCAGTCGTCAGTGTCACTTCGTTCTGGTCTCTTTCACCTAGTTTTCAGTCTTAAGCGACAGCCCTGTGTTCTGGCCCCGAGCAGAGCGGCGTGCTGGCCCACGGCGCGCAGCAGAAGCCCTGGCTTCCTGGTCAGGTGTGAGGTCTCCAGAGGAGGTCTCTCTGCCTGGCCCCGACCCCCAGCTCTGAGTCCTGAGGGGTCGGCCTTTCTCTGGGGCCTCAAGGCACCTTGAGCAGGGGCCTCAAGTACAACAGAGAGTGGTCAGCCTTTTCAGCTCTGTATCAAAACCCTGGTGTATGTCAAGGGGCCCCACCCCTTTGTTTGGGGTTTGAGGGACCATGACTCCTGGAAGGCTTATCTTAGAGTCTACTGCCACCTGCTTACCTGGAACGAGTGTCCAGCCCACGTACTTGCCCACTGTCTCCCCCCTCTGGGCTTGGCTGAGCTTCTGGGGGTGGGGGACATGGCCGCGGCAAGCAAGGAGCACACCCCCAGGGCCTGGCTGTATCCCAGCTCTAGGCTGAGGCTGCCCACTTATGCATAGGCTCTTAGGGTCTTCTTGCTACTCTGCCCTGTCACCTTGGTCTGATCACAGGTGACTGACTCTTCACAGTCCGATATAAAAGTCCACCAATATAAAAGTCCAAAGGGAAGGGGACTTAATCTATTTTGGTCATCTGCTTTACTATTTTTAATTATTATGATTATTATTATTTGCCCATCCTTTATGCCCATCTTGAACACAGTACCCGAGAAGCATTTAACACGTTCCTGCTGAGGCCAAAGGCTGGAGGTGGCCATGGGCAAACCCATCTACCTAGGGAACGCTCTGCTGCTTTAGTGATTTTGATGATTCTGCGTGCTCCTCTTGCCCCAGAGGCAGTGACTGTGCATCCAGAGAGAAAAAACCGGCCACTTCTGATAATCCAAGCTACTCAGCAGGCTTCGCTGGCGTCTACCAGCAGTTGGTAGAAATCTCACCTTGTCAGGTGGCTGGCAGGTTTTTCCCAGGGTTCCAGAGTCACCCAGGGGTCATATCCAATCCCTTCTGATATAGCACCTGCCTTCCCCGTGCCCCCGTTGCTGCCCCTCTGCCCCGGATGCTGCCTTGTCAGGAGCTGCCTGCTTCAGCTGATGCATGTAACACCTCGTTCCTGTCAACACCTTTCACAAAGCCACTGCCTCAGCCACCATGAGTCTGTCCCCACTGAGCACATCCCCTTCATTAATGCCCCATTTCCCTGATGAGTGCCCCCTGCTCCCACCCTGCTTTCTTCATCTGTTTAATTTGTTTGCTGTGCCCTTTGAACCCTTCCTTGGACGACATGACATAACACCATCAATTTCTACTCAGGACGTGTTTGAAATGTGCATTATTCATGTATTATTCATGGGTCTTCTTGGAGATCAGTGTGCAAATCAGCCTTATTGGACACCCCAGAGACTGCAGCAGAACCCCGTGCACTTGAACGTCGCACAGTAGCATTTCCTGAAGAGCGGCACGCTCTGCTTCATGGGGGAAATGACACTTTTGTGGGACTGCCGAGAACAATCGCGCCTTTGAAAGGGATCATGCAGCTCTTTCATTCGCCATCTGATGCACATACTTCCGCCGGGCTGGGGAACCCCTCAGCCAGGTTTGATGCATACGGTGTTGAGACCTCGTTCAGACTCCGACCTTGGTCAGGACCCTGCAGAAGTCATGGGAGAGTTGTGGCTGTCAGAAGAGTCTTCAGTTCTTTTTGCTTAACAGGGGATGGAAAGGCTATTTCAGAGAAGCCCCCCAATCTGAGGACACCCACGGAGAGCAAAAGGGACAGGGTTGGTTGTGAAGGTCAGGCAAGTGTGACTTTGGTGCCCTGCTTCCCTTTCTAAGTCTGTTCTCCCCATTCACAGCTCTCTTCGTGCTCTGAAGACCTCTGGTCTCGAGGAACAGGGCCAAGCCTGGGTTGTGTTGAGAGAAGCTGACCGTACTGTTCTTCCTAAAATACTTGCCATTAGAAAGCTAATGTGCAACCCCAATTAAGATATTTCTGTGGATGGAGGTCAAGGATTGTGGCTGTTGGGTGGGGAGACATTTGGGGGGCAAGATGACTTTCCCAGAGTCTAAACCGTATTGCATATATGACTAAATCCCCTCTAAACTTTGAGCAGGAAGCCCCTTCTCAGCCTATGGGTAGGGCAGGCTCTGTGCCAAAGTGAACTTGACCCTCTGGCTCCACTTTCTCTGCACTGGTATTCCATTCTCCAGTGGTTTGTGGGGGTCAGTTAAGGTTTGGGGAAAGCCCTCACTCCTTGAGGCCTCTGGACTGGTATGTGCTAGGCTGGTATGTGCTACTTATGAGTAGGTTGAATCCTAAAGACTATGGAAGCCAATTTGTTCCAAGAGTCCAAAGTGACATCATGACACCCAGCTGTGTGTGCCACTGGTTGGCAATGCACAGAGTCGACACACCTCTGCCACGGGTTCTGGCTTTTCTCATGAAGTTCCAGTTTTAAATAAAAGGCCTTTGTAGAGGGAAAATAAAATAAATGGTTCCCCTAAAGGTTTAAAGGGGAAATATATTTCTATACGCATTTACCTCCTCATAATAACATCGCAAATCGTCAGAGCCGAATCAACTTGAAACTCGTAGTTCATTAAGTCATTCCTTACACAGAAAGTTTGCGCATGTGCTCTGTGACAGCGCTGTGCTAGGTGCAGGGGGTAAAACAAATGAAGGACAGCGTCTCTGTTGTGTGCATGTGTGTACCTTCCTCTACGTGCACACACATACACACACACACATGTGCACCCATGCGTTGCGGGACGTTACGTTACATGAGACAGAACCAGGCCCTGGCAATGTGGTCCTCACTTCCCGTGGGTTGTGATTCAGAGGGATGAGGGCTGGGGGGAAGGAGGGTGAGAGTGTTGAGGGAGTAGGGGGATAAAAGCTCCCAACTCGGCGCTGGTAGGTATGGCTGGGGAGGTGAGCCAAGGGCACTGAGGCTCGAGTTGGGTTGTAAAGGATGATGAGTTTTGAAGGGAGAGAAGACAGTATGGTCAAAGCAGAAGAAGCGTTTATATAAAGACACAGAGCGAGAGGGGAGGAGGCTGATTAGGGAGACTGGGAGCAGTTTGGCGGCTGGGTGGTCTGCAGCATGGAGGGGTTCTGGCGGGAGAAAAGGATGGAGAGGAAAATTGGGTCACACCCGGAGGTTCTGGGCAGGCTGTGTGGAGGAGCTGGGACCTTATTGGCAAAGCGATGGAGATTGCTGTGGATTGTAAATAAGACAGTACACATTCGTAAGCCCACCCAGAGAGATGGCAGTGAGGCTGGGTTAGAAGACAGGGGGTGAGACTCAGGGGCCAGTTATGACTCTGTGACAGCAGGCCGGCACGCACCCTGGCAAAGAGGGCTGATGGACAGGAGGGGATGGCCTGGGGGCCACTGGGGAGGGAGACATGGCGGAACTGGTGGATGATTGCCATAACGGGGGAGACGGAGGATAGTTCTCGGACCTCAAGTCTAGTGACTGGGTGGGTAGGAGACCGTGCCCTGAGATGAGGAACGTGAGAAGAGAACTCCACTGGGAGAAAGAGACCCTAATTGGAGGAACAGGTATCACCTCAGGGAACTTTTAAACAACAGAACTGGCTTGTAGAAACGAAAGGGAATTTTTAACGATATAAACCAACTGTCCACAACAGTTAGTGAAATTCTGGGCTCAGCGGGTAGCACTCTTCGGCCATCATCTCTCCCACAAAGGACAGAGGTCACTGATATTTAGGACGATGACCTTGAGGCTTTGCGAATCATTACCAAGGCTGAGAGATTCAGTTATTTTCACTAAAGCAGGAAAGTGAATTTGGGAATTTGAATTTGAATTTGTTCCAGATCCGCATGCTGCCCACTTTGGAAACAATTTGGGGTTGTTTGTAGATTGGGGCTTTTCAGGGGAACATGTTTTTGAGGAAAAGGAGGAGGAGCTTTTTAGGCACAGGAGTCAAACAGAAACTACCATTTGATGATAAAATATCACAAAAGTTTTCAGTTCTTTCTACTGAGGCAAAAATAAACCAACCCTGAACTAATTCATTTTTGATAATGTGAAGCATATGCTCTCATTAGTTGTAAAAAATATTTCTGCAATAAAATTTAACAAGCTCCATTAATCATTCTTTCCAGTAAGATGACACCAGTTTTGAAGCCATCCAAGATTTAAGGACTGTTTGTCTTCATCCCCAAGGCCAGGGAGTCATCTTTTAAACGATCTCTGTGAGCCTCTTTTCCTTCTACTCCACGCCCAGACCTCCATCTGCCTGGGCCACCGTGCTGGCTTCCTAGTGGCTTTCCCCCTTCACTCCCCACCGCTCTGACCCGTCCCTGTGCACCCGTGCTGGCTCACACACACTGATGCCCCAACTTCCATTCCCAGCCCCAGCCTCTCCCCTGATGCATGCACCCAGCGCTCTGCTCAGCATCTCCACAGAGCTGTCGAAGAGGCATCTTCACTCTAAAGCATCCAGAACCAAACTACTGATTTTACATAAGCCCAGGCTGGCTCTTCCTGCAACCTACTTTTTTTTTTAGCAGTGACTGTTCCATTCTCCTGGTGGCTTATCGCAGCAAATTCAGTGGGGGCTGCCTTCAAAATGTATACACATTCTGACTGCTGGTCACCACCTGTACCACAGCTAATGCATGTATCACCTGCATTGTGAAAAAATCCTCCTCCTGGGTCCCCCGAGACCCCTGAGTCCTACAGAATGTCACAGAGGAATAGCCACAGTGATCCTATTACTGTATTAGTTAGAAAGGGTCCCTCCTCGGCTCAGAACCCTCCTGTAGCCCGCCTGCACTCACGAGGGGTCTGAAGTCTTTACAGGGGCCTCGCAGCCCCCTTCCTCTGGTCTCTGGCCACTTTCCTTGTCTCCTTCAGTGCCGTCTCCCCTCACTAACTGTGCTGCGCCTTCCTTCCTCCCTTCCTTAACATCCACACCCTGACTCGCCTCAGGCAGGAGGTCCCTGTCCTGCTCTCCAATCTAGGCTCAGACTGTGGTCCCCCGGCTCCCTTCTACTGGCCCACGGTTCACTCAAACTCACGTCCTCCGTGACGACTCCCTTGACACCACAAGGAGTGTCCCTTTTCCAGACCCCGATGTTTGTCTTTGGCCATTGTACTCATCTTTTCTCTCGTGAGAAAGCCTGGGACTCTTGCTTGAGTGATTCAGTTGGTTTGTTGCTAGCTAGCCATGGGATGGTAGCTTCTCTGAGGCTGAAGGTCATTTCTTTAGTTTCTATTTTCCAAAGACGCTCAGTGTGGCATCTGTGTAAACACATCTCTTTTGGGTGCAGCATGTGCTTGCCTGTATATCAAGCTAGGAAAGGTGAGGAGAACTCATAGATATGTCTTTTAAGATAGTTCTGATGACCACTTAGCAATGACGAGGAATAAACTTCTGATGCACACAACAGCATCGATGGGTCTCAAATGCATAATGGTGAGTAAAAAAGCAAATGTATTATGGTGAGAATCCATTTACATGGTATTCTGGAACATGCAAAACTATAGGGATGGAACAGAAACCGTGGTTGCCAAGGGCTGAGAGTGAGGACGGGACTGACCACAAAGGGCAGCCGGAGGAATGTGGGGCGCGATGGGTCTGGTCTGAGTCAGCTGTGGAGGTAGATTTTCACTCCATGCATTTGCCTGCATCATAGGACTGGACACCAACAACAGTGGATTTTACTGTTTGCATGCTGAAAATAAATGGAGAAAATATGCACACAAAAAAACCCCAGAACACTTACTAATACATTTAATTGCTTGATAGATATCTCTATTACTAAGAAAAAAAAATCTGCTTTGTAGAAAATGAGAAATACATCAATGACAACATTTTTTTACACATGCAAGTATTGTCCGGATAAGATTGGTTGCAAAACAATTTTCCAGTTTA
The DNA here is from genome assembly GCF_004126475.2 of Phyllostomus discolor. Taxonomy (NCBI): domain Eukaryota; kingdom Metazoa; phylum Chordata; class Mammalia; order Chiroptera; family Phyllostomidae; genus Phyllostomus; species Phyllostomus discolor. Next base: position 16,187,793 of record NC_040911.2, on the reverse strand, counting down.
TGAATACCCAATTGTATTTACAGCTTATAGAGTAGCACTTTAAAATACTAAAAGAAAAAAATTGTGAAAACCTTGCAGCTTTGTGCTAATTATTTCAGGTAAATCCAAAATCAAGCAGCTGTTGTATTTTTGCTTAAAGAAGTTCCAATGTCCAAAGAAAAAAAATACACTTTTATTGTCGTAATGAATGTGCCAAAAAAAAAAGTTTGGAAACACACACATACACTGACTTAAACAGTTACTATCTTATTTTTCCAGAGATAATAAGTGTAAAGGGGATTCACGTTGAGTCTGCTGGTGCTGTAGACACTGGTGGCATCCGCCAGTTCTTACAATAATCCCCTGAAGAGAGCACTATGATACCCACTTTATGGCTGAAAACCACGAGACCCGGAGAGGTTAAGTGACTGAATGCAAATGGCAGGGTGGGGTAGTGGCTGGGCAGAGTGGGGTGGGTGCCTGGGTCCCACCTAGGTCTGCCCGCCTCCCCTCCAGGGCACACTCTGTCTGCACAGACCGCCGACCCTTCCCGCAGTGCAAACGGAGGGCAGCCGACAGCTGCAGCGCTCTGCTCCGGGCGGGACCTGCCACCCCAGTGCTCCTGCCCCGACCGCGACCTCGGCTTGCCCAACATGGCGAGGAAAGTCAGCCCCTTGGCAAAGCCACCGAGGTGGGGCCGGGATCCAAGCCCGCTGCCCCTCAGCTGGGGTGGCAGCTCCAGAACAAAGGGCCTCTCAGGCAGCCGTGCTGTCAGGAAGATGAATGCCCTCCCATTGACGCCCTGGCCGAGGAGCCTGTCCCAGCGGCAGCTGCTGGCCTGAACCGCTTTGATGATTGCGCCCGGGAGCCCAGTCCCAGCCTTCCGTGCAGCCTCGCCTAGCAGTTCAGAGGCGTCCGACCTCTCCGAGTCCCTGCCTTGCTCGGGAGTGACATGAGATAGCCAGCTTCCCCTCCGAGCCTCGAGCCTCACCTGGACTGGTGACACTGGGTGCTCCCATTGGAGCATTGGGAGCCGCCACCCCAGGGTTTACAAAGCTCGTTTCAGTTCAGCAAGGACAAAGGGACATCCTGAGGGAGGGTAATGAAGTCGGGAAAGGCAGAGTGCGAAGGGTCCCCCTTTTTAGGAGATGGTGAAAGGTGAAAGGTCATTAGGGTGCCGTGCGTGTACGTGTGAATGTGTACACACATAGGAGTGTGAGTATCGGAGCTGCTGTTTCTGCTGTGCCAGCTAACGGCATCACCCCCTACCTCCATCTCCTGGGGTCACTGCCTCGCACCACCCACTACTCAAAGCAAAACTCCTCAAGAGGGTGGCTCTTGAGCAGCTACCCCAGGTCCCTGTGTGCTGAGGAAGCATGGCATGGCATGGATGAGATGGGGGGTAAGGACAGGAACCTACGGTCACGTCCAGTCTGCTTTCCTCCCGGCCCCTCGCACTGGAGGAGGCAGTTGCAGTGGCAGACCTTTCCACCAGGTGGCACTCGCAGTTTAGCTTTGTTTTCATTTCTGTGAATAGTTTTCCCCTCCTGGCGCTGTGGAGGAGCGCGTGACCCGGGCTTCTCAGTTCCTGTGTTGATTTCACGTGCTGTCATGTTTTGGGTTCTACTGTCTTCAGTTCAATTACAATTTATTCTTTTCTACCGGGGCCTTGGCAAGGGACACGGTAAAGGAATAGCCCTTATAATAACCTCAGTGGGAAGGGTCCTTTTTGTCACACACACACACACACACACACACACACCCAACAACTGTTATAGGGGTAGACCCTGCCATGAATTTTCTTTTCTAGCTTTTCTTATTCTCTTTCTCTCTGCCCTGTCCCCATTCCTCTCCGAGGTCAGCGTGCGGTGGGCAGCTGGCACACTTTGCTTTGCGAGAACCCAGCACAGGATGGACCTTTCAGCATTCACGCCCATTACGAAGTGGTCAGGGCTTGGATTGGCAGCCTCCAAAAATGCTCACCCTTGAGTGTTAAAGGCCAAAGGCCCCAGGGAAAGAGATGACAGGAGACTTGCCTTTGAGGGAGCTGGTGTGTCAGATGTTGTGACTGAATTGTTATATGGCCTTTCTGGGGAAGTAACGGAGTCATAGAGTTTATGAGAAAAGATGGAAGATACTGTCACTGTCCTCAAAGAATCCAGCCTGCTTGGGCAGATGAGAAATTTAGTCACTCCCATAGTATTCGTGGAGTAAGGGAGTCTTTGTGAAGATCTTCAGGCCAACACATTTGCTCTGAATGTTCATAAAGAAGCCTGTCCTGCGGCCTGGCAGGTTGGGAAGCCTTCAGGGGAGGTGGGCCCTGCCAGGGGGAAGACAACAGAGAGCATGGGAGGGGGCCGCCCAGGGGAGAAGGGAGGGATCTTGCATGAGAAGCAGAGACAGAGGCCTGCAAAACCCCAGGTAGGTGGGGCTCAATGGGTCGGCACCTCCAATGAGAAATGGTCCCTTTAAAAATTCTACTTTGCAAAAAGACCAAACCACAGTAAATTCCCAATCCCCTACCACGTGGAAGGAGAAGGTCCTTAAAGCCCAGCAAAATTATTCACCTTTAAAGCAGTCTTGATTCCAGTTCTTATTAAGTGCTGACAGTGGCCTCATTCATTCAACACATGTATGGAGTGTTTTTATTGTGCTTGGGTTTGTGAGCAACCGAGATACATCAGGCAGGATTGTTTGCCTTGGAGCACTCATCTAGGAGGGAAGACAGGACATGTTACTATTATGACTATAATGTCAGAGAGAAAGACATAGTGCTGGAGGTGAGAATAGAAAAATATTATAGGAGCTAAGAGTAAGACAAGATTGTTTTCCACTTGGGGTTCAGTGGTGGTGTAAGCTCATGTAAAGATAGAGGAAGGAGAAGGGCATTTTGCATGGAGGAAGTGACGTGCACAAAATAAGGAGGTTGGAAGGAAAAGACAGGATGGGGTACAGAAGTGGGACAGTGAGAAAGGATGTTGAAAGTTCAGGTTTGGGCCACACGACAGCCAGCCTTGCGTGGTGGGTAAGGGTTCAGCAGGAAGTTATTGTGTACTCTTAAGTCGACGGATAGACTGATCTTTTAAAAGTCCTGTGTTTCCACAGATGAGCACCTACCACCAACACGGGAGACGGATTGGCCGGGAGACGCGGGGGTAGGGGGGGAGGGAGGGCTCTGGGTAAGAGGCTGCCCTCTCAGCGCTGGGGAGAGTGTGGCTTCATACACTGGCACCTGTTCTCATTGTTCTGGGAGTCAGCAACATTTCAAAAGTCAGATGAGAGAAACGAAGTCCTGGAAATTATTTTTGGTGAAATTAAGAGACATGTAAAATCATATGGTACTTGTCTTCCTATGACTGGCTCATTTCACGTAGCATAATGCTCTCTAGGTCCATCCATGCTGTTGCAAAGGGTAAAATTTTCTTCTTTCTTATGGCTGAGTAGAATGCCATTGTGTAAATGTCCCATAGTTGTTCTGAACTAACAAGCGAAATAGAGACAGACTCCTAGATAGAGGGCAGGATGACAGCTAATGGAGGGGGGTGTTAAGGGGTGGAGGGATTGAGTAAAAAGAAAAAAGGACTCATGGGCATGGACAATAGTGTGAGATTGTTAGGGGGTGGTGGTATAAGGGCACTAAATGGTAATGAAAGAAATACAGTGACAACACAATACAAAATTTAAAAAGTGTGGTATGTATAATTTGTTGATCCCAAAATATGTGTTAGGTTCACCACAAGGAGGTTGGAACAGAGAGAAATGATGCAAGAAGTGGTGAAGAGGAGATTTCAGAAGGCACCAACATCTCCTGAAGTGTGGGGGGTCCACTCTGAGTGCAGAAACTGTCCCCTTGGTTTGCAGCGATGGTGTGAGAACTGGGTGGATCAGAGGTGTCAGCAGAAGGTGTCACAGAGTGGGTATGGTACAGAGAGCCAGAGGATGGGGGCTCTGTGAAGACCTGCCCCAGCTCACGCCGCATTTGCAGAGTGTGTCTTCGCCACGGCAGGCATCACTGGTGGTGTTGTAAAGGCCTGCTGGCCTGCCCCTTTCCCATAAAGGACGCTCTCCCCACCCCCCAACCCCCCAGTACAGGCGCTTCCTGCAAATAGCTGGCCCAGGGACTCGGTGATGACTAAGAAAACGATGAGCAAGTACCAGATCGATACAAAGGTAATTTAAAAATAAAAGGAGCAAAAGAGTTTCAAAATGTATTAACAAATAAAGGATATTTACCAGAAAAATGTTTTCACCAAGTAGAAGGAAATTGTGACCACATATTTCACGGCACACAAAGGAAAAGAGAATCCCACAGGAGGCAATGATCGGCAAATAAAGAATCTCACCTTTCCAACCTCTCCAGAGAAAGAATTTAACAAAAAAATATAAGAACTTGGAGAAGAGATAGCCAAGTAATAAGAGAAGAGTAAGCATGGAGGGTCAGAACTCAGGAGAGAAGTAGAAAAGAAACAGCCATACCAGAAATGAAGACAAGATAATAAGTAGCCCAGTCAATGGAGAACATACCCCATGGAAAACACAAGAGTGGACAGAGAGGAAGAAATGCGAGAAGTCATAAAAGCGAATGCAACTCTAAGATACTGATGCAGGTTTAGCCCTGGCTGGTGGGGCTCAGTTGTTGCAGCATCATCTTGTAAACCGAAAGGTGGCAGGTTTGATTCCCGGTCAGGGCACGTGCTCGGGGTGGTGTTCGGTCCCCATCTGGGGTGCCTGTGACAGGCAACTGGTCAATGTTTCTCACACTGATGTTTCTCTCCCTCCCTCCCCCCTCTCTAAAATCAATGATGATAAAAGAAAATAAAGTAAAACATAGATGCAGGTTTAGACAGAACATTATAATTAGACAGGAATGACAAAAGGGATTCAAAATTTGCATAACTGGAGTCTCTAAAGATAAAAGTAAAAATGGAAAAGACAAAATATTTAAAACATGTAAGTGAACGAAATTTTATTTAAATAAAACAGACTTAACCACCCATATCAAAAGTTCACGCTGTGCAGTAAGAAACGATGTGGGGTGATTAGTACTGAGACAGTCAAATAAACTTGCTAAATGTAAAGATTTCAAAGCATTTTCTGGGCATCCAGGCAAAAAAAAATGAAAGCATATATAAAGCTATAAAAATGAGGCAGTTCTCAAATTCTGCTACAGTGTTTCCATGTCAAAGTATCACGGTGCAACACAGATAAGCCTGTAGCATGTGAAGGCCATTCAAACTGGTCCGCCCCCACCCCGACCTCCACCCCGCCCCGTCTGAGGCAGACGTCTATTTCACAGGGTGGCCAACCACAAGCACTTTAGGGGCCCAAGCTCCTTCCACCTCCCTGACGTCATCCTACCAGCCCTCCTTTCCCTACTCAGAAGGGGAAGGAGGCCCTGGTGAAAGCACACTCTTCACAGATATTTTGGCCTGGAAGTAACACCACTCTGTTCCCCATCCATTGGCTTCTGTCCGCTCACTTTCGCCCGGCACCCGACATGTCAGGGTGGGTGGGCATTGTGGTCCGTACTGGGCAGCCACATTCTAGTAGCAACTTTGGAACTCACTGTCTTGGTGGGCGGCGAACCATCTTTGACACGCTCATGTCTTTGTACAGCCAGACTCGACATTCTGCATATCAGTTCTCCCATGTTTAAGTGGAATGCAATCAACATCACAAATGATTTTTTTTTGAAACTGGTAAGGTATTGTAAAGCTCATATGGGAAACTAAAGAATAAGTACAGTTGGAGAAGCTCTGAAAAAAGGGATAAGTGAAGTATAAATACTTCTGCCATGTATTAAACCATTATTATTAAGTTCCAATGATTAAACTACTGGGATACCAGTACATGATTGATAAATGGATTGCAGGAAAGTAATTGAAAGCCCAGAAATAGCTTAAAATGAATATGAGCAAATTTAGAATAGTAGTGGGAAAAATGATAGAAAACCAAGATAAACTACAAACAGATCAAAGATTTAAGGATAAGAAATAAAACCATGAATATACAAAATAAAATACAGAAACAGTTTAAATCTTAACTTGGGGAAGATCTTTCTCATTGTAATTTTTTCAATACTCATGAATTGCTTAAAAAGTTTGGTTAATTGGACCACCTAAAAATTAAAGAAAAAGGTCCTGCATGCCTCTATGGTTTCTGACTACATTGCCTTTTATTTTAGGCCTAAACAAAGTATTCGTAATTAAAGTAATAAGAATAGAATTCATGACCAAGTTCGTGAACAAGGAGGCAAAGGCAGCTATATTACAACTGCCTCCTGGTTGACAGATCTACCATTGGTCATAAGGAAATATATGTAAGATGTTTTGAAACACAACTGCCAATATCAATAACATATATACATATCTATTATTATTCAAAGTAATGTAAGCATCCTATGTACCAGTTTGAATCCAACATTAATAGCTATCTAATAATTGGCAACTGACAACATATTTATGGTCTCAGAAGAGTGCCATCATAACTTGCATAGTATTCATGAGAGGTTAATTCTAGTAGTAACCTTATCTACAAAAGGCCTATCAGCAGTAATCTTAGTAATGAGTCTTAGCTCTAGATTAAAACTTTCAGAACATTTGTCATACACATTTGCTAAACAATAGACAGTATTATTTGATGTTTAGTAAGAAGAGTGGGTGGAGTTACATTCTATTGACCCCACAGGTGTGCACACATACATGCCCCCACCCCCTGACATGCGTGTACATAATACTCTTTCTCAATATGTTTGGGGCTGAAAAGGGCTAGTGGTGTCCACGGCGGGGAGGAATAAGGGAGAGCCCATTCATCAGCCGGTCTTCTGTGTTCAGTCCTGTTGTGAAGGGTCGCTGCTTGTCCCCACGCACGGCAGCGTATACGCCTCGGTGGCAGTGCTCGGCAAGGAGAAACAGGAGCAGTCTCTAGCCCCTCGGTGAAGTGCAGGCTCTCCTAATTTTCTCCCGAGTAAATCAAACACAGTCTCATTCCACATCCAGCACGGATTACTTACGTGGACACAGGAGACTGTTTTGTTTCACCCAGATAAACAGCCACCGTTGTGGGCAGAAGCCGCGCGGTGGCCCGAACCCCCGTTCCGTTGCCTGGAACGTCACTCCGCACGACGACCAAGATGAGCCCCTTTGAGAAATTCCAGTCACCGTGGCTTTTCACTGTGACTGACTGACCCCAAATCCAATTCCAGAGGCTTGTCCGTTTGTTTTCATGCTCTTCGGGGTTATAAATTTGGTCTAAATCAGTCAATTCTTTTGAAATTTATTTTGGAGAAAACAAACCACCATGGGCAGAATACCAAGCAATTCTGTTGAAACCAAAATAATACTTTGCTTGGCTGTTGAATAAACGCGTTACATTTTCTTTTCTGCCTCAATTTTCGCTCCGCTTTTGTCCTTCACTCTGGCACGTGTGAAATGCCGGTTAGAAACCGAAAGAGCTGGGACTGTGGGGCCGACGGCTGCACGCAACACTTCGTTCATAGAATCTGATGCTAACAACACAGGTCTTGCAGACGTGGTTCATGAATATTGAATTTAAAGTGGAAACCACCAGAAAGCAAATAAACACCTTCTAAACATATATGCTTCTCGATTTCCCTTTCCTTTGAAGACTCAAAGACATCTACTCTGAGAGTGACAGCCGTATCTATTTTCGGATACGGGTGGCCTCCCGGTCTGTGACATGGCCTGGTGCTGAAACCTTAAACCAATGGGCATGTTTCTTGCACCCCTGCCTAACGGCCCCTTCAGCCAGCCACAAATCTTCCTTGCTCTGGGTGTCCGTTAATGAACTGTGAAAGTCTTGCACCAATATTTCTACTGCATCTGCAAGCTTGGAGAAAGCAAGTTTGTTTTTCACCCTTGAGAAGAACCAACTGTATTTCTTAGGCAGCCAAGGGTGATTTGCTTGCGTTCACCTCTTTCTAGTTTAGAAGGACATCTTTTGAGCTTGGGAATTTGGTTCCAAAAGTCTTAAGCTTCTAACTATTCTGAGGATGTTTTATATTTCTGGCTATGCTTTATCAGCCTGACTGTATTGCAAGCTCTTCTAACTCACTCTATGACCTTGAGCAAATGGTTTTACCTCTCTGGGCCTACACTGACTCATGTATATACACCTAATTATAAATAGTTACATATTTAACCCTCTGTATCTTTACTAAGCTAAACATGAGTTTATACTGATGTCTGCAATTCTGATTCATTACCCTATGGATCATTCTAGACTTCTCCCTTTTTTAAAAAAGATTTTATTTCTCTATTTAGAGAGAGGGGAAGGGAAAGATAAAGAGAGGGAGAGAAACATCAGTGTGTGGTTGCCCCTCATGTGTCCCTAACTGGGGACCTGGCCCACAACCCAGACATGTGCCCTGACTGGGAATCGAACTGGCAACCCTTTGTTTTGCAGGCCTGCACTCATTCCACTGAGCTACCCTAGCCAGGGCACGTCTCCCTTTCTTATCTGTAATCTCTCACACTCACAGTGAGAAACCTGCCTCCCACCATCTGCCATTCCTCTACTTAACTGTTCAAATCCAGTACACAGGTATGATAGTTTCAGAATTAACTCATATTCCTGTGGCAAGAAAACTTTATCAGGTAGAATGCAGTGCTTACTGCTGGGTATCCTTATTCCCACTAGTGAGTGATTATCTTCACCTTCAGCTTAATGTTTGTTGAGTGAATGAGCAAATGTATTGAATGAGTAAAGATGTTCCTGTTAGCTGTACAATGAACTTCCATTCTTAAGAGAATGTACACTTCATGCCTGAACTCACAATCCCGGGCCTTGACCCCAGACTCACCCCAACATTGCCAGCACCCAGGGTAACAGTAAACACGAGAGCCCACCTGCCATGCATCCAGTTATTTTAAAAATAGAAAGCAAGGGAACACACACATAGCTAAAATATATGCTATTCTCCTACCTTGACAAACTCATCTTCATAATAAAAAAAAATTTAAAGCATGTGTCAAGCTATAATTTTTGTATTACTGAAATTTGGTAAAATACAAAAAATGATTGAATTAATTTTTATTATGCACGTCACTGATGTTTGAATGAGACAGAAAATAATTGGTAAAAAAAAATAGGAATCCAGTGTTTACGTACAGGCGTGTCTTCCTTCCATGGCAAGCTCTGCTCACTTCCCGCATTGCTGAGGTCAGCACCTCCCCCACCCACTTCAGGGGGGTTATTTCATTCAGTTTTATGCTTCAAGTACTGTGTGACCTTCCCAAATACTGCTAATTTCCTGCCCATTTGTATCCTGAGTTTGTTTGGCCTTTTCTGACACAAACCCATAAACATGTTAATACCTCTTTACCTGAAAACTCCAGTACAAAGAATGTGCTCTCTGTATTAATCGGTGTTCTTCGTTGTAGACAAGAAAATCCACTGTAGGTGGTTAGAGTTATAACAACAATATCCAGCAGCAGCAGCAACAAAAATAGAACGATTAACATGAATGTGTTTACTGCCCAGCTGTATTCTAAATGTTTTACTCCCACTAAGTCCTTTATCCCTCACAAGAACTCTGTAAGACGGCTACCTTTTTGCAGATAAGGAGACCGATGCTTGAAGAAGGTAGACTGCATGCCTGAGATCACACAATGAGCGACTGGTGGAGCTGAGACTGGAGCCCAGGCTGCCTCCTCTCACTGCCAGAGCCGCCTGCAGGCAGCTCCGGAAGAGGTCCTGGACATACCCCAAGGGCGTAGTCTCAGGACCACACCCTCCCAGCCGTGGTCAGCAAGCGGCTCCTGCTGCTGCTGCCACCCGGACAACCAGTCATGAAATCACTGTTGTTTGCGTTGGCATTTCCCTGATGACCTGGAGCCTTTTCTCATCATTTATTTGCTGTCTGTACACCTTCTTTAAAGAGGTATCTGTTAAGGTCTTTTACCCATTTTAAAATAGGATTGTTTGTTTTCTTATTGTTGAGGTTTTTTTTTTAGATTTTCTTTCTTTCTTTTTAGAGAGGGAAGGGAGGGAAGGAGGGAGGGAGGGAGAAAGAGAGAGAGAGAGAGAAACATCAATGTGCGGTTGCTGGGGGTTATGGCCTGCAATGCAGGCATGTACCCTGGCTGGGAATCGAACCTGGGACACTTTGGTTCCCAGCCCGCGCTCAATCCACTGAGCTACACCAGCCAGGGCTATATTGTTGAGTTTTAAGAGTTCCTTGTATATTATGGATAGCAGTTCTTTATCAGATGTGTCTTTTGCACATAATTTCTCCCAGCCTATAGCTTATCTCATTCTTTTGAAGTTATCTTTCATAGAGCAGAAACTTTTAATTTTAATGAAGTCTAGCTTATTCATTTTTTTCATTAACTGTGCTCCCTGAAGTGTTGTATTTACAAGGCATCACCATACCCAAGGTCATTTAGGTCTTCTTCTGTTTTACCTGCTAGGAGTTTTATGTTATTACAGGCCTATGATCCATTTTGAGTTAACTTTCGGGAACAGGGTAAGGTCCATATCTAGATTCATTTTTTTGACATACAGCTATCCAGTCTTTCAAACCCCCTTTGTTGAAAAACTATCTTTGCTCCCTTGTATTGCCTTTGTTCCTTTGTCAAAGATCGATCGACTGTATTTATGTGAGTTTATTTCTGGGCTCTTTCTTCTGTTCCATTGATATGTTTGCCCAGTCTTTCACCGATACCACGCTGTCTCTATCAATCACTAGAGTAACAGAGTAAACAGTGAAGTAGTCACCCTGGCTTGGTGGTGAGTCTTGAATCCAGGTAGAGTCAGTCCTCCACCTGTGTTCTCCCCCTTCATTATTGTGTGGCTTCTCTGGTCCTCTTGCCTCTCCACATGAACCTGAGGATCAGTCTGTGGATCTTCACAAAATACTCACTGGGGTTTTGATAGGAGTTGCTTTCAACCTATAGATCAATTTGGAAAGAACGGACATCTTGACAATGCCGAAGTTTCCTGTCGATGAGCACGGAATATCTCAGTGTTTACTTAGTTCTTTGGTTTTGCTCCTCAGAGGTTTGTAGCTTTTCTCACGTTGGTCTTGTACATATTTTGTTAGATTTACATCTCAATATTTCATTTTGCGGATGCTCATGTAAATGATATTGTTGCTGTTAAAAACAGGATGTTTTAAAGTTTTAGAACAACCCATGTTTTAGACGGGGAAACGGAGGCACACAGAAGTCAGATAACTTCCACAAGGTCGCACAGCCACTGAGAAGAGAAACCGGGATTTGTGCCCGCCAGGTGGTGTAAGGATTTGTGCTTTTAACAGCTCAGCCATCCTGTCTCTCTAGAAATATTTTTCTACAAAGTAAGATAATGCAAAATACTGTCTGGAGAGAAGAATTGGCATTTTTTTCCTGTTAGATTTCTTCCTGGGACAATAGATGAACTATTTCAGTCGGGTCCTGTCTCCCAAAGTTGCAAGCCCACAGACACACCCTCCTAGACTCAGCACCACGCCAGGCCTGGGTGTGCTGCTTGCTCCAGGCTCGGAAGTGGGGCTGATTGAGATCTCTGGGAACAGAGACAATGGAGGGGGCTTCTTACACCTTCTTGGCCACAGGAGCCCCTGTTTCTACAGGTCTGGCTACCTGCTATAAAGCACTTTAAAATATTCAAAGTGCTTTAAAATTGTAAACCATTATCACCATTTGCAATAATTAGGGATGTCTCCTAATTACTTTTGGCTCCCCCTGTAGTAGCTGCACATTTGCCACCAACAGGTCTTCAACCATTCCTTAGCACAGGACTGAATTTAAAAAAAAAACATGAGCGGGGGCTGCAGCCTCCTGCAGGCTGTAATTTGCCTGAAGCCCCTCCCGGCCAATCCTGAGTCTGCTCCCTGGGAGACAGAGCTGGGGCTGGGGCAGAATCAGTACATGGGGAAGGAAATGAATGGTGTCGCGAGATTTGCTGTCCCTAAGTCCCTGTGTGAGGTTTAAAAGTCAGCTGGGAGAGTGAGGTTACTCATTGTCCATCCGTGAATTATTCTCTTTTGTGGGCCGACCTCACTATATCTAGCTGCCTCCCACCCAGTGGTCCTTTGCATTGCCTTCTCCCCACCTGCCACTGTGCACCTGGGGCATATGCGCACCACTCTCCAAATTGATCTCAGCCAAGTGCAATCAGGAGGGAGCGTGGCTGGCTGCAAACCCTGCACAAGGCATTGTTGAGCAGCCATATCTAAGTGAATTGCAGATTGCCCCATTTTATTTTACCTGTGCCATTGCATGCCCCACATGCCCTCCCGCACAGGAAGAACCTGCAAGCCCGAGGGCTCCTCCTTAGCGAACTTTTATGCAAAGCGAGTTCTGTAGAGCTGAGCTCCTCCATCTGCCTCTTCTCCTCACTGTCTTTCACTTCAACCTCCCTTCCGATGCCCGGGGGGATCTTTCTGAGTGTAGCAAAGGTGATATTCTCACTTCAAGCACAGGACGAGTTAAAAATTCTACAGATTATGTGCATTAAAATACACTGCATGGTGATTACATTACTGTTCCAAGTATTTGCTCCCTCCTTCCCTGTAAAAGGAGATACATGCCCGCCCACGGCCACATGATCTGTGGTTTTCCTGTGGGCGCAGGCTACGTCTCTCCCTTGCTTGGCCATGTGACAGGCTTGGGCCAGTGGAATGTGGGCAGAGTGCCGCGTGTCTGCGTGAACAGAAATTCTAAGAGGCACCATAGATTCCACTGGTTCTCTTGACTTTCTCCCTGTTCCATAAACCAAGCGTGTCCCAGCAGGGATTCCTGCTTCAGCCTTGGTCCCAGAGACAGAAGCCCAGGGGAGCAGGGCTGGGTGGCACCACCGCCAGTGAGCTATCGTTGTCAATGATAAATAGGAGCAAGAAATAAATGTGTGTTATGGTAGTGTTCTTAGCACAGCAAAACCAGACGGATGCCCCCATGTAGGTAACTCAACATAAGAACTATACCGAAGCTTAGGGATAGCCAAAAACTTTATATTCCCTCCCTCATAGTGATTACCTCAATGGCTTATTGGGAATCACCTCATATGGATTTATTTCCAAAATTCATTTTCTCCTTTTGTTACGGGGTACTCCAAGCATGAACTCAGTGTCCCTCTTGAGAGATCTTGAAGAAACTATGTATGATTCAGTGGACGAAAACAGCCCTTCTGGGAAGCCAGGAGACCCTGTGGCTTAGGTGTGCACTGTCTCTGTGTGATTTTTGGCAAGTGACAAAACCTGTCACTGAAATGCTCCATCTTTACAAGAAGTAGACCAAATGCCTTAAGGTCTGATTCAGCTCTAAGATGCTTCGAGTTTGGGGGACTCAGTCCATAATGCCCTACTTTCCTAACTGTGTTTGGAACCTGTCGTCACAGAGCCCCGCTCTGGAATTACAGACCGCGGAGATCAAAACAGGTTTTATTGTGATAGGAGCTCTACAGGAGGGCATGGCTCAGTGTGAAGCTAACGAACCTGTCAACCCTCCAAGGATTCCGACTTTTCTTTCCAAGCCACGGGCCTGCACTTGCCTGGTGCCAGAGAAGGAGAGAATCCACGCTGCCTGCAGACACGGCAGATGCCCACGGCGGAGCACGGAAGGACCAAGACCAGGCGGCCATCCTCTACTCCCAGACTTTCCAATCGGTGACGTCACCCGTCCCACCTCCCGTCAGGGACAGTGAGTTAGTGCCGGCTGAGGCAGGGGTGCTACTCCGGGCAGGCGGGGGGGCGAGGCGTCTTTTCACGTGGGAACCTGCCTGCGTGCCTGGGAAAGGAGTCCCCCCTCCCCCAACACACAATCCCACGGAGAACTCTGAGTCCGTGACTCCGAAGCAGGCACAGAGCAGTGGAAAGAAGACACAGCAAGAAGACCTGTCCTTTCTTTCAGCTCAGACCCATCACTGACTTCTGAAATCCCGGACACATTGATGCACTCACTGCCTAGTGCTGCCCAGAAGACAGGGCTGCTCCATGCTCCCCATGAGGTAATGTACATGAGCGGTTTTGGAAATTCAGGAGCACTATGGTTATAATTATAAAGTCAGATAAGGTTGAAGTGGAAAGCATATGCTCTCAAATCATGGAAATTAGGGAATGTGTAGTATTTCTAGGCCCAAATTTAGCTTTACTAACAAAAACACTGAATCGGAGACCTGAGGCAGTTTTCCAAACGTCACACGGATTTTTCTGGACCCCCATCCGGGGCTCTTTTAACCAAACCATCCGCCCGGAAAAGCTTCCCAAGTCATACCTATTCCTGGACATTCAGAACTCAATTTTCTCCAGAAATCCCATCTTGTTCAAGCTTGCAGATTACTCTGAGACAGAGCCTGCTGTGATCCCGTGAGTTTCGTGGCCTTTTTCTCTCGGACAGGAGCGGGCAGCGTCCCTTTGGGGTGACCCCTTCCTTCCCAGGGGTGTGAGTGGGGGCGCCTGGGGCTGCGGCCTCTGCCACGGAAGGTCTGCCGCAGGACACTCCCGCTGCCCGGGCTCCGCCTCGCCCAGCACCCCGCGCGGTCCCTGGCATCACCGTCAGTTCAGCGTTTTCCCGAGTGTGCTCCTCAGATTGCCCGTTTCCCAGGGTGGTCCACGCTCAAGAAGCATCCGTGTGAGGCTCGCAGACTCGGAGGCCAGACTGATGGCTGCCGGCGGGGAGGGGGATGGGGGTCTGGGTAAAAAAGGTCAAGGGATTAAGAAGGACACATTGGAAGCCACAGAACAGCCCTGGGGGCGGCAAGGACAGCACAGGGAACATGGTCAATGACAGTGTAATGACTGGGTACGGTGCCAGGTGGGCACCGGAAATACTGGGGGAGGGGGAGCGCTTGGTAAGTTATATGATCGTCTCACCACTATCTGTACACCTGAAACTTAACTAAAATACTACTGAGTGCAACTGTGACTGGAAACTGAAACTTCCAAATTTATCTTTGTGTCAGTTTGGGAAACACTGACGTGTGGTCCCCCTGGTGTAGAGAGACAATGTCCATCAACATCCCGGAGGCCTTGAGGGCAGACACAGGTGTTTATTATGCAACCCAGATTCCCAGAATGCACTTGGCATGGCAACATTTTTTTTTTCAAGGAACACCTACCAACACCTTGGCTTCTTGTGGTAAATGAAACTAAGCCAGGTTTACCCCCAAACATGGAGGTGTGCGGAGACTCCTCTGCCTTGGCTGTGCATTAAACCCCCATGGGGAGGTTTAAACCTCTTGATGCCTCAGCTCTCCCCACCCCATTAACCCCACATCTCAGGGGTGGGTACCCGGCACCCTCCACCCCAGAGGTTCCCAGGTGAGGCCCACCCAGGTTGGAAGAACTCACTTTGGCCATGACGTTTGTTGCCATGGCCGGCTGAGGTCAGTGAGTTAACCTCACACATAGGAAGTCCAGGCTGATGATTGCACAAGAAATAGAAAGAATGTAAATTTTTCACGTTGACTCAGTGGAAGTGTCTCTGGAAGGAGAAGGTATTAGTCGCAAACCTTACGTGGCACATGCACCTGCATTCCCAAGGGGACTCTTAGCCCGAACATGGAGACTGTAATTAAATTCCAGTCCCTTCTACTGTCCTGCCTCCTGGAACTCAGGAGGATTATGTCCAGGAACCCCCAAGGCCTTCTTTGAACATCACAGGGTTCCCCCAGGCAAGTATGCAAATGAGACTGAAATCCAGACCCCAACTTATTACAAATGTCAAGTCCTCGTCAGCTTCATTTATTGTGCTGCTTTTCTCCGCCTGCCTTCCTACCTCAGCCTCTGCGCCTGGAACAGGCGCGTGAGCGGCTTTCTGCGCCAGGTAATGACAACGACTCTCCGTTAGGCAGCTGCTAGTTGGGAGTCGTGTGACATTATGGCTCCCTGCACTGCGTTCAGCACAAGCAACACTTGTCTGGCCTTTGAGCGCAGGCAGGCGGCCGGCTGGAAGGGGACAGCCTCAGACGGAGGGGGCGGAGCGGCAACCCCCCTCACTCCTCGCAGGTCTCTGATTTGCTGGTCAGCATTGAGGATGCTCCGTTTTTCCCACACGATCTACAGCAGATGCCCCGAAATTAAGACAAAGACCGAAACGACTGAAGGTCGCACCCCTAGACTTTGCCAGGGTGGAACTGATGAGCGTCGTCATGTCCCATGAGCCTCCGAGGCGGATACGAGGAAGGAGGTGGGTGAGGCCTGGCTGCTGCAGGCGCTTGCAGCCGTGTTGCTGCCTTTCACGTGCTGCTCCTGGAGGAGCAGGGTTTTTCTTCCCTCAGTGTTCTCAGTCCTTCGTGCACATGGGGCCGTGCAACCCTAAAAAGGCCCAGCTACCCCTCAGGCATTCCATAAGGCACAGTGCACGCATGTCCCACTCGCTGCTTGCAATGTAAGCGAGGGAAGTATTACCAGCTCCATTTTCCAGCAGAAGCTGCAGAAGAGGAGAGAGGCTGGCTGAGTGGCTGACTCAAGGTCAGAGCCAGTGGGCTGCAGAACCTGGACCTGAGGTCCCCTAGACTTCCGGCCCATGTGCTGCTGCCTCTGTGCCTTTGGTGCTTCCGGGTCCCATAATGTGTGTTTTCATCTTCCCAGGTGCCTCCAGGTTTCTTAAGTTATCCTGGCGTCTCCTAGGATTCCTCCCTCTCCTGCCATAGCTGCCTCTTCTTCTTCCTTCCTGGGAATTTAGGGTGCTGGTGCCTGCACCGTGGGGGCGTCTCATTGCTGGTGATGAGTAGTAACGTAAAGAGTGACCTGTGGAATGAGGTCCTGGATGGAGGGGCTTCCAGGGGAAGGAATGCAGAGCCCACAGTCACCTTGGGTCAAGCATCTTGTCCTCCTTCAAGAGAGGACCGAGAAAAGAAGTTGGAAGAAATGAAGAAAAAACTGCTGGGAAATGTGAAAACAAAACAAAACAAAATAAGTTGAGGCCTTCTGTGCTTCGTGGCTTCTATTGTCCTTGGGGAAGCAGAGGCGCTGTTTCACGTGACGTCTCCTTTCCGGTCTCCTTTCCTTTGAGTGTCTGTGTGTAGCCAGCACCAGCGTTTTGAGCAAGGCAGGTTCTGAGGGCTCCTTCCACGCTCTGCATTCTGAGCTCTGCTCTTCCGTGGATGGAAAGCTACACCCTCCGAGAGAGGGGCCAGTTAGCTCCCCTAGGGGAGCCTATAAGGAGACTTAGAGGAGCTTTATTTATATCAAACTGCAACAAGTATAGCTCACCTACCAGGAGGAGAGACAGTGTTTCCAGATGGAATAATGACTTGTCTCTTAAGAGCCAACTTAACAAAAAATATCAATCGTTTTTTGGATGAAATATTCCTCAATGCATCGAATACTTTCTCTTGAAAGCAGCACAGTAAACGTAACTGCACGTTTTCCTGGTCCACTTATGGACCGAGAGTCTCCTTCACCCACGCAAGTCCCTCGGGGCTGTGATGCTGGGAGGGTCTCTGAGGCGTCGAAGTTTCAGGGCAGTCGAGTCTCCCTGACCCATAGGTGGCTCAGGGAGAGGCGGTGACCTGGCTCTGGGGGAGCTCTCCGCAGCGTTTCTTGCTCCCCCACAGCCATGCTCCGTGTAGTGTGCAAATACGTCTCCGTGTGTGCATGGATAGAGAAATCTGTATGGTACATGTTGCTATGCATGCTAATGGAAAATTACTTACTGTAAGAAGTATTGTTTTAATCAGAATTGGCCTACTTACCTCACCCTTCTTTATTTTATTTTTAGAGAGAAAAGATGGGAGGGAGAAGACGGAGAGAAACATCAATGTGTGGTTGCCTCTGGAGCACCCCCAACTGGGGACCTGGCCTGTAACCCAGGCGTGTGCCCTGGCTGGGAGTCCAACCAGCGACACTTTGGTTCCCAGGCTGGCACTCTGTCCTGCTGAGCCACACCAGCTGGGACTTGTGCTTTTCTTTAAACAGACACAATCATAGATACAATCTGAAAGATTGTTTACAGACTGCTGGGTGACTGTGTAACATTTTAATTGCTTTTCTTTTGGTACCAACAAGTGGAGGCTGCCATCTTTCTTTGAATAATGGGAGGGCTTCATGCAGTAATTTATTTTGTAGTCAGTCTTTCTGGTAGCACTTTAAATTGATGTTGTCACATGTGGGTTTAATTGGAATTTAATAAGACAGTGCATAATAAGTAAAAACCACGTGATACTAAAAAAAGCATCTTCACTAAAGATTAACTACCATTAAGATACAAATCTATTATGTAGAAGCCTCAATAAATAATGTTAAATCATATGTAAACATTCTGTATTGCTTCAAGTAAACCCAGGTCCTCCACTTCATTTGTTATTCTGCCTTCTAAGTAAACATAGCTGTTTACTACAACGAAATTCCTTTTTACCTTCTCCAATTGGTTCAGCAAAATTTAGCATCAGGGAAAAATACTGTCAACAGTAAAGCAGACTTTCTCATTCAGTAAGGCTGGGGTGGGACCTGAGAACTGGCATTTCCAACAAGCTTTTGGGTGATGCTGCTGGCCTGGGGACCACACACTGAGATACACTGAAGTGTAGCGTTGTTTTAGGATTAAAGGAAGACTTTGGTTTCTTCGGCCCTGATTCAATGTCTGGTCTTAGTGAAAATCTGCAATAACAACATGGCCACATATGCTTTGTCGCTGGCCCCGTTGAGAGGGGGGTTATTTCTCCTTTCCTTTAACCTGGACCACTTCTGCGATTGCTTCACGAGTAGAAGGCGGAGGAGGCGGTGCTTTCACATGGCTGGCATCTTCTACTTCCCCGCTCTGGGGCCAGCTGCCATGCCGCTGTTCGCCTGAGCAGAGAGCCTCGCGGGATGGGCCGAGGCCACTGGCCAGCAGCCTTGGCTGAGCTCCCGGCAACAATGAGCACCGGCTCGCCAGCCGCGTGAGTGGGCCCTCCCGGCAGTGGAGCTGCCTCAGTTTACACAACCTGGAGCAGAGACAGGCACCCCTGCTGAGCCCAACCTGCAAACCGAGAGCCGGTAACTCTGTTGTTGTTTGAAACTGTTTCTGGACGGTTTATTTTTAGATACTGAAAATGCACCCGCCTGCAAGCTGATGCGGGCCCAGGGCTCTTCTGAGATAAGTCAGGCGGAGGTTTTGACTTTCTCCTTCAGGGTGTGTGTTGTGACGTAAAGAACAGCACAGTAGCCTCCCCTCGTCTGAGGTTGGCTTGCCATGGTCTCTGTTACATCCCCCACCCCAGGGCGAACTGTGGTTCAAAAGCAATACATGGAAAATTCCAGAAGTAAACAAGTCCTAAGTTTTCAGTTGCCTGCAAATGAGTTGCGTGATGAAACCACCCGAGGCTCCGCTCCGTCCTGCCCTGGGTGTGAATCACCCCTTTGTCCTGCGCCTCCAGGTGGCAGACCCTCCTCACCCCTTAGTCTGGGTTATCAGAGTGACAGTCACAGTGTCACAGAGCTCATGCTCCATGCACCCTGACTTTACTTGCTAATGGCCCCAAAGCACAAGAGTAGTGATGCCGGCAAGTTGGATATGACTAAGAGGAACCGTGAAGTGCGTCCTTTAAATGAAAAGGTTGAATGTGGAGAAGACAGTGTGTGTAGGGTTGGGCTCTGTCTGTGGTTTCAAGCATCCACTGGGGTCTTGGAACGTCCCCCTTGTGGATAAGGAGAGAACTACTATGCCAACCAAGGAACTCGTGAGTGAGCCAGGGTTCACTTCAGAGTTCTGTTTTTCCACTTGGCCAGTCCCCATAGAGCTGGCTTTATATGGGGGCAAAATAAGGAACTGTCAACAAGGACATCATTTCAGGGTGGTGAAAAGTCTTTCCATCCCTTAGCATATGATGCCATGGGGTCACTGATGCTGCATTTCCATAATTACGGCTCAGTGCCTTTGCCTCGAACAAATGAGCCTTTGCTGCTAAAATGCAACGGACAATGGGTGACTTAACATTTTAATGCCTAGTGGCCATTAGCGGCTTAAAACCAGTGCCCTGTTTTTCCCTAAGGGTAGGCATGTCCAGTGCCTTCACGGTGGGCAAGCCTGGCCCCTTAGCACCGCAGCTGGCACCCTCGTGTGTATTCGTGTAGGGACTTGGCTCTTTTGGTGGAGCAGCGAAGCGACTGTTCTCACACCCGTAGCCGTCTCTAGTCGGAGAGGAAGGAATGAGGCCAAAGCCAGTCTCATTCATGAAATAAAGGTCGTATGTGGAAGAGTCACACTATTGTTCAAGAAACTTATCTCCCACTTTGAAAATGAATGCCCATAAAGGGCTATATTTAGCAACTAACACTTATGTAAATACAGCATACAATTTATCCAACATCCACAACTTGTTCGGGTGGACAATAGTCAGTTTCAATGGGATCTTAGACATACAATTCAGGAAAAATAACATATTGTGCTTTGTAATATCTTCCCTCTGTGTTTTCATTACAGCCACAGAAAGTAAAGAAGTGTTCTTCTAATAAGGAATATTCTACTCAGTTTAAGAACTTATTACCCAGAATCCCCATTGTGTCTAAGACACTCTGCCGTGCACGGCAGGGGATTGAACACCCTCAGTGATCTCAGTGAAGTCTAGTTGGCGGAATAAAAACAGAATGAAAATTACTTCAATCTTCGACTCCTGGCAGCATCAGAAAGGAAGTGCAACATACTGTAGGTTTTCAAAATCTCGTTAGGGGGACAAAGAAGCCTTTTTAAGGGATTCAGTGTAAGCACAAGATTAAAGGAAAGGTTCCTTACACTAATATAGCAATTTATACCTTGTGGAACAGTTTTACATGTATTATCTTGTTTAGCTCTTGCAATATGTAGGGCGGTGATTCGCAAAGTATGTTCCCCAGACCATGGGCATCAGGATCTCCTGGGAGCTTGTTCAAAATACAGATTCTCAGGTCCCACTTCAAATCTCATGAATCACAAACTTAGACAAATGCACTTGGTGATGTAACCACCCTCACCATGAAGATACAGGACAGTTCTTTCCCTTCAAATGACCCCTCACACTGCCCCTGTGCACCATCCCCAGCCCCTAGAACCAGAATCTTTGTTGTTGTTGTTGTTGTTGTTCCTGTAATCGTGCCTATTCCAGATGATCTTGTAAGTGGAATCATATACAATGTAGCCTTTTGAGAGGTCTTTGTACATCCTGGATAGATGCTCTTGTTTAGAGATGTGCTTTGCAAATAACTTCAGCACGTACTTGAACCCAGCACCTCACTTCCCCCTTGCTCCGCGATACGCTCCGAACCTCCCTGTCTGCTCCTGGGTCACGACACTGCTGTTTCACCCCGTCCACGTCTGTGCCGGGAGATCACATCCAAGAAGTCAGCTCTCTCCCGTGATCTTGCAGGAGGGAATTTGCGTTCAGCTTGAAGCCGGGAATCGAGGCCCCAGAAATGTCATGCAAAGTGGTTGCAGGAGACTGAGGAAATAGGCTGGAACTAAGGGGATAGAGCTGTGTGCTTCTGAGCATGCTGAGAAGTGGTTTGACGTCACCCATTGTGCGTCACCTCTTACATCTTACACTTACCATCATCGGTAGACATTCTAGCCTCATTCGACATTCTAATCTCATTTGAGGTTATACATGAGGGTACAAGAACAACTCTATTTATATATATATACATACCAGTGACAATATCACTGTTATATCCAGTACTGTTATGGCCTAGAAATTCTTTTGAGAGCCAAATTGTCTATTTTTAGTCTATTGTCTTACCTTTCTTTAGTCACTGATCATTTTGAATGTTAGATTTTTAATAACCCCATGGCTCGCATCTCACCATCTTTAGCAAAGATATTGATGATGATGTGGGGTGAAATTGAATAATGAGCAGTGGCTTCCTTGTGAAAAGTAAATGCTTTATTTTCTATGTGATCATTTATATAACTATCTCCCTTGGCCATACTGCTGCTTGAATAGTGTCCACACAGAGCTGTCCTTGGGAAAAAATAGAATAAGGCTGAAAAGTAGGCGACAAGCCTCAGTGCTTGAAAGGTCCCCCATTTGTTCTCCCCCAGCTATTGTCAATTGTGTTGATGCTTTTAACTACCAAGTCCAGTAGCCAAATCTCACGGAGCGACACTAACAAGGCAGTGTATATGGCGCCATCTGCTGGTCACTTCTGCTCCATGCCTGGAGGTGTTCCCTGGGTACCCGCACGGTGCTTCAATTCAGTCCTTGAAAGAATCTTCGTCGTGTTTATATATATGACTGGACTCCTTTTTTGTGTGCGTTTCTTGGACCAGAGTCTTGCCCTCAACTGAAGCTCGATGGAGATTGAATACGCTCTGTAGCTCTTACCGGCTGCTCTCCCTGGGCTAGTTCTTGCACCTTATGCCTTCAGTACTTGGCTTGGGTTTGTCATTCTGTCTCTGCCCTGCATAAGGGCCTTTATCCAGAGCGTGGGGCCCTTCCCTCATCTACTGTCTGCCACACGTGATTGACCAGTTTCTTTCTTCTCCATGGATCACACATGTTGACTTTTTCTCTTTAAAGCTTTGCCAAAAGCATACCACGTACTAGTTAAACCGGAGGACATGCATTACACTTAACAAAAAGGATAAAATGTTGGTAGAGGACTACTAGGCGCATCAGTGGAAGTGCTGTCTCAGCTGCAGCTGAGTCACCTATCAGCTGCCTCCCTGGACATGGCTTCCAGCTCCGATGTAGGACATTGGTGGGTCCAGCCTTCACGCTCCAGAACGTGACCACGCATGCGCCGTCAAACACCGCCGTCCTCTCAGGACGACCTGCAGTGACCCCAGCCAGTTTCCCTGTGCGGGCCAGTTTTATGGTTTTTGCAGTCACTCAAAGTGGCTCCTGGCTATTTATTTCTCCGTTGGTCTGAGTATATGATCCAAATATTCCTCAAATCACTAGAAAGCAAAACGGGAGTAATAAGGTCCGATATTGATTGTATTTCAGGCACCAGTAGAAACCTGGGATTACTGGCAAGCATGGAGTTCCAAAACAAATGATTGTTTGTGTCATCCAAAGATCTGGACGCTGCATTCTTTTTTAAAAAAATCTTTTATTGAGATGCCTCTACAGTATCTTTCTCTACGAGATCCAGATTCACTTTTTTCTGCTTTCAAAAGCCTTCTTAGTGCGCTAAAAGGTATAGTGGGTATACCAATTTAGGGAATCGTATTACCCTTTGGTCTCCGTCCAGGTCCTCCCTGGATGCAGCTATTGGCTGAGTTTGAGCCCAGGTCAGCCAGACCCCTCTGTACACCCTGATATGGACCACTCATGGGCCACTCCCACAGCAGGAAGCTGGCGCTGGGTTGGAGTTGCCTGTCCTACTTCTTCTTGCTTTCCCTGTAAGTCTGTGTTGCAAAGGTCTCGAAGGACCTCACCATTTGACACAGAACCAATGGAGCCATCATTTAGCATCGGAAGGGGCACAGCTGCTATCCACTTGGTTGTCATCTGTCTGATTGTCTATTATGGTATTCCAGGGGTCATGGGTAACAAAGGTTACTGTGCAGCCAGAATGGAGTTCTATTTCTTTTCCTTCATACCTTCCTCCTCATCCTTTTCTTCTGGGAAAAAAAAATTTATTTTTCAAGTTTAAAATGTGGTTTTGCAAACCACATTTTTCTCATTTAAAATGAAAATAGATTTAACAAAGCCATTGGACAAATTTAGGGATTCATTACTTTCTCCAGTAGAAGAAGTAGACTAAGCAAAATGGTTCCACTCTTTAGTCCATGGACAAATGTCCTCACCCAAGGACATTATTTCACTGCTTTTAGAATGAGGAGAGAGGAGAGAGAGAGAGAGAAACATTGATTAGTTGCCTCTCATATGCTTCCCAAATGGGGATTGAACCCACAACCTAGGCATGTGCCTTGACCAGGAATCAAACCCATGACCTTTTGGTGGATGGTATGACACTCCCACCAACTGAGCCACACCGGCTGGGGCTGCAGGGAATTTTTTTATCTTGAATTAAGTAGCTCATTTACTTTAAGGACATGTATGAATATAGGGGAAAAATAATGTACAGCTAGTGGAAAAAATCTACTTGTGTTTTTTGAATACATGTATGTATCACACACATGGTATATGTATCAATAATGGGGCTGTTCATTCACTCCTTTTATTAAACAAATGAACCCAAGTTTTAATCTTCTTCAAAGATGTACTCTTGGAAAGTAACTTGTGAGTCATATTTTAAAAAAGAAAGAAACAAAAACTTACCTCATATTTTATTTCAAACTTTATAATCCTTCATGATCACTCATTTTATTACTCAAAATTCCACTGACTTTTGAAGGGATTCCAAGAATAAAATTTGCTTGTGTAAGTTGAAAGTATCTAGATGTATGTGTCACATAGACCGGGGAAATAATACTTCCTCAGTGAGCGCGGGCTTCTGAAACAAAATTCTGTAGATGAGGTGGCTCACCCAACAGGATTCCATTTCTCACAGTTCTGGAGACTGAGAAGTCCATGATCAAGGCCCTGGGAAACCTGGTGTCTGGTGACAGTCCCCTTCCGTGTTTGCAGATGGCTGTCTTCCCATTGTGTCTGCCCGTGGTGGAGGGAGGGGTCATCTCTCTTCTCTGTCTCTCATCTGTGAGTGTGTGTGTGTGTGTGTGTGTGTTAAATACGGCACTAATCCCATTAATAAAGCTTCCACCCTCAGGACCTAATCACCTCCCACAGGCCTCATCTTCTAATGCCATCTCCTTGGGGATGAGATTTCAACAGACAAATGTAGGGGAGACACAACCATTTGGTTTATAGCAAATGGAATCCTACAAACAGAAGACCACTGTGTAACCAGAAAGCAGGGAAACTATTACTAGATAAGCATTCTTGCTTTTATATGTATGTAAAACACAGAAGTGATTGTGAAGTCTGGACAGGAACGCTCATACGCTTTTACAGTAAATACAAGGAAGAATAATGAACATATCTGATCTCTATGAGAGGCAAATGAACATACACCTCGTGTCTGTCTCCTGCGCACCTCACGAGAGACTGTTACTTCTGGATGGGTGCGCTCGCCATTGCAAGGGTTAGAAGACTTACGACTGCTTTTTATTTTATTTTTTATTTATTTATTTTTCCTTTTAAAATATTTTATTGTTTATGCTCTTACTATTGTCCTCCTTTCCTCCCCCCTCATCCCCGCTCCACCCAACCCCACCCCACCCCCACTTCCCTAACCACTCCCCACACTGTCGTCCATGTCCACCGGCCCTTCATACATGTTCTTCAACTAATCAGAGAACATATACGACTTTGACTTTCTGTGACTTTCGCCTTCTTTCAATCAGTCTCCCCCTCCCGCATCCCTTCTCATAGTTGTCAATCTGTTCCATGTTTCTAATGGCTCCTGTTCTAATATGCTCATTAGTTTATTCTGTTCATTAGATTCCTCTTATAAGTGAGATCATATGGTATTTGTCTTCACCGACTGGTTTATTTCACTTAGCATAACAGTCTCCAGTTCCTTCCATGCTGTCGTGAAAGGCAGGAATTCCTTCTTTCGCTCTGCAGTGTACTACTCCGTTGTGTAAATGTACCACAGTTTTTTAATCCACTCATCTACTGATGGGCACTTAGGCTGTTTCCAGCACTTGGCCATTGTAAATAGCTCCGCTACGAACATGTGGATGCATAAACTCTTTTGAATTGGTGTTTTGGGATTTTTTGGGTGTATCCCCAACAGTGGAATCACTGGGTCAAAAGGCATTTCCATGTTTAGTTTTTCATAGAAATTCCGTACTGTTTTTCCACAGTGGCTGCACCAGCCTGCATTCCCACCAACAGTGCACTAGGGTTCCCTTTACTCCACAACCCTGCCAGCACTCGTTTGATTTCTTTATAATGGCCACGTTGGCAGGTGTGAGGTGATATCTCACTGTGGTTTTAATTTGCATCTCTCTGGTGGCTAGTGATGCTGAGCGGTTTCTCATGTGTCTATGGGCCCTCTGCATGTCCTCCTTCGAAAAGTATCTATTCTGGTCCTTTGCCCATTCTTTAATTGGGTTGTTTGTCCTCCTGATGTTGAGTTGTATGATCTTGCTTTTTAAAAATCAAAACTTCTGTGATCTCTTAATTTTCGAGGAGCCATCCTGAAGACGTGAGGGCAGGAAGTTACCCACATCTCTCCTCAAAGGAAATCCCACTGTACACGTCCACTCCCTAGCCAGTCCCCCGAGAAATGTTCTAGCTGTGATCTGAGCAATGGCTGTATAATTGGAAGAGGTATGTTACCGGCTAGGGTGATTATTTTGAATAAAAAACACTAATGTGATATATAAGTCTTGGTTTATTTACTTAAAAAATTAGTTCCAGTCACAGATTGCATGTGGGCTAAATTGCTAAATGTGAAAGCTCATTTAAAAAGTCATTTTGCTGAGTCACTCGTCGGTGAAAACCTGAGGGAGGTAATTAAACTGTGGAAGTTGGAGACAGTGAGAGCAGATGACTTGATCTTCTCACCAAAAGAAAAGAAAAAAAAAAAAAAAAAGACAGAAGCGAGGACTCGGCTGGAGGAGCCCAGAAGGCGCGGAGCGGCAGCGATGCCTAGGTGTCAACTGGGTCGTCGTAAAGCTGTGGGGGCGTCCACACACGCCCCCTGACGCTGAGGAAGCACTTCTCCCACGTTTCAGTGCTGTGGCCTTGACACTTAGCAGCTGAACGTAAGCTGTGAAGTCAAGTACCAAAGCGAAAGAAAACAGAAGTGGAGGCGTAGCCGATGAAGAGGGAAAGTTGAAACTTTGTTTAGGTAAAGAGCGACCCGGGAGGCCGTCTCCTTGTTGTTACGTGGATTATTGTTCTTCGGCCGGTCCAGGGCTTCAGAGCGGCTCTCGCCGGCAGCATTTTCTGCGACGATGGGGATGTTTTATAGCCGCGCAGATCGGTGTGGTACCCGCTCCCCACGGGGAGCCGCTGGGCGCCCAACGTGTGCCGGTGTGATTCGGGAACTGAACTTCCAGTTTTAGTTTTAATTAACTTAAATGTAAATAGCCACATGGGTGTCTATGTTGGATACTACTTCGGTAAAGAACTCCGTACTTCCACAGTACTTAGAGGGTAGACATACTTTTTTTCTTGCAAGTGAATTTTGCCGATTTGTTTTCTTTCCTTACACAGCCACATTGCTTCCTGAGAACATAGAAAGCACGCGTGTTTTCAGCTTCCCTTGCCCCCACCCCCGCCGCCCAGACCCTGAGTCTGCAGCACACAGGCCACCGCACTCCAGGGTGGGCCAGGCCACCGTTTTGGGACTTGGCAGTGTGCACGCGGACCAGGAGCTGTGAGAGCAGACACACTGCAGCTGACAAAGACATCAACAAGTCACCTTTGTCCCAGCCACTGCCTCTCGTGTCTTTTTCTGAGCAGACATAGCGGGGAGGGAGAGATGACAGTGTCACTTGCAGCATTCAGGGGCAGAGCTTTCATCGCTGAAGCCAGCGTAGGTGCGGTGGGACTGTCTTTCAACGCAGGTCAAGGCTGGAAGGGAACTTCCTTTACAGATACGGTTCTTCACCTGCCATGAAAACGCTTGCTCTTCCCTCTTCAATCAGTTTGTGAGCTTTAAGATCTCTCCCAACGCAGGCCATGTGCTTAGCATATACAGCTAGGATGAAGAAGCAAAATACAATTGCTTTCATTTCAAATCCCACTGGCTTTATGGATATTCCTTAAATCAGCTGGAAGGACATTCAGGGATGCTGTGGTGCAAGGTTTCCATTTTCCAAACACCTGGTCCTGAGACCCAGGGTCGGGGGGGGGGGGGGGGGTGGTTTGTTCAAGGTCTGGGTTGGATGGCTGGTTCTTACAGAGCCTAGATTAACTAAATCTAGTTGATTTGTATTTGATCATATGTTTTTAATCATTAAAATGTGATCTATTTGACCAGGGGAGGGAATAATCATAATCTCCATAATCATAATTAGAATAATCATAACACTCATCCTAATCTCCTCCAGAAAAGGGAAACGGCTTTTGCTTTAGGCTTTCTCAGGTCCTACAGTAGGGACAGTTTGCTAGGTCCGTAGCCCCGCTGGGTGCCGTTACTCTCACTGGCATCAGAGTCCTGATCAAAAGCCCCAGAGCCAGGACTCCGGGCCCAGGGCTGGGGAATTAAATCAGTCAACATGACTTGAGCAACCCAGAGAGTCCGCCCATCTCCAAGGTGACTTCTTGTGCTCGGCGAAACTTCGGAACCAGAGGGCAAGCCGCACCTCCTCGCGGGACTGTTGCTTGTTGGGACTGAGCGGAGCTTCTCGGGAGACCCCACTGCGCTCTGCTATAGCAAGGAGAGGCCCGAGCGGGGAGAGCGACTTTGGCGGGAACAATCCTTCCAAATGCCACCTCCGATCTCAGCAGAGCTGCTCTCTGCCCATGACTTCCGTGAGTTCACAACCAGCCTTTGCTGACTCCCCTTAGTGGATTTATCCTCTCCGTCTATTTCTCCTAAGTTCTTGTTACCTCTTTACTTCCGGGTCATGTTCGTGGCTACATCCCTGGGCTCGTGCCCTGGTCTAGCCCTGTGCTCCTGGCAAATCCATCTTACGTCCTGATCTACTAAAGGGTCACCTTTTTACTCTGTCTTTCTCTGCCTTCCTGCCTGCCTCTCTGTGGACAACCTGGACACTGTGTTTCTGCAGCAGAAAGCAGATTCTGATTCCCTGCCTGAGCTCCAGTCCCGGTAAATATTTTTCTAACACTTTTCTGGGTGAAGAGGAAGGAGGACTGCCCTGTAAGTGGGTCTCTTTCTTTTTCCCCATCCCTGCTGCTTGTCAGGAGGGGAGAGGGTGGGACTTACAGACGCTTTGGCACATGTTCCTGGGGCCCTGGGATCGTGACATAATCCAGTTTTGCTGAACAAGTGGTAATGTTGATTCTTATTTGCATATATTCTTATACCTTCCCCACCCACACACTCTCATATGCATGGTTCTAATTTGTCCCTCTGGACCTGGAGTTAAAGAAATTTCTGGATCACAAAGCAAGGTAGGAGGTGAAACAAAAATAATGCAGGCATTTGCATCCACTGAGTTTAGCGGTGTCACACTGGGCTTTTCCGTACTGTGTTTCTGAAAACTGGTTACAGCTGCTGCTTGCCCTGTCTCAGTTGATACCTGTACACTGGACCACGTTACCTGAGTTAGAAGCCTCTAACTCATCCTCTGCCCCTCTCTGTCCGCCCACTCACCTGCAGCCGCTGCCAAGTGTTACTGATTTGAGCCTCGAAATACTTTTTCAGGCCACTTTTTCTCTACGTCTTTGAGCAGGAGTCAGGGCAGATCCCAATCTTTCCCATCTATCACCTGGACAATTAAACTTGCCTCCCAACTGCATCTTCCTCCGCCACACCTACCGAACTCATTTAATAAGTGCATTTGCTGCACTGCTTTCGGGGCAGCGAAGATTGTCTTCTGCAACATACAGTTCCAAATTGGAAGTGTATAAAGCCTGTATAGCCAAAAGGGTTAATGTCTCAATTCCTTGTGAGGTTCTCTCAGACCTTATTTACAACACCTGTTCATCACAGCCTAGGCTCCGTCAAAGGATCTTTTTATATGCCTTCCTGAGCCTTTGTGCAGAATTCTTTTATTATTTTTTTTTACAACCAGAAGGCCCACTTGTTGTGCCCAAAGGACTCCTCCTTAGTCTTCCAGATGCAGCTCAAGTACAACGATGTCCCTTCTGTGCACCTGTCCTTACTCCCTTCATTGTCTGTTTTGTATCTTTCGCTCTCATCACGATGTGCTACATGCACTCACGGTTCTGTTAGTCTAACGCACAGTCAGCGGGTGGGGGAAAGACTGGTGTTAATCTTGTCACTCTTTTCTCCATTTGCCATTTTCTGCTCGATCACAGCAGCCTTTGGAAGTGTTGGCATGGTATCTGATAAGTATTCAATGTGCATTAAATGTTAATTTTTCACCCACTCCCAAAAGAGTAAAAGCGGCTGTCATTTATTCAGGGATTACTCTGTTTCAGTCACTTGGCTTTATGCACCTATTTGAATTTCGGGATTTCTATCTCTTCTTCGTAAGGACACTGAGGCTTCCTCTCTGTTTGCCTTTTGTTCCAGGATATTGCAAAATGACTCATCAGTCAATCTAACAAGTTAAATTGTTTATGGATTCTCCTGGGGGACTGTGTCACCCTTCTCGGGCACGACATTATGCTATTCATTAGGACTCCTTTCAAATAGTGCCACTGATGGCCGGCTGGGGTGGCTCAGTGGTGTGCTGGAGTCAGATTATGCTGGTTCCTGAAGGTCAGCTTTTAAAAATGTTATGAATTTTATTAGCTGGCCATTCCACTCAACCTTTACTAAAAATTAAGTGATATAATCTTATCAAACAAATTGTGTATTAAAATTATTTTCTAATTATTTTCCTACATTTTACTATTTGCTGTACACTTGAGGTTATACCTTTATTGTACCTGTATGGTATAAATGCTATATGCTGGTGTGCTACTGTGGATCTCTTCCCAGTTCGGTGTTTAGTGGTGTCACACTGGCCACGATGAGAGAATTTACAGCATAGGAATTGGCATGCACCGTACCTCATGACTTCTATTCCCACTCCTCCCCTGTTAGTAAACATTTAGCAGAACATCACTGGAATGGGAGCATAGTCGAAGACGCTATCCTGCCAATATACACCAGTACAGCCATAGTGATTTTTAAATTATAAGAATGCCTCTGTACTGTTTGGCAATAAAACCTGCTGCTCCAGGGCCCTCCAGGGTCCTCCAGCCACCTGCACCATCCAGTCCCTTCACTGGGACCTGCCCACGAACTAGCCAGTAAAAGATCAATGCCTGGCCCAACGGGGGCCTCCCAGACCCTGATCCTGCACCAGCCCCTTCCAGCTCTTCACTGTGTCGGGCACAGTGCAGGGACAGACGAGAGCCCATTTTCTATTGGGAGTGTCTTTCATTGGCTGCCAAATTATAACAAGCAGACAAGCACCTCTACTGACACATAGCACCAGTGCGAACCCATCAGTCTTCATTCATCCTTCTCTGATGGAAGAGGTTCTCAGTGCCAAGCAGCAGCCTGTGTGTGCATGACACGCCCCAGTGGGTCGCCATTTCCACCCAACAGGCTGATTGTCGGTCTTGGCCGCGTATTTGTGTCCACTGAGGAACTCTTGGGAAACTAAGCACTCCCGGGCCACAGTTAAATCAGAATGTATTTCCAGGGTGAGAGGGGTGATAGATTGGTGCCCTGACACCAGTATTTTTAAAAAAGCTCCCTGAGTGATTTCAGTAAGCAGCCCCTGGTCCAACACACAGAGTGAGGTCAGAGATTAACAGTCTGCCCATCTTAGCTGGAGTGAGAGCTTTACCGTTCGCCAGCTGTGTGCCACTGGGCAAGCTGGTGCCACTTTCTGAGCCTTGGGTTCTATGTCTGTGTATTGGGAAGATTAACAACCTGCCTCACAGAGTGCCATAGAAATTACATGAAAGTATAAGTCAGAGCAATTTCTGCACGTCAAAGTTCTAAACAATACAAGTGACTTGGCTGCTACTGCATCCTTGCTTTATCCAACGGAGAAGCTTATCGCCAAGTCACATATATCAGTGTTCCAGTGCTTTTCAAAGACTAGCCAGAAATCCTTTGCCCACACCTGGGGAGATGGATAGCGCTAATAATTTTAAGCACACCTGGTATAGTTGTAGGATCTGGTTTGAATGCTTATCGCCTTCCAACACCATTTTTGAAAGTCAGCTGCTACTGGCCATGGTCACATCCTGGGGCAGGGTGCTCCAAAGGTTAATTTCAATTGCCTGCCCCTGCACCATCTCTGATGCCCTGCTGTTGCATGTCACCCCATGTCATCTTGTTCTTTTCATGCAACAGGAAAGCCAATCACTCCCATGACCTTTGCTTCTCTTCCCTTTGTTTTGGAAGCAAATACACTTTAGCTTCCAGGATTACACAAGTAGAAAATTGTGAAAACAATGTTCCAGTTCCTTTGTTTGCTGAAATATGCAGGGTTCTGGCGAGAGGCTTATGTCTGAGGGTAACAGATGAGAAGCCTCGCTATTTAACTTCAGACCAGGCTGGCCAGAGCTGGCCCTGTGTTTCTTTTCTCATGTACCAACACTTCGGGGGGGGGGGGGAGAAGAGGCAGTGGCCCCTGTCTCAGAACCCAGAAATGCCACAGCCGATGTGCAGGGACAAGCTGTTGTGTGCAGGAGAACCAGCTGTCCCGACACCACAAAGCGATGTCACAGATCTGAGAACTCTGGCAGGAAAGAGCCAAGTGACAGGATTTTTTCTCCTTTCTAATTAATGTTGGTTTTCTGATTAATGCATGCTTACAGTAAAAAAAAAAAAAACAAAAAAACCCAACAACACAGAAAGGCATAATACATCTAAAGTATTCATAATTATAGGTAGCAGATTATCATTTTACATTTTGGAGACTATTTTCAAATATATTTTTTGGCAGAATTTCTGCTTATCACATACTTTTCATGATTTTCTTCAAATAGTAAAATATTATGAACAGCTTCGTGGCGTCAGACCAAACATGTTAATGTTAGCCTCTTTCCCTCTCTGCATGCACGCCACACACACGCAGTGTGCTGAGCACCGTGCTGTATGCTAATTTTTAATTAGAGCCATTTTGAAAAGGGGGCTGGCTGTCAGGATTATCACCGAACTCCTGGCTGGCAGAGATTGGCAGCACTCATCTGAAAGCTCTTCTGCGCCAGGCAGGGCTCGGCTTTGCATCCGCAGTTATCTCACGGAGCATGCGGCATGCCGTCTGCATCGCCTTCTGCTTCTCATCTCGGGAAACCACACAAGGTTAAAAATATCTTCACCCCAAATGAGATCGGCTAGGGCGCGGGTCTACCGGCAGCTCTGCTCACGGTGTTCGGTGTCCTAGCCAGCTGTGAACGGGGCCCGCGAGCAGGAGCTGGGAGAAGGCTGCCGGGATGTGTGGCCAAAGCTCCCAGCGTCCATCTATTAGCAGATGTCCACCAGCAGGTGGGACGAGGGCCACTGCTCTCGCGGTGACTTTCAGCAACCGCAGGAGAGGGCCCCATAAACAGCCAGGCTGGCCCGTCACAGAGTCACCGACCCGGAAGGGTCAAGGTGGCTTATTCCCCAGGGTCAGTTTTTGCCTGTCCATGTGGGACAGAGGACTCTTCAGTTTGAAGCATTGTTAGGGTACCCGCAGGCTAAGGGTCCTTCCCTTGTTCCACGCCAGCCTGCCCACCTTTTCTGGCATGGAGTCCCACCCCGCACTGACCGTGCCCAGCACGGGCAGCCTTGGAGGATACCCAGTGCTTCCGCAGCAGGCCCACTCACAAATCCCACTCACAAATCCCACTCCTGGGTCACACACTGTCGTGATGTGTGCCCAGCGACCAGTGGACATTTTTTTAGGAGGGTTGAAGATCCCTGATGTTCTTTTAGGCTTGATGCCTTCCTCACTAGCCCCTGGGTATATGTTTATTTATCACCCGTATAGTCAATAGTTAAAAGAGATTCACAGAATATCTACTAAATACGTTGGGGAATGCAGAGAAATTGAAGGCACGGTCTTTACACTAAAGAAGCCTCCATTCTGGGGACATAAAACAGACGCACATAAAACAGAGTTGCCACGACAGGAATATGACTGGAGAGAGATTTACACGGTACATGCGAACCCATGTCGGATCAGAGGAGCACAGGTGAAAACCAGCGGGGTCTTCAGGGCTTCCTCTCAGAAGGGGGCCCCACCTCCGTCCTGATGAATGGGTGGAAATGCGGATGGGCTGGGGTAGGAGGACAGGGGGTAGGTGGGGGTAGAAGGGGCAGGATGTGTGTTTCCACATAGAAAGGAGCTGTAAATGTGCTGGGTTCCCGAGACAATGAAAACAATGAGACAAATCTGTGGTGGAAAGATATGTTGATTGCTGTCTACCCATGGCAAAGGCTAGATTAAAACTGTAAAGAAGCAGCGGAAGACACTTGGAGGAAATGAGAAGCTGTATTGTAAGGAGCCATTGGGAGAGGGAAAAGTAAATCCTAATGATGTCTTCGTGATGGATTTTCTGGCTTTACTACTGGTAGTTACAATTCAAGGGCTGAGCCTCTCTTGGTATTCAAATATGGTGCTGATTCTAAATCTCTGGGCTTGGAGTGATCTAGAGTAGAATTAGAGAATTCCTAGTCAACCCCTTTCATACTCCAAATGTGGAAATGGAGGACCCAAGAGGGAAAAGGACTTTTTCTGTCTCATTAAGAATGGCCCAAGCCCCAGTTGCCTATTGCTACTATAACTTGCTACCTCTGTCTTCCGTAAGCCCCCACCTGGCCACCGATTTTCTCCTATTATCGTTTCCCATATAGGTATGTAAAATAAAACTGCTTAAATAAAAAATGTTAAATCACCAATAATCCCCCTAAAATAATATAACTATTAGTGTACATATTAACATTGGGTTTATATCTCTTCAATCTTTTTCTTTGTGAATATGATTGTTGGGTACATAATATATATTTTATTCACACGTGGAACCACATTTTTATTTGTTCTGTAACTATTTTTTTTCCCTTCACTTATGATAATCTTTTCACGTCACCAAATCCGGACCGTCCTCTTCCCTTTTAGAGACTGGATTGGATCATATTCTGTTTTCTGGATGAACCATAATATTTGAATACAATATTTTACTGCCATATGTTTACATTATTAATGGTTTCAGCATATGCCCACTTATGTCCGCAGCACAAATCCCAATAAGTGGAGTTGCTAGGGCAAAAGACGTGCATGTTTTGAGACTTTTGATACATACTGTCACAACGCCCTCTGGGGGGGTTGGAAACATTTACAGTCTCACTAGGAGTATAGAAGAACACGCTTTCTCCACATCCTCATAAACTGTAGGCACTAACATTTTCATTCTTCTTTTATAGTCTAATAGGTAAACCATTTTGTGCTCTTTCTGTTTTAATTTGTATTCTTTGATAACTGGTGAGGTGAAAGATTTTTTGGTAAGTTCACGGGCCGTTTGTAGAATAGAAATATTGCCTTGATTTTCCACAACACACTGACCTTTATGCATCCCATTAAAGGTACTAAAAGGTGCACTGGCTGGTTTATGAGACGCAGGACCCACAAGGTAGAGATTACATGCTGCATCGCTATCAGGAGTTTCTGGGGCTAAACACTAAGCGGAAACTGATGAACCCACATGGACAGCAACACTGATTTATACCCAGAGTTAACAGAATACTAGATTGATTTTTTTTTTACTATTGCCTGAACATTATCAGTTATGTTTTAAAACTTGACCAGGTCCTACGGAAACCCCTCTGACACAGTTAACTTCCAGTTCTCCTCCTCTACAAGCACTTGAATATCATCTTCTTTGCCAGCTGTAGCCAAATGCAGCTGATCAGCTTTTCTCTAAACATTCTAAATTGTGTGCTTGCAAAATAACAGTCACCCTATCTTGGTCCAGGTAGAATTTTCTTACTTAGTTTGGATATCACTCGCTATCAAATAGTCACCATGGAGATATACACAGTACATGTAAGTATGCACATGTATCTATTTATGCCTGGAGGCTGATTTCAATGATACATTCTGCTCCCCAAAGCTTATGTATCTTTTTGTTGGAGCATGGTCTTGGTTTTCTCCACGTAATCTTACTCGAGACCAGGGCGCTCTTCCGCGGGGAAGGGTCCTCTCCTCTCTGGCCATGTAACTCCTGCTCTCGTATAGTTCTAAGATAAGTTAATGGTTTACTTTATATGGACCTGTCTCCCTCCACAAGTTATGGGCACATTGAGAGCAAGGGAATTTTTTGATTCTTTGTTTACAACACCTGGCACTTAGTAGCTGATTAATAAATATTTCTTGAAAAATTAATGGAATCCTCAGTGGGAATTGCACAGCAGTAGGGACAGGTCTTCAGAGGAACTAGAGGGAAATCCAAAGTAGCCTGAAAGAGTAAAAGTTTTCTGAAAAGATGGAGACATGGACCACCTTTATCTGCTTTGCAATTTTGTCCTGAGCTAGCTCTATGGGCTACGGATTCCTAAATTCTTGAATTTCACATGACAGTAAAATTTCAAAAAGTGATTTTTGACCAAATAATGAAAAGCAACAAAATTGTATCATCCTTTTCTATAAGAAAGTTTGAAACTGTGAAGGGGAGAGACACATAACATGGGATAAAGGACAGTTTGTTTGTTCTTTTAATTGAACACATGTTCCTCACGAAGGTCTCTGCATTGTCTTTGTTGTCCTGCTTTCCTGTTGGACTGTGAAGATTTCGTGTCGCAGCAGCACCAACGTGCAGGCTGGCGTTTTAAAACTGCCTTGCGGCCCAGTGTGTGGGGTGTGGGATGGACTCAAGCTAGTTGAAGGCAGAGGGGTCTCCTCTGGCAGACGGACCCCGTGCCCGCATCCTGGCCCCAGGAATAAGTGCCAAGGAGAAGATCAAAGTCACAAGAAGAGGGTCCTGTTCCCCTAATTACTTATGGAGTAAGAAAGAGTCTTGGGGACACAGTTTTATTGTTGTTTTGTTTAAAAGAGGAAATGGAGGGGTTTGGGTTCCGAGCGGGATGGACCCGCAGGCAGAGCATTCTGTGTGCTGACCTCGTAACATCCATCTCAATGGCACACGCATCTAGGAATTTAGGTTCCACACGTGAGTGAGATCACACGGTACTTGTCTTTCTCTGGCTGGCTTATTTCACTTAGCATAATAATCTCCAGATCCATCCATGCTGTTGCAAAGGGTAAATTTCCTTTTTTTTTTGATATAGCTGAGTAGTAGTTTGTTGTGAAAAGAACAAAAAAATTAATACACAAAATAGAAACAGGCTCCCAGACAGGGGACAGACTGACAGCTGTCAGGGGGCAGGGGTTAGGGGGCTGGGTGACAAAGGTGAAGGGATTAAGCAAGGAAGCTCCCAGGAAAACCTCATATATACATGTAACAGTATGGTGATTAACAGAGGGGGAGGGGGTGAGGGGAGGTGGAAGAGGGAAAGGGGGCAATAAATGGTGAGGGAAGGAGACATGACTTGGGGTAGTGAACACGCAATACAATATACAGATGACGTATAATAGAAGCACTTGAAACCTATATAATTATTAACCAATGTCACCCCAATAAATTCAATAAAAATGTAAAAAAAAATCTGGGGACCTATTGCAGCTTTGACATTAGCCATTGCTGTGTTGGAGCTGAGAACAAACTGAAAAGAGGCTCTGGCTTTGCTAATCCCCCGACTCCCCGACCCCCCGACCTAGAGGAGACAGCACGTCATGTTTGGAGACATTGAATTTGAGTTAAAGGGGGAGTCTGAGGAATGTCAATCAGTCATTTTGGGTGGCATTTCTCTTTCTCAACTTGCTCCAGCTAGGAGTCTGTGGAGACTAGTTTTGACATAAGAAATGTCCAAATATGTAGAGAATTTTTAGAAGAGTGTATCTGAGCCAGACTGATGACATATGCCAGGGAGCAAGATCTCAAATGCTCTGGAGAACGAGTTTCGGAGCTTGTTCCATGCATTTGAAATGAAAGAGGGAGGTAAGGAAGATTACATGGAGGTGGGAAAAAGCAAGGTGGGAATTGGATTACGGGATAGTTAACAAGATTATGTGTTCTCCTGAGAGTGGTTATGGTTTATTTCAAAAATGTGTTATCCCAGATGCGCAGAATCAATGGACAGGGCTGGCTTAAGGCAAAGATAAGCCTTTGACTAAAGAAGTTACGTGCCTGGGGCCTGACTACCCTCCTTGGCCTGCCCAGCTAGGAATTTATGATCAGATCACCCTGTGAGGTTGCTTTCCATAGAAGCCCCACCCCCTTTTTTGTCTGTACTGGGGAGGGATCCTGACAGGAGGGGAAGATGGTTTAGAATAGAAAGGCTCCACGGTCCAGGTTTAGAATAGAAAGGCTCCACGGTCCAGCCATGGAAAGGTCTCTGCAAGGTGTGTTCCTGACTTCATTCTTCTTTTTTCTCTTCTTTGTTTGGTTTCCCAGGAGTCAGAACTTGATACAAGGTTTCTAGTGCTGGCAGTTTCACGGGAGGCCCTAGGAGCACATGCAGTGCGTGCAGCTGGGAGAAGAGCGACTGGGCAGGGGAGGTGGCCAGCACAGGGTGCACTGTGACACCGGCCACTGCGCCTGCAGGCCGGACCTCAATCCCGTCACGAAGTCTGGAAAAGGCCTCAAAAGTGTCTGGGTCAAAGATCAGAAATGGGGTGTACCTCTGCACTAGTCACTCACCAGTTAAGAAC
This sequence comes from Phyllostomus discolor, assembly GCF_004126475.2. NCBI lineage: Eukaryota > Metazoa > Chordata > Mammalia > Chiroptera > Phyllostomidae > Phyllostomus > Phyllostomus discolor. The sequence goes on along the minus strand of NC_040911.2, from coordinate 16,149,625 downwards.
TAGCCAAGGGTGGGGGGATGTTAATTCCCAGACAACTGTCTACATTGCCTGCATGTCTCCATTGCCTGGCAGCTCCAGGCAGCAGTCTGACCATCTTGAAGGTAGCCCACCACGCCCCCACATGGTAAGACGTCCAAGTAACGTGGATGGGCCCCCTTCCATGGATTGGATGCACTCCCATATTTTACTCTGAGGTTAAAATATTGTGAAAAGATAATGTGTTATGGGGTGAAAGAAACAAGCTAAACTGGAAGGATCTTAAGGTGCAGATGAGCCCCGCGCAGAGAGGTCATGACCTTTGTAGATGGGGACAGGTACAGAGCAGAGACGGACAGGAAAGGAAGGAAAAGGTGCCCTTGCTAATTATATCCATTTCCACTTGTTGCATTTAATTTGTCCTGAAGATGTGTTCAGTGAAAGGAACAGTGGATATCTCTTTCTGATGGTTTAGGGTAAGCTGAAGGTCAGGTTTGGGAGTTTTTATCTTTGCTCTCTCTGTAACGCTGGATAATTATTTCTCCTTTATTAACTGTCCCTAAATCCTCCTTTCTGAAAATGATGTTCATTGGCATAGAACTATCCAACATAAAATATTTTTTTTCTGTGGTAGGTAACAAACAAAATACAGTAAACTGGTTATAGAAATTCAACCATCTGTATACCCCACAGACATTTAGTCGGCACCAGCTGTGTGCCAGGCAGTGTGTTTGGCCTCAGGAATGAGAGGTAGTGAAGAGCTGGCTAGGAATTCACCTGGGGGTCATTTAGAATCTAGTTCCGTTCTGGTGGAAGAAGGGGCAATAGGACTGCTGCCTGAGTGCTCCTTTTGCCTGGAGAAGAGCATCTCCTGGATACGAAGAGAGTGATGGCACGCCTCTATTTTCTAGAGGACTCTCCTCTCCAAGCAACACCCAGCTGCAAAGCAGAGTTCCGTTGAGTCTACCCACGAGGGGTACCCTGGTTGGTCCTGGGCTCCAGGAAGGCGGAAAAAGGAAACACTGATTTGCCATGCACTGTGCTGGATGCTTGCACGTGCAAAAAACGTATGTGTTGCTAGGGACTGACTGTGTGTGTACTCCCACCTCCACCCCCAAGTGTATATGCTGAAGCCCTAACCCCCCAGTGTGATGATGGCATTTGGAGGGGGAGCCATTAAAATGGTTTAGTAGAAGTGATGAAGGCAGGGTCTTCCTATAGTGCTTGTATAGGAAGAGGAAGCGAAGCCATCAGATATCCATTCTCTCTCCCCCTCCCCCTCCCTCTCTCTCTCTCCCACCTCCTTCCTCCCTTTCACCTGAAGACAGTGAGATGCAGCAGTTCCTACACCCACGAGTTGGGACTTTCAGACTCTCTCTAGCTCCCAGCAATGTCCAGGTGGTATTACACTTTTATTTCCATGTCTGCTGATACAAGTTAGCTTGTCCCACTCTCCTTACTGGGAGAACAAAATGACTCCAGCACTTACTAAACAAATACTTATTAATAAAAACTATGTGCCAGGGTCTGAAGTCAAAATAGTGAAGCAGCACAGACCTGTTCCCGTCTGCATCAGGTTCATACCCTGAGGGGGGTGTACCTGTGGGGGAATGCGGGCAAGGGAACACGCAATGATAGGCATTGCCGCGCGATAAGGGCTGCACTGGAGGAAGTCACTGTGCAAGGCAGACGGGCGACGGGAGTCCCTATTTGGGTCTTAAAGGGGTGGTAAAGGAAGGATTCTAAGGGAAGCAACAATGAAGCAGAGACCTAAATAAGTCCTGTGAACAGGGTTTTACCAGGTGGAGGAGGGATGGGGAAGAGGGAACAATCTACTTAAAGGAATGGTCAACTAAGGAGCCAGAAATGAGAGCCAACATGGTGAGCTCTGGAACCTGAGTGGCGGGAGAGGACACTCTAACGGTACGCAGGGGGCAAATCACCGGGTGTCTCGTGAGTCGTGCTAGTGATTTGATCCTCCGGGCTGAGGTGACTGGAACCTACTGAGTTGTTGTGGGAAAACGCTGGAGGGACAGTGACATGCAGAGACACATTTGTGGACGGTCGCTCCGGCCAGTGCGTAGGGGTTGGGGTAGAGTGGACAGAGAGTGGGCACTTGTTTTTCTTCTTGTAGGTTTTTTCTCTTTTTCCCAAGCACATGCATGATGGTGGCCTGGAACAGGGTAACAGGAGTGAGGATAGAGAGACATGATCCAAATTCAAGGTATATTTAGAAGAGAAAGAAATATGATCAGTGAATTTCTTACTGGTTACAGGAATGAATGGCTGTTGGTAAATCCTCTTCATGTCTCAAGACGCTTCACACACTGCACTCTCCACGTCTCCGAGAGTGACAGTTGAGGAACATTATCAGTGTGTCTGTCATTATCAATGCATTTTAAAAAACGTGTGTTAACATTCGCACCGATGTTAGGGTCTAAATTTCAATTTAAACAGCATTTCTTGCTTGATGTAGATATTGTCCACAAAGAAGCTGATTCTCACAAGCACCTTTGGTTTCAGTGAGGGGGTCTGGGAGTTGCAGGGAAAGAAAACACCTGTTGTGTTTGGGCAACACTACGGTGGCCTTCGGTCTAGGGAAGGACCCGTTCACTTGTCCTTAAGACAGATTTGCTCTTGGCTTTGGCTGTTTCCTTATCAGAGATGCTTGTGACTTTGCAAAATGCTACACATTAGAAGCAGTAAGTCAAGGTTTAAAATCTGGATCTTTATCTCTTTTCAAAAGTCTTTGGTAGACAATAGTGTTGGAGGAAGTTCATGATCGAAGGCGTGCTATGGAAAGGCCGGTCAGAGACAAGTAATGGACGGCACATTTCATCGTATGGTTCTGCCGTTAGCAAACTCGCTAGTAAAGGGGCAGAGTTGTTTCATTCCTTTGATGTCCTACGGGTCAAACATGGCAGACGCATGGAAGTGATTTTATAATTTTGAAAATGTCTCCTTTTTCAAAAAGGAAGTCCCACCTCCTTCGTGTTAGAGGACACCGTGAGTAGAGGCGAGTGCCCTGTGGAGAGTTCCGTGCTTCCCTCTGACCCGTGAGTTCGGGGACTGGCACACAGGCCGCACACAGCAGACAATTTGCAGGTGGACAAAACGGCACCTTCTTTCATTTGTTCCACAGGGCCTGGCGCAAATAACCCCCCTATTTTATCACAAAATTTTTTATTGCAACATCATAAGCATGCAATCTGTAACATAGCAATATCATACTCAAGCACATCATATGACATTTTAGGTGAAATGTTCAAATTAAAAGGATAAATTATTACACCCACGTTATTACCCCACCGACCACACTCAAGCAGGCCTTACTCCTGCTGGACCCTGTAGAATTGCCTCTTCACGTTTTACGGCATTCCGTTGAATGTATCATATAATTCTAAGCTATGATTACTATTGTTTGTTTTTCTTTTGTCCTTGGTAATAAGCCTTTTTAAAGTTTCCCCTAAACTAGAAAGTTTTAGTCTTTGCATTAGTTGCCCCAATGATATGTTTTGTGCTGTGATGGGTCACCTATTGCATGCAGATGGATAAATGATGGCTGTGATTAAGGGAAAGGGGTGAAGAGTCTCTCTTCTGTTTCTGCTTCTCCGTCTGAGGACATACACAGGGCGCTGGACTGAGCTACCGTTCCCCGTCATCCTCTGGCCTCCCTAGAACTTGTCATGTGATGTCCGTGGCCTCCTCGTGGGAGGAGACTTCTTCCTCACCTCATGGCCACCAAGGGTGGCCCTGTGACCTGACTTGGCCAGGGGCATGTGAGCAAATATGACATAAGCTGGGTCTAAACGGAACCTCCAAAAGCCATTTCATTGTTTCCCCATCAATGTTTTACCCTTCCCCTGAGACCAGGGTGGGGCTACTTCTTTAGCCTAAATCACTCATTCTCAACAGGGTTCTATTACCCCATTGGGGTAAAATTGATAGCTGTGGGGCAAAAAAGTGTCTTGACCTGTAGAGCACAGGTATATTTACAGTACATAAAAGGCTGTATAAAAAAGGTTGGGAAGCACTGGACTTGATCCTCAGGACAGGGAAGGTGCACCCAGCAAAGCCACAACGCACAGTCAGCCTACAGCTGATTTGCAGCTAGAGGGGGAGGTAAAACCTGTGGTTGTAATCCACTCAGGGTTTGGGGTTGTTACCATGGCAATCCTTGGGCTTTTATGGTCCTAACAGTACTCTGGGCAATTTTGTGGGCCCTAACTCCTGGAAGTTTGGTTCAGGAAGTGTTGGTGTAGTGTCTGGTGACACCTATTTTTGGAAAGCTCTCTTGGTCATTCTGATGGGCATTTAGGTCAAAGTTCTATGATTCAGTGGCAGAATCGAAGCATCTCAGTAAATAGCTCTCAGACGTATTTGGTGTTCTGAGCTGTTTTAAAATTAGCTGAGGGTTACAGCAAACACTAAGTAACAAAAAGTATCACTAGCCAGAGGTACTTTGCAAAACCCACATGAGGCTATTGTACCATTTCTCCAGCAGGAATTTCTGCAAGTTTATAGTTGTTTGTTGTTTTCTGTTTTGGTTTTCCTGGCTTTGGGGGACTGGTTTGGGAACTTGACTGCAGAGTCTTTGGTGCTGGATTTCCAGCCCAGCCTTAGTTCTCTGCCCTCTGCTTTGCATCCACTGGTGGACACTGTGGCCTGTGAATGGGAGCCTTGCCTCTGTTCTTGGTTCCCTGCTGAACCCCCGCTCTGATTTTATTGCCAGTTGGAACTCTGATTGGGATCTGTTGCCTATGGGCCCAGAATCTTCCAGGTGCAACTCAAGAGCCCCTGGCTGGTCTATGCCTGTTATGGCAATCATGATTCCTGTCCCTTGTCACCAGTGGCTGCTACAAGGACTGAGCATAGCAGCAGTTCTGGCCAATGAGATGTGAGGGGAACTATGTTGGGGATTTGTGGGGAGTTTTTTCTCCTCCTTTCTAAGGAGGGCTTAGAAAAGTTTCTTTTTTGTCTTACTGGCTAACTTTCTGCTAGGGATGCTCAGGGATGAAGATGTGATGGTCAGAGCTGCAGCAGCCACCTGGTGATCATATTGTGTTGGCCAAAAGTCCGTTATGTTTCATCCATAAAATAAAAGGCACAGTTTTCATTTTTACCAATAACTTTATTGATTTGGATATTTTGAGTATGTTGGTTATCTCTTGCTATCGCATTCTAGTGGGTAGAGGCCAGGGGTGCTGCTAAACATCTTCCAATGCATAAGACAGCCCCACAGCAAAGAATGATTTGGCCAAAATGTTAGTAGTACCAAGAAATCGCACAAACCACCTTTGACACCTTCAATCAGTCACATCACCTTCTCTATATACTACACAAATCTTTTTTGTGTGTGTTTCAGTGTGTTTTTACCTTTCTTGAAATAATAAGGCATAATACACTGAAAATGTCGCCTATTTTCTTGTATCTTCAATCTTAAAATGGCTGCACAAAAATTTGCCAATTTTGGTGTTTTTCTTAAATCACGCTGATATGATAGGTGTCATAATACAATTTAATGAAATTGTTCTGAATGAAGTTAAAGGCAGCTGAGTGCTACTAGAGCCATCCTGTGGGAAAGACGTAACAAACTTTTTGGCCAGCTCAGTATCCCAAGTGGGCAAAGTAGGTTTACAATCATTTATAGGGAAAAAATATGTAACTCAAGAATAGATAATAACAAAGAAAGAATATACTCCGTGTTTTGCATCCTAGTAACTGTAAAGCTACTTTTGCCAGCCCCCACATATTACTGACATTTTGAAGAAGAGAGGAAAAGCTAGAAAATGTGTTGGGTCTTTGATAATACCACTGAGAGGCTGTGCTAATACTGGAGCTTCCTAACTTACTTTATATGTGAGAGACTCAAACGTTCCCACTGTTAAAGCCCAGGTTAATTAGGCATTCTATAAATGCAGGCAAAAACATCACTAACTGATACAAACTTTCTTCTCCATAAAGGCTTTTCCCACTACTCCTGCTTTTATGTATTTTCTTTCAATTCCATATCGTCTTCCCCACATATTTGGTTCTTGTGTCTTGTTAAGTATTTCATGCCTCTCTGTCGTGCCTGTCTAAATGTTTTGTAAGCTTCTTGTAGACAGGAACCCGATTGTCTATTTGTTATTTTAAGTGTTCTACACAATGACTTCTCAGCATGGAACAATAAAATTCTTGTTGACTATCTGAATGAGGTTTATCCTACAATGTTAAGCATCTGAAGCCCAAAGTAGTAAAGCCTATTACTTGCCCATGTTAGTAGTATCGAAGATCAGCTGAAATCAGCCTTCTTTTCTTGTCATTTTGATGCACTGTTAGTTATCAGAAGCGGACACCCATGTACATTCCATTTAGTTTCTACAAAGGAGACTGATGCCTTTTGGGTAAACGTGGGGTTCACCTCATTTGTTTGCTCCTTTTAACCTCTTTGTCATATGTTTTAAGGGATTTCCTTGGTCTGTAGATATTTGAAACATTAACATAATTATCTGCCTTAACATACTATATTTACCACCAGCTGGGGACAAAACATGGAAACTCTCACCGGTTGCTCATTAGCAATAACACTAGTCACTCATTAACAGTGTTGACCCGACAACCTGTGTATACCAGAGACAAATCACTGTAATTGCAACTAAAAGTGATTTCATAAACATGGTGATTCCTTTTTTTTTGAAATGCAAAGTAGGATGCATTATTTGAATTCACCACATAACGACAGGTTTAAGTGAGAGAGAATCGTTCAACCAAATAAAATAAAAATCCAATCTAAAGAGAGGCCATTTGGAATCAATTGGTACAGCGCACTTTCTGCTTTGAAGGATCGAAACACTTTTGTTGCTGGCTGCAGAAATTAAACAAGGGGGCAACAATGGACGCGGACAGCTGGTAAGTGACATCTACCCTGCCTATCAGCAGGTATTGGTCTTCTTTTGGAACCATTCACGGGGTTGTCTGTTGCCTGGACAATGGAAGTCTGATGAAGCATTTCTATAATCTGCCTGGAGGTTTTCAAGCTCCACTGAAGACATGGAAAATCAGGGAGTTTTGTGTGAAAAAAAAAAAGCTCATTATATACACATATTCGTCTAGGTGGATATAAATAATTATGCCTCCACCTCTCACGTGGAAGAGAGCTGCATAAACAGAAGCAAACGTAGTGTAATATATTTTCAGATCTAGGGGATTCTCATGTACGAGGCAATGACTAGGGCACGAAATTAGGCAAAGATAGCCCAGAAAAACTGGACAGAGACAGCTCTGAGAAAGAAAATCTGTGCTTAAGTCAAAACGTTAAAGGCTGAGACATTTCTTCAATACAGGCAGACTGCTCCACAGCCTTTGCTCTGTTGCTGGAGAAGTCCTGCCAGAGGAAGACGGCTAAGGTCTTGAGGGGGAGGGAAAGCGGGGGGCAGGGCGGGGGCAGAATGCAACTTTCCCGCTCACTGCCCAGAAAACCTACTTCCAAGATTTCTTAGACAATCTCAGATGTTTAGCACAGTGGTGGTGCCGGCTGTCATGCTCGAAGGCAGCAAGGCCACGTGGTTGGTAAAATGCTGTCCTTACTTTTTACAACGTGAACATCCCCAAACACATACAGGACGCTCCTGGGTATGCAGGAGGTGTGGGGTGGGGGGGGGGGGAGGTGCCCAGCAGGTGAGCTCTGGGTGGGCCTGCCTTTCAGGAAGACCTCTCTCTCATGCATTACCATAAAAACACAGATAAGAAGATAGCCTGCACGATTTTATTTGCCAATTATGCTTCAATAAACCACAGGTGCAGAAGGCAGTCTGGGTAAATACTGTATCCGAGGAACAAAGCAGGGGTGCAACCCACAGCCCGCAGGCTGCCTGCATCCCGGGATGGCTATGAACGCAGCCCTATACAAAATCACAAATTTACTGAAAACATGAGGAGATTGTTTGTGTGATTATGTGTTGCAATGTATTTAATGTGAGGCCCAAGACAACCCTTCTTCTTCCAGCGTGGTCCAGAGACGTGAAAATGTGGGACATTCATTCGAGAAACACAGAGAATCTGAGTTCTGGCTTGGACACCCAGGAGCTGACAGATGTAGGCGAAACACTCACCCTGAGCCCCGCTTCCTCGCCGTGAGGGTCTGGGGGCCAGGTCAGTGATGGCGGAGTGCACGGTGGTGCCCAGGGCAGGGCCGTCTTGGGGGCGTCTGTGAACCCGCCTGGACGCCAGTGGGTGGGGGTTTCTCAGGGAGCCCCGTGAAACTGCACAGCAGGGCTGGGGTGCTTGACCACCGAGAACGTGCTGAGTTTGGAAGTTAATCGGATCCAGTGAATCAATGGCAATTGACCGATGTCACACGGCTTTTGCCAATTCTGCAGGAGTCTTTGAAGGAAAGTCGTTGGGACTTTGTGTCGTTTCCCAGCACAGAAAATGTGCAGGAAAAATGTTTCCGCACTCTTTTCTACCGTGACACCCAGTCCACCTGTCTCTTTCTTCTGGGAAGTACCTTTCATGTGCTCGTACAAAAGCACGCAGTTCGAGCTGCCTCGCCTGGTAGCCCCTGCAGTTCTGAACATGTGTCACCGACCTGCTGATTTCAGTTTTACAACGAACCTCAGGCGCAGCGTCTCACCGTTTCCCCGAGGAAGCGGAGGAAGCGCAGACATTTGCCAAGTGGCTCTGCTTACTGGGGCGGAGTGAACAGAGAGGGCGTGCCTTCTCCTCTCCACTGTTGGCCCAGCACTTCTCCCATGAAGAGGTGCTTCGGCTCCTTCTTCAGTGCACTCGGCGCAGACCCAGACGTTTTCTTGCCCCAACACACTAGTGCGGGTTCAGGGAAATGCCACCCAGTCCGCTCCCTCCGCCACACTGTCACTGTGTGGCCTTAGCTCACCCCGGGCCGAAGCGAGGCTTATTTCATTTTGTTGGGCCGGAGTTACAAAGTCGACTAGATAGCCATCTATAGTTTCTAAATGGCTAAGAGAAATATTTAGATAAATCAAAGACATTATGTATGTTTAAGGTCAGTTCCACGCTCATCCTAATAGCATGACAAGGGCAGACATTTATTTTCTGATTTTCTGACTTTTGCTAAGTCCCCTCCCTCTCTCTCTCTCATGTACACACACACACACACACACGCACACACACTCCTGGACAGGCCACTCACCTGCTGAGTGTGAAGTGATTTCTGCCTTCTTGATTTGACTGTGAAGGTTTTCCCTGAGGGGCAAGGAGCTCACTGCCCCAGACTGGGGGTTCTAATCATACCAGCTCAGTGGGTATGGGGTAAAGGGGGGGGGCTTCATATTCACCTTCTGAGTCTGGAATTCAGGGTCAGGATCTGTTGATTTTATTCCTTGCGATCTATTCAAAACCACATTGTGCAGCAGGGTCTCCTCCATACAGAAAGGTGCAGTTTAACGTTTTCTGAGTACATTGGAAAAGCCATGAAAAAGACAGCTTGGAAGAGAGCAATGCCACTGTAGTGTTCTAATCATTGCTACCCCTCCCCCCACAATCAATCTCAAGATCAATCCATAGGACTGTGTTTCAACCACCAGAAAAGTCTGACTTGACAGTTTGAAATCCAAAAACATGTTTTTCAGGATAAGCAAACAACCCCTCCCCCCCACCAATTTTAATTCAGTAAATGAAGTTCTCTTGGGAGAATTTGGATTATCTGCAGAAGGAGGAGAAGCTGGCTGCATTCTCTCTCTGTATATGAAGATGCATTAAACCAAAAACTAAAAATAGTGGAATGAAATGTATCCTTTACACCTGGCAATGGTGTAATCAAGATAATCTGTGTATATGTACGTGTTTTTGTGTGTGTGTGCATGTTTATGAAGCTTGAAGTGTGGACAGTCTTTTGTATCCATTCACAGCTCTGTTACAAAAAAAAAAGCACCGTTTTGCAGGATATCTCAATTGATCTTCCCATTAACACTGTGAGGAAGACCCAGCCAGTAAAGTGGCTTGCAAATGTCAAGATGGTAGTGGTTCTGATGATAAATAAAGAAAAGGGAAACCTTATCTGTAAGATTGCTTACCTACCACCCCTAAGCTCACCTGTGGTAACAGCTTCATGCATTTTTACTGAGCGTAACCTTTCTCCAGCTCTCAGTCTATGTGCTTCCAGGTGTGCTAACCAGGTGACTCAGGCTTAGTCAATGAGAACATATCCAGGGTTTTGTTAAAAAAATAGAATTATCTGGAAAAGGGTACATTCACCTTTCTGGATTCCAGGCACCAAGGACAAAGCAAGTTTGGGGCTGGCCAGCATCACCTTGGTCCCTCCCTGGCCAGCCTAGCTGTGAATAAAGCCATCGGAGAGGATGGCCACCTGAGACATGGAGAGAGGCAGGCTGCATCCTGAGAGCCTGGCCTGTGCCTGCCTAAATGAAGAATGTTTTGAGAAGTAGGAAAAGGTGCCTCCTTTAGATCAGTGCCAAATTTGGCAAATAAACACTGTTGGAGAAGGTCATTGAGAGGTGACCACTGGTTGCCCCACAGGCTGGACCTGGGCCACTGGAGGCTCCTCACCCCCTCCCCGTCCTTGAAATGTGCAGTCCGCCCACCGTTTGCACAGTGGGAGGCATTTTCAAAGGAGACTTGAGGGAGCAATGTGTTGTTTGGGGCATCTGGACGGCATACGTGACTAAACCCTGTTAAAGCCTCTGTATAAACTTTTAAGATTCTGGTGGGCATTAAGATCGATTTATCTTGCAGCCACCTTAGACAAGCCTTGTGAATAAATTCTCTGGCTTGTTGAAACTGCTGCCTACCATTCTAGAGTGGGCTTTCTTTTCCTTTGGTCTCTCCTTGCCCTCTGTGTATAGCATTCAGTTTTAGATTTGACCCAGGGAACTCCCAGAGTTGCAAACCAACAAACACCTTTATGCAAAGGAAAAGAGGCTTCTTCCTCCAGGTGGATGCAGCTCAGCCTCCAGGATGCATGATTTTGAGAGTGGAGTGTGAACTGAGTACATATATGCAGTGCACACACTGAATACCTATTTCTTGCATGCCTAGATCTAGTCATTCCTGCAGCCACTGTACTCCTGGACTTTGCCATTACATGAGGCAATAATTTTTCTCTTTGCTCGAGCGAGTGAAAAGTTGCTTGCAATCAAATGAAAGTCAAATGCTGCAAGTGTCAGACCTTAGAATGTGATGTGGGCTGTGGGCTGGGAATTTGTATGTGTTGGGTGGCAGCTAAGGGAGCGGTTGAAATGGGACTTATTGATTCTTGGGACTCCCAGAATGCTTTCCATTAAGACTTGAGTTTTAGAGTTTAGATAAAATTAGTCTATGGTTTTAATTTTGTTTTACTCCCTAACATTTTTATGCAAAGGTTACGCCTTGTTTATAAAATGAATTGGGATGAATTTCAGTTGAAATAGAATCATCTCACCCTGAAATATGTGATCAAATTTACCAGGACAACTGTCTGGGATTAATATTTTGACATAATTCATTGGAAACAATTTGTTTTTTCCAAAGTTCTTGCTCTACTCAATTTCTCTATCTGTTATTAAATAAAATTTTCTTGCTTATATTTTTGTAGAATTTTTGTCATTCCTTATGTATTAATAATTTCACTTATTTCTGGAATAATCCCTGGCAGAAGTTTCTCTATTCATTATATAATTTTAAAGAACTAAGATCTGGCATGTAAGCAAAAGAATTTATACTATTTATGCCTGTAATGTTTTATTGCTTTTTTCTTTTAGCATTATAATGCTAAAAACTCATGCTAAAACTATAATGCTAAAATCCTCATTTCTGTTTTTCTTAGGTACATTTTGTTGTAATTTTTCTAGTTTCTAGAGTTGATTTGCTTCTTTTTTTAACAATGAAAGAATTTTGGCTGTGACTTTTGGCTGAATAAAACTTTTGCCACCTCACTTAAATTTTGGTATTCTCAATATTGTTACTTTCTAAGTAGTCTGCAATTTAGTCTAGATTCTTTCTTTGAAGCAGAAGTAATTTAATTGCATGCATTAGCCCCACCTTTTTTTCTCTCTTGTTTATTTCCATGACCTTTTCTCATTATCACATAATTTAGCTACATTGTATTCATGACACAAAAGAGTCTCCATGCCTAAAAATAAGTTGGAGAAGGGTCTGGTCACAGACCATTAGTGGATTTTATTGGTTTCTAGGTGTTTTGAGAAAATATGGAGGCTGACTTTACCTGATTTCAACTCAATTAAAAAAATGATTTCACTGGCTTTTTAAGGATAAATCCACATGCCCAAGCTTTCTGCTGTTTTCTAATCTTTGCCTTCTCTCCATCCCCAACTTTCATCTTATTATCCTAAATATCTAAAGTTCACAATGAATCGCTGGAGTCACTAATTAATAAAGATCGAGGAGAGACTTCTGAGGTTTTTTTGCGTGGGGTTTGATTTCTTAATTTGGCCACCCAGTTCTACAGCACCACTTAGATTATTTCAATCATTGCAAATATTTTTGACTCCCTGCCTCAAATTCAATTTCATGTGCATCCTCCCAAAATCTACCACCCAAACATAAAACTATCCTAAGTTATGGGTACTTATATATCAAGTAAAGAATGAGTTCATAAAAATGATTTTGTCTGAAAGTTTTTTGAAAAATAATGGGATTGAATAATAACAAAACTGTGTTATCTTTAAATCCAAACATATGGCTGTTCTAGGGGTTCTTAGGTTTATGGTCCCAAATCATTAAGTTCCAGATTTTCCTTATCTTTCTGCTCTGCCTAACCTGTACATGGCATCTACACCTCCCTCGCCAGCTGTGCAGCAAGAGTGTTCCAGCAACTCCAGGCGCATCACATCTTATACACTATCATTCCAGGAGGCACCACCTCCTTCTACAAAGCAGAATCTTCCCCATCTCTTTGTCCAGAAGGGAGTCACTTGTGTTTCCCTAATGCAGTCACTGATGAAGGAAATAGGTTACATTTATTGGCTTAGAATTACCAGGATTCCTCCCCTTAGGTAAGGACAAGGGGCCTGGCCTGTTCTAGGCACTGGTGTGATTGATAATTTAACAAAATCAGGGGTGAGTTTTCAAGGGGGAAGGAGGAAAAGTTGTTTAAGCTGCTAATAATGCCTGCCACGAGGAACACTAATTTCCCATCCGGAGGTCCAGAGGGAAAAATAGATAAAAAACAGACAGTGTTCTTAAGCTGCAGGGACTCCAAGAACAAAGGTTTCTCAATAAGACAAAGGAAAAGACAGATAAAATAGATTTTAAAGTCCTTTGTTCTTCAGTAAAGTTTATTTCATTTCTACTTGAATAGTAAGTAGGCCTCTATAATGATAAACAGCATATAGTTGAGTTTTGGCTTGGCCCAATTTGGGAATTTTTTGTCTTTCGTGGGGGAGTTGAACCAATTTAGATATATTGGAATTGGTGGTATATTTTAATTTTCTTTCCTTCTTTTTTTAAATTTAATTTTGTTCTGCTTTTAGAACAAATATTCTGCATTTCCCTATACTGCTGTTTTTCTTTGGCTTATATTTTCTTCTTACCTTAATGTTCTACAGGAGCTCTCGTTATTTCTCAGAATGTGTGAATCAAAAGGGAAACACTGGTGTGTGAGAAGGTTAGCACCCCCATGAAATGTGTTAGTCACGTGGGGGATTTTTTGATCAAAATTCTTTTTCTAACTTTAAAAAGTACTTTTAAAATAATAGCTTTATTGAAACATAAGTGAATAGTTCACTCTTTTAAAGAGTACAGTCCCATGGTTTTTAATATATTCGCAGAGTTTAGTACTGGTCACCTTATCAAATTTCAGAATAGTTTTATCAGCCCCTGGAGAAGTCCCATGCCCAGCGGAGTCACACCCAATGGCCCATGTTCCCAGCCCCAACAACCACTGATTTATACCTTCTGTTTCTGTAGACTCACTTGCTCCGGATAGTTAGATCAATGTAATCATACAATATACAGACTTTTCGTGCTTCTTTTACTTAGCGTGCATTATCAAGGTTCCTGTATGTTGGAGTGTGTGCCAGAACATCTTTCCTTTTCATGCCCTTTTCACAGTTGCGAAATAGTCCATTGTGTGAATATGCACATTCTGTTTGTCCACTCCTCAGCTGGTAGACATTTGGGCTATTCCCACTTTGTGGTTATAATACATAATGTTACTATGAACATTTCAGTACAAGTTTTGTGTGGGCATATGTGTTCATTTCTCCTGGCTGTGTACTTAGGAGTGAAAGAGCCGAGTTATACGGCAACTTGATGCTTAACGTTGGAATGGATGCCAAACCGTTTTCAAAGCAGCTGCACCACATTGCATCCCCACTGGCAGTGTCTGAAGCCCCAGTGCCTCCACATTCTCACCTACACTTGTTTCTTCTGATGACAGCCCTCCCCTCCTAGCGGGCAGCTCATTGTGGGTTTTGATGAGCCTTTCCCTGCTGACTAATAATGTTGAGCATCTTCTCATGTGCTTACTGGCCATTTGCATATCTCTTTTGAAGAAGTGTCTGTTGAGATTTTTTTGCCCATTTAATATTTGGGTTATTCATCTTCATATTGTTGAATTATAAGTTTTTTACATGTTCATCCTGGACCCTTTTCGGATATATGACATGCCAATATTTTCTGCCTTTTTGGGTTGTCTTTTGACTTTGTTGACAGTATCCTCTGAAGCCCACAGTTTCTAATTTTGAGTCTAATTTATTTTTTATGTGGATTACTTGTGCATTTGCTGTTATATCTAAGAAACTATTGTCTAATTCAAAGTTATGGAGATTTACACCCATATTTTCATCCAAGGGTTTTACAGTTTTAGTTTTTACATTTAGACAGGGGCGTATGTGTGTTTTAAGTGGACTCTGGGTGCAAACATTCATTTAATTCACTGGTGGTCAATATGGTCCTTCCACCCTTAACTGTGCTGGACTTTCCCTGGTCTGAAGAATGTCTATGTTACTATCTTTAGAGAACAAACCTTCCCTTTTCTGCCAGGACGGGGGAGGGAAGGGCACCCAGCTGCCTGCAGCAGGGGATGGGGCACCAACAGGGTAACAACCTAATGAATGCTCTCTGTAGCCCCACCTCCACCTCTACGTCAGAGGCACTGGGTGCAGCTGCTACCTTATTCTCACCTGTGAATGCCTGTGGTGCAAATTGGGCCATTTCTCAGCTTCCCCTGCAGCTGCTTTGGGAGCCCGCATGCTACTGCCTGGTAAGCTGGTTCTTTTCTGTTTACATTTTAGTTTAAAATTGTGCTGCTATCGTTTTTCCTTTTTCTTTTTCCTTTTGGTCTTGAGTGCAAAATAAAAATCCATCCTGTAGTTTCAGTAAGAATTCAGAAGGGAGCACAAGTAATGTGTGAGTTGTCCCTATTCTAGTTCTACCCATTGAATAATTAGTGTCAATTCCTCTCGCATTATGCTCTTATGTTTCCTGACAGTCATGGCATCCAAAGTTGCGGTGAGTCTTTTTTCAAGATTGTTTTTATGGATATCTCAGCGATAGGTTGATTGAGGCTGTATTGAATTCTCTAGTCAGAGGCCATTTGGAAGCAGAAGCCATCGATTTTGTTTAGAAAACGGTCGCTTGATTGGATTAGAAACTAGAATTGGGGATGCTGGCTTTGAGAATGATATTCCTTAAGAAAAACAGCCTTCTACTACATTTTATGAATGGCTTTTCCCACCACCTGAGGCCTATTTCAGTATGTCTGGTCGTCACTAGTTCAGGGAGTGTGCCCAGGCAGCGACTTTTCTGAGAGCGTATTTGTAACAAAACTCCTTAGCAGGGCTGTGTGTAGGTGCTTTACAATGCTCACTCCCCGGGCTGATGTCATCAATGCCATAACCCTGAAATGCTGTCAACACGGCGAGGTCCAAAACACGCAGCTCTGTCTCCAACTTCCTCTTCAAGGTGGGACTCCTTGAGCCCCCTCCTCCTTGGATACCTAGTCGACGTCTCTAACAAGGAATCCTAATTACACTGTGCTACCTGTTCCCCCCACCCCGGCTATTTCTATCTCAGTAAGTGACTCTTCACACATACTCTGTTGCTCAGGCCCAAATCCTAAGAGTAATTATTATGTAAGTTTTATAGTGTTTGACCATGGGTTTTTTCCAAGACATGGGACTTTCAATGCTAAAAATAACAAAGGAAGTCTCAGGTGAACCGTGATGAGTTACACACCAGCTCCGAGGTATGAAATGTGTGTTGACTAAGTGAGTACTAGTTTTGTAACAATGTGGTGTCCCAGAGAATCAGAGTAGAATAGAGGCGGCCACTTTGAACTGGTGGTGAACTACCATCTGTCTCCCTGTCCCCTTTTTAAAAATGTTGGAAAAACTGGAACATCATGTTGAGGGATAGTAATCAACTACTGTATCGGGGGAGAATTCTGAATTTGAAGCCACTTATACTATTCCATTTTTTTCAAATTTACATAAGTTCTCACTTAACATCATTAATAGGTTCTGAGGCTTGAAACAAAATGATGTATAATGAAACCAGTCATACCAGAGGCTAAATAATATAAACAAGAGTTAAGTTCTTATGGCGTTTCATCAATGTTACAATGAAATGACATTGAACAAAAAGTTGTCATTGGAGGACCTGCTATACCTGTAATTTTGTTCTATGCTTCAACTTATGATTCAACAAAAAGTACTATCCATTTGAAAGAGATTCCCTAGTGTGGTCCCTGTGTGTTATTAGAGCTATAATTGGGTAAAGACTATTATTCTTGGTGTGGTTAAGTAACATAGCAAACACAACTATATATTTTTTAGGTCAAATCTGTTGTTTTCTGGTGACAGAAAGTTAACTTTGACTGGGAAATGAGCTTATTAATAAATGATAACAGCTCTGGGTGCCTAGACACTGAGGAAAAGACAATGAATGAGACAGAATGTCTTATACTCCATTGGGAGACTTAAGACACTTTATAATGATACATAGGCAGGATAGGTCCTGTGAGGCAAGGAAAATGGGAATAAGGCAATAGAACGAAGGGGCAAAGGACATGGAATGAAGGGGGATGGAAGAGAGTGGAGGGAGCTGCTGCCGTAGGTGCCAGCCAGCCTCCCCGAGGAAATAACAGCTGAGCAGAGACCTGAGTGAAGTGGAGAGAACCGTGCAAAGGTCTTGGGAAGGACCATTCCGAGCAGAGGGAAGAACGTGAGCAGAGGCCTGCCTGGGGAATAGAAGGCTGGTCTGAGGGAGCTGGGGAGGAGTGGAGAGGAGAGGATGAGGCGGGGGAGGCAATGGGGGTCAAACCACTGCAGGCCTTGGTGCTGCAGAAAGGGCTTTGGAAACACAGGGTCCGGCAGGAGTATGGCCTGCTTGGGCATGGTTGGGAGGCTAATAATATGGTGAAATAATTTGTAGTTTTAATTTGAACATTTCACCTGAAATGTCATATGGTGTGCTTGAGTGTGATATTCTTATGCTGCAGCATTACTTGCTTATGATTTTGTAATAAAAGATTTTGTAATAAAAAAGCAGCATTATTTGTGCGGGATCTGGTATTTTTATGTGTGATGAGAAGCCAGGGGAGGGTTTTTGGCCCCTCTGGCTTCTGCGTGGAGAACAGACAATGGGAAGGCAAGAGCGGAAGGAGCAAGGGCTGCTGGAAGGCTCTTCCATTATCCAGACGAGAGGTGCTGCTTTAGATTAAGATGGCACAGGGGAAGGGAGGTGGTCAGAGCACACCTCTGACCAAAGGTGGATCCAAATGGCAGGATGATGAATTAATTATTGGTTAAGAGAAAGAAAGGAATCAAATATGACTGCAGCATTTTGGCCTGAGCAACTTAGGGTGAATGCATTTGCTGTTCCCCTGTGTAGGAGACTGGGTGGTGGGGGGAGCTGGCGTATCTGAGCAGGGGAACCGATCTGTTTTGGACACAACAAGCTGCTGGATATTCCTATCGGGTGTGTGCGGGGACATGTTCAGCAGGGCGTTAGGTAAACAGATCTGGAATTCCAGAGGCCGGCGATGTGAATTGGGAGATGTCAGTGAGTAGATGGTATTTAAGGTCATGGCATAGGGAGAGACGACCCAGGAAGTTAAAACACCGAGACTTGGGGTGTTATGTCTGCACAGTACTTACAGAAAATGTTATTTAGCAAGTATTAATGGTGTGTGCTATTTAAGCATTGATGAAAGTAACTCAATAATAATCCAAACACCTAGAGACCAGGCAGTGGAGACTGAGGAAGAGGAGGCAGCGAGGCAGAAGGAAAGCAGGGGACATTGGTAAAACTGAAGGGAAAGTGAGGTGAGCAGGAGGATGTGACCAGCTTTTGTTAAAAGCTGCTGAGAGGTGCCCTTACAAGAGGCAAACAATGCAAAGCCCTGGGAACAATGAAACAGGACAGTCTAAGCTGGGTTGGGGTGAAGTGCAGGGGACAAGGGAGGCATGTGCTGCATTCAGGTTGAATGAAGGGCAGCCCGGCAGTTAAGGCTGAGATTGCAGGCTGGGGATGGGGGAGGACAAGGTCCTCAGCTCCTGGGAGGCTGTGCTCTGGAGCTGGCAACCAGCACGGGTGCCGGGGAGAACCACACCTGAAGTACAGTTGCCATGGGAGCCGGTGCAAGGGACTGTCCACGAAGGAAGCCCAGCCATCTGCAAGGCCACCCAGTTCCAAATGGACAACAGTGGCTTTGGCAGTGAGCTGGGCTAATGAGATTCTGCTTCAGATGGAACAACAGTGCGGGACAGATGGTAAAACCTGGTGCCAATGGTGCATCTTGGGGCTACAGCAATTGTGCCACTGCAGTTGTGGGCTGAAAGATCTCTTTTGAAGAACTAGGATAACAATGCTGGGACTCAAATATGCTATCGGGCAAGCTGAGACTTAAGCAGGATCTAATTCAATTCTACCAAATGAAGGCATGTACGTTATGGACATAATAAGTATATGGTGGAACAATTTGCACCCTGTACACTGCTCTGTGACTGTGTCCTCTTGGGAGAGTTTCAATGTTACTTTCACATTCCTAAGTATCAAGCACCATCAATACAGTCATTCTTGTCCATGTCCGGTGACCTGCATTTCGGGGGTTGCTTTTCCTTTAAGATAATTCCGAATGATCTGGAGAGAGTATGCAATTGATAGAACTTCAGTTATATGTGTATGATGCAGATCTACCTATAATGATGGTGTTTCCTGCCAACACAGCCTTTCCACAGCCTTGTGGGAATGTTTGCGAGCTGTCTCCTATGGTCTGTTCTCCCTGGCATTGGATACGGCCTCATATACACTGAATGTGCCAGTCCCCACGTGAAGCTACTCAGAGTGTCTCCATCACTACAAGTAAATGTGTATCAAAGAATTGTATAGTGATGCCCTAACTGTGTGGCTGTGTGGGTTGGGCATTGTCATGTAAGCCAGAAGGTCGCCAGTTTGATTCCCGGTCAGGGCACGTGCCTGGGTTGCAGGGCCAGGTCCTTGGTTGGGGGCATGTGAGAGGCAACTGATTAATGTTTCTCTCCCTCTCTTTCCCTCTTCCTTTCCTTCTCTCTAAAAATAAATAAATAAAACCTTAAAAAAAGAATTGTATAGTTATGTTACCTTGAATAGCCCCAAGATTTAAGCATAAAGTTCACCTCAAGTGTGGTAATACAGATTTTCTGGCCTTCAAATGGTTGCAGATGACAGCTCAACATTGGACAACTTCACAAGTCACTTGACTAACTCAAAGGCAGTTATAAAATCTTGTGTGGAAATAATTACATTTTAAGGTTTTGATTAACTTATACTGTATGTTTATATATATATGTGTGTGTGTGTGTGTGTTAAAATATTAATTATAGGTGTCCTGGTGCTTGCTTTTTATTTTGGTACCTATAAAAACAGAGTGTTTTAGTAGCAGTGAGGAAGTTCTTTTTTTTTTTAAAGATTTTATTTATTTATTTTTAGAGAGGGAAGGGAGGGAGAAAGAGAGAGAGAGAAACACCAATGTGCGGTTGCTGGGGGCCGCGGCCTGCAACCCAAGCATGTGCCCTGACTGGGAATCGAACCTGCGACACTAGCAGTGAGGAAGTTCTTAATGGCAGCCCTGGTCACATCTGTTGATGACCAACCTGCTGCATTGATGTCCTGGTGGCTGCTGGGATAGGGTGGTAGATGAGGACTGGACAGACATGCAGCTTGAACCTGATACATTGTCTGAAACCAGGGACTGAGCTGCTACTGCTCGGGAAGGACAGGAGGCGACTGAAGCACGGGCACGTCTAGATCATTGAGTTGGAAGGTGCACGTCTGTCTGGCGGGGCCACTTCTGGCGCTAATGGGAAGTGGGAGAGATCCGTAGGAACAGATTCCGGGACTTCAAACAAGCTTTGAATGGCCTGCTGGAGTTCAAAGGCCAGGGATCGGCACAGCTGAGTCAGTCAGAGGGGCCAGAAATCCAGGTAAGGAGAGCAGACATTTGTTCAGAGTGTCAGCGATAGGCAAGGTCACCTTTCTGAACTGTTTGGTCTCACCCAAGGACTTTTCTCTCTTCCTCATGAGGGCCAGGAACAGTCCTCCTATGAGACCAGCCAGGCTAAGACTCACTCATCTGTTGATTCATGCAACTGATGTTTGCGATTCAGCACTCAATGCAAAAGGCATCATCCTAGCTCTTACTAAGCTGCTAGTCTGCTGCTGGGTAAGTTGCCATGAAAGAAATATTTTAACACCGAGTGATGAGGGGTAGAGTAAGGCTGGGAAGGGAAGTGAGAGAGAAAAAGGAAGGCTCCCACTGCCGTGAGGTTTGGGTCATCGATGTCCCTCAGACGTGACTTTAAGTTCCACGACTGAGCTCTTCTCTGTCTCACTGTCCCTGAGCACTCCTACCTGAGGTCACTCCAACCCGATTTGTGAGTGCAACCCCAGTCCTGTCCGTAACTCGCTTGGCCCTGCCTTGCCACTCGTCGTGCTGTGCTGGTGACGTGGTTCCACGGGGACAGGGCTGCAGCCTGGAGCGTCTGTTTCTCCAGTGCAGTGTTTCCTGGCCCCAGGTAAGACTCCAGGAACAGGCCTCCAGAAGCTGCTGTTGATTCGTCCCTGTGCTAACCGCAGGCCTGCCTGAAACTTGGCCCTCTGGGCACATTTCATCTCATGCTTCCTTCCGACTTGGATGGACACTCTCCATCGTGAACACGATAGAGCCATTCTGCAAGTCCTTTAGATCAGGGTCCCCAACCCCTGGGCCATGGACTAGTATCCGTCCATGGCCTGTTAGGAACCAGGCCACACAGCAGGGGGTGAGTGGCAGGTGCGTGAGTCAAGTTTCATCTGTATTTATAGCCACCCCATCACTCACATTACCATCTGAGCTCTGCCTCCTGTCAGATCAGCGGTGGCACACGTTTCTCATAGGAGCGCAAACCCTACTGAGAACTGCGCATGTGAGGCATCTAGGGTGCACACTCCTGATGAGAATCTAATGCCTGAGGATCTGAGGTGCAGCTGAGGCGGCGATGCTAGTGCTGGGAAGTGGCTGCAAATACAGATGATCATTAGCAGGGAAGTGTGACTGCACAGAGACCATAATACATCCATTGCTTGCAGACTCATGTCAAAACCCTGTCAGTGAGAGGCAAGTGACAATTAAGCTGCATCTGGTAGCCAGCTATACATCCACTGCCCACCCCCCCTTCCATGGAAAAACTGTCTTCCACGAAACCCTTCCCTGGGGCCCCAAAGGTTGGGGACCACTGCTTCAGATCTACACATTTCTTTGAGTAGGGACCATAAGTCTACCTCCCCAGACCCTAGTTCTGGGAGTGACAACCTCAAGTCGTTGATGAAAGAGATGTGCATGTATGAGCCCATCTCCAGCGTGTCGTTGTCAACTCCGGAGTTCCTCAGGGCGGGACTCCCCTTCTCCGCTGCAGGCAGATGACTAGCATTTGTTTGCTGTGTTCGGTTTTAGGCATCCCCTGGGGCAACATGCTTCAGCAAATGCACTGCAACAGCAAAATCTTGTGACATAAAAAAATGACTGTGTTTCCTTGACTGAATCTGCATCTTAACACTATAATTTTGTCTCAGCTTTTCTTGTTTAAAAAATGTGTCCATATTGGCAAAATAAAAAAAAAAAGCCCCCCAAATTGTCTGAAAAGGACAAAAGCTCTTTGCTTGTTTCTACATATAAATTTTGACTTTGTTTTTTGTCTTGCAGTGAAGGGCTAAACTTCTCAAGTTTTAATTTAGAAGGAAGTTCATTGGTTTCCTCACTCATATTGGTGATCATCACTACCATAAATAAATATCCAGGGCTTGTTAGAATAGATTTTCTGAGACAGCACATCAAATATTAAAGATAATAAGCAGGTTCTTGCCTGGAAAACAATCAATCTTTTTAACGGCCAGGCTTTGAAATAATATTTAATATTTAGGAGAAATCGCTGCAGTGTTGTTTAATGAAATATATCTGAAACCAAATCAAGACTTACAAGTATGAAAAGTGAACAACGTGAACTATTTCTTTGAGGGCATACTCTTTACATAAATATGATTTTTCAAGTTGTTTTTGTAATATTAAATACACACGTGTGCTTTGAACAGACTTGTCAGGCTGCTGACGGGCAGGGAGCTGTGCTTCAGCAGGTAGAGAAGCAGAGGGAAGAGGAGGAGCCGAGTGTGTCGTGACCATGGTCCACGGCCCATTAGGGTTCATTGACCAGAGATGCCTGCAAAGGTCAGAAATGAAGGTTATAGTAGGACAGAAGCTTATTCCCTAGGAACGATCTCAGGACTACTTATCCAGCTCAGGACTCTCACTTGAGGAAACCAAGACCCAGCCGGGGAGGGCAATGGGATTTATATATGTAATGGTAAGTACCACCTACTGTTATTGCAAATCACAATATACGTTCACTGGACACGAAGTGAGTGGTAGTCAGTTAAGCTCAATAAGTATTTGTTGAGACCTACTTTGTGTTACACGGTGTGCTAAAGGCTAAGGATACAAAGATGAGTGGCGTAGTGCCTGCACTGGCACACAGAGCAGAATACTCCAAGAAACCAGGTGTTATGATGGCTGAGAGTACTGACTTTCCAAAGCAGACCTGCCCAGTTCAACGTCTGTTTCCAGCACTTCCTGCTTCGTGAATCAGAATAATTTACTTAGTATCTCTGTGTCTCCGTTTTCCCATGGTTGTGATACTGTCACCTGCCACATAGAATTGTCATTTACGGATTTGTATGTAAAGCCCTTGGGTCCATGCCCCATGCTTACTAAGCAACAAGAGTTCCTGTCACGATTACTATACAATTTTAACATAGCAATATCCAAAGTGGATTTTATGTTGAGCTTATAAACAATGTTGGGGTATAGGAACTGAATATGAAGTCTTCTATTTCAGTTTTTTAACATGCAACTAAGACATGAAGCTTCACGATGTTAGTACAGAGGCGTGAGACCGGTGCCCTCCCTCAGCAGTGGGGGAGGGGTCAGGGGTCAGGGGTCACAAGAGTGAGAGGCGCTCAGAGCGTGGGGAGCAGGTCACTACTCACTTGTTTGCTTTCAGGAGGCCGAAATGTATTGCATTTGACATAGACTTGGGTGTGTTGATGAAGAGATTATTTGGTTTTTAATTTTTTTCACTTTGTAAAATTTTATCCTGATGTGTCTAACTGAAAGAAAGGCTGCAAGAATAGGGCAAATGTTCCCTGTATTACCCTTTACTTAGATTCTGTGATTGTTAGCATTTTCAATTTGCTTTATCATTCTGTCATTATAGGTATATATGTGCATTTTTCTGAATCATTTGAAATAATTTGGAGAGCTTTTGCCCTAAATATGTTACCTTCTCTAAATATGTTAGTATGTATTATGGAAGGAAACAAATTCTATTAACTACATTGTATACAATGATCAAAATGGGCAAAATGGCACGTTGACATAATCACCTTTTTCTCTTCCAGGTTTCGATCCTGGATCACACATTATATTTAGTTTTTATGTTTCTTTTCTCCTTTAATCTGAAGGAGCTCTTCAATTTTTACCTTTTTTTTTTGACCTTGACATTTTTGACGAGTATAGGCCACTTATTTTGTAGAATATACTTCAATTCTGATTTCTCAGTTTCCCCAGGATTACATTTAACGGCAGTGACATCGAAGTGATAATCCGAACATTTCCATGTACCACGTCCAGAGGCTCGTGGTGGTTTGTCCTGTTGCTGGCGATGTGAGGTTTGAGGTTTCATCCCTCGGCTAAGACAGTGCCTGTCTAGTCTTTTCCCACTATAAAGTTGCTATTTTGCCTGTTGTTTTTAAGTCATAGTTTTTGGAGAGATACTATGAGACTAAGTAAATA
This sequence comes from Phyllostomus discolor, assembly GCF_004126475.2. NCBI lineage: Eukaryota > Metazoa > Chordata > Mammalia > Chiroptera > Phyllostomidae > Phyllostomus > Phyllostomus discolor. The sequence continues at coordinate 16,125,366 of NC_040911.2, read as the reverse complement.
TTCTGCTCCTCAAGCTTACCAACTTGTTTTGGCATTAACTGATTATTTTCTAATGGAATAATTCCCCCTATGTTTATTAGTTGGCAACCTACTATAAGAAAGAACTGTTGTTTCTCTTATTTATAGCAGCATGAACTCATGGATTTCTATTTTTTGAATTATAGCCCATTAGAATCATTTGGAAGCTGATATTGTCTCGTATTTGGCTGGCATGTGGCCCTTCAGACTGATTCTTGTCTTTTTTACCTTCCCACATTATTCTTTGAGCATTTCTTACTTTCCCGTACGATGAGGTGTTCCGGGCTTACTTATCCCTTACCCAGCCTCAGCCCTGGAATTAGCCTTCTCTCCAAGATGGCTTTTAGTACAAAAATGGTAGCAGACTAGGGAAGAGAATTTTTCTGTCAACAGGAAATGCCAAGTAATTTTCCCTATCTTTCTAGGATATTAAAAAAAAAATAACTGTCCTTTAAGAGTTTCTGGGTATAGAAATGCCATCATTCAAGTTTGAGGTTAAAATGCATTTTTCTGAGTGGTCTAGAAACTCTAAAATATATGCATTAACCAAGATACTTACATTAAAAAGCCCCGTGCTGGACAGCTGCTTGAGTAACTGGCAGAGAAAGTACAAAACTTCTTTGAAGGGATGAAAGCCTCAATCCAGGCTTCATCATATTCTCACAGATAAACCCTCCCTGAACACGGGCTCACGGACCAGAATGATGGATGGACCCATGAGGAAACAGCCTGTCCCGAGTCAGAGTCAGCAGAAGCAGCAGGGAGCCGGATGTGACTGTGCCTCCTTACCTCCCCCTGTAAAAACACTCTGTTTAATAGAGTTACCAGATTATTAAACATTTTAAAAGTTTTTTCTTGTTAAAAACAGACCTTTAAAATTTATTTTTCAATTACAGTTTATAGTCAATATTGTTTTGTGTTAGCTTCAGGCGCACAGCATCGTGGTTAGACAACCGTACACTTGACAAAGCGTTTCCCCTTCCCGCCCCTCGATATTTCCAGTACCCACCTGGCACCACGCATGGTTATTGCAATATTATTGACTCTATTCCCTGTGCTGTACTGCACATCCCCATGACTATTTTCCAACTACCAATTTGTACTTCTTTTTTTTGACTGTTGTTTTATTAAGGTGTCCTGATTTCTCCTGCTTTGCCTGTGGGAGCAGGGGGTTGGGGGGGGGGTGTGGGAAGGTGGGCTGGGTGGAGGAGGGCAAAGGGGGAAATTTTAAAAGTTCGAGACATAAAATAAAGCATCAAAAACATAAAGAAAGCACAGGATGCTGTATTCTTAAAAACAAACCAACAAACAGGATTTGTAAAAGAGCCAGATTAGATTTTAGAAACTAAAAAGGCCTCTCATGGAAAGTAATCTACTTATAAATTCAAGTATTGGCTTTTAAAATATAAATGAGATTGGTGAACTGAAAGATATATCTGAAGCATATACGTACCTCATAAGAAGGTAAGAAGATAACAACGTGAGAGAAAGATTCAGAGGCACGTATACAAGAAGAGCCCACATCTATTACTCAGAATTCCAAATGGAGAGAATGTGGGAGAGGCGGTGTTCAAGGAGAGAATGCCAGCGAAGTTCTAGAATTAATGAAAGACATAAATCTACTCTGTATACATCACAGGGAAACTGCACAACATCAAAAACAAATAGAAGATCTTGGAAGCAACCGAAAGAGAGATATTGGTTAATTATAGTATATAGCTGTGACAGTTAAGACGCCATTTGAGCATTAAATACCCAGAAAACAAAAGGCACACATCTATAATTTTGTTCAGCAAACTTTAAAGTCATATACTCCATCTGGCATCTTATAAAATGTTACCAAACCGAAGCACAGACATGCAGAGCCCTGTTTGAGACTCCTTAGTGAGTAGCAAAGGCAAAAAGCCACATGCCCTGGGGATACGTTCTTATTGTGGTGGCAAGAATGGCTGATTTACAAAGAAAATAATCACAAACTAAACTCATTTATCACTGAATACTTGGATAAGGCATTAGAAAACATTGCTGATGCTTGGAAGAGACAAATGTTTAAATATAGCATATGGAAGGTTTTCTGTGTGTTTGAAGGAGAAGTGGGTATCTTTTTAACAATGTTCAGTATTTGTATTTGCTAGATTGGGTTTAAATATTGAGTAAGATAAAGGACTAATTTGCTATTCAAAAAGATATACTGGAGAAGACATTTTTCACAGTAAAAATATGTTTGGTATTAAGCAGTATTTTAGCAGAGAACAGCTGCTTTGATTGGAATAAAAACGGAGTTTTAAGTTCTAGGTTAGGTGTACAGAGGGCCCTGCAGCGGAAACTTACTAACTACATTAACTTACAGGCAAAACACTTCCGTAAACAAGTTGAAGTCTGAGGGGCACGGAGCTGTAGGATGTCATCGATGTAGCTAATTTTAGACACAAAATCCTTTTAAAATATCATTGTGTGTAATATGTAATGAGATGTGTGGCCACTGTGAAAATCTGTTGCATCCCACTGATTCATCAGTTACCTTATGGCAAAATACTTAGGCACCCTGCGTATTCCTAGAAAGATTCGTGTTCTAGACTGTCTGATATTTTTTATGGTGATGAATAGCTTTTTCCATGGTTGAATGATATGCCAGTCAGCACAGAAATAAAAATTAAAATGAAAAACTTTTCTGCCAGATAAGGTGATTAAAAAAAACAACAACACAATGAGCCCTGGCTGATGTAGCTTAGTGGATTTAACACGGGCCTGTGAACCAAATTGTCACTGGTTCGATTCTCAGTCAGGGCACATGCCTGGGTTGCAGGCCAGGTCCCCAGTAGGGGGTGCAGGAGAGGCAGCCACACATTGATTTTTCCCTCTCTTTCTCCTTCCCTTCTCCTCTCTAAAGATAAATAAAATCTTTAAAAACCCCACAATGAATAAGGAAGAAATAGATCCTTCCCCCCAAATAAAACAAAATGGAAAGACCAGAAAAATTACCATCAGTATCAACAAATAAAACAAAATGGAAAGACCAGAAAAATTACCATCCGTATCAACAATTCACCAATCCACGCACGAGGGAGGTTAAAAAAATAAAAAGGGTGTTTCAAAGTGTTTTAATGGTTAGAATTTTGGGGGTAGACTTTACTGATTAGGTTATAAGAGCAACTTCTATAATTTTGAGGTGGTATTTTAAGCTCTAGAGTTATTAAAACAGGTATTGGAATAAAATGAACTGGGACCCAGACTTTGAAGTCACTGTATTATAGCGTATTTAACTGAGATTTAAAAAATACAATGAAGCATATTTGATCATATTGCTTTCTCCCTGGAGTAAGATGGCTTGACTACAATATTAACATTTAAAATATATGTAATTCTTTCCATGTATTTCTGAATGCTACACATGCAAAACTGAACATTCTAAGTAAATGGAATGTATTAAGATGGCCACGTGCATGCATGCTGTAGGGTTGTGAAGCATTTCTGTGCTGACATGGCCTCGCCTTCAGTGGAGGGGGGAGGGGAGACATCCCTTAGATGCGGTGTCTGGGGGAGACGTCACGGAGGGGCACGGCAGTACAGAAGGGAGCTGAGGTCAGAAGGCAGTCTCCCCATCAGGGGTAGCATGACTGCAGATAGTCTTGTTTTCCCAAAGTAAAGGGGGGGATCAATCAACCAGCAAACTTCTCATGTCTATCCTGTGATCCACTCTGTCCCGTGACACTGAACCAGACACCCTCGTTGCCACTGGAGAGCTGGAGTCTTTCCCTCAGCAGTTATTTGCTGAGCACCTTCTTCGGGGTTTCATTGCCCTGAGTACTGGGATACAAGGCAGCTGTGATGCCGGCTGTTACGGAACTGAAAAACAATGGACACATGTAGACAGTTTATGCCAAAGAACCCAATGGATGGCACAGATGGTAAGAGATAAGTTTAGAGAAAAAGCACATTTTGCCAGCTAGAAAGCCTGTGGAATTTCCCATGTCTTCTGCCACTCTTATCCTGAATTCAGGTCTTTTTTTACCATGCAAAGCTTTTGCACACTCTGTTATCCTGACCTGGAGCACTCTTAGGACATCTGGTTCCTTGTCATGTCTTGTCATATCTCCGATGGCTACCCTTCAGAGAGGTTTCTGACCAGCATTGTCTGGAGACATCACTCCATTGAAATTAACCATTTTCTATCAGAGATGAATTTCTTCAGTTGGCTATTGCATATTATTTTTTCTGTTTTTTTTTCCTTTCTCTTTCTCCCCTGTTCAACTAGGATGTGAGCTTAAAGTATAGAACTTGGAGTAAAAATTGCACTTATTTATTTAACCAATGAAACAAATAAGAACTCAGAACTGGATCTTGAAGTGGGGGTAGAATCTGGATAAATGATAAGAGAAAGAGGCATCTGAGGATGAGGAAACCACGGTCTCAGCAAAAAAATACAGAGGTGGTATAATGCAAGATGCATTTTGAAGCTGGAGAAGGCTGGTTTAGCTTGAGTGGAAGGCTTGGGAAATTTCATGGTGGGGCAGGCCATAAAAACAGGAAGCTCAAGCCAAGATAGGGGAGACTTTGAATGTCAGTCTGAGCCTATCACAAGGCAATTTGTATTTCACCCTGTGTATACCCTAGAGGGACCCCCCAAACTTCTATGGAAATTATAAATTAGGAAGCTCAACCTCACATGTCCCTTGGCTCTGAGTAAGTGAACACGCAAAACTCTTGGTTGGTTAAGAACTGCTGTAGAGGTTTTCGTCCAGACAGTGGCAGGAAGAGTGTTGGCCAAGTGTGTGTATTAGCAGGGAAGACACAGGACTACTTCTGGGTATGACTCCAATTTCAGTGGGTCCTCTGGATAGAGAGGAGGTGGGTGGTGCACTTGGGAATCCAGGATGTGGGTCTCCGTTTTCTTTTCTTCCAAATGTGTCCTACACTGAGAGGCTTTATAGGGGGCTTGACTCGAGGCCACTAAGTTATAGACAAATCATGAGTCTCAGCAAAAATTCAATCTCTGCCACTTCCTTGGGATGATGGGCAACTTAGAGTGGCATTCTCAGCTTCAAATTCTGAAACTGCAGAGTGGACAGAATAATGCTGTCCTTGTGAGGATGAGCACTGATTTATCTTCACCACTGGCATGTTCTTGCCAATAAACTTTGTTCCTATCCCTTTGGCTCTCTCTCCCCACAAAGGTAGTTAAAGAAGGTGTAGTCGTGTTTCTTCTTTGGTACCGGTACAGCCTAATCAGGAAACTAATTGTATAATTTTTTTTGTCTACAATTACGATAGTACTCTCGATACACTCAAGGCTTTTGGTTGGATGTCCCTATCATTTGCATATCTCTGAACCTGTCAAAAGGCAAATGTATTCTCAGAACCCAAGATATCTGGTGACAAAACTGTTTATGTGCAATTTTTAGTCGGAATTCCATATTTTTGCCTTCTAACCTCCCAGTGCCAAAGAGCAGTTTTCAAATTACTTGTGAAACATTGATAATGGATGAGTCATCTGCAAATTGCTGGTTTTGCTTCGGCGGAGGCGGTGTGGTTGGAATGTAAATGGGCTGCTCCTGGGCCTCGCTCTGCAGACACGTGGTCGGCCTCCCTGAGTGTGTCACTTGCGGGGTTGGATGAGGTGACTTCTGGGTTGTCTTCCCCTTGTGAGATGGCACGGTTTTGGGAGGAACTGTATCTCCCTAAATTATTTGACAATTGCTGCAAAAAAAAAATTCCATGCGGTGTGGGAGGTAAAACCACATGACCTCTAAGGTCCTTTCAATGTCCAAATTCTGTGACTAAACGGAGTTTGTGGATTCTCACAGACAATAGCTACTTAAAGACATTGACATCATCTACTTATCCATGTTAGTAAAACTGTTCATTTTGAAGCTTATAAATATTTCAGAAAACATGCCAGAATTCCACCTCTCCCTCTCTGCTTAGATCATCCTTAGGTAATTGTTCCTTTATGGTCCCCGTGACCTCTATGTAAGGAAAGTTATCCAAAGTACACTGACTGCTGTCCTGAAAACTCAGGCCACAGAATCTTCATTGAAATTCTTAGTGGCTTTGTGTCTTTGGAAAAATTGACTTAACTGCTATAATACAAGGGGGAACCCCCCAAAACTAGAATTATCATTGCAAAGGCAGACCCGTTGTAGCACAGACCTCCCTCGCTAGGTGAGTGTTCTAGGAACCCATCTGTATCTGTGTACCAGCTGGCATTGTTGTGAGAGGCTGCGTTAGGCTTCAGTGAGTTTTTTAAAAATACTCTGTCAGTGCATTTGCCCATTTCATGATGGGTGATTACAAGTGCACCTGCCTACGCCATGCTGAGTGTTCAGCAGTTTTTGACCAAAAGCAGCATGACTCTGGTGCCCCACCCTCCTTATTCACAAGCTCTCACCCTGAGTGACTTTTTTTGGTTGTTGTTTGCCTAGAAGAAAAAAAGTCCTTAAAAGGAAACATTTTGCTGAAGTGGAAGAGATGAAACAAAACAGCAGAGGCACTGAAAGTCATCAAGATCGATGAGTTCAAAAACTGAGCAGTGGAAAAAACATCATGATAGGTGTATTGCATCAAATGGAGAGTACTTTGAAGGTGATTGAAGTTTAAACATGTAAGAATAAATACACAATTTGTTATAAATAAATTCTAGTTTCTCAGGGTCCCTCCTTATATTTTCTATGTTACCAAACAGAGCATAAAACATGAAATGTTGTTTGCCTGTCCAGTGGTGGGGAGACACACCTGAGCGGGGACAATGACTAGCGTCTGGACACCATTGGTCTGACCACGTGGATGACGGCACCCGAAGGACTAGACTGGCCCCCCCCCCCCCACGATTGCATGCGAGTTAGAAACGGTGGAGTCACGTGGAAGCCTCCCAGGAACTCAGAGCCTGGCTCACCTGGGACGTGGACACTAGCTTGTACCTGGCATGATGTTTATAGTTGTCATTTTATTTGTCTGTGGAGAAGTTTGTCCTTCAGCCCTGGCCGGCATGCTCATTTGGATGGGCATTGTCCTGCAAACCAAGAGGCTGTCGGTTCGATTCTCCATCAGGGCACATGCCTGAGTCGTGGGCCCTGTGCTCTGTCCCCACCAGGGTGCTGGCAGGGGCAGAAGGCAACCAGCTGATATTTCTTTCCCTCTCTTTCTCCCTAAAAGAAAATAAAATTAAAATTAAAAATGTTTTTTTGAAAAGGAAGTTTGTTCTTCAATCTTCTTCTGGTCCCCCTTCCCCCTTAGTTTTCAATAAAGTGACCACCTATAGTAGAAGGTGAGCAAGCTGCTTGAGAGTATTTGTATAAATTTACTTTCATATTTCTACCCGGTGCTTACTTCAGCAACAGCACATAGCAGCATTTAAAGATACGAATGTTTGTGCAATTAGGCTTTTAATGAAAGTGGGTAAGTATAAAAAATAAAATGAAGTATCATTTAAAGAGCATTTACTGTATGGCAGTTGTAGTGCTTGGCATGAATGTACTGTACCTCATTCACTGGTACAACACAGGAACTATTACCATTTACCTCTTTAAAATGAGAAAATGGGAGAGAGAGAAGTTAAATAGTTTTTTCAAAGTCCAAAGCTGCTAAGTGTGGCTTAGACTAGGTAATTTACTAGGGCTGTCCTCTTAACAGCCACACTGTAACTACTTCTGTGCAATTGGGTCCAACCTAGATGAGCTGAACGCAGTGATAAATCATGAAGACATGTCACTTTGACTCATACAGCGGACATTGAAACTGTTCATGACTTTCTTTCCCCCTAAGCTCCTAAGTAGCTACAAAATCAGCCTTAATATAGTGTTGCAGCATTAAGAGTGTGTATGTCGGAACAGTCACATGAGTTGAAGCCCATTTGCCATCTCTGGAGTGGGTGTAAGTCATGGTGTACTTGACCCCTGGCCTTCACACCACGACTTCTCCCCCGAGGACCGTAGCTGGTGTTCGATGGCCTATTGGATGTCTCTTCTTGGATATCCAACAGATACAAAATTGAAATGACTTGTGTGTTCTCTGACTTGGCTGTGCCTAAACCTCTTGTTAAGGTCTCTGTCTCAGTTGATTGATTCAATGCCATCTATCCAGTTGCTCTTTCCTTTCCTTGAACCCCTACCAACCACTCAGCCACCGAGTCCTGAGGACTCTCTGAAACGCTGTCATTGGAACCTTTTCCCTGCACTCTTCCATCCACTCAACTAGTTTAAGTCTTTACCAGCCACCAGACAGGTCTCTCCCCTGCAGGATCCATCCCTCCCATGCTTCCCTCCCCTCTCTGTTCTGGATCATTCCACCCCTTGGTTAATCCTCAGCAAGTCCCTGCTACCCACAGGCTAACGTCCCTTTGTCTCTTATGTCTCTTGCCACTTCTGCCTCCTTTGCTCAGGCCTCACCCTGCACCCACATCCCCATCCCAAGCCAGCCCACGCCCTCTCTGCGTCAGCCATGGCAGGGGATGTTTGGTTCTGAAACATACTGAACCCTTTCCCAAACTTCCCTTGGGCCACTTCTTCTGCCCCAAACACTCGGCGCTCCTCTTGCCTTCGAGACCTAACTCAAAGAGCTGTTTCTGTAAACTTGTCTCTGGCTACTTTGGTTTACGAATCTCATTTTAATTTCTTATTGACTTATTTACTAATCCACCCAACACAAAGTGCTTGGGCACTACACTGATCTGGATGGAGAGAGCTATTAATCGACTGATCACATGAACAAACATAAAATTTCTCCTGTTATGAGGCAGAGATTTTTAAAAACTGTAATAGTTGATCATACTCTAAAGGATGAGTGAGACTTAGCCTGATGAGGAGCAGTGGGTGAGGCGGAAGAATTGGGGTGCTTATTTAAAAGACCCTGTGGCAGGGAGCATGGCCCTCCCAGGGTTGCACCGTGCAGGGAAGGGGGGCCACGTGGCCTATTCTGAGACTAGAGGAGGGAAATGACACAATCGGATTTGTATTCTGGAAAGGTCGCCGGCTGTAGTTTGTGGGGCGGACTAGAGGTGTGTCAGAGAACTTATGGGCAGAGCAGTTGGAAGCCCTTGTAGTGACGGAGACCACGGTGCACACTAGAGACCTGGGGTGGTGCAGGCGATGGCTGCCCTGGACAAGTGCACAGGCTGAAGATGCGGTAGGGTGGCCCCATCAATGGACACAGTCAGTGCTTGGATTTAAGGGTGAGGGCTTAATAACCGTCAGGTCCCCGGCATGCATAATTAGGTAGATAATGATATAGAGAACACTGGAAGGAGGGCCCTTTTGTTTTAGTTATTTTTTTTAGAGGTGGTGATGATATGCAAAGGGGAAGAATCTCCTAGTTTACCCACTGCATTCATTAGGATAGGTAATACGGGTATTCCTGCAATTAGCTTGTGAGGATTTTGGGTCCAGGAAACACTTCCTATTTTTACTTATAAACCCAGAGCTTAGCTCATAGGTTTGTTTGTCCAGTAGCATGGTTTTCCTTAAATTAAAAAAATGTTGAGCACGACAAGATTACAATAACTTTCAATACCAATAAGACATAGTACAAGATTCAAAGAAATACACATGGAGGCATTGTTAGTGTCTTTTCTTGCCAACTTAGACCATCAAAACTTAATCTAACCTTGATCTTATTTTTCAACTTCACAGAAATGCTTGAAGAAAAATATTCGGAATTCTTAGTCTAGTGTCTGATCTAGTTCCTAGGGTTAGAGTTTGTTCTCAGCCACCTTCCCCTACCCCTGTCGGCTTCCGGCTTTTGGCCTCAAGGCATCAGAGGCTGCACTTTCCAGTGCTGCATCTTTTCACTTAGTCGAGCTCTCGTGTTTAGAACACTTTTCATACGACAGGGTCTGCTATGGCGGTCTTTCTCCGCCTGCTGTGACTGCACCAGAGAGACTGCCGTCCTTTCTAAGAACTCCCCTGTCTGAGTTCTGCTTTTCATCCCTTCCCGGGGGAGGAAAGAGGAAGAAAGTTATGGTGACAGTTAGATGCACCCACAGACCCCTGTGGTGACCTTTTCCCAACAGGGTGTCTCTCCACTACTTGACCCTTCTCCGTTTTGTGAAGATCCAACTTTTGGCTCCTCCCATCAGGAATTACCTATTCGGTTTCCCCATCCTAGGTCTTCTCTTCCTCACATGTGCATCTTTTCATATGGTTCCACATGAAATGTGATCAGCACTCCATTCTTTATACCTTTTATAATCCATTTATTAATCCGTCTTGGCCAGGAAAGGAGTCACACAGAGCTCCTCCCCCAGGGCACGCGTTCGTTCCAAGCACCCATCCATCCTGATGGGGAGAGATGTTCTTTCAAAAGAATGGAACCGATTTTGAAAATCATTGCGGGCAATCAGTGGGACAGAGCCACAGTTAGAAATGGCTATTTATGCCTGAAGGAGATGAGAAAATCTTCCTGAGAGCTGTCAGATGATAGATAATTTGAAGCCCCTTGAAATTATTTATTGGAAACAGCTACTAAAAACTCAGCCACCGTTTTCAGCTTGACAAGACAGGGTTGTTTCATATTTTAAACATTCAAAGGAAGCAGCAGGAAAGCTGTCATTAAGAGATCAGTGAATCAAGCCAATGAGTGAGATAATTGTTCGAGAAGAAGAGGCAGTTGAATGTTTAATGCCTTTTCAGCGATGGAGGATGCGAGGGGGTAAGCTGGTGGCTCATTCCAAAGTAAGCTGCCTGATGAAAGAAGGGCTTAGGCAGTGGCAAGCAGAAGAAAAATATCTTTGGGAATCGGGAAAAATTAAAACAAAATAACCCTGGATCACTTTTCTGATGGTAGGGCCCGATACAGCTGTGATAATCTGTTGGTGTTTATTTTCCTGTTCCAATAAAAATGAAGGGCTATTTGGGAGCGATTCTGTTTAAGTGGCTGCCTTGGAGAGACAGCCAGTGTTGAGCTCCGCTAATTGAACGAGCTATGGTCTTTTCAGTGGGACCAGAGGCAACTTGAAGTGATAAAATAATTCTAAAACGTAGCGTCAGCGGCGGAAACCACAACAGGGAAGTAGTAACAGGAGGAGATGCAGGGGCTGCTGATCTGGTGCGAAGCCGACCACAGAAAATTCCTTCATCCTGGGAGCTGCTGAGGCCCTGGGGGGTAGGGGTAGAGTTTGAAGGGGCTCTTGGAGGAGCAATCCTGTTTTCTTTGCTGGAGTTCAGAACCAATTGAGGAAAAGGAACAGGAGTCTTCAGATACGCTTTTATCTTTAATCCAGGTAAGACTCTTTGGAGAGCATGTCTTACCCAGATGACAGAGGGCTGGCGTATACTGTGTTGCAGAAGGAAACTTAATCTATCTGGTGTCGTGGAGAGTGGAAGAATTACAGGCCTGGCTTCCAGGGACCCAACCTTTAATGTTAAGCTTCCTTGCAGGCCAGCATGGACCAACATCCCCAAAGGAAGACAGATCGCAAGATAGGAGCTAGGTTTAGCTGAGTTCTGCTGTTCTTGCAAAGTAATCAACTGACGTACTGCATGGAAGGCCACTGGAGGCCAGAGATGTCCTCTAAGGGCAGTCACTATCTGCAGATATAGGAAATGGGGGTCTAGTGTCTTCCCACCCCCAAATAATTGGGCCGTAATGTCATGTCATAGAGCATGTCATTAGTAGAACTGTATATTCTCCTTGTATTTCCTACGGTTTTAAACAGCATCCATCACACAGTGCTCAAGAAATCCTTATGGATTGAGTTCTCATGTCCTCATTAGAGAAATACTCGAGGGCAGAAATAGCTATCATGCCACTTTGGTACACAGCATTTGGTACACATCACAGCTTGAGGTGCCTGGTGGCCTCTCGGTGAACACATAGTTGGGCAGCGTCAGGACTCAGACTCTGCAGGCGGCCGGCTTGCTCCTCCCAGGTCCATTGGCATCGAGAATGTGGACACTGCACCCAGGTGAGCAGAGGGGCTGCGAAGTGCCCTCCTCTCCATTTCTACTGGTGGTCACAGATTTACCTACGAATCTCAGGAGAGGCTTCTGGGAGAAAGAGACTGGGTCTGAAGCCTCCTTTTGATATTCAAAATATGCCTGATTAGGCAGCAGCATGCTGGGAACTGTGCTGGAGAGAAACTTAATGTCAGGATAGGAAATCCATTTAATGACAGATCCCACGAAATAGGTATTATTATCTCCCACATATGCAGACACTGCAAAGAGAGACCACATATCTCGCCACAGAGAACAAGGGAAAAAAGAATTTTCCCAGGCAGGGCAGCCTGGCCTCAGATCCTGTATTTTTAACTACTGCATCACGCTGCCTCCAGACGGGGAGAGAAGCAGCACATGGTTTCTTCTCATTGTGTCACTGGTTGGCCGCCTGGTAGACCACGTACATTTGTCTCATGTGCTTTGGAACTTTATATAAATGGAGTCAAATAGTTTCTGCACGCTGGTGTCTGACTTCTTTGGTTCATAGCTGCCTTCATCTGTGTTGTCACATGTAGTGGTGTTTTGCTCATTTCATAGCTGCCTCAACAAATCATACGAATGCCCCACAATTTATCAATCCTGCTGCTGATCCCAGTTTGGGGGCTACTAGACTATGGAAAACACTACTCTGGTCATCCCTGTGCAAGCATTTCAAAGCACATGTATTTGCAGTCCTGTGGGGTATTTGTTAGAAGTGTAATTGCTGAACCACAGGGCAGGTATTAGATCAGCCTTAGTAGAAACTGCCAATTTCTGAAAATGGGTATAACAATGTACACATTCCCCCAACATGACATGGGAATTCCATGTGCTGGTCATCACGTGGTCCTGGTAGTCTCTCTTCCCTTTTATTCAACATTCTAGCCGTTCTAACTCCAGTGTTTCTTCCTTCGGTCCATGATGACAGGCTCCAGATGACAGGCCATTTACGTGTGCAAAGCCAACGAGACATTCCACTGTGGTCGCTCCTCTCAGAGGAGCACTTTACCCATCTTGGCAGGTCTTTAAAGTGAAGTTGCCTAAGCAGAACTGATGAAATGGCCTCATCCACCAGAGCTCTTCATCCTGATTTGTTTTTCCAGACACACGTTGCCTTACTAGGATAAATTAGGGTTCCGGGCCAGAAGCCCAGATCAGATGGCTTGGAGGGCTTTTGTAAAAAAAAATCTGTGCGCTGGTGTTACCCCATACCCACTGAGTCAGAATGGCTGGTTGTTTCTTTTGAATTTTAATGTTTAAATTCAATGTTACTACTACTACTATTCCTACTACTAATTTATTGTCCTTGTTGAGTTTAAAGGTAGATAATACCATACCTATTTCCTTGGGAGACTGGGTGTTTCACTGGAACATTTTCAGGCACAACACCTGTTAACAAAGAGCAGCAGTGTCTGGGAGCTGGGGAGACTCAGGTGAGGAGGGGGAAAGCACTGATGGAAGATTGTCCTCTTTGGGCTGTGAAACCCCGTCCCTTACAGTGACGGTTGAGTAAGCTGTAGCTGTGTAGTTCTTGGGTCTCTGACAGTTCTTAGTACTTCCCCTCATAAGGTGGTTTCCTATTTTTTCTACCAGCCACAGTCCAGCCAGTAGCCAAAGGAGAGAGAGAGAGCCTTTTGGAAATCCTAGGGAGGAAATTTATTTCCTGCACAACATCCTCATGTCTTATTTACTGTTTTGATCTTTGATTATAAAGCTTCTTCCAAGGCAGTGTCTTGGGAAGTCCATTTTACTTTTTAATAGGAAGTATCATTCTACGAGTGTCCTACTTGGAGCGGAATTGGCTCCTCCAGCTTCCCTCTAGCCTCTGCAATCCCAATGTCCTCTGGGGGCTGAAACCAGAAAGAATGTTTTCAATTCACTAAGGAAGAAACCCAACGGCCACCTTGGGAGAGATGGGGCACTATTTGCCATTTTTGTGATGGTATCTTTGTTTGTATCTCGCTAACCAAAAGGTGCAGTCAGGATGCTCACGCTGGCATCATGCCCCTTTCTTCCCAAGTAGTTGAATCTCAGTTGTAAAACTGGTTGCCTCCGGATAAAGAATTTTTCCCTTTGTATTTTCCAGTTACTCAGTATCCATTTGTGGAGTAAATAATTTAAACTTGCCTGGGCTTTTTCATCTCCTTCTGAAAGATAATCTCTAACAAGGGGTGTCCAACCTGCAGCCCACAGGCTACGTGTGGCTCAGGATGGCTATGAATGCGGCCCACCATGAAACTGTAAATTTACTTAAAACTGTATGAAAAACAAGTATCTTTGTGATTGTGTGTCACGATGTATTTATTGTGCGGCCCAAGACAACTCTGCTTCTTCCAGTGTGGTGCAGAGATGCCAAAAGGTTGGACACCCCTGCGACGCTTAAAATGTCTTTGGTTGCCTGAGGGCCTTGTTTCATACTAGATACTCTAACAATGTGATTAAAGGTGGGACCTTGGGTCATGGACTATCAGCTTGACTTCTAAAAGGGCTGGAAACTGACACTGGGTATGTGGACAGTCAACTGTGCCTCTGAGATGGAGCTCCAATAAAATCTCTGAAAACTATGGATTGGATGAGGTTCCCTGACTGACAGCACACCATGGGTAATGTCACCCATCATTGCTGGGAAAAGTCGTGCTGCCTATGACTCCACTGGCAGTTGATAACTGGTAACGTTGTGCTTGGAGCTTCTCTGCACTCTGCCCTGTGCATTTCTTCCTTTGGCTGATATACTCCATCCTTTCATTGTCATAAACCAGGACTGCAAGCATCAATGCTTTCAGTGAGTTCTGTGGGTCTTTGTAGCAAATTACTGAATTCCAGTGTGATGTCGGGCTTGCCAGTAGTGTCAGAAGTGAAGCTGATTTTGCAGACCCTTCTCTCTAACTTTGAATCGCTGTATGTTTTTGGCCAAAGAGTCTCATTTTTTTTTTTTAAATTTCAGGGGCCCATGTACTTCTGCTGGAGTTACTTCATAGCCATTTACATTAGAAAAGTTTTCCAAATTGTGAGGGAGCATGGAAGGCCCTCCTTGATCTCTGCTGCATTCTGGGATAGGACCAAGGGATATATTCTATCCGGTTTAGTTAAATAGATCACTTATGGTGTGGAAGGGCTTTTTTTTCCTACCTGATTTATTAGCAAAGTTCCTGGCTTCAAGAAACTTTTTAGTTTGTCCCAGGATAGAAGGTAAAACTAATATGAGATTAATAAATTCTAGCTGGTCTGGGGAGTTAAATGAAGAAGAGAAGCAAGATTATAGCACATTAGGAGATTCGGCACTGGAAACACAGTAGCTGAGTCTTGAAAGGAGAGTAATTATGGAGACTTTTTGTATGTTAGAGATTATATGCATTAATAAAATACAGGGTGTGGAAACCAGAAGGAATGTGGAATATCAATACCCAGGGATTTTCAATACGTTCTGTAGACACAACTGAGGTTTCCCCTGAAGGGTGTGTGGAGGCTGCATGCAGGGTCCGGGTGGAAGCGGGGTTAGGAAGACTCCATACCACTCCTCCTGGCTTCACTGGGCCCCCTCTGTCTGTTTGCAGTCTATTTTATATATGTCTGCATTTTACAGAGTAAGTCACTGTTAAAACACACACACATTCATAGATCCGAAATTCCTTTAGCTTGGCTTTGTAAGGAACATGGAACCACGGAAGAGTTTTGAAAGT
The DNA here is from genome assembly GCF_004126475.2 of Phyllostomus discolor. Lineage (NCBI taxonomy): Eukaryota > Metazoa > Chordata > Mammalia > Chiroptera > Phyllostomidae > Phyllostomus > Phyllostomus discolor. Next base: position 16,109,759 of record NC_040911.2, on the reverse strand, counting down.
GAGGTGACATTTTTAAGACTGTCTCTCGGCAGATTTATTAGTGAAGCCCAAAACCAACTATAAGGGGAAAGGAGCGGTGGCAGCATGTTTGACGACCGCCGAAAGCTGAATGAGCACAGTGCATGGAGGAGAGGCGGGGCTGGAGAAGGGCCTCTCTGGGGTAAAGCGGGCTTGCCGATGCAGGCCGCTGGAGGGCGGGAAGCAGAGCCCCAAGGCAGCGGTCGGAGAAAGACAAATACCACGTGATCTCACTTATGTAGTACAAAATGGACAAAATGAACTAATAAACAAAGTAGAAACAGACCCGTAGATACAGAGAATAGACTGACAGCTGTCAGAAGGGAGGGTGTTGGGAAGGTGGGTGAAAGAGGTAACGGGATTAAGAAGAAACCAAACACACAAAAAACAAACAACAAGATCCCTCCTAGATAGAGCCTACAGTGTGGTGACCACGAGAGGGCAAGAGGGTACAGGGGGATGAATGGTGACGAGGGTGACTAGACTTCGGGTGGGGAACAGACAATACAATATACAGAGGATGCATTACAGGCTTGTACACCTGAAACCTATATAATTTTATTAACCAGTGTCACCCCAATACATTCAATTAATATATATATTAAATTAATAAATAATTGTGGGAAAAAAGGCAACTGTAGCGATTGGACAGCTCCATTCACAGACCTTGAGCGGGCAGCCAGATACTCTTTGTGAGAAATGGCAAGGCTGGTTTTATGCAAGGCGAGGGTGAAAAGCAGAGACACCAGTAGGCAGCTGGAAATGTGGAATCAAAGGGTTACCTATCTACTCAGGTGTACTCCGGAATCCATTAGGAAGACTGATGTTATTGAAGAAACGAGAAAAATCTCATCGATGGGTCGGGCGCTTTAAATGAACTCAAATGCTTGAAAGATGGGTTTTAAATGCACTTGAATTGTACTGCCTGTGAAAAATGACTTCCTGACACTGATGTATTAAAAATTCTTATGTTTTAATAGGAATGTTAACACTTGTGGCTTTTTCTTACCTCGGAGAGTTGAATCTTTATAAAATATCGATCATGTTATTCCCCGATCAAAACATTTAGTTACTGTTCTCAGATCTGCCAAAACTGGGGGAGGCTCTGTCCCTGGATCCATGTTGTTTTAATTATTCCAACTGTCGTGAGCGTCAAGCTCAGGAAACCGAGACAAAGGCTGGTCAGAAGGGTTCCAGATCTGCTAACTTTGTACCGAATGGAATGGGAGACACTGTCGAGAGGCCCTCCACACGGCTTCGGCCCTTCCCCAGCCCGGACAGATCTGCAGTTGTCCGGTGGCCCTAAGCCCTTGCCCAACTCCCATTCTCCTCCTCTGCCTGGCCGGGAATAGTCGCTTGATTATTGGGGGTGAGGGGCTGTGCCAGGGATAGGGGTGGTTTCCTGTAGCCTGTGTGTGATACTGGACATGACGCCAGAAGGGGTTGTTAGTTTTCCAAAGGCAAAAAGAAAAGAAAAAATGACTGCGACTTGTACCCAAGGTGAAAACCTATTAAACCCTTTGTTTTGTGAGGATCCAAAATCTACAAAACATGTATATCGGAAGAAGGCCTTTGTGTGTTATTCACCCTCTCCTCATGTACACATGCTGGTGTTGGTGACTTAGCATTTAAACAAGGTACTCCACCCTGTTCTCACAAAGTTCTTCACGAACTTTAAGGAAAATTTCAGACTCTTTAGTTTGTTGTGAGAGCCAAATGATATATATTAAAATCAACAAATGTGTTTCCCATCACGACTCCCTTTCTGCACACTGGAAGCCCTGGGGCCTTCTCCTAGCTTTAGGTCAAGGACGTCTGAGAAAGGAACAGAAGTATTGGAGCTTAGCTTCAGTGTGTCGTGGACAACAGATCTGAATGTTTTTGGAAGTTTTGCCAAATTGCCGGTCTTCCTTGAATCAGTTGTAGATACAAATGTAAGGACACGTGTGTTGAGAATAAGAAGTGTTGCAAGGAAATTCAAGAACAGCAGTTGCAAGAGGGCCAGGCCTCACAAAGACATTTCTGGAAGTTAGCGCTACAGTATAGAGAGCACCGCAGCTCACGGTGCCATAGATGCACGTCATGCTGTTGATGTTAGCGTTCGGGTTGCACAGAAAATTAAAGGGAGAACAAGGTAAGGAAGTCACACTTTTTCTACAAATACTCATCAAGGACTATCACATAATATCACACATCTCATTTAATTGGAGAGAAAACACCATCACGTGGCCTCCTTGTTCTAATGGGCATGTGGCCACTCAGAACAAAACCCAGATTTCCAGGCTCCCTGTGGAGCGGGCAGAGCTGTGTAGCTGAGTTGCGGTCAGTAAAAGTAAGTGGCAGAGAGGAGTACAACTCTGGGAGGAGGACATCCCACTTCTGTTTTCTTACTACATTGTATGTGGACACTACATTGGTGAGTATGGTGGGGTGATGAGAAAGAGTCCTGTCCCCAGGTCTCCGCCCTGGACTGCCAGCACTTACATGAGAGAAAAGAGGTTTTTACTTGTTTAAGCAATTGTTATTTTGGATTTCCTGTTATAGTCTAATTTAATGAATAAAATTACGTATTTGCAAATCTCATATAAGTCATTCTGTATTATAGATTCATTAAAAAAATATCCAACTTGTAGCACTGTTATAAAGTCCCATTAAAAGAGAATTCCCATCAGATATTGCTAAGAAGTACTGGTAAGAGTCCTGGCTAATTCCTGGTAAATAGCAGACACTAAAAATGTTTGTGGAGAGAATGTGTGAATGAAACAATGGGTGCAACTGACAATTACTCATTTGAAGCCTAGTTTAGAGATGAATTTCCTCAAAAGAACACTTGAAATCCATATTCATGGATTGTGACCAGCCCAGGGATCTGGAAAGATAACAGCACACTGTCCATTTCTTGTACCTACAATTCTAGGAACTTGCAAACAGAGACAATGGTAGATTAAAGAGTAGCCCAGATTGATGTTAAGATTTTACTCCCCTACAACTGAGTCCTTGTTCAGTCTGCGCACCTGTTTCCTCTTCTAGGAGTAGAAGTTGTTTGGGCTATACGTTTTCCGAGGGTGTGCTTCTCAAGCTCTAACGTGCATACGAATCATTTGTGGATCTTGTTAAAATGCAGAGGCTGCCTTAGCAAATCTGCACAATAGGACCTGAGGTCCTGTATCTCCAACAGACCCCAGGAGATGCTGATGCCGTTGGTCTGCAGAACACCTACTAAGTAGCAATGTTCTAGGAATGCAAAATTCCCAGGCTGTGTGACAGATCTTTCAGAGTAAGTGCATGAATTCTGTGCCTTAAGGTGTCAGATTTTTACCACATTCTTTTCTCTGGGGACACAAAGACTGCCAACGAAGAGAAGAGTACAGTCGGAAGTTCGGGGCTTCTGAGGGGTCAAGAGAGGGCCAGCCTTTTCACTTTTTAGATTGCTAGTGTATTTTAAGATGAGAAAAATGTCAAAGAAGGGTTATTTTTAATAAATACGGTATATTTTAAATATTAACATTCACATTGAAACTTTTATTACTTAAAATATAATAAGATTTTTTTCACTTTCAAGATGAATAGAAGAGCTGTATTTTATAGTATACTCTAAACAGCGTGATTGAACATGAACTTAAGGAAATAAAACATCTTTTCCAACCCTATAAACATATCTATGTTAAAATTAATAATGATTTAAAGCTTCATAGGTCTATGTTGGTGTTGTTAATGAATCTGAGGCCAACACCATATGCCTCTTCCCTTTCTATCATTGGTGGTCTCTGCTCACTCTCCTTGGAGATTTCATAAACATTGCTACTCTCTTTTCTGCACCCCCATCACTCAGGAATGTTTGATGACACATAAGAGCCAGTGGCCTTATTGCTCTTAGTTGAGAAGTGGATTTTTGGAGTTCCTTACTCTGCCATTCCAGAAGTCCCATTCTCTGACCAAGTCATCGTGGAAGGCCCTTCCCACCACACATATTAGTGAACATACAAGTAAATTATGGCAAGTAGCATGTGCACGTGCACACACACACACACACACACGAAGTTTGTTGGAAGGTCCTGAAAAAGATTCAGTCCTGAAAGATTCTCCCACTTCCTGACTTTGAATGCACGAGTGTGTGGTTACAATGCTTAGCACTGCTACAACCCTCTTGTCACTAACCACCTGGGATCAATAAAGAACCCGTCCAGTTTTCCAACATTCCTGAGCTCCAGACCCAAATGTAGAAACTATTCAACCTTATGGGAGTTCTTGTGGTATCCTTCAGAGATGTCAATAAGTAGGCCTGACTTAAGGGGAAGAGGGATTGATAGAGATGTGAAATCTCTCACTTGTAAATCAGGAAGAAGGTGGGGGAACTAACAAAAGCTAGATCTTCACGTGAGTAGACTGAGATGGTACTTAGTGATCCCTGAGACAGGGATTGCTGTATAGAATCGAACACTTGGTCAGAAAGAAGAACTAGAACCAGTCCTTGTTCTGCCATTAACCAAATTTTATACCACAAGTAAATGCATTTTTCCTTCTGAGACTTAACATCTTTGCTTGTAAGTTTGGGAGCTTGGAATAGACACTGTCTAGGTTGCTTCTAACTATGAGAGTCAATCACCTCACACCAGTCTGTGTCATTTTGTGACATATCAAATGAAATGTAACTTAGATTTTTAAGACCCAACTATCCATGATTATTGGGATATTTGCTTATTTATTCATTAATCCATTCTGGCATTCATCTTTAAATTAAGATATAATTGACATATAACATTGTATTATTGCTAGTGTACAATATACTAATTCAATAGATTTACATATTGCAACATGATTACCATAACAATTGTACTTCTGTAAAAAATGCCATCAAAATTTTGATAGGGATTGTATTAAATCTGTATGTTGGTTTGAGTGGTATGACATTTAAAAAAATATATCAGTTTTTATAATCCATGAGCAAAGAATCCTTCCATTAAATAAAAGGTATCTTTCATGATAGTTTTCAGTATGTGGGTCTACCTGCAAATACTAAGTCTTACTTCTTCCTTTACAATTTGGATGCCTTTTTTTTTCCCTTGCCTAATTGCTCTGGCTAGCACTTCCAGTCCTGTGGTGAAGGAAGGTTGTGACAGTGGACATTCTTGTCTTGTTCCAGTCTCCAGAGGGAAGCTTCAGCTTTCAGCTTTTCACTGCTGAGCGGGATGTGAGCTGTGGGCTTGTCATGTATGACTCTTACTATGTTGCGGTGCATTCCCTCTGTACCCTGTTTGTTGACAGTGTTTGTCATGAATAGATTTTGGTGAATTTTAAATTTTATTGAATTTGGTCAGATGATTTTTCTACATTTCTATTGAGATGATTGTGTGGTTTTTACTCTTTATTTGTCAATGTGGTATATCACAGTCATTTTGTAGATGCTGAACCATCTTTGTATAAATCCTCCCACTTGATCATGGTGTGTGATCCTTTTAACGTATTATTGAATTTGGTTTGCTAACATTTTCTTGAGAATTTTCAAGTCTATATTTATCAGGGATATCAACCTGTAATGTCTTTTCTTGCTTGTCTGGTTTTGACATAAGGATAATGCTGGCCTCATAAAATGAATTTGGAAGTGTTCTATTCTCTTTCATTTTGGGGGAGAACTTGAGAAGGTTTGATATCAATTCTTCCTTAAATGTTTAGTAGGATTTAGTACAATTTTAGCAGATTTTAGTGAAATCATTGTTTCCAGGAATCATCAGTTCCTGGACTTTTGTTTGTTGAGAAATTTTAAATGACTGATTTTAATGTTCTTAGTAGTTAGTAATTGGTCTGTTGAGATGTTCTGTTTCTTTATGGTTCAGTCTTGGTAGGTTGTATGTTTCTGGGAATTCATCCATTTCTTCTAAGTTGTCCAACTTTTTGGTACGTAATTTTTCATAGTAGTCTCTCACGATCCTTTGTATTTCTGTGGAATCAGATGCAATATCTCCTCTTTCACTTTTCATTTTACTTGAGTTCACTCTTTTTTCATGGTGAATCTAGCCAAAGGTTTATCAATTTTGCTTATCCTTAAGCTTTTTCCACTCAATTTTGCCTATCTCTTAGTGTTACCAGTCTCTTCTATTGTCTTTTTGGTCTCTATTTCATTATTTCTGCTCTGATCTTTATTTCCTTCCTTCTACTAACTTCAGGCTTAGTTCATTCTTTCTTTTCTAGTTCTATGGGGGGTGTAGAGTTAGGTTGTTTGACATCTATTTGTTTCTTCATGTAGGCATTTATTGCTATGAACTTCTTTTTGAGAACTGCTTTTGCTGTGTCTCATGAGTTTAATATGTTGTATTTTCATTTTTATTTGTCCCCAATATTCATTCATTTTTTTAATTTGTGAGGGCCCAAAGGAAAGATGCTTACTTTTTAGCTTTTCATTGTCATTCTTTAATTACTTAGTGCTATTCCATATGGATTTCTTGGTCTTTGGCTTTCAAAGTAAGTAAACTTTCTGTTTCCCTCCAGTATCTTATTAGATATTTCATGTAACAATATAATTATTTGTAAGTACATGGTATGGAATAGAGTGAAAAAAATTATTTAAGAAATGCAGGGAAAATGTAGGGTAACACAGGATGCAGAGTGATAATGAAAGAGAGAGAAGTAACTTTCTTGGCATTGGTCTGGGCAATGCGTGTGTGGTTTTTTTTTTGTTTTTTTTTTTTTTTAATATGGCACCAAAACCACAGGAAACAAGCAAACAACAGATAAATGGGATTGCATCAAACTGAAAAGCTTTTGCACAGTGGACAAAAGCCCCAACAGAGTGCAATGGTAACCTAGGAAATGGGGAAAATATTTGCAAATATTTATACAATTCAATTTAAAAAACAAATAGCTTAATAAAAAATGGGTAAAGGATCTGAATAGGTATTTCCAAAAAGAAGATATGCAGATAGGTAATTACACATGTAATTAAAGGGTGCTCAATTCACTAATCATCATAAAAATGTAAATTAAAACCAGAAGGAGATCACCTCACACCTATTACAATGGCTTTTATCAGAAAGATAACAGATAACAAATGCGAGTAAGAATGTGGAGAATAGGGAACACTGTGCACTGTTGGTGGGAATGTAAACTGGTGCAGCCATGTTGGAAATGGTATGGAGGTTCCCCACCAAATAGAAAATAGAACTGCCATATGATCTAACGATCCTACTTCTGGGTCTATATGGGAAGGAAATACAAACAAGATCTTGGGGTGATAGCTGCACCTCTATGTTTATTATAGCACTATGAACAATAGACAAGATGTCAAAACAAGTGTACATGGACAGAGGAATGGATAAAAAATAGTGCATGTACATAATATAGTGCATGTACATAATAGAACATTATTCAGCCTTAAAAGAAGAGAATATTGTCTTTTGGAAAACATGGATGAACCTAGAGAACATTATGCTGAGTGAAATAAGCCAGATGTAGACAGACAAATTCTGCACAATCTCACTTATATGTGGAATCTTAAAGTAGTCAAACTCAGAGAAGCAGAGCGTAGAATGGCAGTCTCCAGGGGCTGGGCAGGGGAGTAGGAAATGGGAAGTTGTTTGTCAGTGGGTGGAAAGCTTTGGTTATGCAAAGTAAATTTTAGAGATATTGTATATAACATGGTGGCTATAGCTAACAATACTCTATCCTACGCTTTAGATTTGCTAGGAGGGTCCATCTTAAGTGTTCTCACCACACCCCAAAAGAGGTCACAACTACGTGAGCTGATGGATATGTTAATTAGCTTGGTTGTGATGATTACTTCACAATGTATATTTATATCAAATTATCAAGTCGTACACCTTAAATATGGTGGGGAGAGAGAGAGAGTGGTAACTAGGTATTTTTGAGTCTTTCGTTACTCCGTATACAAGCAATACTTGTGTTAAAAAGATGTAAGTATTTGTATTAAAAAGGTGTATGCATTTGTATTACATATTTTAACAAATGTTGCTGCTGATATTACTTACACTGTGTGTGAGAGAGGGGGAGAGGGCAGAAGAAGAATGAGGAGGAAGAAGAGGAGGATAAAGGGGGGGACTGGATGACCCTATGACCAAGGGACAGCCATTTCCGAGGTCTTCACCTGTGAGGCAGTTCTCTTTGGAGAGCATGCTGATTTTTTTGAGGAGTCTGTGTAAGATTTTGCTTCTCAGATATGACTCCTTCCATGAGAAGACACAGGATAAAATATTCATTTTAATAATGATTTTTAGCTGTCTCTTCTAGGACATATTCAGCTGTTTTTTTTTTTTTTTTAATTAGCTGTCATGATAAAAATATTTTACTTTTGGGACAATTAGCACCATCACGTCAAAACAAATTTATCTTTGCACCTTCCTCACATGGATGCTGAGAGATCCCAGAACAACAGAAGGGAGCGAACTTTGTGGGACGGTGTTCCGAAGCCTGGTTGGCTGCAGACCTGCTCCTTCCAGCCTTGATGATGGGGGAGCCAGAGGATGTGGTGGCCCTTTAAGAGCTACTTCTGTTAACATGTGTTGTTTATTGGAGTTCTGGACGTAATGATTGAGGAGGTGGCATCATTTGTGCTTTCATATATTGTGCAGGTGCTCCAAGACGGGTTGTATGTGGAGATCAATGGGTGGATGACGTTCATTGGTCTTTGAATGGCCTCAGGATTTAAGACCTGAATCCTTAGAAAATGATTAATACCCTTGCGATTGAATCTGATCAGAATCTCTCTGTATAACAGCATGTTTTCTCATCTCTTACTAATGTAGAGGTGCATGCCAAGCTTTTGAGAAGGAAGAACTAGGCTGAAACCAGCAGCAGTAATAATTCCCTGGTGGCTGTCGAGGCTGTTTAATGTTGTTTACTTAAATTTCATTCCCTGAAGTCAGTGACTTTAATTTATTGAAATGTCCCAGAGGACCCGAGGTGTGCCATATTGGACAGGGCATCTCACAGATTTGGGGTCTCCTATAAGAATGGCTTTCTTGCACACCTTTATGCCTCTGACCTTGCAATCTCAGTGTGAAAAGGGGAGAAAGATTAGTATCTCAAAGAAAAGAAAAGAAAAGAAAAGAAAAGGAAAGAAAAGAAAAGAAAAGAAAAGAAAAGCTCCATTGCTGCCTTTTATCATTAAAGGTGAAAAGGTAAAGTTATGAAAGACCTATTTTCAAATGTCTAGCTTTTTACATTTTTGTCCTCCCTTAATTTAAAACCCAAACCAGACTCTTTGGAGAACACTGTCCAGCCATTAGGGGGAAATTATTTATATCTTGATGTAATTTCTTATGGCATTTTAAAATTAGTCATTTTAATAGGACCTTTAAATTTTTATTGGCTAAGTGGCAGTTTTCCTTAACTTCCTCTCAGAGGATCTGGAGAACTTGACAAGCAGTTATTTATAACCTTCATTTGAATATGATCTCCATCAAGATTCTGATACTTTAAACCTGGAATTTGACTGCTTTTGCATGAATGTGGTACAACAGATAGCTGAGCAACATATTGAAGTGTTTTTAAAGAGAAATTGATTGCTTAATGAGCCTTCTATAAGATGTATCGGGACCGTGATTCACTGGAGGCTTGATCTTCCCCTCACCCTTTTATTGCCTTGGAAACTTCTCTGGTTCTAATTAAATCTGATCAAACACATTTATCTCTAAGCCTTCTTGGAATCTTAATACAAACAATGAAAGGGTAAAGAGACTCAAAACAATTGAAACCCTGAAAGACAAAGAGGAGATGGAAAAAGACAAGAATCACAATGTTGGAAGCAGAGCAGGTTATGGACATGTGGGGAGTGGCTTAAAAGGTCTCGAGGTCCCTAAACCAGTGGTGGGAAAAGCGGAGAAGCGTTTGGTTTGTATCGCAAACCCTGAAAGATACAGCAATTAGCACCATCGCGTGCATTTTAAAGTAAGGTGGAAAACAGGAGTATTGGCTGTAAGGCTGATGAAAGAGAAGGTTCCATCTCGAATCCCATCATCATGCTTCTTACCTGGAAGACTTCCCTCCTAACCCTAGGTGGTAGGGTAGAGGTTTACCCTCGGGAGAGTGGACACCTCGCCTCTTCTGGGAACACAACACATCTGAGAATTGGGGGAACATGTTGGTAGAGGATGATGTGGAGGTGTTATTAGGAACCTCGAAGTCCCAAATCCCTTTCCTTGCTAGGCTCCCTCACTGCAGCTAGGCTAATCCCCTTCATGCAGACATTAAACTATTTTATTTGGGGAGCTAACAATACAACAGAAGACACTTAGTAAAATATCTCATTGTTTAGTTTCTGAGTAAGCCACTCTTTTCTCTGGAAGGATGGCCAAGGGGCATCAGCCATGCTTCTAGCAAGGCCGACATCGCATATGGCAGTTGGCAGACACACGTGCAGCAAGCCAGCACTCAGGAAAACACACTTTTATTATCATTTTTGAAGAATCTAGAAGATATATTATCTATGATTCCTAATAAGACACCCTTAGGAAGATTCTTTCAGAGGAAAAAACAAGGTTTTGAACAATGATTAAACACATTTAATCATTGTTCATAAAATAAAATACAAAAAATAAAATAAAATACTAAAAAAATGTGAAAAAAAAGAAAAAATCAATAGAAGCATAAGAAGGTGAAGTTGAATATCTCTTAGGAAGCACAACATTAACAATGGCACTAACAAAGGTACTTACAAAGAAGAGAAATGATAAGAAAAATAGGCTCACTCAAATAGGTCCAGTGTAGCAAATAAGACTCGGGGAGAACAGGAAACTGAGGGGAGCAAATGATCAAAAAATAATTTAGTTTTCTAGAACTAAGGAACGTGAGTTTCTGTATTTAACAAGCTCACCAAGTGCCCAGCAAAATTATGTGAAGACAGATAATAGGGCACATTATCATATCATTTCATAACATGTAGGTTTATGCTAAAATTCTAAAATTTTCAAGATATTAAAAAACAGCAACAAATATAACTCAGCATAAGCAACTTTCTACAAAAGGCTGAAATTAGACTCAAACTGAACTTCTTCACCACAACTGGGGTCAGAAGGCCTGACCTCTATATCCCCAAATCCTTAAGCAAGATGGTTAAAAACATTTTTCAAATATTCAAAGTCTTAAAACATTGCCTGTTATGCTCTCTAATTGGGAAGATACTAGGATGATCAATCCTGATGATATACCTGGTAAACACAAAATAAAATATATGATGAACTGGAATAAATGCACAGGAAACAAATGAAACCCAAGCTAGATCTTGGTCATTCCGGGCCAGTGAATTTAGGTTGTTTACTCAGGTCCAACCAAAGGCTTGTGGAGGTGGCTCTTGAATTGATCACAATAGGCTTTTTGACTCCAGTCTTAAGATTATTCTTTGGGGACTTCAAGAGAGGTTGTGTTGCATGTGGGACAGCATTTCTTCATGCACTTCTCGGAGGGACACTAACAACCGAAGGCTGAGGACAGTAGCCTGTTCACATCTGGGAAGTCGCACAGCCAGTCAGTCAAAAGTGAGCACCGAGCATTGACCTACAACGTCAAAGCATTTACTGAAGTCACTTTTCAGCCTGCTTCCTTTGGGGTGTTATCCACAGGCAAAGAGGTTTCCCTTGGTTTCTGTGTTATGTTTCTACTTTTTTTGAAAACATTTTATGATGCATCTTTGTGTGCTAAACAAGGTAGGAGTAACTACTTCCCATTTTAAAGATGATAAAACTGAGGCTACAAGAAGTTAAGGAACTTCCCCCAGTGATATATCTCTTGTAGAGCAGGCCTGTGATTTTTTTTGCCCACTGGATATAGAAATATTTATCTCAATGGGACAAGTAGAGACTGGAGCATTTGCTCCAGAATAAGACACTAGATATTAATAATCATTCTTTAAATGTATAGAGTGTATATCATGTAATAATTTTATAGTTTTTAATAATTGCAGTGCATATACAAAATCACATAATGTTTTTCAACTGATGCCTTTGCCCATTAAGACATTTTTTTTCTTCACAATACCCCTTCTAACACAGAGAGTAAACTAAAACTCGTAGAGGTTTTAGGACTTGCTCAAGGTCGCTTGGCACCCTGGTCACCAGACAAGAACTAGAAGCCAGGAATGGTAAGGAACTGGGTAAGTCTTCTTCTTGCGACTCTACAGCCTCCCCCTAAAAATTAGCTATAGTCTCTCCTCACTCAGAGAAATATGAGGAATATGACAAGTTTCTCCACAGAGAGAGTCAACATATTTTGGTTGAAACTTCACCCTGTCAGAGAGGTGCTTTGCTACCATTAGAGCTTTTAAGCAAGGATGAGATAATCACAATAATTATCTTCCATTAGCAAAATGATCTGGCACCACATTCTTCCTCCGGTTCTCACAGCCTCCCTTCTGGAGCGGAGAGCATCTAAAATGGGCTTTGAGAACATCACAGTGGAAAATAATTAGAAGTGTAAAAATGAGCTGGAAGAGGCTACACTAATCAAAGAATCATGAATGATAAAGAGCCCAAGATCAGAAAAATTTGATAATTTGAGGTAATATACTTTAGTTTTTGTCTTTCCCATAGATTCACTGTACAGCAACCTTCCAATTAGCATGCTTGCATCATAGCATCAAGAAGGCACACAAATTTTTACACGTCAATGCAGCATTCATCCATCCAATTCACCTCTCCTTATGCACAGTAAATAAGGCTGATAAAGTTATACTGATTGCTTTAATTCAAGATAATTTAACATGAACCCAGAGAATCTCTATTTTCAATGGGACTTCAAAAGGAATTCACAACATTTTAACTAGGTCTTCTTTCTTTTCCTCCCAGATCCAAAATTTAGAGAATTTTTCTATTGGGTGGCTTTTTGTGAAAAAAAAAAAAAAAAAAAAAAAATTAGCACTTCTACCACCACCATCATAATCAGTGTCATCATCATTTTTATCATCGTCTTCATCATTTTCTACTGTGTGTGTGTTTGTGTGTGCATGTATGCATGTGTGTGCCATGCTGTTCTGTGTCTGAGGACATGGCTGAGCAAATGAGAGCCCGTGCTTGCCTGGAGAGTGTTTGTAACAAAAGGGGAAAGTATATTGATAAAGCCTTCAGTAAATGCAAATGGTGTACATTCTAAAATAGTCATCTAGTAAATTTACACACTGAAGGAATGCTAGTGAAAGACGGGACTTAGATTTGTTCAATTTACCAGATTGTGTGTCCCATGAATACAGGGGCCACGGCTGCTTTGTTTTCCGCTATGTACCCACCACTCAGTGCCGTGTCGAGCATTTTGTTGGGCGCTCCTTAACTGTCTGTTGAAATCCAAGTTGGAGCAGAGTAAATGGAAGTTTTAGCTCTAGTGGTTGAAGTTGATATACTTGTTCCCAAACTTTACTGCACATTTTAGTCTCCTGGGATCCTTAAAAAAAAATACACATGTGTGGGTCCCACTCCCAGGCATTCAGCTATCATTAGTATGGGATGCAATCCTCTCAGTTTTTAAAGTTCCTCAAGTGACTTTAATGTTCAATGACTTTTGGGAATTATTATGTTGATACAATTAAAAGAAGCCCAACTTTGCTTATAAGACGTTCCTAGCTTCTGACCTCATTAAGCGATCAGTCAAGTTTGCAAACATTGACTTTGCACCTCTTATGTGTGAGGCCTTCCACATGGCTGTGGGGGATATGGAGGATATAAGACATGGCTCTCGGAGTTTCTATTGATCTGGGAGACAAACAAAACACTAAAACATGTAAATGAAGTAATATAGGAGATATTGGCAAATACCGGTATATGACTTACAAGTGAACTTATAGGAAGGAGAGAGCTTTTCTTCTGAAGTTGTCAGGCAAAGCTCACCAGGGAGAATGATTTTAACCTGAGGTCTTGAGCGAAGTGTATGAGAAGAAACAATAGTTTGTGATAGAGAACAACTCAAAGTAAGGGTATCTCAGAAATCCGAGGTTTTAATATAATCTCAGAAATTATGCTGTCAAAACATCGTTAGATAGTTCAGGGGTCTCAGTCTGTGCTAAGGTTTGCTGAGGTTGCTAAGTGTCATCGGAGGTTCTCCAGAGCTATGCCCGTGTCCACAAGCCAATATGGCATCTCTCATCAGTACGGCATCTCTCATAGCTCCCAGGCAGGATGCCTAATTGGGTGCTATGATTCACTCATATAATTCAGACCCAGGCTGAAAAGTCTTAGTCGAGCATTAATAAAGGAAGGGCTCACCAGGATGGAGGAAACAGGCTGTCTCTAGCAGAGGTAAGTGTGTGAACTAGCAGAAAATGGTTGGCTTGAAGACGGGAGCCATGGAAACAGGTTTTCTTGGTGGAAAAGCAGTGGGGGTGGGGTGGCTGCAACTGGGGTCACCTAACAATGTAGGCCTTGTCTTGTATTCTCTGTCTTTCCAGAGGCCCATTAGTTGTCAGGCAAAATTTAACCCATGAGTCAACATGGCTTAATTATTGCCTTTGTTAAAGTCTCGGTACCTTGCTGTTTATTTTTAATGAGATTGCCATTTGTGATGTTTTTTACTTAAATTTCGAGATGGTGAGAAAAGAAGGAAACTTAGTTCTCCCTCCACTGTTACTGTCAGCCAGATGTTATTGGAATCCTGCTCCTTGTCCACTGCTCTTGACAGTCTGATCCTGGGGAAGGGAAGGAAATGCATCCCTGAGGAAAAGAAAGGACACTAGTTTCAGTAGTTTAAACCTCAAGCTTCATAAACAATAAATCAAAAATAATTACAGAAATGGAGGTAAGATTGTCCCTAGGGTCTGCTAATTTAAGTACTTGCCTTCAGGGGACACCGAGTTTATAAAGAAAAGAGATGGAAAGAAAGAAGTGGATTAGCTAATTAGTACTAAAAAATTCCAGTCTTTGTGTATAAAAGTTCAATAAAAACCTTCAGTTCTTCTCCCTCTAAAAAGAATAAAAAGATGGCCGAACTTTTTGCTTAGCGTTTCATTAGCATGACAGACTGACAAGAGGAGAAGGTGACTGGGAAGTGGGGAAGGTGATAAGTTCCTGCCTCTCCCTCAGTCCCTTAGGGTGGGCTGAGCTGGGAGGCTGGGGTCGGGTTATTCACACCAGAGTGGGATCAGCAAAGGGCTATGGGAGAAGTATTTTGGGTTTTGTGGGACACATGCAGCCTCTGCTATGCAGTCTTCTCTGTGTTCCAGTTGTTTTCTTAACCAGCCTTTAGAACCGTTAAAAAATGATTTTGTTTCTGGACTGTACAAAAACAAGCCACCAGACTCCATTAGAGGTCACATTGTCTAGACCATTTTCTTCGGTGTAGATGAGGGCTCTCCACGTGCAACATTCCACGGGTGTGAGAAAGGAAAGAAAGAACAGCTGTCCACAAGGGAAGAACACCTTCCCTTTGCCCTCTGAACTGCTCACTCCTTTTCCTCTTCCTGCGGAGACTTGAGGAGTTTCTGTGTGATTTCTGTTGCATGACAGACATGAGGGAATTTTTTCTTTTTTTATAAAGTTTTTTTTTTTTAAGATTTCACTTATTTATTTTTAGAGAGGGAAGGGAGGGAGAGAAAGAGAGAAAGAGAAACATCAATGTGCGGTTGCTGGGGGTTATGGCCTGCAACCCAGGCATGTGCCCTGGCTGGGAATGGAACCGAACCTATAACACTTTGGTTCGCAGCCCGCGCTCAATCCACTGAGCTGTGCCAGCCAGGGCGAGAATTTTTTCTTTAGACTGTTTTTGGACCTTCTATGCTCACTTGAATTGAAGCCAATTTAGTATGGACTAAAAATAATAACAGCTAATATTCATTGAGTGCCTCCATACGCCTTGTTCTAAATATATGTATCTCTGTATATAAATATATAATATATTTATATATTATATAGCTATACAAAATATATTTATATAAAATACATTTATGTTTATATAATTTATATAAATGAGAATATATATTTCTCATTTATATACACATACACACATACACATACACACATATGTGTGTATATACACATACACACATACACACACATATTTTCTCACTTAGTTTCCCTCAAGTCCTGATAAAGTAATGTTATTCCATTCTGACAAATGAGGAACCTGACACAAAGAGATTAAAATTCTTGCCACAGTCACAGAGATTAGGAAGAGCAGAACTTGGATTAAAATCCGTGTATTCTAGCCTCATATCCCACAGTCTTAATCACAATGCCCTCTAGTCTGCTCACCACATATTGAACATGGACGTGCGTCAATGATTTTCCACACATTAATGGCATTTATGTCAGTCAGGATAAGCCAGATGAATGCTGCAACAACAAATCATTCCCGAGTCTTAGTAGCTTTACACAACAAAAGTTTACATCTACACTCATGGGATAAAACTCTGCTCCACACAGTGACGCAGGCTCCAGGCTGCTGGTGTTTTACCATCTTGTATCTGCACACTTCAAAGCACACAGTCCCCGCAGTCTCTGCAGCAGGGCCAGGGAGACTGAAAATCTCCTGTGAGATTTTCACTGCCTCTGCATGGAAGTCACGTATTGTATGTCACTTCTCACATTTATTGTTTACACTACCTTTTCCACCTAACAGAATTGGGGCTGGGAAACGTAGAGAAGCAAAGAGGCTCTTCAATGTACATTCATTTCTCCAGCACATTTTATAATATTCGAGGTATCTTCACATGTAACAGCTTGTTCAACTTTTATAAACCTTTCAAAAAGACAAAGTAGGCATTTTTATCTCTATGTTAGAATGAGAGGCTAAGGTTAAAAGAGATTCAGTGATCTGCCCTAGAAGAATGAACAATAGAAAGACCAGGGTTTTGGGCTTAAAACAAATTTTGATTTAAAACTGTCTTCCGTTGCTAACTTGCACCAAATTACTTCACCTCCTGGGACCTCACTTTACTAATCTCTGTAGAAGGAGACTTATCTTGACCTTATAGATTTATCAAAAAGATTAAACAAGAGGTACATAAAGTGCCTTATGCCTGAGCCATAGGCATAAGGTTCAATGAAATGATAGCCCACTTTGACATCTTCCCAAGGTTGCATGTCTTGTTGGGGCGGAATTGGAAGAGGCATCCAGGGCTCTAGGCACTGAGTGCTTCCCCCCACTATCACTCACTGTGCTCTGTAAGGAAGATCATCTAAAGGAAGCATGAGACCGCAAAGGTGAGATTTTATATATGAAACAGTGGGAGGATAATATGATGGCTCTTATGAAATAATATAAAGATAGTCACTACCATGGTAATTTAGAAAGAGTCTATGTAGCTTTAAATAATAAAGGAAGAGTTACAGAGGAGTTCAGTAGACCTCACCTGCTTTGTTACACATTCTGCTATTTGCCCCCTATAGGGTGGTACTGTCCAGGGCAACCATCCTCCTTGTCTTCTGTTTATTCTGTATGCAATCTCTGTATGATCATTATGCCTACATGCCTAGCATTGATTACAGTCTATTTAATGGTTCCACAGCTTATGTATATTTGCTGAGATCAGCCCATTTATTTCTACTTGACATGTCTGCCTGATAGTCCCAGACAGGTGGAAATTGTCATCCCTAATTCTGAGCTCCCTGTCTTCCTCACCCACATCTACTCATTCTGTCTACAGTAGTCTCAGTGATTTGTACATCTGTCCCTCCAGAGGTCAAGCTGGAACTACTGGGTTCATTTTGGGGTTCTCCCTCACACCTACCTCCTCTTTAATATATTCTGTCCAATTTATCTGCTCCTCTTTAGTCTAAGCCACTCATTAGCTTCAACCTGGAGACCGACATTTATCTTCTAATAGACTCTCTGCTTCCATCTGTCCACACTTGAGTCCATTTTCACAATCCAGCCAAAAGGAACGTTCTGAAATATAAATCTAATTGTGTTCTTCATTTAGTTCCCAATAAGTTTTGGGATTAAAAAAAATCCAAACAATTTATCTTAGTTACCAGATTGTTTATTAGGCCCTGACTCCACCTGACTTCATCTCTGGGCTTGCCCACAAGTTCGGCATTCACTCCAGACAGGTAAAACACAAACAAACAAACAAACAAAAAACATTCAGTTTCCTCACTCCAACAGACTATTATGTGTTAAAGTGCCTTCACGCCCAATAATTTTTGCCTCAAACATCCTTTCTCCATGCCTTCAACTCTTATGTAACCTTTAAGACTCAGCACAAGAAATAATTCATTTCTGGTTTGTTTTAAGGTCCTCCGCATTCATGTAACACCCACTCATTACCTGTAGTGTAATTTTAGTATATTTGTCTTTCCCCACCATTGGCTGCTAGATAGGTTCTATCTCCTGGTTAAGAGAAGAGGCATACTCAGGGTTCCTTAGCATTCTAAGAACACCAAGGGAGTGTTGGAGGACAAAAAATGACTTCACTGGTTGTGTATACAGTCCTACTGGAGAACCAGAATGCCATTTATCATCATTTAGGTTACAATAACTCTGCATGTTCAGTAGCTGCTCTTGTGAATTAATATAAGTTTCTAGACTGCCTTGTTTGTGACTCAACAGCAACCTCGTCTTTGCTTCTCTATCTTGCGGGCCTCTTTACTTTCCTAGCAACTCTACATCATGATGTCTGCTTAGACAAAACTTCTGCTGGGTTGTGGCTTTTACTTACGGCTTCTGATTAGTGTCTGTTTTTGTTTTGGTGTATCTCTCCAATTTTGTATTTATATTTTTGCATACATATTTGTGTCTCTTACATTAAAAGTCCTTTTCATTTAGTTTACATGTTACTTTCCAATATTGGGTATCCCCTGTCTTATACCAGACAATTGCAGCACTCTCTGTGGTCCCACTAGCTGTAGACAGGGTGATGAGGTTCTGTACTATCAGCCACAACCACCCACGCATAAGAGATCCTTCAGCATGAGGCTAGAGACATGGAAAGGATCCTACAATATGTCAGAAGGGGGCATTTGACCTAATTAAGGGTGCTATATCTCAACTAATTAGATATATGCCTGGTACCTGGTATATATTCAATAAATGTTAGGGGAATAACTGAATTAATCAATGCTGAAGAATAATGGGACGTGGCTGAAGGGTGTGGGGGAAGTGAAGGCATTACTACAGTATTTGGTGGTGAAGGGGGTAACCATCAGCCAAATCCCACATCGGAGGTCACTATTCAGGATTTCAAAGTTATCAATTTTATGTAGCCGTGTGCTGGTAGGCACCTTTGGAATAATTTTGATTAGTTGATAGAGCATTCTGATAGCTTGTGGACAAAGACCTGTATAAAACTTAATTTTGTCCTCCCTGATGTCATTAAGTTAGAAAACTTGTCTCCATTCTGATGTGGTCTAATATATTTATACTTTGTGTTAGATAAACTCTACATCTGCGATTATGGTGTTAGCAGTGATAATATTAATCGAACCATTTCATTGTCATTATCTTGGTCTTTGAGTTCTTGGCTAACCAGCTTGAATCCCTTGGTTATTCTCTACATAATGTAATCTGAGGAAAGACAAGGGCAGCTGATTGACAGGCATGTGAGCTACTGTTGTGGACCCGAAAAGGCCACATGACCCTGTCATTGCTAACGGGATGCCTGGTTGGGATGCCTAGGACTTTAAGGTCTCTTAAGCAGATTGACATAATTGGACAATTGAGGCAATTACCTGAGGCTTTGCTTTAAAAATAACTTTCTTGCATTGCATTTATAGACATTTCAGATAAAGACAAGATTTTTTTTCTGGTTGGAGAAAGTTAATGAATAGGCAATGGTTGTTTCCCATAAGATGAAGAACAAATTGATTCTAACTGGAAACCCTCTGAGTCACTGACTTTGCTTTAGGATGTACTCCACAATTCTTGTCTGCATCACCCAGAAATCTGGACCTTCTAGGTGTGTGGGTAGGAGTTCCTTCATTTTCTTGAACCCTCTGCCTTGTTGAGGTATTATATAGAGCAATGCGGCAAGTTTGTGTCTATAGGAGGTCTCCTGGTAACACTAAACCCCAAGTTCTACCTGAGATAGTGCAGAGGATTCCAAGTAGAGCAGGTGGGATCCTGGGGCTCTCCCATAAAGAAGAAAATAAATGTTGATTAAGACACCCAGTCTATGGCATTTTGTTATGGAAGCCTGAGAAAAATCATATGCTAATGTTAACAGGGCTGCTAAGATGTTCTCAGTTCATCAAAGGAGGTATGGAGTAGGGCACAGGGTGGGGAAGAAAGGCGGAATTTCTAACGCCCACAGGATGTGGAGCCCCAAAGGCTGGGCTGGGGGAGCTTCCAGAGGCAGCACTACTTTTCTGAACGTTGGTGTTCTTCTAATTATAGTCAGTGGCCATAGATCCTCATCTCAAGGGGCTTTGGAGGAAGCAGCCAACATGGACAAGTGGAGGCCACAGATGGAACGGGACAGGGAAGCAAGAGATGGGTAACAGGGTGCACATCTTGGGGGGCCCCTGAAACATCTGGCAGTTCTTTATGTGGGGTGATATTCTACTCTCAGTTGGGTGTTGGCTCCTAAACCAGTACACACTGGATCCCACAGGTATTACGAAGAACCCATGTTGGATCATTTCTTCCATACATTTCCTGAACGTGCCAGCCCATACTAGGAAAAACTTGCCTTGGGTTGTGTCACCTCTATTTTTGGTTAAGATTTCTCCAAAAATAGTCCAAATAAAAAATGCCAAATGATTAATCTTCAAACAATCATAATCTCATCCCATAGCATAATTGCTCTGCACTTAAACCACATCTTGTGTACTTTAATGATCGGCTCTTCTCACCCTCTTTCACTTATAAGAAAAATTGATTCTTCAGATCAATATACCCAGGGGCACAGGAATCTGGGATGATGGTGGAGTCTGAGGGGGCCTGTCTGAATCTTAATTGTTGCTTCTCTCGTCTCTGGGAGCAAGGATGCTGCTCTGGCTAAGTGTCAAAATCTATAGCAACACCCGAGAGTCATTTTTCTCCAGACCCCCAAATAAAAGGAGATTAATCACATTTGTCTGCCTTACTACCTTTACAAGAGAGTGTTTCTGTTTTAAAAAGCTGCTTGCTGTCCTGGAAGGCCACACAGAGCATGGTAAATGATGATGGAAAGGTTTGGAAAGGCCTGTGAAAATGCTGTAAGTTTAGGACTCTCTACTCAATAACAATTCTCTCTTACTCAGGTCTTCATCAACAGAGTACATTGGGAAACTGAGGCAGATAACAAGAGCAATAGTTCTCAAGGTGGGATCACCAGACCAGCAGCAGCAGCAGCAGCAGCAGCACCTGAGACCTTATTTGAAGTTCAAGTCCTTGGGCCCCATCCCGGAACTACTGAATTTGAAGCTCCGGGACAGGGGCTGAATAATCCGTGCTTCAGCAAGCCACTTAGGTGATAATTGATTTAGACTGAGAGCCACTGCTCCGGGCAATTCAGCTACAAAAATTGTTTTCTTGAAATTTCTGAGGAAAAATAGTTTCCATGGTTCTTTCTTCCCTACCCCTGACCCTCACAAAAATGATTCAGTTCATCCTAGCTGCCTCTCCAAAACACCAAGATTCTTTCCCTTGAATTTATACCATTCGTCTCTATCACTTCAGTTCTTCCCCTACTTCCATACCTCCTAGTGTTCTAAAGAATCAGACTGTGCATTGCTTATGTTCCACAATCACATCTACTTTTGTGTGTGATTTTTGTTAATTTTTATTTGAACTCCACAATGCTTACCAATAAGGTTGAACACACAACGTAAAGACTTTCCATACTAATAATAGTTATTTTAAAATGCTTATATGTGCTAGGCACTAAGCTAACCACTTTACAAACTTTGTCTTAATAGAGCCCCAAACAACCTAGTTTATAGATGAGGAAACAAGGTCACAGAGAAATTAAATCACTTTGCTGAGGTCCTACAAGGGTAGAGTTTAGTACTCATATAGACTCTACCCAGTACTGTGCCTGGAATAATGAGCTGATACTTGTTGATGGAATTAGAGTGAATTGCTCAGCATAGAGGATCAGTATATTAGGCATATGTCTCTACTATGTAACTGAAAATAGAAATGAGATGTCCTTGGCATACAGTAGTTTTATTTTCCACCTTTGTGTTTCTCTAGGAGAGGTACAGGATTGGCAACGAGAGATCCGTAGATATTTTTGGTAAAGAAAGCACTTAGTCAGATGACCAAACTAGAAATTTTAGTCTCTTGCAGGACACAAATTATTATCTGATGAAATGACTGGAATTTGTGACAGGGCCTCAATAATATTTGTTATGTAAACCAGCTAACTCACGTCAACTGGGTCTGTTGTTTTGCCAAGGGGTGAGAGAATGGCTTTAAATATTTTGATTTCAGCTTTTCGTTACTCACGTAGGAGTAGTAAACAGTTGCTGCATGTGTGAAAATACTGATTCTGAGTTAGAACATTAATTGGCTTTGGGATTAGGACGTGAGCATCCTAATTCTGCACAAAATTTTATGTGCAATAGTCCCGGGTAGGAACGTAGACATTCAACTGTGGCATGACGTGCATGTGTCAGTGGGCAGAGCTCTGGGAGACTCTGTGACCCACTGTCTGGTGCAAGAGTTCCTGATGAGACAGCACGATTCCCTCTTCAACCAGAAAACACCTCCGTCTAAGAAGGGAAGGGCTTTCTACTCCTTTGGCTCCATTTCTCTTCTCCATGCTGATAGGGTCTTGAAAGAATTCTCTCAAAGCCTGGATGTAGTGAGGAAAAGGGTTTTCAGGAGCTACTATAAAGGACACATGGACAAAACCAAGGGGGAGGGTGGGAGCAAGGGAGAGAGATGGGTTTGGTTGGGGTCGGGGGCAGTCGTGGGGGAAAATGCAGACAACTGTAATTGAACAACAATAAAATAATTAAAAAAACCCCCAAAACCAAAAACCCTGGATGGCAGAGACAGTGTAGCATAACAGAGAACAAGGCCCAGTGTTGGAGGAAACCCTGGAGAAGGGAGTAGCTTCTAGGTCCGTTCCCATGCTATTGAGTTCTGTAGCTAGGGAATATTACTTAAAACTTTTTTGGACCTTAATTTCTCATCTGACAAATGAGAAGACTGGACCACATGTTGTCTAGGATCAGGTTATCTGTTCTGATGAACAGACTCAATTCTTCAGTTTGGATGGACATTGGAAAAAGTCATGGAAGAAAAAGAAAAAAAATTCATCAAAGACTTTGATGTCACTAGCTGTGACAAAATGGATTTTTGTCTGATTGTCATTTGTTAAGTAGAGCCATTCTCCACGTATTTCTGAGACACCATGTTGCCTTAGTGGGGAGAGGTTGCAGGAGTTCATGTCTTAAAAATTTTCAGGTGTTTAAATTCAGTTTTCAGCAGGCATGGGGAAGTAAGGTACAGCACAGAGAACAGAGTTAACAATACTGCAATAACTACCTGTGGTGGCAGGTGATCATTTGAATTATCAGAGGGGACACTTTGTAACCTATAAGATGGTTACATCGGATGAGCCCCTGGCCCCCTGTTCCTGCAAGCAGTGGGTGCTGTACCGCCCTTTAGTTTTAGTCATGTTGCCGGTCTGATGCACAGTGAGAATTCCCTCTTAATTTAGTTAAATGCAAAATACAGTTGCATCAATATGAAAATCTTTTCTGGATTGAGCGCGGGCTGGGAACCAAAGTGTCCCAGGTTCGATTCCCAGCCAGGGTACATTCCTGGGTTGCAGGCCATAACCCCCAGCAACTGCACATTGATGTTTCTCTCTCTCTCTCTCTCTCTCTCTCTCTCTCTCTCTCTCACTCCCTCCCTTCCCTCTCTAAAAATAAATAAATAAAATATTTTTAAAAATGTATGTTAAAAAAAAAGAAAATCTTTTCACATATTTGTTGGTCATTTTTATTTTTGTGCATAAATTGTTCCTATATATCCTTTGTCCATAGCTTTTCTGCCTGAATTATCTTGTTTTTCCTCATAAATTTGTAAGAATTCTGTATATATTAAGGGAACTCTTCCTCTATTTTACACTTGTTACATCCCCCTTGATATCTGATATTAACTCTATTATGGTATCTTATTTACGCATGTTTTTAAAATTTGTAACTTCCTCCAAATTTTCCATTATTTGAAATTTTCAGTATCTGAGTTTTTAGTCTTAAGAAAGTTTCCCTCACCCCTACATTGGACAATAGCCTTCTTATACAATAGTCTTCCTGATTTTCTTTCATGATTCACTATACATCAGTTTCAAAATTTAAGTCTTTAATCCACATACTTTTTAATTTAAGGTGGGGACTCATTTTTGTTTTCTTTTCAATGAGTGACAAGCTCTACCATCATCACTTATGGAATAGTGGATCCTTTTTTTGCTGATGTAGAACTGCTGATTTAGCCACATACTTAACAAACTGGAACCTAATTCTGGATTCTCTGTTCTGTGAGAAAAGAGGAAAACAATTAGATATTCAATCTGAAAAAAAAACAAGTGAACCTTCCTTCTTCTCTCATTTTTCATAGCTTGCCTATCTGTTCATAGGCATTCATTCCTTCACGTTAACTTTTTTCCTAATTGGAGTCAAATTAACTGCCAACTAGTTTTGGGAGAAATTATATTTTCTTTATATTGAATCTTTCATATGTAAACATGTTATGCCATGTCTTATTTTAATAATACATTTTATTTTAATGTTGTGTTGTTTTATTCATACATCCTTAGAAACAATATGTTTCTAAGTATTTATTGATTTTGCTCAGATTGTAAATATAAAGTTTTTTCATCTGTGGTTGTTTATTGCAAGAACAGAAAAAAGCTATTGATTTGGATACATTTGTCCTGCTTTCATCCATTCTACCAAACTCACCTCTCAGTCTGATGAGGTTTAAAACTTTGTTTTTATTAGCATCTCATGAGTTTTCTCACTATAAAATCATACTGATTTTGTTTTTGTGTGTATTAATGTTTATGTAAGTTAAGTGTTTTCCTTTTACTACATTTACTAAAACTGCCAAGTTATTTTTATAATAGTAACAGTTACTGTGGAATTCTTTTTCCAATTCTTAATTTTAATTGAAATAATTTTTGTTTTTGTTGCGTGTGACATTGTGGTTGATTTTTGATAAACTTAATTAAAATTAGTCATTTATTTATAACAATATTATACTTAATCTTTAAGCATGCTTGATAAACTTTATGAAATGCTTTTCTAGAACCTGTAGCTATAATCATTTATTTTTTCCACTTTTATTTTTCATGTGGTGGGTTATGTGAATACATTTCCCAATACTGAAACACTATTGCACCCCTGGAATAAATTCAGCTTCTTCATAATGTACCATGCTTCACGTGTTGTCAGACTCTGCTTTACACAGTTGTATTTAGAGTATTTATTGTTCGCAGGTGAGATTGGCTTTGGATTTTTAGGCCATGGTCTCTCAACTTGGACACCACGGATATCTTGGGCCAGACAATTCTTTACCAGAGAGGCTGTCCTGTGCACTGCAGGGTGTTCAGCAATACACCAGGCTTCTGCCCGCCAGAGGCCAGTAGGAAACCCCCCTACAAATGTGACATCCAAAAATGTCCTTGGGGTGCTGGGAAGGAATCCCCCACTCCAAACCACCCCAGCTGAGATCTGCTTTATTCCTTTTAAGAACCTCAGTTGGGTTACTCCAGCTCTGGCAGATCCGCACATACGTTGTTACTGATACGTATTGAGGGCAAATTCATCTGGGTGACGTGCACATAGGGTGACCGACCATCTGGTTTGTCTGGACCGAGTGGACTCCTGGGACACTGGGCTTTCAGTGCTAAAGTCAGAAAGTCCTGGGAAATCCAAGATGAGTTGTCACGTTGGATGCACCTCTTCAACCTGGCTGTACAGTGTGGGCTTGCCAAAAGAGAGCAGTCCAGTAAGGTCCATTCAGCTGCAAACACAGTTCCCACTTCTCACTCTCACTGTCCCCAGTCAGTGCATCCCGGCCCAAGGACATTTGGAACTCAGAGTGGTGAAATTACTTTAGGCATTTGCCCCTGGGAATCTTACTAACATGCTCCTAGACAGTTACAAGGTTTATCCTGCACTGTTTTAGAAGTAATCATACCTATATAATATTTGTTCTTTACCATTGTTTTCTCTACTCTTAATCTTTCCTCCATCTCGAAATGCCTCCTGGATCATTCATTGGCACATTAGTCTCACCCCACCCCCACCACCCAGGCATTTTCTTCAGATAGGGTGCTTGGGTAAAACTCTTCCTGAGTGTCTGCTTGTCCTTGAATAACTTTATCTGACCCTCATGGGTGAATGGTAACTTGATTAGGCACAGACTTCTGGAGTTTCCATTCTTTTCTGTCACGAGTGTTTTTCCCACATGGGCTTCAATGTTCTAGAATTGGATAGAGCGGACTGATGCCAGTTTGATTCTTTTAGATTGGCGCTTCTATGACTTTTCTCTTGTCCTTGTTTTATTTTTTAAAACAACAAGAACACATTACTGCTCTGTTATCTATTACATCTTTACTGCTTTTACCAAAGACTGAACCTTGTGATGGTGGAGAGGCAGAGCGTGTGGGGAAGGGAAGAACTGACTCTCTCCTTCTTTAGCCCAAGTATGGAAGTATACATTTATCAACAAATATTTTTGTCTGGCTTTAAGGAATCCTCTATCTGTTCATTTGTAAAAACCCATTTAGCATGTCCCTGGGAGCTCTCAGGTTCTGCTCCGCATTTCAGCTGCTCTGGAGTCCCTTCCCAGAGGTCGTGGGTGTGAACAGGGCGTAGGAGGTGGGTGTCATCCTGTCGTCCACATTCTGACAGTTCTGGAGAGCATAAGGAGCTCTGTTGTGGTCCTGAGCTTCCTGCAGGTTAGAGTACCACCGTGATAGTGTTTTCATGAGAATGTGACACCTCGAGGAATTACTCAGAAATTTCAGATTCCGGGTCTGGTGTCTGAGACTCACTGGTGTACACACGCTGAGGTCGGAAGAGATCCCTTCTCTCTCAGAGATGAGCTCTTCTTCCTTTCCACCAAAGCACCTCCGAAAAGCACAGTTTATAGTAATCCTGTCTTTGGAAGAAACTAAAGAGGGTGAGAAAGGAATCAGGGAAAAACCCTCTGAAACCTATATGACCTCACAGCTGGAAATGGAAGAGAAACAAGTCAATTTTATGGCTCTTCCAGAGTATTAAGAGCCATCAGGAATGCACATTGGGCTTTTATTTCATGCTCTGGGTGGCCCTATTTTTGGGTGAGTGGCTTTGAAAGTGAACTCATCCTGCAAGGTCCTGTTTCTCTGCTACATTTACCATGAAGCTCTCAGTGGGAAATGGTTTCTCCTTGTTCTCAAGAACACTTTAGGTCACTCATGACACTCACGCCGTCTTGATATCTTTGTTCAGATCTTCTTTCCTTCTGGCGTGTAGCTGGTACAGGTAGGGAGCTGTCTCATCCATGGCTGCATTCTCCCTGGCCTCTAGTCCGGTGTCTGAAGCACAGTATGTGTTCAATACTGACAGGTAGGTGGATGGATGGCTAAAAGAAAGAAACTTGATTCGTTTTTTTTTTTCTCCTTGGGATCAACTCCCTTCATCTATTAATTAATGTTATTTTTTCAGTCTGCATTCTATTCCATTGCTATGTGCCTTCAAGCCATTCATACTTTTTCTTCTGCTAATTTAGTTGCGTGCTTATTTAGGTCCAGATCAGAAAGATCTTGCATTAAATTGGCCTCCAGGGTATCAATAAACAGCAGGTAGCTATAAAGTCTCTATAACCATTAATTTGCATTCTAAAAGTTTTCTGATTTCTCTTCCTCCTCTGTTCCTCTTGTATCCTTCCTAACCTCGCATCTCCTTTACTTTCCCTTGGCCATTCCTTCTTGCCTACCCTCAGAATAACAAACACTTACTTTGTTATTTTATTTATGGACAAACACTGATATTGTGTTTCTTTCCTGTTGTGAGTTTCCTTAGGTTTCATTTTTCTGTTAAGATTAAAGATACTCTTCCCCTCCTAAAGAAAACATCTTAATAGGATATAGATTTTCATGTGGGCTAGAGACTAGGAGAGAATTGGGATTGTATAAGATTTCACAGGGCGTTGAATATACATCCAAATTACAACAGACACCACTGACTGGAGTATTAGTCTTTATCTCCTCCTTATTTTCAAGCTATTTCTAAAGTGCTTTATTTTGATCTGCATTTAAAAACAAATATGGTGTTTTTCAAGTTTTAGTAATTTCTATAAAGAATATTCCCTTAGCTCCAGGACCTGGTTTCTGAGCTTCCATTATGATTGGCTCTGCATACCGACAGGGTTCTCGTCACCAGCCTTCAAAAAAGGACAACTAAGTGCATGGGGAGTTGGAGAGTTACGGGTCTGTGCACAACAGGACTTCAGTTACTAGATATTTTATATTTGCTGTTGTAGTAACTTGTTCTGGTGGAAAGGAAGACATATAAGCTCAAACTAGGATACAGGGAGAAATCTCCTGGATTTTCTGTATTTAACCACAGTGTTAGAAGGATAAGTGACGGCCCTGTCTCAGTGCAACTACATGCAGGATCTGGACATAACCAGCTCGTCTTTTTTCTCCACTTTTCTCTGAATGTTCACTTCATTGATGCAAACTTCCTTCTTCTACGGGGCTGGAAGTGTGGCCACCAGCAGCTCTGATGCCCTCCCTGTATCTCACACCTTTGCCTCTGCAGGCAGACTGAAAGCCCATCTCCTGATGCAAACTTAAAATCATTGAGCAGTACCCTCAGCTGACTCATCCTGGATGAGCAGTGAGGCCTGGATCCGTCCATGGTCACCCCAATACACTGTCAGCAAATGTATGGTGATGCCAAATAGTTCAACCTCGTGTTTAAGACGGGGGAGGAACTATTCCCAGCAGACTGGAGCTGCTGTTCAGGGAGGACTGAACATTAGGTGTCTGTTTTTCCTGTGAAGGGTAAGGGAAATACTTCACAGGAAAAAACTTTTAGGAAGAATTTGTAAGGCATGAAGATGACTTCTTGTTCTTTGGTGGGGAAGTCTCCTGAGAGTGAGATTTGCAGGGATGGGTATCAAGTCATTTCATTTTCTTCCTGAAGGGTTGATTCAATGAACTTTCTTCCTTTGAATTCTAACATTACAACGCCAGGTACAAAGTGGGAAATAGTAAACCCTTGTGAACTTGGCTGCCTGCCCTTAGCATCTGAACTCCCTGTCCTCCGCATTGGTGTGCAGAGGGCATCACCATTCATGGGGTGTGACTCGTGGTTTCTCGTGCGTGTCAAGTCATTCTGTGTGTAAGATCTGTGACAGGGAAAACGGGAGGGACAGAGGAAGGGGATGTCAGGCTCGGGCTTTGCAGGAGCTTGAATGTCCCGACTGGAAAGACCCCATGACTCGGTCAGGATGGGTCTGACTCTCCCTGTGTATGTAACCAGGTGCTTCTCCAAACATCTAGGGAATGCTCAAATTTGATATTTCTCAATTTTAAGTTTCTGTTTCAATGTCCAAGAAAGCAAATCAACTCCTGTCAATAACGATGATACTTGGGGTTTTGGTCTGGAATGAGGATGAGGAGGTGTCCATGGCCAGTGAGAGTGTCCCGGCTTGTCACAACACCTTGAAATCAAGTCAAGGGAACTAACACTTGAGAAGGTGGGCTGTTCTGTATAAAGAAACAAATCATTTATTAATTATTAAAATTTATTTGGGGTAATAATCCCTCTAAAGCTTACCAACATCTATTCCCTTAAAATATCTTTATAGCACTGAGTTGAATAAAAATTGCATTTGCCTTAAGTAAAAAAAAAAATAGTCTTTTCTTTTTGGCTTCTATAGAGTCAGTGGTAAAGAAAATCCCGTTGGTCATTGTTTTCCCTATGAATATCTGTTGGGGCAATTCTCTTCCATCTGACGTGTGTATCTGTTGTTCTGAACCCATGTGAAGTCACGTAAATGACAGAATGGATTTCTTTTGGCTATTAAGGTACCCTTCAGACCAGCCAGTCCTTTTCTACAAGCCATTTCTTTTTTTAAAAAAATCATTTTTAATGTTATTCTATTACAGTTGTCCCAATTTCCCCCATTGCTTTCCTCTGCCCACCCTACGCCTGCTCCCACAGTCAATCCCCACAGTTGTCCATGTCCATGGGCCATTCATACATGTTCTCTGATTGGTCCCTTCCCCTTCTTTCCACTGTGATCCCCCTTCCCCTCCCCCTCCCCTTTGGTCACTGTCAGTCTGTTCCATGTTTCCGTGCCTGTGGTTCTATTTTGTTCATTAGTTTATTTTATTCATGAGATTCCAGTTATAAGTAAGGTCATATGGTATTTGTCTTTCACCAACTGGCTTATTTCACTTAACACAATGCTCTCTAGTTCCATCCATGCTGTCATGAAGGGTAGGAGCTCCTTCTTTCTTTCTACTGTGTAGGATTCCATTGTGTAAGTGTACCACAATTTTTTGATCCACTCATTTACTGATGGGCACGTAGGCTGTTTCCAGCACTTGGCTATTGTGAATCACGCTGCTGTAAACATAGGGGTGCATGGGTTCTTTTGAATTGGTGTTTTAGGAACCTTAGGGTATAATCCCAGCAGCAGAATCTCTGAGTCAAAAGACAGTTCCATCTTTAGTTTTTTGAGGAAATTCCATACTGTTTTCTACAGTGGCCGCACCAGTCTGCATTCCCACCAGCCGTGCACTAGGGTTTCCTTTTCTCTGCATCCTTGCCAGCAGCACTTGTGTTTGTTGATTTATTTATGATGGCCACTCTGACAGGCGTGAGGTGACATGTGATTGTAGTTTTATGCGACCTACACAGAACAACTCTTAATCCACATAATATCTGAAATATGCTAACAGGTGACATAGGGCTCCTTTAAAACTGATATTTTTGTCACACGCACATAAAGTGATAACTAAGTGAGATGATGGAGTGTTGACTTGATTGTGACCGTCATTTTGCAACGCAATATCTACATCAGATCAGCACATTGTATACCTTACATATATACAACTTTATTTGTCCATCATACCTCAGTAAATCTGGGAAAAAAAAAACAACCCAAATCCTGAGAGCTAGCTTGCCTATGAATGTGTCTGCAGATAAGCAGCCTCAGAGAACAGCCGAATCATGCTGGCTGAGTAAAGTCTTCCGCTGCATCCCTGTTAGTAAATCAGTTCAGAAGTGGGACAGGGAGTACCTGTCACTCTGGAAACACACATCAGACAGGATGATTGAATCCACACCAGCGCCCAGGGTCCCAGACTTTTGACTGCTAAGGTGCAATGCATCCTCTAGGAACTGCATCTAAAAAAATTATCTTTGTTTCCAAAAAATAAAATTGATCTTCTGGTATATGGAAGTGCTTTGTCTTAATTTTTGAAGTTTTTTGAATTCTGACAAGCCAGGGAACACTTAGGTCATTCTTCCTCCGGGTTCACACCTTTCCCATGTCAGACCAAAGCAGGGCTTTTTATATTTTTATTTTATGGCAGCTTAAACAAAACTTGTGTTTTCTTCCTTATGACTATGTCCCAAAGGCCTTGCTATGTATTCAGTATGGGGTGCAAATGCCATTTCATTCATGTTGTTATTATTTCAAAAGTAGCAGATGATTTGCGGTTAAATAATTTAGGGAAAGGTGAGAATAGGGTTAATATAAAACTTCTGTTATTATTTTTGTCTACCTCACTATGAGTGTTTCAAATTATTTTATTTAATTACTAAATTTATTGGGGTGACAGAGGTTAATAAGATTATATAGGTTTCAAGTACACATTTCTATGATACATGATCTCTGTATTGCATTGTGTGTTCACCACCCAAAGTCGAATCTTCTTCCATTACCGTATATGTGACCCCCTTAACCCTTTACTACCCCCAACTTCCCTTCCTTCTGTTAACTACCATAGTGTTGTCCATGTCTATGCATTTTTATTTTTTCTTGTTTGTTCATTTGTTGCTTTCAGTTTCATACCTCACATTATGAGTGAAATCATACAGTTATTTTGCTCAGCACTATATTCTCAGGATCCATCCATGTTGTTGCAAACGGCAGTATTTCATCTTTTCTTACAGCTGGGTAGTATTCCATTGTATATATGTGCCACATCTTCTTTATCTAATCACCCAGCAAAGGGCACTTGAGTTGTTTTCATGTCAAGGCAACCATGACTAGTGTGGTACTGAGCATAGGGATGCATATAACTTTGCAAGTAAACATTTTCAAATTTTTCAGATAGATACCCAGAGGAGGGGTTGCTAGGTCAAATGGTAACTCTATTCTTAATTGTTTGAGAAGGCTTCTACTGTTTTGGATGTAGTGTCTGTACCAGTTTCCACTCCCACCAGCAGTGAATAAGTGTTCATTTTTCCACACAACCTTTTCAGCTTCTGTTATTACTTGTCTTTTTAAATTAGTAAGTCTATATAACATATAGGGAGGTTATACCAATATATTCCTCTATTGGTATCTATGTATAAATTGCATATCCTATATGTAGCTTATATATGCAACTTAGGGCATATATGGATCTATCTGTGTCTTTCTATTTCTATCTCACTATCTCTCTATTTCTATATCATTTTGCTCTTTCTCTCTTTTTATATATCTGTATCTAATGTACAGGTATGTATGCATAAAATTTGACTTATGTCAATTAAACTGGCTTCAGTTTAACTATGACACAAATGATCTCAGCTAATTTCACTTGTGTTTAGAATGAGACAATTTATTCTGAATTAAACATCTAAAATTGCATAACAGATTTAAACTCTGCTCAAGTGAGGGGCCCTCTGAGACATGAAAGTGAGAGTGACCAAGTGTCTTTTCCTCAACCCCCTATTTAGAATGCCATGCCTCAAACACCTATTTTCCCATTCTAAGAATACAACAAGCATTAGGGTGTCAAGAATTCATTTTTGGTCTTGGATTAATACCCATGTAAGCACTTTGTCAGGGACAGGGCATTTTGATAATACAAATACCTTTTTGAATTTCTCACAGCACCATTCTGCACTTTTTGTAATTAAGAAAGGAGAAAATAATTTCTCTTTTCCATTCCATATTCAGTGGGCAAATACTAATCAGAAAGAAAATTGGAATTCTTTCTGTGGCACACTCAACAAATGATACTTTAGGTTATATTAGAAATATTATCATTCTCTTCAGGTCAGTTAACATATGAAAAATAGAAGTTTAAAGTGCTGTGAATCCAGAGATGTCAGTATTTCTCACATCCACATGTAAGTACAATGACACCTCTAAAAACTAATTTTGGAATTATTTGCCTTTTAAAAATGTTGTATGTCACAGCCCCCTTTCAGAACTGTGGATAATGGAGAGTTGACCGTATCAGGACACGGCCATGTTTCTATTGGTACTTTTCTTCTTCTTCTATTAAGGTCGAAGCAGTACTCTCTAAACGTTCTGAACAAGTGTGAAAGCAAAGCGTCACGAGAGGTTTTAATATTAAGCTTCCATACCATTGTGTTCATATATACTTTTGAAGGCCGTTCATACTGCAATATCCACTTACTGTGCTAATTTTAAATCTGTCTACTGTAAAGTTTCAAGCACAATGTTGACCATTCTGTAATTTCCTAAAGTTTTGTTGTTTTCCTCCAGGCAGCTCAACTTTCCCTTATGTGAGATGCTTTAGGAAAATAACTACCTTATGAAATACATGTGATTGTTTTGTTCTGTACTAGCATAACAAAATAAAGCTTAAACGTTGTATTAAGTACCGCACCGTGTGCCTCCCTCCCCAGGCACATATGGGGTGGAGGGAGGACAGAAGGCTTTGAGGCCGGACAGACTCCGGAGAGAATCTGCCTCTAACGCACTGAGCTGATTGGCTCTATTTGATGACATTCTTGGTGAGTCATTTTTTTTTACTCCTTGCTCAAGGATATGTTTATTGATTTTGGTTGGGAGACAGAGAGAGAAAGAAATGGCCATGTTAGAAACATCAATCAGTGGTCTCCTGTATGCGCCCTGATGGGGGGACCAAACCCAGAACTTCTTGGTGTACGTGACAATGCTCCAACTATCTGAGCCACCCAGTTAAGGAAGATTTTTTCC
Source organism: Phyllostomus discolor (assembly GCF_004126475.2). Taxonomy (NCBI): domain Eukaryota; kingdom Metazoa; phylum Chordata; class Mammalia; order Chiroptera; family Phyllostomidae; genus Phyllostomus; species Phyllostomus discolor. Next base: position 16,075,748 of record NC_040911.2, on the reverse strand, counting down.
CCAGCTGAAATCTATCAGGTCTATGGACCCTCAGAAAGGTGAAGGCTCTGATGAGATGTTTGCAAGTCCAGATTGAAATCTAACGGGCTCTGGACCAGCATGCATTTCTTTGGGGACAGTGAACTTCCCTGTTGATGGGGAAGCCACAGGCAAGACACTTGTTTGTGGCGCTGGAGGTCCAGCCACTCAGTGGTCCATGGACCCTGCTGCTATGCCCCCTTTTGGGGGCTGGAATACTTCCTGCAAGAAAAGTTGAGGTGATTCTCTGAGTAGCGCTCTATTCTCAATTCTTTTGCTCATTTCACTATCTACTCAAGTAAGACATCTTTTAGGGCTCTTCAGTATTTCAAAGAGGTGTTTTGTTCTGCTTATTTTCTTGTCTGTTGTTTGTTTGTATGCATCTGTTTTGGAGTGGAGTGATACCAGAGGACCGCTGATCATTTTGTTTCAGTCTAATCTTTCTTCCGCTGTCCCGGTGGCCACAGGATTCAGTGATTGAGTTCTCTTACCCACAGGGACCTCTCTTTCCCATCACCTGGAACCACACACTATAACTGGGCTTATGGCTTCTTTTCCCTTCTGACTTGTATCTAAACAGACTGGAGACAGAACCACTGGGCTTCCTGTTGAAGATGTGAGCTTGAGAGTCACTGGAATTCAAGTCAGTCCAAGAAGGATGTTTCTTTCAGGCCCACCTACCCTCCTCCACAACCCCATCCCCAAGGGACTCTATTCTCATCCTTAAAAATTTATTGGTGGTTCAAGGACCACCTCTCATTTTAGGGTCCCCTTTCAGCCCCTCCTCTCTTAAAAAAAAGGATTCAGGTCCTTCTTTCTGTGTTTTCTTTAAGGCTCCTGAGTGTGATAGCATTAATCCAGGAGTCAGCAAACTAAAGTTTTATTGGAAAACAATCAAACCCGTTTCTTGGCCCAGTGCTCATGGCTGTTTTTGTTTGGCAAAGACAGAGCAGAGTAGTTGCAACAAAGACTGTGTGTCCGAGAGAGCCAAGAACGCTTACTATGTGGATCTTTAAGAAAAGATTGCTGATCCCTAAGCTCATCTAAAGGAAAATGTCTGAGATAAAATGACAAAGGTGAATTACGGCTACTGTAGCTACTTACCACAGAGAGCCTATTTTCCCTTTAGTAGGAAGGACTCTGGCTGTTTAAACCCAAGGGAGTGTGACTTCAGCCAAAGTACACAAACCATGTATGGGGAGACTTGTGCCGTTCACAGCACCCTGCGGTGGCTGATAGTTGTCTGCTTCCGTAACACGCTCCTATGATTATACACGTCAGGCAGAGCTCTCGAAGTGTGTTCTTCAGACCGGCAGCATCTCATGGAACCCTGTTAGACATGCCTGTTCTCAGGCCCCAGCCCAGACCAACTAAATGAGAAACTCCAGGGGCGAGGCCAAAATCTGTGTTTCAACAAGTCCCACAGGTGATTCTAAAGAATGCTATCAGTTGAGAACCAGAGATGTATGTGAAAGGGTTTTGTAAACTTTAAAAAGTTAGACAAATAAAAGGTGGCAGTTCTGTTTGTGTCGAACAGCCTTAATGATACAAAAGGAAGAAGGAAATGATTGAGATAGGATTCTTACTTTCTAGTATGCAAGCAAAGGGAGATATTCAACATGCTGTACTTATAAGCACGCAGAACTAGATTCCTGGTTCAAGATTGGGGGGAGGGAGGGGGGAGAGAGAGAGAGAGAGAGAGGAGAAGGAGAGAGAGAGAGAGAATGAATGAGAATGAGAATAAAAAAGGTGGTGAAGTTCACCACTGGGGAAGTGATTTGAGCCAAGATTTCTGTACATAAACCATCTTCAACGATCTTTCAAACTTTCTACTTTACTGCAAATGGCCATCCACCAGTGGGTTCAACTAGATGTTATGATGATAATTACCATTTTGTGAGGTAATAAGAAAAAGGAAATGAGGCTTAGACATTAAGTTATTGTAGCAAACCCAGCCAGTGAAGTGACAGAACCAGGATAGGACCCCAGGACAGTTTGTGACCCGAGGGTGTGCTTTTTCTGCTTCACCACGTGCTTCTCCAGCATGGGAGGATGGAAGGTTCCCCAACACCTTACTGCGTCTGCGGAGCTGCTCTGCATTGGCTGCCTGGGCCTGGACTTCCTGGATCTCTGACTGCATACAAGGTGATTACCAGGATTTGGCAATAAGCACGATGGGCCTAGAGGAGCACAATGTGTTCTTCAGAACTTCATGGAGGGAGCACCCTGCTGGATGCTCTGTGCCGAGGAGACCTGTGAGCACAGCAACTTGCTTTACTGCACCGTAGCAATGATGTGTTCATCATGGAGTACTTGCCCAGCTCACCCAGAGACTGATCAACAGCATACTGCAGGGGTCAGCAGGGTGAAGCTAGGCAACACATTGGTACAAATTCAGTATTCCTACTGTTTTTCTAAAACAAATCACTGAAATTAGTCCTTGATAAAATATCCATGGGAATATGCCAACCGTCAATCATGAAGGCATGTCATGGATGTGAATTTACAAATAGAAATTGAGGAAGCATTGCAGTGGGTTGGGAGCTTCAGGGGGATTCTCCAGGCCCTGCCTGAGACTCTCCATATCCCAGTGCCTGCCACAGGGCCTGAACAGAGAGGGTGCTCAGGATGTCTGCAGAGAATGACCGAAGGTTAAATCTGTCAGGCGACATTATCATAATGATGTTAGAAAGAGTTTCCTAAGCACAGAGGCCCACTTTCAAGACTTTGTAACATGGGTGGAGGTCCTAAACCAGGCATCTCTAGCCAGCATGCTATGAGAATTTTACAAACCAGCAAAACTTGGCTATTTAGTCAGGAGCACTGACCTCTTTTCCCATTGATTGTCAAATACAAAAAAAACGACAACAGCCAACACAACAATAGCTGTCCAGCATGAATGAATCAAAATCACACTTATTTTTTGTCAGATCAGCAAAAAGTATATTTTTTGGTGTGCTGCAGAATTTTAGTAATTAGTTTATGTGTGACATAAACATACAATGAAAAGGGTTGAAAATCGCTGTCCTAAACTATTATGATGGGCTGTAATAAATGGGTATGATGGGGCCCCAGTCTTCTTCCTATAATCCATCCCCTGGTAAACAAGTCTCTTTTTTCCACTTACAGCTTCACAGTGGCTGAGCTGTGGTGTCCTCAGAAATATAGGTTGTTCCTGCAACTCGATGGGCATGTTCCCTTGGGGAGTACTGTCTCATGCCACTGCCCTCCAGCCCAGATGTCCTTGATGACAGTTTGGGTGGCAGAGTTCCGCTGCGCCAACTCTAGCCTAGACCTAGCTGCCCAAGTCAAGGGCCAAAGCCAAGGGGAGAGAACACTCTGCATTAGGTTTTTATTAACACCATGCTGGGGCTGTGGGTGAGAACTGCAGGAGAATGCTGAAGAGACTCAAAGGGGAGAGAGAGAGATGCAATCTTAAACTCTGCTAGACGTGAAGAACTTTGGACACAGTCCAGGTCGGTTTGGTGTAGATTGGGTTGCTGCTGCTGCTGGAATAATTTCACTGAAAATCCAGATCTGCAGAAAACAGCTCTAAGCCAAAGTGAGTCCAAATACAGTATCGATCTTGTTTCCCACTCACCTCTCTTCTAGTGAAACATCACCCTCCTCTCAAATCACAGCTCCCTCATGGTGAGGAGAATGTTGTTTCTTTTATATTTAAAAGTATAGTTGACATACAACATTATTAGTTCCAGGGGTGCAGCATATTTATTGACTATGGAGTTTAACGCTGTGGTGTCATCCACTGGGTGGGAGGGACAGGTGTTCGCAGTGATTGGGATGGAGACGCTGAGGGCAGAGCAATGACATCGTGCAGAGCCCCATGAGGTGGCTGTGGTGGGGACAGCTGGGCTCCCACCAGCAGTCGAGGTCCCGGCATTGCCATAGTGAGCATGGCCATGAGGGTCAGAGTAAAGAGGCTGGGACAGGTACTGAGCACAAGGGGACAAACCTGTTGGTTGCCTACCCAGCAGCTGTGTGACCCTTCTCCCTTGTCCACTGTCTCCTTTTAACCAGAGAACAATGCACTCAGGCAACACCAGCCCTCTCTGCATTCCAGAGGGTGTGCCATGGTCGATCTAAGCTAATCATGGTTATATCACTTTCCTTTTCCTTGTGATCACCTTAGCTGTAGGCCAGGGAGCCTGCAGGAGAAGTGTGCCACAGTTCCTGGAAAAGATTTTCTTTTTTCGTTAAGGAAGAGGGGAATCAAGGTGTGAAAAGAGATGTTCTCTCTTCTTTCAGAATCAGTTGAATGAGGAGGTGATACTTGGATCTGAGGCAGCCAGTTTGAATTGTATTAGTTTCTTGTGGCTGCTGTAACAAATTACCACGAACTTAGGGGCTTAAAACAACAGGTTTATTCTCTCACAAGTCCAGTGATGGGAAGGCCAGGATGAGCATTACTTGGACCAAAATCAAGCCCCCGGAGGTTCCAGGGGGGCATCCTTGCCTCTCTCCTTTTCTGGTGGCTGCAGGCATTCCCGAGCTTACGTCAGTGTAACTCTAGTCTTCAAGACCAGCGCCTTTCTCTGCTCCATTTTTGTGTCTCCTCCTCTGTGTGTGGTAGAGTCTTCCTTTGCCTGCCTCTTATAAGGATACGTGTGATTCTATTTCGGGCCCACCTGGAACCTGGGTAGTTCACTAATAATCCCCCCAATGTGTGAGAGCTTGATTATCTATATGTATCCACCAGACTCCATCTGTGCATGTCTGTTCGATGTCCCCATCTCCGCACACTGTTTCGTTTCCTTTGGACTGTCTTGTGCAACTGGATCCCACGCCTCCTTCAGGAGCTGGCTATGGTCGTGTTCACCAAAAAATGCTTCCTGCTAACTCCAGTAAATAACTACACTCACATTATTTACCGCTTGGCATTTGTACTACTACTTGACATTTGCTGGGAGATTTGAGATTGATCTGTACCTTGTATTTTTCTTTAATTCTATCATATGTCCAGGCCTTACCTAATCAGCCCAAACATCCACTGCTTGAGGGAAGGACTTCCTGTCTTGACTATAATAATCTGTAACCCTCACTCCCAAGCAACTCTGATTGAAAGATTGCTGGGCTTATGGAAGGTCCTCGATAGGCAAGGTGCTTGCTCAACTGATCTGAAGGACGAATGTCTTGTAGGGCAGCAGCCCGGATTTGCATTTCACCCAGAAAAGCCTGAAACACACTGAAAAAACACTGTCATTTCCTAGGTATGTCTTGACCTGGAAAAGGTTGGGAGGCACTGCTCTAACGGACGGGTGCTGGCTGTCGCTCTCATCATCACCTTGATCCCAGGGTGATGTCCAGCATGGGTCCCCACCGGAGTCCTGCTGGGGCTGGGATGGAGTGCCATTATGCCAACCTGGAAAGTGCTATGTTTGTACTGTGGGGCACAAATATTATGTGGCACATGAAAGACAAGTCTGATACCTTCGAAAGGCCTGGTTTGTTTCCACAGCAGCTGACTCCGGTTGCCCATGGCAGTGACTATTCCAGAAGCAGCAATTGATAAGAGCAGCTTAGGATTTCAAGGTGTGTTTTGCTTCAGCTCAGGAGCTCAGAAGGAGTTGCCTTCAAGACAAAACTCCAAAGACCAGAGTTTTTAATCTCACAAAGGGGCTTTGTTACATTGAGAAAGGGTCCCCTTCCAGAAACTCAAGGGCATCGCTTCTCTGTGAACTCTCGGCAATATTAAATGGAATTCCCATAGTTAAGAACTATTTTTACATCTATAAATTCAGAGGACATCTTGCAATCATAATAGGTCAGTGGTACTGGGCTAGAGTGGTCATTTTAGGGCATGGACATCAAAACTTACAGAATGAGCCCTGGCTGGCATAGCTCAGTGGATTGAGTGCAGGCTGTAAACCAAAGTGTCGCAGGTTCGATTCCCAGTCAGGGCACATGCCTGGGTTGCAGGCCACGGCCCCCAGCAACCGCACATTGATGTTTCTTTCTCTCTCTCTGTTTCTCCCTCCCTTCCCTCTCTAAAAATAAATAAATAAAATCTTTATTAAAAAAAACTTACAGAATGAATGAAGGGGGGCTGGAAGAAAATCTTAGTAATAATACTTTATCATTTTTTAAGTTGTGTCATTAGTGATGAACTAAGGCATGCCACAAAGTGGAAAAGGACATGTGTTATGGAGGAGTCAGAGAGTGACAGTGCCAGATGCAGAGGATGAAGTAGTGACGGGGTGAGCTTATTTTTCCTCTTGATGGGTGCACAGAGTAATATATGAGAGCTGGCTAAGTGAGTTTAAAGAGAAATTTAAAATTCTGCTTGTAGATGAATAAAGCCATGTTTTTCATTGGCAGGATTATTTCTTACTAACACATCCTGTAATAGTCTATCTAACATGCAATGTTTTCTTAGATTCGGTGAAATCAGCATCAAAGGGGTTTTAATGACATGAAAAAATGAGGCCAGTAAAATTATTCTCATACAATAAAGAAGACCATACCTTTAGATTCAGGCAGAGAGTTTAAGAACTGGGAAGAAATTCGAGTTTCAGTATTGTTAGTTTCTACTTAGCAGGGATATTCACCCTTTGAGAGACTGATTTTTATTTTGTCCTTGCTAAAGATTTTTATATTTTAATATCTACGTTTGATCATTGGGATACCATTGCTGTCATTAATAAGAAGGGTGGGTGAATCTTCCACGTTTAACTGGTCAAGTGATAAATACTGAAGCCTCAGCTCCCCCACTTGCTGTGGTTCTGGAGCGGACCACTTCCCAGCCATGCTGTGAATCAGTTCCGGCAGAAGAAAATAATGATCCTGTTAGTCACAGAGCCTGGTGCGTCCAGAACACCGTGATAGGCTACTCTGGCCACGGAGAGCCTTTATTTTCACTCTGGTTCTGTACAAACACTGTCATTTCCCAGGTGTGTCTTGACATGGAAAAGGTTGGGAGGCACTGCTCTAACAGACACATGTTGGCTGTCGCTGTGAGAGTACATGGAATTGACTGAGTTAAGAACCCCGTGGTCTTCCAGGTCCTTCTGTTTGTGCTGGTTATGTCCAAGTCTTCCAGCAAAACTCATACCATTGCTGCGCGTGTTCAGAAGTATTTCTGTCCATGTTTTCAATCCCAGAGAAGTTGGACCAGAATTTATTCTCCTCTCTCCAACCTAGTGGAAAAAGGAACTTGGTACAAAAGAGCCAAAGCATTAAAATCGGCATTAATTCTGCCATAGAGGTACTTAAAATGTGGACTCTGGACCCACAGAATCAGCAACACTGGGAACTTGTTAGAAAAGCAAAGTCTTGGGCTCCAATCCACATCTCTGAGTCGGACACCTGGGATGGGCCCATTCTTCTTTAAGAAGCCCTCCCATGACTGCAATGCTTGCCTAGGTTTGAGAACCACTGATCTGTAGTTTTCATAACACACACACACACACACACACACACACACAAACAGAAAAAGTAGAGCTCTTGATCTCTGGACAAACAACAATGGAATATGGGCCTCAGAATGGTGGTCATGTTTCTCCTTCTGGGTTTTTTTTTTTTTTTTTTGTATGACTTTGGGCAAAAATTACTTAACTTTGCTGGGTCTCAGTTTCTTCCAGCATAAAATGAAAGCAAGGGGTCAGTTCTTCTCTTGGTTCCTTATGTTTTTTTTTTAATCACCCTCTGAGTTTTTATATAAATTACCTTAGGTGCTATATAGAATCTCTTGCAGAACTGTGGAGGTTGGGGTATGAGGGTGAGTTGCCAGTTTTCAGGATTCTTTCATGATGTTGGGGAAAGGAGAAATTATCCTTCTGCATGGGTGCAGCAGGAGTTAACCCAACCAGGGCTTTCTGGCTTGGTAAGTGGATTGCCGTGAAATGGATGAGGACACGAGACTTTATTACTAGTCCCTGGGTTCTGATCCTGGTCTTGATATTAACCCTTACTGTGGTACCAGGCAGGTCTTAATAACTGTCTGTATTCATTTCTGCCTGTGATATGAGAAGTCAACTAAGGAAACAGTTTTATATGTCTAGACCAAGATCACCAGAGAGCAAGTATCCAATACATGCTCCATTTTCTTTCTTTTTCAACTCAAATATTCCATTCTTTGGAATCCTCTGGTGTAAAGACCTCTTTGTAGACACGGAGTCTTGATACCTGTATTTTCATGGAGGTTCCTGAGGTTGTCTCTAGCATGGAGCTTTTGTTGACAGGTAGTTTCTGTTCTTGCCAGCTCATGTGACTGTCCTGGTCCAATGATGCCTGACTGCGTATCTTCAATCCAATATTGATTGAGAGCTGTGTGCATTTTTGATGACCCGTTGCTTATAGGTATCAGCAATCAGGATATCCGGTAACCCTAGATTTCCTCTCTAAAGTGCTGGCTAAGTACAGAGCATGCCTTTGTTTAAGTGGGGACAGCATAAATGTGTGGATGTCAATAAAATGTCTTACTTTAAACTTGTCCTCTAATGAGTTATTAGGAGCTATTTTTCTTAGTATTCACATATTTTATTTATTTGTGTTATTTTTTTGCAGATTCTCACAATCCTTGACATCAATGAAGCACAGACACTTTCCAGCAGGTCATTGTACTAAATTCCTACAGCAGTTTTGTGAGACAGATGGTGCTGCCTCCGTTTAGAATGAGGAAACTAGGGCTCGATTTGAGTAACTTTCCAAAGGTCACTTATTATGTGACAAAACCAGAACACGAGCCCAACTGTTTTTCTTTTCTGGGTCAGTGCTCTTTCTACAGAACAAAGATCTCCTCAAAACTTATGTTTACTGGGTAAATGCTTTTAGTGTTTGCATAACGGTTTCTCTGATTCAGGAAGGTGCTGAGATGGTGTTGAAATTCAAGTTTAATCAATCAACCAATTAGTATCTATTGAATGCCTGTTGGGTGCAAAGATTGCACTTGGTGCTGGGGGAGTCACCAACAACAAAAAAGATAAAACTGCCTGTAGTGAAGGAAAAGAAACATACACCCATGAAACGATGGCTCATTCAATGAGGCGTCAATGAGTATTTCAAGTGAGACAGACAGAGGCATGAAACCAGGGCTGGGCAGCTCTGTTGTAACCAAGCTGATAGGAAATATGTTTTGACTTGACATATCTATCAAGTTTCAGTATGTTTCTGACATCTTATTTAAGTATTTTTCACAATAGCCCTGTCCCCACTTTACAGTGGGATACACCAAATTGCAGAGACATGAAATGAGCTTTTTGATACATACATTTGGCAAGAAGTAAGGATGGGACTCAAACCTGGGTCTTTTGAAGCCAAGTGTCATGCTCTTTTTATGACTTCATTTATTAGAACTAATTCTAGAAAAGGCTTAGCATTTATGTAGCCCCCTCCCAGAGAAGGCCTGTAATCATTTCAATCCCAAGAAAGGGGGGTTTAAAGACTCTACAACATTTTATTAATCAGTGTTTCAAGGAGTTGCGTAGGGTAGGAGTAGTATCCCTTTGTAGGAAAGGCATTTTTTGTGTGTGTGTTTTTCCTTTTCTTTTCAACGTAGCTCCACTGCTGTTTATTCATATATGTGTCAAGGATTCAAATATTGAAAATAGTTGATTCCGCAGCCCAAGTGCCCATCAGTAAATGAGTGGATCAAAAAACTGTGGTACACTTACACAATGGAATTCTACACAGCAGAAAGAAAGAAGGAGCTCCTACCCTTCACGACAGCATGGATGGAACTGGAGAGCATTATGCTAAGTGAAATAAGCCAGTTGGTGAAAGACAAATACCATATGACCTCGCTTATAACTGGAATCTAATGAACAAAATAAACTAACAAGAAAAACAGAAACAGAGACATGGAAAATGGAGCAGACTGACAGCTGTAGGAGGAGAGGAGGGAGGAGGGGGAATGGTGAAGGAAGAGGAAGGGATTCGTCAAAGAACACGTATGAATGACCCACAGACATGGACAATGGAGAGGGGGATTGCCTGTGGGAGAGAGGGCGGAGGCAGGGAAAGGGAAAAATTTGGGACAACTGTAATAGAATAAACAAAAAAAGAGAGCAGTTGAAAACTTTATAGAACTTTTTCAAGAGACTCCACTCCCCAAACGCTTCTCCAAACGCTAAAAGGCCTTCTGGTGGGAGGGAGGTGCAGCCTTGGTGTGGTGGAGGCTGCTGGGAACTGGGGCTGCCTTACCCTGATGCTGGGCCCGCAGGGGCTAAGCCTGGTTGGGGTGAGCGGAGGTCTCCCAGGGACGAGGGTCACCATGAAGCTCAAAGCACTGCCTTTGAAGTGAAAAGATGTTGCCAGTAAAGCTATGTAGAGGAGCAATTTTCTTTCTTTTTTTAACATATTTTTTAAAGATTTTATTTATTTATTTTAGAGATGAGGTAGGGAGGGAGAAGGAGAGGGAGTGAAACATCAATGTGTGGTTGCCTCTAGCACACCCCATACTGGGAATATGGCCTGCAACCCAGGCATGTACCCTGACTGGGAATCAAACCGGTGATGCTTTGGTTCACAGGCCTGTGCTCAGTCCACTGAGCTACACCAGCCAGGGCCTAGAGGAGCAATTTTCAAACATTTCAGAATGTTCAGGTTAAGTAGCCTGTTCCTAGGGTGGCACCAACAGCCGTGGAAGTGGCATTGATCTGGTTACTTAACTGTAGTTGTAACTTTCAAGGGCAGCAGCCTGCAGGGCTTTGAGGGGAGGCAGGGAAACCAGGTGGTGTGTGAGCGAGACATGAGTGAGATGGCGCGTGTGTGCATGCATGTGTGCGTGAGTGAGGTTTTCCCAAGAGCAAATGCCAGCACGGCCTGGAGGAATGAAGCTGACCCACAGGGAAGCACAAACACACGGTTTGCTTAAGCAGAAGGCATCCAAGGGGAAATCTGAGGCACCTGTTTTTATTTTGTTTCACTTATAAAGAAATTTTCTAAAAAGGAAGGCTTCTTTTGGAGCAGAGACTTACTATTTTGGACAAAAGTGTCTAATATACGAGTAAAGAGTAACCTAAATATAAGGGGTTGCTTACTGCTCATGGTACTTCCTGATGAGGGAGCAAAATTTAGTTTTCATTTAACTCACAGGCATAGAAACGGTCCAATTTAAAAAGTCCAAATATATTAAAATGTGCTTTTACGTCCAAACAGATTAGAAAGTTGAACTCTGTATTACCTACCGCAAAGATATGTGTGCAATGAACACTCAATATTCGTCGATAAATCATATTTTTCTATTTTGAAGGTGTTTATCAGAATCCTAATCTCCTGTATTCTCATAGCATCTCTAATCTAGTGTTACTTTTATTCTAATTCATAGAGAACTGTTAATACATAATAATAGAGTGCCTCATACCTGCAACATCATGGGTAAGTGGATATACTGTGCACCGTTAAGAATACTCCAAAGTGGGACTAGCTAAAAAGCAGTTTTCCCCAATAAATCACTGATAATGCAAAGTTCTCTCAGCTGTCCTCATTGTAAAATCTGTATGAATCACTTAGATTTCCTCTGTTTCAATCACTTTGAGGATGGAGATATTAAAGCCCAAAGAAGGTAGACAACTAAGAAATAAGTGATTACATTTTAGATCCAGAAAAAAACACCCTAGTAATTATCAAAATCAGCCAAGTCTCCCCTTTATAGGCATGGAGCCTGAGGCCAGAGAAGGTCGGTTTCTTGTTCAAGCTCACTGAGCCAGGGGCAGACTTAGGGTGACTACCTAGGGCCCCTCAAGGTCATCAGATCCGTGCTTTGTCCACCAGGAAACACTCGGCAGCCAGTTTGTTCTTCAGACCACTGACTGGTGTTGCACGAGCCTTTGTCGCTGGGTTATTTTTCCTGGGACACGAAGGTATGAACTAAAGCCATGGAGCAAGTCCCTTTCTAGGTCAGGGTGCTGAGACAAGCTGGGAAACCTGAAAAACCTGTCCTTTTCCTCACCAGCAAATGGTCAGTGTCCCTGCCTGCAAGTGTGCACTACCAGGTTAAAAGAGAAACAGAGCGGAGAATAAACCTTAATAGAGCTATCTAGATTGCTTCTGGGTTTGAATTACTTGAGTATTACCTCAGGCTCCTTAAAGCGACCAGGCAAGCTCGTGCTTCTGCCTTGCTAACACCATTCTCCCCATCCTGGGCTGTGACTGTCCTTTGGCTGAGGACCTAGTGTCTTCTTTCTTACTGGAGTGCTCTTCCGCCTTCTCCCAGTGGGAGCAATTTCCATTTCCACTTGTACGGGAGCAGTATTTTATCATATATTCTTTACTTTTTCTTACTGCTTCTGTGTTTTCTTGAAGCAAAAAATAAATAAATAAGTAAAAATAAAAACTCTGCCAACATTTAAAACTCACCTAAAATAAGCAATTCTCCTACTTGTAAATTTGCTGAGAACAATACTAAGATACGGTTTACGGGAGCCCTACTGCAATTCCTCCTGGGCTGCCCCCGAGGGTATGCAGTGGGGGTGAGATCAAAGGAAACTTTCTGTCTGCTGCCAACCTCGCTGTCACTGTGTGTCTTTATTTTTTTTTTAAGTCAAGTTTATGGAGGTATAATTTACACCCAGTGAAATTCATCTTTTAGGTACACAGCTCATGAGTTTAAAAAAACATACGCATTTGTGTAACTACGCAGCATAATCAAGATACGGAACATTTCCTTTCCTAGAAAATTCCCCTCAGGCTGCCTTGAGGTCACCGCCCTCCTCACCACACCCTGAGCCCCTGGCAACAGCAGTCTTTTCTTCTGTCTGCATAGTATCCCTTTTCTTTAGAATCATGTAAATGGGACAATTCAGCATGTAACTTTTTGACTTCGGTTGTTTTTATTCAGCGTGCTGCACTTGAGAACTTTTCTTCTCGTTGCGTGGGTGTTGGTATTTCATTCTTGCATTGCTGAGTAGTATCGCACTGTGTGCATTCCACACTTTAGTGGTATGTGAGGCCTGTCCAGAAAGTATCCAGCCATGCACTATGAGAATTAGAGGCATTTGTTGAAGAAGGTACAAGAAACATTGTACATAGGGTAATGAAGTCTCAGTCCCCTTCAAAGTAGGCACGTTGAGACCTCACACAGTTGTTCTCCCAGCTTCTCTTCCACTGTTCAAAACACTCTGTAAAATCCTTTGTTGGAATGGCCATCAGCTGACCCATCATATTTTCCTCAATCTCATTGACAGTCTGAAATCTCTTCCTTTTCAAAGGTAATTTTAGTTTTGGGAAAAGCCAGAAGTCTCAGGGTGCCAAATCTGGGCAGTAGGTAGGCTGAGTCACCTGGGTGATGTGATGTTTTGCCAAAACACTCTGCATGAGATGTGATGCAAGAGCAGGTGCATTGTCGTGATGAAGCTGCCAATCACCAGTTGCCCATAGCTGGGGCACTCTGAATCATTTGAGTAGTTTCTGCAGAGGAATGTTCAAGCTTAACACAAAATTCAATACAGATTCATTGCTCTGCTTGTTCAGTCATTTTGAATGTGATGGCCACACAGTACACATGCCAACTCAATGGGCATGTACCTCCCCCACTGACTAGTACAGTGAAGTCATTGTTCATGTATGCACATTCCAATCCACTCTCCTTGGCTGCCAGGTTACATCTATGTCACACAAGCCATTCTCGTTATATTAACAATGGCTGGACCTTTTCCTGGACAGACTTTGTATGCGTGCATGTATTATGGTGTGCGTATCCGTTCCCTAGTTGATGGGTATGTGGTATAATGGTCAGACTCTGAGGTGGCCCCTCTGACCCTTCCTTTCCAGTGTTTATGTCTTCGATTCATCTCCTCCCTGTAAGTGTGGGTGGGACCTGGGACTTGTTTCTAACCAATAGAATACAGCAAAGGTCATGCAATGTCACTCTCCTGATTGTGTTACCTATATAAGATTGTCTTAATAGACAACTCATTTTTGAGACTCTCTTTGCTGGTTTGAGAAAGTAACCAGTCATATTGGAGAAGTCTAAGAATAAAGAGCTAAAGGTAGCCTGTAAGGGTTGAAGACAGCCCCTGGCTAACAGGCAGCAAAATACTGGGGCTCTCAGTCATACGAAAGCAAGGAAATTAATTCTGCCAACAAAAGAAGGGAGCTTGGAAGCAAATTCTTCCCCAGTCAGTCCTCTGAGGGAGATCACAGCCCAGTCAACCCCTCGAGTGCAGCTTATGAAAACCTAAGCAGCTAAGCCATGCCTGGACTCCTGACTCACAACTATGAGGTAGTAGATGCATTTTTCAAGTCACTACATTTGTGTTAACTTGTTATACTGGTTGAACAGCAACAAAGAACTAATACACGTTAGTTGTTTCTAGTTTTTGGAGGTGACAGATAAAGCTGCTATGAACATTCACGTACAGGAATGGGCACTGACCTATGTTTTTGTCTCTTTGGGGTAAATTCCTAAGAGTGTGATTGCTGAATCATTATGGTAATTTTATGTTTAACTTTTTAAGTAATGACCAAATTGTTTTCCAAAGTGGCTGGGCCATTTTTCATCACTACCAGCAATGTGTGGAAGTTTTACTTTCTTCCCATCCGCACCAGCAGTTGGAATTATCTGGTATTTAAACTCTTAGTTATTTTTATTAGGTATGTAATGGTATCTCATGGTTTTATCTCTTCTTTGAAGTATCTATTTGAATTGTTGACTCACCAAAAAATTGTTCTGACATTGTTGAATTGTGTATGTACAATGGATATCATCCTTTATGTATAATGGATATAATTCTTTATTGTCACCTGGTTCATAGGTTCACTTTTCATTTCTTAATAGTATCTTTCAACTAGCAGAAATTTTTAGCTTTGAAATTGAACTTACTAATTTTTTTTAATGGATTATGCTTTTATATCCAGGAAGTCTTTGCTTCTTCCATGGGCACAGATATTTTCTCTGTTTTCTTCTGGAAGTTTTATAGTTTTATGTTTCCTTTTAGGTCTGTGATTTATTTTGAGTTAACATTTGTACACGGCACAATGCATGTGCTGTTTTACTTTAACTATGCAAATTTTAATTATTACAGTGACATTTGTGGAAGACACTACCTTTTTCTATTGAATCAGTTTGGACCGTTATCAAAAATGAATTTCACACACACACACACACACACACACACACACACATGAGTTCTATTTCTAGACTCTTGTTCCATTGGTCCAGGTCTCTGTCCTTTCACTAAGGTTGACCATCTAGATTATGGCAGTTTTAAATAATTCTTCAGAATGAGGAAGTAGCTGTTTTTCAACTTTCTTCTTCAACAAAGTCTTAACTATTTTACTTTTTTGCTTTTCCATATACATTTCAGAATCCGTTTATCAATTTTTACAACAAAACCTGCTGAAGTTTTGATTGGGATTGCTTTGAATGGTATAGATCAATTTAAAAGAATTGACATTATTAATGATACTAAGTATTCTTATCCATGAACATGGTATATCTATTTATTTATTTAGGTCACCTTTGATTCCTTTCATCAATATTTTGGAGTTTTCAGAATATAAACATTGTACTTATTATGTTGTATTTATCCCTGAACATTCATGCTGTTTGATAGTTTTGCAAATGTTATTTTTTAAGATGGTATTTTAAGTTATTTATTGCCAATAGATAGAAATACAGTTGGATTTTATTTATTGATATCTTGAAATTTGCTAAATTTACTTTTAAATCTAGTAGGTTTTTTGAGACTCCTTTTAATTTTTTGTATAGATAATTTTGTTATCTATTAAAATGGAGATGGCTTTATTTTATTTTTTCTGTCTATATACCTTTTTTCTTACCTATTACTTCATTGACTAGGACTTCCAGTATGGTTAAGTTGATTAAGTTGCCTTAGTGCCTAGTTTGGTGAGTTTTTTAAAATCATGAATGAATATTGAATTTTGTTAAAATGTTTTATACATTTACAGAAATGATCATATGATTTTCTTCTTTAGGCTGAAAATATCATAATTTTTTTGATAAATTTTAATACATTTAATTTATTTTGCTTTAAAAAATTTGAAACCAGTCTTACATTCCCAGGATAAATCCCACCTGGTCGTGATATATTACCCTTTTATATAGTCTTGACTTGGATTTCCTAACACTTTGTGGAGGTCAAAACCTCTTTAATTTCATTTTCCACTCTGTTATCTATGCTCAGGTCGTTCTGCCATGCTTTAGACTTACCGTCTCACATATTTGTCAGACTACTTCTGGGTCATATGCTCCTCAAATCCCTTATTCATGAAGAGCTGTATCCTCATCTCTCTTGAGGTTGAGGCCTTGACGGCCATGTTTGTATTAAATGACCCTGGCCATAGCAGATTGGACTAGAAGTGGGCCCCTGACCTAAGCTGGACCCATGGCATCCTCTTTCCCAGGAATTTGGACTTGAGATTCAAAGATACCAACTTAGTTTGTGCTGATTGCTACAAGTGAGAACATGACCATTCAGGAGCAGGCTACCATTTTTGGCCAACCAATTTCAGCCATTGCAGCAGAAAAAATACTCTGGTTTGAAGAGAGAGACAGAGAGACTATTGAAGTTCATAGTTTTTATTTTAGGGTTTCATGATTTATTTCTATCTCTCTCTTTCCCTATATGTTTTCTTTCTTGCTTAAGATACTTTAGAGTCAATTTTTGCACTTGGAACCAAAACTGCCTTGGGCAAAGGACTGCCTTGTACAATGTACTTCAGTCCTTTGTACATTCTGTTCCTGTGGCTTGGAATGCCATACTCCTAACCCATTTGCAACTACTGGTTCTTGTAGACATCTAGGCATCTTTCGCTTGGGTTAAACTTTTTCAACCCCTTTTCAGGTAGAGGCAATATTTCATTATAATACTGATTGCTTACCCCTTTCATCACATGTGCTATACACTATTACAGCACCTGAATTAGATTCTGAACTCCAGGATTTTGGCCTTTTGTATTTTGCATCCCCAGGGACTAGTGATTGACCCATGCTTGGAACAAATAAATCAATCCAACGAATTAATCCAAACACTATGCTTTTAAAACTACCTCAAGGCCCTATAACCCTCATCTTTGGGAGTAAAGGTTAGAGAGGTAACACTTCCAAGGTTTGTCTCCATCCTCGGGAGTGCTTCTCAAATGTGGTTGCACATTAGCATCACCTGGGGGAGCTATTCGAAAACCCCAATACTTTGGCTGCTCCCTATACCAATTAAGTTACAATCTCTGGGGAAAGGACCAAAATTAGATTTTAAAAAATAATCACCTGGTATGAGGAGGCTTAAACGATATAACCAGCCCTGATGTCTGGGTCACACTTCTATAAATGCTTAAGTAATTGGACTGGAGTGTGCAGGGCTGGCAGAGTTGTTAAAAGCTCCCTAGGTGATTCCAATATGCAACTCCCCAGGTGATTCCCCGGGGAACTGAAAATTCATGAGAATAATAGAAAGTTACACCTTCAAGGCTGGTTCAAAGCAGGTGTGGAATCTGCAATTCAGATAATATGGCTTCATTTTGCAGGCCTTGGAACTTGGGACTAATTACATTTGTCTGTTGGGAAAATATCCGTTATACACCTGCCCGCAGTTTTTTCCTCTTACAAACGGTAAAATGACCCTGGTTGTAGTTCGCATGCATCGGTAAATTGGTACCTTTGAAGTGGGCCACAGATGCTAAAGGATCGCAACCAGGAAGTTGCTGACAGAAGCAGCTCCCCTCCCCCTTCTCGGTTGCATTGTCCTTGCTGCTGACTTTGGTAAGGAAAGCAAGGCTCCACACCCTGTGGCTCCCTCTGTTTTGACTTTAGGAATTAATGGTGTTTCTTTGCTTAACTTACAGCAATTAATGGTGTTTACATTGGCAGGGGAAAATTAATGCCGTTGCATTGTTAGGAAACACAAAGCAAGGATAAGAAATATTTTGGTTAGTAATCAAGAACATATCTTCTGATGAGTTTTGCGCATGGCTGCTTCCCAAGACTCCTCCGTGGGTTACAGCTGACAGAAAAGAACCAGAAATTATGACCACTTTGCTGAGGCATGGCAAAGCTGCAAACCAGGAGGTACTTGTAAGGGGAAACTAACTGCTGGTGGGATTTCTTTGTTCTCAGCACTCAGTCTGGGCCTCCCCTTGTAATTTGCCTCTTGGGCATCTTAGAATCAGCTTCTTTGTACCTAAACCAACTGTTATGACTCAGCTACTGTCATTTTACTAGTTGGCGTTTCCCTAATTGTTGGTCTTTCTGGACTCCACCCTGATCTCTCTCAGGCACTTGATTTTACAACATCCGATGCCTTCATCCTTCTGGCTGTGGGGTGAACACTTGCAAAGAAATATCATAGCCTACTCCCTAAACAAGGCATTATGTGTTTAAAATAATTGGAAGATACACTGTTTGCTCCTTCCTGACTCTACTTCTTTTAACAACCAGCTGGATGATAATCTTTTTGAAGTGGAGTTCTATCACTTAAATCTCAGTAGCTTAACCAAAAAAATGTTCGTTTCACACTCATGGTCCATGTTGATTGGTGACCATCTGGGGGCCTTGCTCTGCTTTGTCTGCTCTGAGACCCAAGACAATGGAGTAGTCGCTGTCTACAATACTGGCAGCGAGGAAAATAATGTAGAAAATTATGGGCCAGCTCTGTCATCACTTATCACATTTCATTGGCTAGAGCATGTTGTAAGATCATGCCTAATTCAAGGGGGTAGAGACGTGTAATCTTATCTTTGTCCAGAAGGAAAAATGGGGATGTTTGGGAAACACACAGGAAATCCTGTTTTGGGTATTATAATCATACTTCACCCAGAAACACTGAAAATCACACATAAAACAGCTAAGAGGAAAAAGATACACATTTCTGAACAGTACCTGTCTTGGGCATAGAGATATAAATTCTTAGGCTCCACATTAGAAGCTTGTCTGCATAATTAACAGTTATATTTAGAACCAAAGAATAATACCACTGGGTGTAGTAAAAAAGACAACTTTGAAACCCTCGCATGAAGTAATTGGGGTCCAGAGATTGGAGGGTTCTGTGTCACACTCACCACCAGCCCCCCACCCCCGCCCCGGAATTACACAGTAAGTAAGAGTCAGAACCAAAAACTAGGATCCAGTTCTGAATCTGGGCCAGGGGTCTGTGTGTTTTATAGTATTATTTGTCTTAATTTATTAATTCTAATGAAAGGTTGAAGAACAAAACAGATTCCCCTATTTTCTAATTATAACAGCTGTGGACTCAGACTCCATGAACTTTGAACAGATTTGCTTCCAACTGTTCTTTCTGACTCTGCTCTTTGGCTAAAGATGTGATCCAGTTTCTGGTAACATTTAGAATTCATTGCTTATGACTTCTAACTGTTAATTTGTAGTGCAGATTCCCCCCCCCCCCCCGCCGTTCTGTTTAATGGATGAGTTAGATTCAATCGACATTCTATTAACATCTGTATTACAAAAAATGTAGGCTTGGAGTACATAATCCAGTGGCTTGTGGGAATGATTTTCAGGGGAAATGAGTTCACCCCAATCATAAGGTAGGATTAGTCAGGCCTGACCTGCTAAATTGAATCAGGCAGTTATAAAGCATCAGATGTCCCTGGCATTGACCTTTTTAATGAGAAATGGGTCTATGGGATCTGCTTTAGTCCTCTGGCAAATATTTTACAAATTTGAGCAGAGCTTTTCATCATTCAGATACATATCAGGATCTGAAGATGGGTTAGGCTGAGACCAAGTAAAATGAGCTTTTGATGGCCTGGCTAGGTGGAACATGGCTAATTTGTTAACTTGCTGACCCTCTTTATTCCTTAAGCCAAAAGGTTCAAAAGGCCAGACGCTAGTGAATACCTTTTATAAAGAGAAGAATAAGACCAAAGCCATCTAGCAGGAGCTTGTTGGAAAAATCTCTTCAAGTCTGCAGTCGCTCCTGCAGCGGGGAACAAAGCACCTGGCCCTCTTCGCTTTCCTGTCACAGCCGCAACTGCTGTCCTTGAATTTAGGCTTCAGGGCCTAAAAAGTGGAGTGGACTAGCTAAATTGGTCTTCGGTTCCATCTTTAAAATCACTCAGCTGTTCTCTCTTCTCAAAAATAAAACCAACCCAGCTGGTAGGTGGGAGTTTCCTACTGGGACCCAGCATGCTGAGGCCTGGCGACAGGTGTGGAGGGGCAGGGAGAGGCAGGGGTTGTGTCTCTCAGATCAGCCTTCTCCTGGTCTGCCGAAGGGCTGTGGGCGGGGCTGCTCGTGGAGAAGGAGGGAAACGAGGCTTATTTCTCGCTGTGCTCTGCAGACGGTGGGAGTGGAGGGACGAGGTATAATGGGATCATTGAATGTTAGAGCTGGAGGAGGTCCTAAACACTGAATCTAGTCATTTCAGAGATGACGAAGCTGAGGATCATGGGTAGACACGCTTGGCCCACGGACATGTAAGTAGTTGGAGTCCAGTGATTCTAACCCTACCAAGAGTTCTTCTCTGTCTTAGAACTCCCAAGGCAGCATGGGACAGATGCATACGCTTTAGATACCGGTGTTTAAAAACCCTGCAATATCACTGCATAAACCATACAATAATGTAGACAATATATGATAAACAATGCTTATAAGCACCAGAGCCCCTGTCTACAATACCACTGAATATGCTGAATGCATCTGAACAGGTGACTTAACCTCCCTATTTCTTTGGTGACACTTCTGTAGAATGTTAAACACACACACATACAAGTATGGGTAGCAGACAATACAATTAAATATACAAACTTAATATTTAGAGAAGCCACACTCTTACCCTGGGGAGAGCGGGGAGGGAAGGACAATGCAGTGCTCTGATCCTTTCCTGGACTTGGCTGCTCCCAGGTCAGAGGCAGGGCACTGAAGACCCTCCCTCCTGACACAGGGCCCTTTCCTGACCGCCCATTTTTCGGGTCTTTTATCTTGGATGGGGCCCCAGTGTATCGCTTTGGAATGTACCCTCATTCAGCCTCCACCCGAGACCTGGAAAAAGAAGTGTGTTTCTCTCCCTCTTTGAACCACCCCCCCTGGCAATGTAACTAACAGAGTGACCAGCGCTGGAAGGTGAGGCCCAGAGAAGAGGTGGCCGTTCTGTTTTGTCCGTCCCTTTCCAAGGTGACAGGTGATTGAGCAGGTACCTTCATGGTCTAAGTGAAGAAATGAGGCAAACAGGAGAAGCTGAGGCTATGTCTTGAGCATTTGGATAATGCTTTGCACACTGCCGCATAGATCCTGTGGGCCCCCCGTCTGTATATGAACATCGTGCAGACTGGTCCAGCCTGGAGCCCTGTGTCCTGGGTCTGACTCCTCACTCTGTCACAGCCGTGTGAACTTGGCTGAGAATTTACATCTTTGACTCCTTGTTTCCTCATCTTTAAAAGGGAGACTATTTTTTTTTCTGGGTTTCCTACAAGGGAGTGAAGGGGATGTAATGAGATAATGTGTGTGAAAGCACTAACTACAAGACATCAAAGTGTCTGTTATCATGAACGTTGGTGAGAGAGGGCAAGGCTCACCCATGGGTTAAAAATGCAGACTCTGAATGGGAACATGAATGAATCTTATTGGGACTTGGCAGATATTTACCTCAGGTCAATTTTTTTTGGGGGGGGGGTGGTTGGTGCGTGCTGCCCTGTGAGCCTAACATGAGGGCGGGGGAAGGAGCTGGACAGGAAGGTTAATCATCGTTGAGAACTCTTTTCCCTTTTCTATTTCTCATCCTCTTGCTTTCCCAGTTCTGCTCTCTCCTCCCGATCCCTCGCTCACATTTCCCTCTCCTCCCCACTCTGTGATGCTGTTTTATTCCATCGACATCAGTCACTGCCGATGTGAAGCTGCCCAGCGTGTGGAAAGGAAACCTCAGATGACCAGATGAGTGTACACCTGTCCCCCGCACACGTGCCAGAAGGGAACTGCACACCACTGGGCAGGGGGCAGAGTGTAATTAACCTGCTGCCCTGTGCTCAGGAGTAGAACCTCTTCTCTGTGTCTCGTTCACACTGTCCTCCTCTGATCCCAGCAGATGAACTGGGGCCATGAGCCAGCTGTGCGTTTGGAGGCACAGCTGGCCCAAGCCTGCCTTTGCCTGGATGCTGCGACAGTGAACGTCTACCTGAACTTCCCCTTTGCCTGGTGGGCTTGACCCATGCATGCTTCCCTGCCCAGAGCTTCTTCTGACCAAAGCTATAAAAAAACGCCCAAGTCTAACTAACATGGCTATTTTGAGGACTTTGCCAGTAACCCTTGGCCTCAGGCCACATACGTGGGGGCAGAGAATTGCTGAAGCTGAAGTTAGAGGTAGGTACCCCCTGGTGATTGTAGAAGGGATACAGAAACAGTTCTTCCTAGGGAAGGGCATCACACCTAGTTGTGGTGTTTCAGTAAAAACACCGGCTCTGCAGGACCCTTGCAGAGGAACTATTTTTAGGTGCATTCCCAGGTGGAAGGAGCCTGGATCATTCCTGACATCTGCTCTGGCAGGCAAACTCTGGCTGTGGTCAGGTGTGTCTCAGTTCTGTAGCCTTCTTCTCTCCTGAACTTGAACTTCCATTGCAGTATAGTTGGGCCCTGGGATCACCTGTGCAAAACAACAGAAACCCATAAACAAGAACAAAACCAACAGACAATAGATACACAGCTGAAATTTAACTTTATATAGCAACCCAGAGTTATCAGGCTATGGCTTTATTCATTCATGCATTTATTCTTTTTCAAGTATTTGAGGGCTAATATGTGCTGTGTACACATCAATAAACCAACACCTTTTTTCCTAATCTCAGAGTACAGGACAGAGAAAAGGCTTGTGCACAGCTCAGTGGACAACCAAATGAGAGTCCACACCTTGAGGTCTTGAACAAAGTTACTTTAATGTGTATGGGGGTGGGGCACAGAGATCAGTTGTAGGAAGCACATTGTCAATATTGTGTATTACACTCAAATGTTATGGCTAAAGGTTTTTACCAATGGAAGTAGGACCTCTGAATCTACTTCCATAAATGGATAAAACACATGCAATTAGTTCATTTAGGTCTAGTGCATGTTAGAGGAATGAAAATCCTGGGACTTTGACAAGACATTTTTACTTATTTATTTATTTTTAGACAGCAGGGAAGGGAGAAAGAGAGGGAGAAAAACATCATTGTATGGTTGCCTCCCACAAGCCCCCTACCAGGGACCTGGCCTGAAACTCAGGCATGTGACCTGACTGGGAATCGAACTGGCAACCCTTTACTTCTCAGCCTGGCACTCAATCCACTGAGCCACACCATCCAGGCTACTTTTACTTTAGTTTTGAGTATGAGTTTAGTACCTTTGGACCTAAGGGGCAGGATTTGAGTGCCTAGGGGCTGTTCCTGGTGGAAAACCTTTGTGAGGGGGAGGAGCATGGCCTTTGGCGCCAGGAATAGCAATGCAGGGGCAAATGTGTGTGTCTGGGTCTGCACATCCACGGAATGCAGATGGCCCTGAGGGGTCCTGTCCAGTGCTGCCCTGAGCTGCTCATGAACCTGATGATGAAGAGTAAACCTCTGGGCTTCCAAGGAGGAAGCTTCTGCAGCTTTGGTTGTCCCAGTCTCAGTATTGGCCTGTGCAGGAACACCGGTGAATCATCTGTCACTCAGGGAAAGTTTGCTCGTCATCTGCCTCGTGGGTGGGTGTGGCCACATACATTTCCCTGAACTGTAAGGGCCTCATCAGTCTGGAGGCAAATCAAGTTCTGCCATAAGCTTTAAATCAGAAAAAGATGAGTTAAGGTAAAGTAGTTTCCTGAAACCTTTGGGGAAGTGGTCATCAGCCACTCCTGCCCATGTTTCAGCCCTGGAGCAACATCTGCATTGCCTACTGGGGGATCCGTACCCCCTGGATCTGTACCAGGCTGAAGGTGTGTGAGGGCCTGAAGGTGGCCCACTTCCTATCCCAGCTTCTCAAATCCCAGATTGCTGCGATTGTCTCTGATAGCACCATGTCGGGTAGGGTGCAAGGCTTCTTACCGTGCATTTCTTGCAGGATGGCCAGAATATCTTTTTCCCCCCTTTCCTGAGGACATTGTTTCCGTTGCTTTTAGAAAGAGAAAAGGGCCCTGGCTGGCGCAGCTCAGTGGACTGAGTGCCGGCTTGTGAACCAAAGGGTTGCCAGTTCGATTCCTAGTCAGGGCACATGCCTTGGTTGCAGGCCAGGTCCCCAGTAGAGAGCACATAAGAGGCAACTACACAATGATGTTTCTCTCCCTTTCTTTCTCCCTCCCTTCCCTCTGTAAAATTTAAATAAAATCTTCAAAAAAAAAAAAAAAAGGAAAACAGAGAGAAACATTGACATGAGACAGAAATATCAATTGGCTGCCTTTTTGTAGGTGCCCCAACTAGGGATTGAATCCGCCACGTGGATATGTGCCCTGACCAGTAATTGAACCCATGACTTTTTGGTCCATAGGACACTGCTTCAACCAACTGAGCCATGCCAGCCTGGGCATGGTCAGGGCATCTTTACAATGAAAAATAGTCTTTGGATACAGAAGAGAGGAGTTATGTTTCTCCTTCTACACTGGAAAGCAAAGCTGATTATCAGTATATGCATGGGCTTCACATGGCTGAGCTCCCCAAGCAAGGAACTATCCATGCTGCCAGGCCCAGGGCAATCCCCCAGTTGGCTGAGTCCTGGGGATGGAGGTTTTTGCTGGCTATAGACATCCCATCTGGCCTCTGGAGCCGTTTCAACAGCATTGCTTAGAAGTTATGCTTAATAGGATGTGGCACGGAAGGATTTCTGCTAGTTAGAGCCCTGGCTGGTGTGTAGCTCCACACCCTGAGGCTGTGCCATTCGCTACACACAACCATGCAGAGCTGTTGCTCTGAGAAGTAGCAGCAGGAACCCAAACAGCTGCTCAGTGTGAGCCTCAGTGTGGGGACTAGAAGCAGAAGATTGGTCAAAGACCTATGAATACACAATGCGATCATGCACCATCCTTCTATGCACTCCCACAGCAGCCTGCCTAGCCTCACTCCATAACAAGGGCAAACGAGATGTCCTTTTTGAGCAAAGTGTTCAGACATTGGTTAGTGTCGACACTGGCAGGTGCCATGTCCCATGTCTGCCTTTGCTGTCCACTCTCGTAGTGTAACAGGGTGCAGCCAAGAGGGGGGCCCCAAATAGGGATTTGGAATGGGGTCCAGAACTCAAGGTGTCCAGGAAATATTAGGATGTCCTCACCCTGCCCCCCCCCTCCCACAGGTGTGGGTTGGGAGAAGGGGACACATGGACTAGGGCCATTGAGAGCTGTTTTTCATAGCAACAGCTTTGCAGCTAACCTCTGGTGTGATCATTTAACATATCTATAACCTTTAACTGGTTGCATAGATACGTTAAAAAGCTGTGGCCATCCTCTGAGCCAGGGGAATGGAAGCAACTTCCCCACCAAGACATAACTGGAGGGCAGGTCCCTCAAGTTACAGCACCTGTGTGAGAGCTTGGCGATGATTGGCTCCATAACATGGGGCCACACCTGCCCAGACTCATGATGGCAGCCCAGTAAAGCTGGAAGGATATGAGAGTGCTGGCAAGTGTAGTCGATTGTGGGAGGAGTCAGAAATGGGTCTGCAGAGGAAGATTGGCGCGGGGATTTAAAACCCAGACATGGCAGCCATTGAGGGGAGAACCATGCGGTTTTGGCAGAGTGGAGACTCCCACAGCCATTGTGCGGAGAGGACCACGAGGCTGGGGCCCTGGCAGAGAGAACTATGCAGTTCTGCCAGAGTGGAGACTCCCATGGCCATTGTGCAGAGAGGACCACGTGACTTTGCCAGAGTGGGGACCCCTGCAGCTTTAGAAGGGGGAACCACCACCCGGCTTCAGCAGAGATCCCAGCACACAGCTGGCGACACAGCTGATGGTGCCGGGAACCGAGGGAGGCCTACCAGCTGAGACGGATTACTGAGAAGACCCGGGGGCTGCCTGAGTCACAGACTTCTATTTCTTTTCCTGAAATATGGTACCCCAGACTGGGCAAAGGGGGAAGGAAGGGCTGTGTGTGTTTGTGGGTGTTTTAAGGGACTTTGGGATTTTGATGAAGACATTAGGTTGCTACTTTAAGCCTGTATAGCATTAAATAAACATTTCCTTTCCTTTTCACGAATCTCTGGCATTGAGAGATGTCTTTCCTGTGGGGGCAGACATAATGAACCTGGGAAGTTTCTTTCTGTAATAGTATATCGTCCCAGGTGCCCCCCACCCTTGTTCTGTAACAATAGGTACTTGTTTCAGTTCAAGCAACATTTATTCAGCACCAACTATGTCCTCAGAAGAGTGCTGGTGTGGTGAACAGAACATACTCCCTCACAAGAGAAGCCTCTAGTCCATCACATCCCTGCTTCTCCTTTAAAAAGACCCTGCTCTGAGAGTAGTCTCTGTCCTAGAAAGACGTTCATGACAATTTCCTCTCTGGGCAGTCTAAGGTTGTCTCTCATATAGGCTGTTTCTTCTCTTGTATATTGTTTTTGCCCAACCAATTTCTGTGATTTTTTAAAAAACTGCTCAGCTGGAAATCTGACCACAAAATTTGCCTTTGACTCCTGGTATGTACATCCTGATTCATGTTGGTGTAGTTGTTTTCACTGTTACTCTTAAAACTGTACTTAGATCACTATTTCAGATAATAAAGGTGTCCCTAAATGGACACATGGGCAATCAAATATTAATGTCGACCACATTTGCTTTTGTTATTTTTAAAGAGAGATTAAACATTTCGGAGCTGACTCTCTCTGCATCCACCTCACTTCTGAACTGCTGCTCGCCTTGACAACTGACATGCAATTTACAGAGGAGCAGCAGAGTGGCCCTTGGCCCCCTGGGTAGGGAGGCAAGAGGCCTTATTTAGCTAAGCTGGAGGCTCTTGATTCTGCACTCAGGGAATGTTTCCCGTGTTCATTTTCCGTTAATGACTTTCCTTTGAGGGGAGCAGAGAGGGAAGATTCCACTTCTTTAAAAACAAAAAGAATACATTTTACTAATAAAGTTTCACTTCAAATAAGGCGACTCCAAAGGGCAAACTGGTAGTCGAAAGGTCAGTGCCTAGCCTCTTTTCATAGAGAATCAGCTGCTATTTATTGAGTACTTACTATGTGTTAGTCACTGTTCCAAAAGTTTAGCTTGCGATCTCCCATTTAATCTTAAAAATGGCTTTTTTGGGGAGAGGTATAGTATTAACTCTCTTTTACAGATGAAAAAAACTAGAGTGCAGTTGTTACTTGCCAAAAGCCCCACACTTAAGTAGT
This sequence comes from Phyllostomus discolor, assembly GCF_004126475.2. Classification (NCBI taxonomy): domain Eukaryota; kingdom Metazoa; phylum Chordata; class Mammalia; order Chiroptera; family Phyllostomidae; genus Phyllostomus; species Phyllostomus discolor. The sequence continues at coordinate 16,048,537 of NC_040911.2, read as the reverse complement.
GGTGGACCGGGATTCAAGTCAGGCAGTCTGCGAACAGAAACTATACTATGAACTAGAGATTTCTGTGAGTCCCTGAATGTAGGTACTGGGCAATTCTCTGTACAAGGGTGTGATTTGATGGGCTCAGTGAAGGTCACCTGCCCATACCTTTCTTCCCTTCTGCAAGGGTTCTGACAGCTCAAGTCCCATTGCCTTGGCTTCCTAGGGCTCCCATAACAAATCACCGCCATCTGGGCAGCTTAAAACAATACACATGTTCTCTTCCAAGTCTGAAATTGAGATGTCAGCAGGGCTGCTCTGCTTCCTCTGAAGGTCCTTCCACTTTCTGGATGGCCCCTGGGGTTCATGTATGGCAGCAAGGTTGACTCGGTCTCCATCTTCACAGGACTTTTTTTGCGTCCTCTCCTCTTCTTACAAAGACATCAGTCACTGGATTTAGGGCCCACACTAAATCTACAATGATTTTTATCTCAAGATCTTTAACTAATTACATCTGCGAAGACCCTATTTCCAAATAAGGTCATAGGACACCACACTCACCATTTAAGACTTATTCTTTTGGGTTTAGAAGTACTCTTTTCCAGACTCCTCTTTGAACAAATTTGCCGAGGAAAGACTTTTTGTGGATGTGTTTGGGGTTGTTTACTTGGGAACTACAGCCAACCAGGAGTCCTGGAGGAAGTCAGAAAATGAAGATGAGACACAGGGCAGATGGGAATGAGGGAATTGAATACAAATTTCAGTTAATTTGTAGTTTAGATAAAGGTTTTGCTGAGTATATTCTCCTGAGAAGCTTTAACAGAAGGGGATAGAAGAAGCAGTCAACCACCCAGTAAAAAAATCCCCACCTACCAGTTTGCTAACATGAGCTCTAATTGCACTGGGACCTGCATAATTTTTTGAAATGGTATTCAGAGGTACAGATTGTAAATTTCACTTGCAACAATATAAACAATTTCTAATTGCGTAGAAAGCAAACTGCCACTAGCAAAGCATTTCACAATCGTTAAGTACGATGCCCCCTCATTTTACAGTACATGTAAATTGTCTCGCAGTTACTTTTAAACTGCAAAAATGTCAATTTTGCAGAATCCATCTGGCCTTCTTCATGAATATTTTTTTTGGAGCATTTCAGGAAAAGTACGGCTGAATGACTAAGAAAGATAGTGCTGAACATGGAACCGAAACCGTTTCCCACCGAGAGCTCGGTGAACACAGGCCAGTTTTTCACATCTCATTGCCTTGGTCTCTCCACGAGCCAGCTTATGTCCCAGGGATCCTGTGAGTAGTATAGATGCATATTTAGACAAGAGCAGGCAATCTTAGTGCCACAAACATGTAGAGAGCTGTGTGTGTAAATGTGTGCATCTAAGTGCACATGTGTACAGTGATGGATGGCGTTACCTTCTTTCTAAACAAGTAAGAGGTTTGTAAATCTCTAAGAAGCAGGACTGTGCACCAAAATAATCACAGTGCCCTCATCCTATATTATATAAGGGACTTCATAGCCAGCACTTAAAAGTATTAAACTGGAAAAACTGCTGCACTAAGTTTGCAAGTGTTATGAGCATCTTGATTTTAAATTGATGCAGATAATGCACAGAGTTAAATGACCTGGCCAAGGTCAATGATTGCATTAAGCACCTTTGATTAGGACAGAAAGACTTGTATGATAACATTCATTCATCCAGCATTCACTTACTGTTCTACCTTCAACATAAATCCCAAATCCAATCACTTCTCTCCTCTCCACCACTGCTGGCCTGTTTCAAGGTGTCATTCTTGCTGCATGTTTGCAGCTGCCTTCTAGCAGTTCCCACTCTTTGTACCCTCCTTGCTCATCCTCCAGCCGACCGTCTGGGCTAACCTTTTACACTGTTAGGCCATGGGTTTCCGTGGTCTACAATGCCCTCCACAATCGGATCTTCTCTGCTACCTTTCTCCACCCTGTTTACTGCAGTCCAGCCATACTCTCCTCTTGTCCATTCTTTGTGGAACATGCCCCAGATGGCCTCATCTCAGGGCCTTCGCACTCACCATTCCTTTTGCCCAGAATGCTTTCTTCTCCGGGCAGCCTCAAGTCTTGTTCCACCATTTCCTAAAGGTCTCAAGTCTTCCCTCACTAACAGCACCTTCCATACCTTCCTTGTCCTCTTTACCCTGAATCGTTTTTATCTACAGCACTTGTCCTCTCAGGGCATAACATGGCTTTGTCTTTCTCATCGTCTGTCTGTCTCCACGGGAATGTAAGCTTCATAAGGGAGAGTGCAGGGCTGGTTTTTTTTGCCTCTATTCCTAGTATCTAGAAAAGTGCCCACCATGTAATGGGAATTTAGTAACTCATTAGCTAATTGAGTAATCCCCATTTCCTCGTGTCTGATAGAAAACAATAGCAATTCCTCTGCTTTGCTTTCCTTAGGGTTTGTGGCTCAAATGACATCCTAGAAGTAAAAGTGCTGCCTAAACTATGGAGAACTATGTGAACTGTGTCATTGCCTCTAGCCTATGGGGTAAGGTGGCTCTAGAGTGAAAGTTTGCCTTGCATTCAAGAGAGCAGTTGGCATTCCCTGGGTAACTTTGGGATACACATTGTAGTATGAACTAATTTAAAATATGTGAACTTGTGGGTTTGAAAAGAATCTGAAAGTTATGTATTCTAATCCCATACCTGATATTTAAATTTGTTTAGGCACATTCCTGTCATTTGTCTATGTTGGAATGCCCCAAGTGGCTGGAGAGTCATTCAGCTCTTCTTTAAGACAGTCCCTTCTGAGCCCTGGCTGGCGTAGCTCAGTGGATTGAGCGCGGACTGGGAACCAAAGTGTCCCAGGTTCGATTCCCAGCCAGGGTACATGCCTGGGTTGCAGGCCATGACCCCCAGCAACCGCACATTGATGTTTCTCTCTCTCTCTCTCTATCTCCCTCCCTTCCCTCTCTAAAAATAAATAAAATCTTAAAAAAAAAAAAAAAGACAGTCCCTTCTGGTGATGGATATTTTCGTTGCTAGAACATTCTTGACCTCCAGACGGTGGCTCCCTTCCCTGCCCCTCCATCCCTGAATCCATATTGAAATCTTTTATTCTGACCCTGCAAGTTTCCTCAGCCATCTTTTTTGGGGGGGGGGGTGTGCGGCTGAGTTTTGCTTAGGACATACCACTTTCCCCACCCAGGACCCTTGAACTCTGGGAACTGCTGCTGTCTGCATCCACTAGACCCTTCTGACAAGAACGGCAATGATCATTGAAGCCATAGTTTAGGAAAAATTTGTGCCAGCTGCTTCCCACCAGGGTTCCCATTAGCTTGTCATTTCTTTGTGCTACTGTGTACTTTCCATGACAGGGACGTGCCAGCTCTCCAACCTTTCCTTCAGGCCCCATTTTGTCTCCCCTCAAATGTTCCCAGTTGTAACCACTTATTTCCTTGTTTCCTCCTTGGCCCTGATGGTCTCCCAACCCCCCTGTCCTCGTCTGCAGGAGGAGACATTGCTGTTCACGTCCTGCCAGAGGGCCCCAATCCCCACTGATTTTCCTGGCTCTGCCTTGGTGACCTTGAGCGAGTCACGTCTCCTTTCTGTGCCGGGCCAGCCTCTCAGGCTCTCCTCAGGGACGAAATGTTAAATTTAAGATTCCGTGTGAGTCCTAGCTATAAAAACTAGAAATAAAAAAAAATACTTAGATCCAAAGTCAGTTGAGAATGTAATCGAATAAATATTTATGCAGCACCCATGGGGGGCCATACATGGCTCGAGATGCCAATGTGGATACAAAGCAATTCTGGACCTGTCTTCAAACCAATTAGTTTTCATAGAGGAATAGATAACACACATGTAAAACAGGAAATTCATTAATTAGGAATTCTGCTTGGATAGATCAAAATAGGGAAACATTGTGGAAGACTGTTGGTTGTGTGCATTGGAAGCTTGAGTTTTGTATTGCTTATTCATGGCTAGAATTACTGGTAAAGGGCACAGAATTTATGATCAGATTTTCCAGTCCTGAAATTTAGTCCTTTTTTCACTAATAATCAAAAAAAAAATTGGGAGAAAGAACGTTATTTACAGTCTCTATTTCTCATTTTTTTAAATTTGAAAATGGGTATGATAAGAGTACTTTGTGGGTTTGGTGTGAGGATAAATGAGATAATGCACACAGAGTCCTGGGCAGAGAGCCTGGTATACAGTATGTGCTCATTAAATGGGTGCTCTTACTACTGTTGTTGGGGTCCTTAATTTCTTCATGTCCTACAGTCTGTTTTGTACTTTTGAAAAATATTTGTTTTCCTTCTCTACTAGTGTTTCTACTATTTCATGCAATTCTTACTATCTTTTTAAAAATTGTATTTATTTATTTTTAAAGAGAGGGGAAGTGAAGGAGAAAGAGAGGGAGAGAAACATCAATGTGTGGTTGCCTCTCGTGTCCCACTGGGGACCTGGCCTGCAACATAGGCATGTGCCCTGACTGGGAATTGAACCAGAGACCCTTTGGTTCACAGTCAGGTGCTCAATCCACTGAACCACACCAGCCAGGGCAGTTCTTACTGTCTTAATGCCTTGAAGTTGTAAGACACTTTTAGAATACAAGAAACGTCAATACTTGATTAATGATATTGGACTACTGATGATAAGATTGTTAGAGTCATGAGCTTGGGAATGGACATGTATATTCCTGGATTTGATGGTAGCTTAGGGTGGTATGAATGGTACAATTAAAACAAATCATGTCCCTGTAAAAGATACGATATTATTCTTTTTTTGTTTGAATGCCTTCGCATTAAACAATAGCACTATATAAACTTCTTTATATTTCAGGCAGAGAGATTGAGTTGGTGAGGAGATCAAGGATTTTTCTCTTTTCATAATTGAAGACATACTACCAGAGCATATAATGAAATGCCCTGATGCTATATTCGTGTTATTCAAAGCCCTGAGTATATATCGTAGTACTTTCCCTGAAGACCTAAAAGGGTAACCATAAAATTCAAATTTAGGTCACATAATGCTCCTGTGGTCAATGATGTGTACTCTAGAAATGAAATATTCTGCTTTCTGGCCATTGGCCTCTCTTGCTTGAGGATTGTACTGATTTTGTTCAGATTCTAGGCTCTCTTTGTCAGATTGTTCAGTTATCCTCCTTTTTCATATCCCCAGTTTCATTAGGTGGGTGGATTGACAACAGTGTGACAACCAACATGCAATAAGAGTTCCACACTTCCATTCACATGGAGTGTGTGTGTGTGTGTGGGGGGGCATTCTCTTCCATGTACCCCTAAGTCCCTACTGATAATATGTAACCCTAACTAACTATATGACCATTATCACACCTTAAGAAAATTAACAATAGTATCTCACCATTATGTAATATTGAATTCATATTCAAATTTCCCCAACTGTGTCCCCAGAAAAGTCTTTCATAGATTGAAAGAAATCTAAGGCTCACAGATTGTGTGCCTTTGTTGAATATGACAGTTGAGAAAATAGACTAAAAAAATGAAGATTACCAATCAATCATATGTTCAGTCTTAGATTTAAATCAGGGCTCACTGGCTTCAAGGCCCTTGGTCACTTAATGATGTTGGAGAAGATCCCGACAATCACAAGACAGAGAGTGGCCAACCATACCTGGAGGTCACACCTCAGTGGACTATACAATACTTTCAGCTAAACTTTGGGCGAGAGAGAATTCCATGGCCATGGTGCTTCATTGCCTCAGGTAGAATATAGGCTAGAGGTCTAGCCATATTGAAGCAAGACAGAAAGAGGGTAAAACAAACAAACAAAAAAACCCAAAAAACACACAAGTTAAAAGTCCCAGTTATCTTAAGGTTTTTGGAGACCTGATGAAAATTTGCTTTAGGTACTTCAAAAGTTTTTCAGTTCTCTTTGTCCTAGGATGGCTTCTTCTACACCTTAAATGACCAGTGTGGGTTAGTGCCATAAAGTCCCGGAGGAGGGAGTTTTGGTGTTTTCTACCTGCAACACCCCTATTTATGGGATCTCACTAGGTAATTTGAGGCTTTCATCAGCTTTGTAGTGATAACGTTTTAATATCACAAGGTCCTAGTTGTTGATGTCTATTTCTCCATACTTTGAGAACCCTCAGGAATACTTTCCAAATGTCTAATAACTAAGCTATTTCTCAGAATCCTCTCAACCTTAGGACATTCTTGCTGTGTTTCTTTTGTTCACATGAGAGATAAGTGATCTTCTCAGTGATGAGACATTATCCATTCTTTGTCCCAAGGCAGTTCTTGGTTACCTACCACAAATCAGAGGTGCCCTGCCATCTGACATCAACCCCAGAACAGCTTAAACTGTTAAAGCCATGCTCCCACCTCCAGCTTTTAAAAACACGAGTTAGTTTCTTCTGGAACTACGCCTGCTACCAAGTTCTACAATTATGGCCCAATATTTATCTCTCAGTGTAAAAGTCTCAAATTCTCTGTAAAAGACAATCCTGATTCTTGAGAAATCATGATATTTCACTATTATTTACACTAATGAAGGTGAACTTATTAATCAGGGCTATGTAAGGAACAAATACCTCCATCACCAGTCTCTGATAATGAACACTCTAATTTTTAAGCCCTGGCACGTCCCCTATGATTGGATGAAAGTTCAGAAACCCCTTGGCTGAAGATGCGCTTCTGGGCGAACAGGACTTTGGGTGTCCTCTCTCCTTCATGAAGTGAGATGTACTCTCTTCATCATCAGGGCGATGCTGTGTAGTCTTCTGTACTTCCCAATATTCTAGACACAACTGAGAGAAACGTAAATAAAATAATAAACAGCACTTCATTTAGGCCTTCTTAAACCAATAGGTCAACCTCCCAAAATAATGCAGAAGAAAAACCATGCCATAATTATGAAATAATTGATATCTAAATCAGTATCATCTTATACGAGAAAGAGAAATATTGGGTTTTCAATTAGTTGGAAATAGAGACTCCATGGTAATCTTGACTCCGACATGGGTGTATGTGTCCCTACTGTTTGGGAGTCCCTTTGGTCCCCATTGGGAAGAGCTGTCAGCATTCAGGTGATTGCAGTGATGAAGGAGTTAAGCAAACCAGAAGCTGGCAACCTGTGATGCTGGCAGCAGATGGTGTTGTCGAATAGAGGTATAACTGCATTTTTAAAAATCCCTTCAAAATACTTTCTCAAGCTTTAGGTAACTTCAATGACATTTGGCGTGCTCTGGAAATCACTTAAATGGGTACAGAAATAAAGGAATTACAGAGGAAAATGTCACCATCTGAATTTGTCTTGAGTCTTATTGAGCGGAGACATCTGAGGCTCTTGTTAATACTTAGCAACCATTTACAGCCCACAGAGTGGAGTGTGTCATTGTTGGCGTTTTTAGCTCATTTTGTGGGGAAGGTCTTCTGTTGCATCTGGAGAATGGAGTGGATTTAGTGTTGTAAAATGTGAAGTCGGTGGGAAAAGAAAAAGTGTAAATTACCTTAAATTCAAATACAGAAAAAACTCACTGGAGCTTTTAGAGAACGGTAATTAATGCAACTGAAAACTACAGGAAAAATGGTCCTTTTTTGTTTGTTGTTCTTACTGAATATGGCACAGCAAGAATGCAATGCAAAGTGTTTTCATAACACTGAGAGACACTGCAAATATTGTTGTTGGGGAACCTAAGATTTTCTTTTTGATGGGGGAGTATAGGGTATACAAAAAGACCTGAGATGTATACTCATAAAAATTGAGATCTAGAACAAAGGTGCATTTATTACATTTAACTTCTTGTTTTACAGGTGAGGACAGTGAAGCCCAAACATGAGCCAGAGCTGCAACTCTGATCTGGCCTCAAGGTTGTAAATCCTTTGCAATTATTCCAAATATGAAAGATTTTGTGGTCAAATATACCTATATACCCCAGCATCTTACTGGAAACATGAGTACTTAGCAAGGCCAGCATGCGAAATCCCAGGGAGGCAGAAGGTGGTACAGATGAGGGCATGGGTTGGTGATGCAGCCCTGACTCTATTCCTTATCAACTTAAATGAAGTTCCTTAACTTGGCTGACCTGGTTTCCTCTTTTGGTCAAGTGAACAGTTATTACCAGGGCCGGTACAGCATTTTCACTGGTCACAAACACTTTTTAAAGCATCGTTGGATCTGCTAGATCACTAGCAGCAAAGCTACTTACATTAGAGCCTGGACGAACGGACGACCTTCTTGTTTTAGGACAGCAGTTGTCCCGCTATGATCCCTGGGCCACCAGCAGCAGCATCACATGAAAACCTGTTAAAAATGCAAAGGACGAAGCCCCACTCCAGACCTGCTGAAGGAGCAGCAGAGCACCAGAAACTCTTTTAAGCCAGAAATCTGTTTAAACAAACTCTGCAAGTGATTCTGGTGCATGCTAAAGTTTTAAAAAAATCATCGGGGTAGAGCACACTCCAAGGGTTGTGTTTTTTTTGTATTATTTGGTAAATGTGTCAGAAAAATATGCCTGATGTGTGGTATAAGTTGCCACCGAAATTCAGAGATGTAGTAAGATGATGGAGTGTGCACAAGGTGTAGCTACCTGTCCTTTTCAGAGCATATTTCTTGAGACTGACCCGCTCATTGCCCCGGAGAATCTTCTGAAATGTCAGACTCCTATTCTTTTATGGGATCATGTCCTACCTGTTGGCACATATGTATGACACCAAGGCATTCAGGGGACCGTTGGTTTCTGCTTATTTCCTAGATCTCAATACGAAGTTGTCATCTTACTGGATAACCATAATGTCCTGTGTGGATAGTGAGACGGTCAGGGTGCCTGCATATTAAACTGTGGCAAAGACCCAGATAGACCCTGGAAAATGGTGGAGGCTAGTACCCCTTCCTTCTGCCTGTTCCATGGGAAACCACCGAGGATCCTAGCATTTTCCCCTGAAGTAAGAAAGCCAGTGTTAATTGGGGTGATTATTTTTAGCATCCCTGGAATGTAGAAATAACAGTTTCCTATAATTTTCAGGATCCTCATGTTCTACCCAATAATGTGTTATCAGTGCTTTGTTGGAAAGGCATGTTTGCTGAATTCTCTCGAGGAACCTTAAAAGAACGATGAATAACTTAGGATGGATTCACTCTAACATTTCTATCTCTCTGAATTCTGTATTCCTTTTTCTATGTTGCATATTAAGGAATTTAGGGCATCTCAATTTTACCCATGGCCACTCTTGAGTCCAGGTTTTGGTCAATCAGCTGAATGGATAATGAGAACCACGCCCAGTCACTTATGCCGACACGTTGAATCTAGCATCCGATAATTGCACCAGTATCGATGTATTCACCCAAACTTTAAATCAACGTTCTACTCCTCTGTCTAGTGTCTCTCTCCGTACCCATTCTCCAGGTGTTTAAATGATGAATATTTTACAAGACTTTCCTGACTAAGCCCTTCCCTCAGGGCTTCCTTTTTGTTTTTTATCCTGGTGTCATCGGGAGCATGTGGGTAGGGCATGATAACTGCCTACCTTTTGTAAGGTAGATGCCACAGCCTGGGTCCTTTCAGGGTCTTCAAGCAAAGAAGGAAGTGCCGGCTGCCAGAGGAGTCATGGCAGATGTGGGGTGTGAGGCTCCTCTGTATCCTACAATTTTTCCCCTTTCCAATCCTCCGTATTTCATTTTTTTGTATCAATACTTTGCCTTCCCTAAAGAGACCTGATAAATTCATCTGACGTATTTCAGCAACCTGCAGGATCAGACACTGCATTCGATTTTTCAACCATGTTAACTCTGCAGCAGGAAGAGGTAAGAGATTATTTGAGTTCAGCCACAGAGTTTCTTGACTCTTTTTTTTTTTTTGCCTCTGCCTTGAGCCAATAATTTAGTATTTTTAGCTTGTCATGCTATTTCTTTAAGTTGCCTAATATTGTTAGATGCATAACCCCAAGTCTACAGTCCTTGAATTTCTCAAGCTCTTCATTTTTTTTTTTTAAAACAGAAGCCACATGGTTGCCTCCAGCCTTGCCTTCCATGGGCACATCATCCCAGTGGCCAGAGGAGATAACTTTAACTTCTGCCCTGCATGCCAACGGCTTTTAGATTTACAAATCATCTTTTCCCTGAGGTCCCATTTTCCCTTTTCCCTAAGCCCTCATTGCCTGTATCAATCAGGTTTCTTAACTGCAAGTACCATAGATCAATGTAAGCTAACTTAAGCCCCAAAAGAATTAATTAAAATACGCTGGGCAATCCAACGCATCTCTAGAAGGTTCAGGGAACTGAGTTTAGCTGCCCAAGTAAGGAACAAGGTAAAAATTGTATTATTGCTCTTGACATGCCACTTGTCCTGTGACATACGACACTGTTGCTAGAGTCACTGTCACTGCAGTCCTGGGACAGCGGCTCCTGTTGTCCCCACTACCCCAGCAGCACCCTGTGCTTTGTCTGCCCCTGGCTCCCCATCAAGTCGGACATGAGTGCATATGGTTGATTTAGCCTGGCTACTCTGCCCATGGTCTGGCTGTGGGAGCGTTTTCATCTTTCAAAGTGGAAAGCGTTGTCAAATATTTATTCATAAATATTACATAAGGTAATGTTTGTAAAGCACTTAAGCCCAGTGCCTGGACACCCAGCAAGCTCTTAATGTAAATGTAAAATATATAATACATATTATATAATGTGAGTGTTTGTATTATGAAAACTGGGTAACAGACAAGGATGCTAAATGTCTTTATAAAAGCTTTCAATTTTAGCTGCCTTGTGTTTTGGGAGTTTAATTAAGATTTCCACTTTTGGTTTGTGAAGGCTAAATTTGCTGCATTTCATGGCACTGTGCTACTTATTCACTCAACACATATGTTTGCTGCTTCCCATCTGTTTCTTCTTTAGGTTGTCATAGGCAGCTATGGGAGAAGCACATAGGGAGAGTACTCACGACTTGCCCTCAGCCTGCGTCTAATTCAAAGAGCCGAGAAAGATAGACACCAGCATTTATTGAGGATGCATTATGCACTGTGGGAGCCTTACACACACCCTCTTATTTCCTCCCCTCAAGTGCTCTATTGGGTAGCTGTTATCTCTATTTGATAGGAAATAGAGCCTCAAAGGGTTTGACTCCCTTGCCCAAGGTCACACAGGTAGGAGAGGGAAAAGTCCAGTTCATACCAGATTTGGGTCATGATTTGAGGATGAGAGAAAGCTCTCAAGATGTGGAAGAGCCAAGGCAGTAGAGAAAATGATGTGAATTTGAGAATTTGGCCCCAAATCATTTGAGAATTCTGACTTCAGCAATGTTGTGGAACCTTCAAAGAAGATACTGGAAGAAGAACTAAGTTGATGTTCTTTAAATTGCCAAGACTAGAGTGAGTCCATGCTTGGAATATTTGATGTCCCTCTTATCACTGGAATTTCTGAAAGATGAAGAGAAGCTGTATCAGGGCTCAGGAACGAAGCACAGGTCAGGGGACTGGGCACATCCTCTTGTTAAATGAACCAGCCATGAAATCATGTTCTTACCAGTATTCCATGGGCCTTCCCAACACACAGGGGCTCATAGTAAATAACCATCCCATTGACTATTTTCAGACCCAAATTACTAGTGGGTGGCTTGGTCTGGCTTGCCTTGATTGCCCCAGGGTTCCAAGATTGAGTCTGCATGTGACTGACATCCCAGAAGCCCACTGGGATTGGGCATGAAGAAACCAGGGACTGTCAGAGGGTAGCAACCACCATGTCTCATTATAGAAACACAGGTGCTCTGGTAAGAGGTAGACAATTGCCCTAGGTGGATTGGAGTGATTTGTAGGGTAAACATTGGTAGGGGGTTGTGATAATAGTGGCAGCAGTCACATGTATTGGTTGTTATTTCAGGGACAGTGGTGGCAACTGGGAGGTAGGTGTGAGAAGTCTTATCCAGTGTAATTGTAATGGGGTGCAGAGCATATCCCCCACAATCCTTGACTGGAGGAATGGGGAGTGGATGATACATTGCATAACAGTGGCAAATGAATAACTGTGCCTTCCTGAAGGGAAGAGGGCTGCCATCCAGGGTGAATTGTGGATGTGACTCTAAGAATGGACTCTAAGTATGTCAGGGACTCGTGACATACTGGATGGGGGGAGCTTATACAGACCTGTGCTAGAGGCAGGGGGTGGATGTCCATGGGTCGCTGGGAACTTTTGCCCTGACTGAAGATGGCAACTAAAAGAAGGTTAAAAATATGGGGGGGGGGCAGGTGAAAATGGCACACACTAACACATCGTAGGAGGGGTAGATATGAGATATAAACTCAGCATTTACTGCATACAGGAAGTTGTGGGTCGAGCATTTAAATGAGGGTGGGCTGAAAGAGGAGGGAAGCTACACAGTCTGGAATAGCCAAAGAGCAAAAGCCGTGAAGTCTGGAGTACGAGAGAAGAGATCTGAAAGCCAGAATTTCAGAGCTGCCAGAGCTGGCGGTGCAGAGGGGGACCTGCCCAGCCACCCAGATTTGAGTCTGCTTAGAGAAGACAGCGGCAGAGCTGATAGAGCTGTGGGGGGGTGGGGGGGGGGTGGGGACGTGCCCAGCCACCCGGATTTGTAAGATGCTTGGAGCTGAACTGTAACCAGGAATGCTGAGCCATAGACTTCTGCTTTTCTAAAAGACAACACCTCTCACTGCCATATTCTGAGACTGGCCTGGTTTGGCAAAGGGAGGCAGGACTATGTGTTTTGGGGTGATTTTAAATGGGAGTGGGACTAAATAGCAGAAATCTGCCATTATTCTAAATCTGTATAACCTTTAAATAAACTACCCCTTTCCTTTTTCACCAAGCTCCTTCACTGGGAGTCACGCCTCTTGGTGGAGGTCTTTGAACCCCACGCTGCTCCAGAACAGCAGTGGTGGGGTTCGGTAACGTGATGACTATGATGCTCCTATAAAAATCCCTGGAAAAAGTTTCCTGAATACTGATGTCAGGAGTGACTCAGCATTTACTGCATAGAAATATCTCTTCTCTATGGATTTCAGAGCTACAGGTGTGAGGTCATGGTTATAAGTGAAAAAGTCCTGCTGTCCATAATAAATCTGCCGAACAGCTTGAAAATGCCTGCATTTTGTCATCTAATCAGAATCTTCCAAACCATCTCTTGTAAGTAAAGAAGACACAAATTCTTTATTTCATTACATTTCCTAATTTTAGTTACACATATATATAATATATATACATACATACATATTTATATTCCTATTGGTATATTTACATTTAGCCAAAGCGCTTCAACTTTACACCTGTATGCTGGATTCTTGGTGCGGGATGCTATCGCATGTGCACTGTAATTTGTCCGTGAAACACTGTATCATTTTTAGTGCAGTGTGTACATCTTCTCAGAGACATTATTTGTTTTTTTAAAGACTTTAGTTATTTATTTTTTTAGAGAGGGGAAGGGAGGGAGAAAGAGAGGGAGAGAAATATCAGTGTGTGGTTGTCTTTCACGCGCTCCCCACTGGGGACCTGGCCCGCAACCCACGCATATGCCCCAGACTGGGAATAGAACTGGCGATCCTTTGATTTGCAGGCTGATACTCAACCACTGAGCCACACCAGCCCGAACAAGGAGACATTATTTGTATTTTGTGCCTATACGACAGGTTATGGGATTTTTAAAGAGAACACTTGGTCTCTGATATCCCCTCATTCTGAGAATCTCACAACACAGCGTCACTGTCTATTTTGAGAGTAGAGGAGAATCGGGGAGCGTTGTGATCTATGGTAGAAAGATCCCATCTTAAATCTTGGCTCTGCTCTTTACTACCTATGTAACCTTGGGTGAGAAATGCAACTGCTTGGCTCAGAATCGTCTTAAGTAAGATGGGTTAACAATTCTTCCTTAGGTTGTTGAGAAGACCAAATGGATATAGATATTGCCTAGCGTGATAACTGTTATGTAGCAAACATACTAAAATGTCTGAATTGCAAGAAGTCTTAGTGGTAATCATGTAGATCAGCTTCTCACTCTGCAGATGAGAAGAGTCAAGTCCAAGAGAGATGAAGTAACTCTCCCCAAGTTTTTATGTAACTAGTGATATAGTTGAAACTAGGCTCCAGATAACTAGATTCCCAGGAAATTCCAAGGGAAAATGTCAATACCTGATTGTCACAGGCAGACAAACCATGCAACAGTGTAAAATGCTAGGCATTTCCCTTTGTATTTCCTGATTTGAAAGAAGATCCTGTAGTATCAGCAAAGTTTTCCAAATCAGACATCCCTTTGGAGTTTTGGAGCATCCATTTACTACTTGATGTGTGAGCTCTGTCTCTAGAATTGCCGGTTAGAAATTAATTTAGGAATTTTAGAAAGCCTGACAGGTTGGCTTTTTAAGTTTTTTTGACTTTTAGAGAAGGAGAATGGAGAAAGAGAGAGTGAGAACATTCATGTGAGAGAGAAACAAATGAATTGGTTGCCTTCTTTATGTGCCTCGGGAGATGGAACCTGCAAGCCAAGCATGTGCCCCTCACAGAAATCGAACTGGTGACCTTTTGGTTCACAGGACAGTGCCCAACCAACTGAGTCACACTGGCTGTGGCAAAAAGTTGGCTTTTAAAAAAAATAGTTATCAAGATGTAATTTACATACCACGAAATGTACCTCCTTTTAGTGCACAATTCAATGATTTTTAGTAAATATGTTAAATTGTGCTACTGTCATCAAAATCCAGTTTTAGAACATTATCATCAACACATTAAGATCCCCTGTACCTGTTTATGGTTTACATTTCTGACCCCCAGGCCCAGGAAACCACTAAATTACTTTCTCTCCCTATAGTTTTGTTTTTTTCTGGGCATTTCATATAAATGAATTTATGTAGTATGTGGTCTTTTGTGTCTGGCTTCTTTCAGTTAGCATGATGTTTTTGAGGTCATCCATGTTGTCGCATGTTCAGTGTTTTGCTTCTCCTTGTTGCTGAATTTGTGTTACAGTCTAGGTTCTATTTATATGACAGGGAAGTGGTGGTGGGAGGCAAGAAATGGTTTGAACCTCTCCAAATTTGTCATCCGAGAAGCCTGATGATTCTACTGAGTTTCCCAAAGAGCAGCTTCCCACAGGGAATTCAACAAGGTTGCATCCGCTGGCCCTCTTCCCAGGTTTCAGGGAGGAAACGTTTACATCTCTGTTTCTGATGATTATGGCACTAAATGGCTGGAAAATTGCCCATGTGGGAGGTGGCAACTCAGATTCCAGCAGGTTAATAACAGCCTTGAAGTGCATATTAATGAGCGGACAGTGATGCACCTGCCATTGAACTTGGGAGTTAGGGGAAAGGAGTGAATTTTCATGGGGAGACCAGGGAACGGATTGTGTAAGTGCCACAGCTTGGGGTAATCCTAGCGGGAGGCAGGTGTGTTCTCTGGCTGTGAGATGAAAGTAGTGTTGGGTATTAATTAGTTCAGCACGCAGGTTTGGAAGGCAGAAAGGACTGAGTTGGCCATGTGACTTTGGGCAGATTGTGAAGTCTCTTAGAGCCTTTGTTTTCTTAGGTACAAGAGGGTAGATAGTCTACAACTTGCAGAACTGTGGGAATTAAACAAGATGATGCAGACAAAATGCTTAGTAGGATTCCAGCACCTAGAGAATATACAGTAGACATTGACTTAATTTTCAACTTCTTGGCATTAGACAGTCAAGCCTAATCTAGTGTTTTTCTGGCTCCCTAAGTGTCCTTAAACTGAAATGAGTTGTCTGGAATGAATAAAGTACTACATTTCTAAAAGAATGGAAATATTCAAGGGATCAACCATATTGCCTTACGACCGATAAACTAGTTTGCTTTCTCTCCTTTTCCTTGCCCTCACGCATTCCCCTCTTTCCCTCCCCTTTCTTCTTTCTTCATAAAACAGCCGAAGTCATACTATAACTAGAATTCCAACAGTTATTATTTCTGGTACTCACTTTAGATTAGAAAGCATTTTTCATAATTTTACCATATTTGATTATCATAGCAGTTCTGGAGAGAGCTATTATTATTATCCCCATTTTAGTATTAGAGAAAATGTGATCTGCCCAAAGTCACACTGCTCATAAATTGATCCCGCCTGCATTATTAGATATTGGTAATTAAATGTTATATTAGTTCCCTAGGGCTACTGTAACAAATTACAACAAACTAGGTGGCTTAACGCCACAGGAGTGCATTCCCATGTCTCTTGGAGGCTAGGTGTCTGAACTGAAGGTGCTGGCAGGCTGATGCCTTCTGGAGGTTTAAGGGAGAACCTGTCCATGCCTTTCCTTCAGCTTCTGGTGGTTACTAGCTGTCCCCGGTGTTTCTTGGCTTGTAGCTGCATCACTCCGATCTCTTTCTTTGACTTCCCATGGGGTTCTTCTCTGTGTCTTCTGTGTCTCTGTGTCTGACTTGTCCTCTTCTTTCTCTTATAAAAATACCAGTAATTAGAGTCCACCCTTAGGGTCCACCCTTAATCTAGTGTGACATCTCAATTCATTATATTTGCAAAGACCTTATTTCCAAACAAGGATCCGTTTTGAAGTTCCAGGTGGACATGAAATTTAGGGGATACTGTTCAATCCCCCGCATACCTGGAAACATGATTATCCATCTAAGATGAGAGCCAGGCACTTAAATGTCATTATGGTAAAGTTTCATCAGTGTGTTAGAGAATGGGAGTGGCCTGGCGGGGGTTCTGGGCAGAGGTCACTGCTGGGGCCCAGGGTTGCTGAGTCCTGAACAGTTTTTGTTGAGTTGTTATGCCCTTCAGGGCCTGCAGAGGCGCTGACAGGGAGGGTGCAAAGGGAACACCAGGTGTATTTTCAGAAATGGAGGACTTTATGTGTTCACTAAAGAAGTAGAAAATAGCAGAGCCACCAAGCATTTTGGAAGCTTTCAGTGACTTAGCTTATAATGAGAGATAACCCTCTTCGATTTTGTTCATTTACTGAGGAGTAAGGTGGAGTCAGGAAGGAAGGGGGTGCCCAGCAGAGCTGCAAGGAGAGGTGGGGAGATAGGTGGGGGGAATAGACTAGGGGGCTGGGGAAAGCAGGTTGCCTCATGGAGATGCTGAGGCTTGTACTTGACCTCCTTGAATGAGAAAACTTAACCTCCCCAAAGTAAATTAAAACAGAGGAGGTGGCAGGTGTCTGATGGAGTGAAGGGCACATGGTAAAGGCCAAAGGAGACTTATTGTATAAAGGTAAAACTTCAACCAAATACCATCCAAAGAAGGTGTTTGAAATGAATAGGCTAAGAGAAATAACTAAAGCATTCATTTTACAAGATTGGTTAGCAGTAAAACCTTAAAGAGCGAAGGAGCTGAGTTCATGGAGTAGCAAATGGGGAGTCAAATTCCTGTTCTGTCGCTGGATGGGAGACTCGGGAAATAGATGGATACGGACAGCTTTATGGAGCAATGGTGTGCTAATGGTGGACTGATGCTTTAAGCCTATGAAAAGGCAACCAAGGATTCAGTGGATCACAAGGAATCGGAGCAAGAAGGGATCATATCTGCTGTGGTCACTGCTGTGTCCTCAGTGTGGGATAGTATGGGAATTTAGCAGGTTCTCAGCGAAGGTTTTAAGCACAGGGGATAGAGGCAACTCAGAAGTTCCAGCACAGCCTGGGTGCAGGAAAGAGCAGATGCGGTTAGTGTGCAGATGAGCTTCTACCACAGGTGGCTTGGGAGATGCTCCGCATCTGGGCCTCAATTCCTAATCGGCACACTCCAATCTGCCAGGTGTGCTCTGAACAGGGGCTAGGCCAACCCGGCCTGGTTGGCCCTGGCAAAATTCCAACACTGCTTTGTTTGACTTGTCCTGAGCATATAGCCCTGCCTGCACTTGACACTCTCAGATGCTGAGACTCTCTGCTTATTCTATGTCCTCAAGTTGCCTTGGGATTAGACTTGCCATTTCTTCCCAGCTGGAACTTTGCCTTCTCTACTGTGTTCTAGCCATGTACTCCAAGATTCTTGAGCCCACTCACCATGGGTAACACACCTGGGGAGGGTCTGTGCCTGGATATCCCTGGACTCGTGAGTGGGACCTAGGCAGATAGGGGTGGAGAACAGTGGGACACAAGGACAAGCCTGTATGACAGGGTGCTGGACAAAAAGAGTCTTTTCTTACAGGAGGAGAAAAAAAGGTTTTGAGTTGTTTTGTTTAGGGTGGGGGCGATGGAATTAGTCTATATGTGAGCACAGTATTGATTAGTAGGGGGATCTGTCTACCACTTTTCAGACTGAAGTAATGAAGTACCAACAACCCCTAAAGTGTAGCCTTTGAACACACCACAGGGTTTCGGTTTTATAACAGCTGTCATTGCTACACTGCAGCTGGCTCATTCAGGAATCATCTATTTAATACCTTCCATGTGCTATGTGTTAGACTTCGCACAGGTGAAAACAGGGGGGGAGACACAGAATCTGTGCTCCTCCCCACAGAATCTGATAGATTGTGGGGACTCACAAACTGTGTAAACTTAGCTGAATGCAAGTCCAAAAAAAAAAAAAGCCAAGGAAAAGAAGGGTAGAGTGCTCACTCCCCGTGGGAGATTCTAAGGCTGAGTCTGAATCCAGCTGCACTGCGGCTTCCCAGCTGGTTGACCCGAAGGGTGGCCGGGTCAGGGAGGCAGGTTTCATTGCCTGGCATTCTAGATCAAGGCCCGACTTCTGCCTGGCCCAGCAGTGCTGCTCGCAGTGCGAGTGCCTGCCCGCACCTCCAGACAACTGCTCTTCAAACTTGCCCAAATGATTGGGGGAAGCAGGCAGTTGGCTAGTCTATAATTAAGGCTGTGGAGGGATCCCCAGGCAAGAGGCTTCATCAACAGCAGCTCAACAGGATATCCCCCTGCTCCACTCCCTTTCAGCGTGGAAGGTCTTATTTTTAAACTCTGATACACCCCTGAAGGAGATTTCTTCTCCATCCACAGCAAGGAGGGAAACGGGCCTTTTGCAGAATTTCAATCACTGCAACCACAAAATCATACTGGGAAGAGACGCATTAACTTGCATAATTTGTTCCCTGCGGCTCAGATGGGGTGTTTTTTTTCTGTACACATGTCCATTCTCTGCTTGTTGAGTCTCAAGAGGTCAAACCTCAGAGCTCTTGCTGTCTCCAGTGTTTTCTCCTGCCCTTTTGCTCTTCCCTTTTGGCATTGAATTCATTTCTACAACACATGCAGAATATCTATTATTTGCTCAGCACTTAGGAAGGTGAACTAAGACACAATGCCTGGTCTCAGATTGTCCACATCATTTGGCACAAGACAGTCATGTCTCTTTCCTTCTGGTCCTGTTAGTAGATATCAATATTTGGAAGGTCAGGAAAAATTGCTCCCACTAACAATCTCCACCACCCAAACTCTACAACATTCACCTGGATTTTTATTACATTTTTTGTATATGTGTCTTATTTTTATATTTTAATAAATGACACCGAGGAAGTAATAAAAACAAGCTGTGAAATCAGAGAAATTTCAAGTCAAACCATAGACTCAGTGTTTATTAGGGGTGTGACCTTGACCTCTTTGGCTCTCATTTCCCTTAATTATAAAGTGATAAAGCTGTTCTCCGGATTGAAGTGGTACAACACAACCTAATGCAGCAGCAAACATGTGCTCAGGAAAAGTCCCTTCGCCATCCCTTCCCCTTTGCCCTCCTAGAGAGGGATGGCATTTTGCCCATTTCATTTCCCCTTCAGTGCCTTCCCTTGCACATGAAAGGCAGAGAGTAAAAAAGTCCTTGTTGATGAAAACAAATGAGGAAATTGATAACTGAATGAGTGAAAGTCTGGCTGCCTTCCTCAGAGGCAGGGCAAAAGCGGGGGTAGAGTCAGGCCTAGGAATGTGGGTAGAAAGCAGAGCTAACGAAGGGCTGCTCACTCTGTAGTCTTGAAGGACATCGGCGCACACGAGCTTAAAGAATGAGGAACCCAGGAGAGAGACACAGACCTGGAACGGTGAGTCAGTGCTGCCCACTGGGCTACAGGCGGGCCATTCCCAGAGCCATCTGGGATGAGGTCTACAGCACAGCGAGGTGGGCGGTTTGACCTTGAGCCCTTGTCTAAGCACCCAGCTCCTTCTGACTTCTCTGTGGCAGCCTAGCCCTTTGTACTGGAACAGCTCTCAGTTCCTTCTTCACACCAATCCCTGCTTCCTGTACAGTCCTTATACTCGAGCAAGAACAGCACTGTCCTGGTTTCTGCACTTAAGAGAGCTCCACAAATTACACACACACACACACACACACACACACACACACACAAAGATACTTTGTTACCTCTATCGTTTTAGGTCCAGCATATCTAATATTTGATTGTCATTGTTCAAGACCCTCAGGGAAATTTCTGCACACCTCTTTCAACTTATCTCCAAAACAAAAGGTGACTATGAAGGATTATTTGAAATTTTTTTTGGTTGTGATGGAGCTGGTGTCATAGACAAATTCTGTCTGGGCGTGCAGGAAAGATTTGAGCAGAGGTGCTTAGGTAGGAGAAAAGAAGAGTTAGTCAAATCCTTCCTCTCAGACAGCACGGTATAACAGGCCCTCGCAGGAGGAGCCTTCATTTCCCAGGAGCACCAGCTGTCCATTCTCTTACTTCTCCTCGTGTTCTGATCTGTAGATCTGGAAGTGTTCGAGGAGTAACATAATGTCTTTGACAGTTACACATGAAGGAAAAAAAGAACATTTTATAACATCGAACAATTTATATTTTAAAGCAGAGTTAGACACAATGTGCATGAAGCATGATACTAATTCTTTACATTACTCTATAAGCTTAGATATTACCTTAAATCATGGCATAAGTCATATGAATTGTATATTTTAATTAAAATAGAACATGTTTGCCATAGGATGATTTATCCCTATGACCCATACAGTTCTAAACATGGTAGGTGCAATTCATCATTCGTTTTGGAATCTAAGTATTGCTTTGAAATCGGCAATCCCAGTTACCACATACAGAGTTACTACGTGCATGACCCCGAAAGTGAGTGCTTCCTCAAATTCCCCACCCCAGGTGCCTGACTCACCTCACCTAGTCCTAGCCCTTCTGTAAAGGGCCTGCTTAGTAAATACTCCCTGCTTTGCAGGATACAGTTTCATTGCAACTATTCAACTCTGTCAATTCTGCGTGAAAGCACCCATAGACAATAGGTACATGCATAAATGTGGCTGTGTTCCAACAAAACTTAATGGAAACAGGTAACTGGCCGGATACAGGTTATAGTTTTCTGATCCTAGGTATAAACACAAAATTTCTTTATTTTCATACCACCTATCCATTTTGGGTCACTGTGGTTTTTCCCCGCGTTGGTTTGTGAAATCCAGGTGGGTAGAGCTGTGATCATCTTGAATATTGGTGTTGCCATGTCAGAGGGATGGAAAAGGCTTAAACTTGCCTTAGCAATTAAGTGCTCAGATTCAGAAGGGACACACGTGATTTCAGCTCACAACATTGGCTAGAATTAGTCATGGGTCCCCCGCCCTACCACCACCACCACCACCACAAAAGTCACAAGAGCTACGATCAAGGTTCAAATTAGGGAGTTGTGAGAGCACAGAGGAGCGAGACATAAAATCTAATTATACTTTAGGGAAGTATTCACAGAAGTTACGTTTGTTCTGGGCTTCCAAGTAGAGGTCTTTTACAAATTTCCTTTAAAATTAGTATAGACAATAGAATTCAGTTGGTATACGTGTTTCAGAGTTAACATGGTCTACAAGGGTATATGAATATATATACCATATTAACTGTAATATATGTCCTTATATACATATGTGTATATACAGGTGTGGGCAGAAGTAGGTTTACAGTTGGGGGTACATGAGTTTATTCTTGTTTTATTATTTATTAATTATTGTATTCTTTTCTATACTAATAACTGTAAACCCATTTTTGCCCATACCTGTATATATTTCCTTTATTTGCAAACTATTTATATGTTTATATCTTAAGTTGGTTTCTTGTAGATAGCATATAGTTATGTGTTATCTTTTTATTCATTCTGAAAAATCTGCCTTCTAACTATGTTTCAACATTTAAAGTTATTATTGACATGGGTGATAATCTTACTAGTTGTTTCCTATTCCTTTTACCTGTTTTTTTGTTTATTCTCTCTTTTTTTGCCTGCCTATTAATTAATTGATTATATTTATAATTTTCTAATTTTCAATATTAGCCCATTATTTAAACCTCTTTAAAAAAATTTAGTGGTTTCCCTGGGGCATATAGCATATGGCTTTAATTGGGTATAATCTATCTTCAAATAATATGATAGCACTTCATGCATAGTGTAACAACTTTAAATTGTTTTTCTTCTAATTGCTCACTTTCTTAATTTTTGTTGTTATTGTCATACACTTAATTTTTGTATATTCTATGTAACCAAAGTACATTGTTATTATTTTTGTTTGCCTTAGTTAATTATCTTTTAATGTGATTAAAAATAAGAAAAATAGGTCTTTTATATTTACCTGCTTTTGAAATATTTACAGTGATTTTCTTTTCTTTTCTTTTTTGAGATCCCTCTCTCTGTAGTATATGTCTCCTGGTAATGAATTCTTTAAATTTTTATTTGTCTAAAAATTTAAATTCTTTTTTTTTCAAAACACAAGTCAACCATCTATACATAAAGGACAGACTGTGTGTATATGGATATGTACATACTAAAAAGTATGTAACTCTTATGTTTATCTGTGTTTGGTTTACTGGGTTGCATTTATTTATTTATTTTAATTTTTAATTTTTTAATTTTAAAATATATTTTATTGATTATGCTATTACAGTTGTCCCATTTTCCCCCCTTTACTCCCCTCCACCCTGTACACCCTCTCCCACCCACATTCCTGCCCTTTAGTTCATGTCCATGTGTCATACTTATAAGTCCTTTAGCTTCTACATTTCCCATACTATTCTTGCCCTCCCCTGTCTATTTTTATCTACCATCTATGCTACTTATTCTCTGTACCTTTCCTCACCCTTCTCCTCCCACTCTCCTATTGCTAATCCTTCATGTATTTTCACTGAGTTTGAAATTCTTTCAGCCCATTAAAGAAGTCACATCATTGTCTCATAGCTTGCATACATTTTGACAAGAAGTCTACTGTACCTCTTATATTTACATTTGTGTCCAGTCAGCTGAAGTACACTAGCCAGGGCAGTGGCAAGCACTCTTACTACTTCTTACCATGTTTATTTTATAATTTTCACTTTACTCTTCATTATAGTTTCTCTGTTAAAGTTTCTCATTTATATATATATATGCCATCCATCTTTTCCAATAACATATTAATAATAGTTAATCATAGTTAACTATACTAATAATTCTTCTAAATTCAGTGTTTGACAGCTCTAATGCCTGGAGCCTCTGAATGACTCTTTTGATTATATTTTCTCTTGATAGTGAACTCTGTGTGTATATTTTGCAAGTCTTGTTATTTTTGAGCAAATGCTAGATATTTCATGTATAATAATTGAGACCGGAGTAAGACTATACATACCTTCCGGCACATCTTTTCTTCTGGGCTGCTATGGTGGGATATTGGCTAAATTTAGTCAGTAGGTAAGCTGGGTTAGTTCACATGATTACTTTCAGTGAACCACCAATTTCAGGTTTCACAATTCTTACTTTGTATTTAGGGTGGATCTTGCTAAATTTTTTTCTTAATACTCCTGTTTAACACTCAACATTATACCTTCCAGGTACTCTTTTCCCACATAGAAGATCTCTTTGCTCTTGACTTTATTCTGGCAGGAGACTGCTATTGATTATTATTTTTTACTAGCCTGGCAGTCAGGGGCCTTCTTGGTTACTAAGGTCCAGCCTCAGCCTAAATCAGGCCTTTGATCTGGATTACAGGAGTAGCCCTCTCTCAGTGATATTGCTTCTCCCCAAGAAGTAGGAGATCAATGGTCTGAACCCAAGATGGTTTCTTACCTGTCTCTCATTTTTTCTCCTATTCTTTACCTGCAGCTGCAAGTGGTCCTCAGCTGTGTGCTAGAGTCACAATGATTGATGTGCTTCCCCCAGTGGCTTAAAGTTTTTGTTTTTGAGAGGAAAGGGCTGAAAATAGGGCTTTTCTTCCTTTTCTATAGAATGGTTGCTCCCTTCCCTGAGGCTCACACTGCTAAGATTTTCTGTGGTTTCTTACCTTGACTCCAGTCTTTTTCATGAACTCCCAATGGAGGTCTGTGAAGAACAGCCTAAGAGTGAGTGACAACTCACTTCATACTTGCAGGTTCCACAAATCAGTGTTCTATACCTTGATACTATTCTATGTTCAGCAGCTAGCAATTCATTAACAATTTTAGGCAAATTCTTTGTGTCTGCTTGTGCGGTGACCTCATCTTCTAATACTCTGCCACAGATAAACTAGTACATGACTCTCTTAGTATTTAGACTAGTTGGTTGCCTGCACCCAAGTTCTCTGATGGGCTCAAGAAAATTTATGATTTTATAGATTAAGTGGTTCTTTCTTTTTTGTTATTGTGGTAATAATGTTCTTCCTGACTTTCTATTCTAGTCAGAAGTCTCCGTTGTTGTTTTTGAATGACATCTACCCTTCGTGAGGATTGGGTTCTCCTTTACACACTTTGGACAACATTGGTTGAGAATGAGATCATTTTCTATGGCTTTACTACAATATCTAATTTATAACAAGAAACTGAGCTACAATTACACTGTGAATTTATGTGAAATTACTTTGTCAAATTACAGTCATACCTTGGTATGCATTGGGTTCAGAACTTGTCAAACTCTGTACTCATTACATTTTGATGAGAAAAAAATGTTTTAGCACTCATTGCTTGCTCAGTACTCATCAGTTTTGGCACTGGTCAAAAGTTCCAGCATGAATTAATGATGAATACTGAGGTACCACTGTATTCCCAAGCACATTTGATTGAGTACTTTTATGTGGTAAAAAAACCCTCTTTCTTATATGTCTAAAGAATTAAGTTATGATCCTGTCTTCCAGTTTCTAGCTTAGTGACTTTTAAACAAATCACTGGACCTCTTTGGTACTCAATTTCCTCTCTGTAACATGAGGATGCTGATCTAGTGATTTCTGTGCTCCATAATCTACTATAAGGTCAATGATGCTACATTAATCTCCTTTTATCCACATAATTATAGTTCAGGTATTATTATTCTCATTTAGCAAAGAAGCAATTCAAAAAGAAGCTAATATTATACACTTTGACATTGAATCCTAAGTACTGTAGAGTACTGAGTTGCAGGGCTTAAGATTGTTCTTAAAAGAGAGTGGGGTCAGACCAAAACAAGAAGTACATGGTATATTTTTAGAATATAGAATTCAAGTTCAGAGTTACATTGTTTCTGTCTCTTGCAGAAGGCCTAATTCAGTCACTCAAATATGTTGAATAAGTCATATGATATTCAGTGTGTAACTCAAATTATTTTAATCATGGCATGTGTGTGAGAAGGAGAGGGTGTGGGAGGGGAGAAGGGAGGGGAGGGGGGAGAGAGGGGGAGAGAGAGAGAGAGAGAGAGAGAGAGAGAGAGCGACTATTAAAGGGTTGTGGACTGCATACATCTGAGGACCTAAAGATGTAGTGTCTTTAAACTTTAATGCTCATGTTCTTTTCCTGAATCTTGATCCCTGTGTGGGAGCAGATGTTACTCCCTCTGAGATGTTTTAGAGAATCGAAGCCCTTGGGCTGAAGAACTTTTTAAAGGTTAAAGTGCATGTTTCCCAAAGACATCTTTAGTGTAGGGCAGAAAATTTAGCACAAACCCAACCTTTTCAAAGAATATAAACCTTAGAAATATAGTCCCCTCTTTGAGCCAGTGTTTCTGAATAAGACAGGTCATCTCACTAACTGCATAGAGAGTGTATGTGGGCGTGAGTGAGTGTGTGTGGGCATGAGTGAGCGTGTGTAGGCCTGGGCCATGATGCTGATTCTGACATGAAAATTCACTCCCACCCTCCTCTCAACCTATCCAAAATTTATCTATCCTTCAAGACATAATTCAACACTTACCTACTATAAGATAGCTTTCTTGATCAATTTTAGTTCCAGTTTGAAGTCCTGTAATACTTCTACTTGTATATTACTCAAGTGGTTTACTTTCATGAATTAGTAGAGATGGATTTAAGGAATTTTCATATTTCTACCTTTTACATCTTCAGCCAACGAATGTTAGGGCATAAAAAGCACTTGGTAAACACATTGTGTGAGCTTCTTTTGTTGAGATTTTTAACCTTGAAAATGGAAACAATATCTTTTTTATTTCATTTAAAAAATATCTATTTGCCAATGACTGTGTTCCAAGCATTTTTTTAGACATGTGGGAGCTTAATAAAATAGGCAAAGTCTCCATCCTCGAGGAGCGGATGACACATGGTAAACAAAAACATTCAAGTGGTGACACAGTTTATGAAGAAAAATAAAACAGGGGGAGGGGTAGAGACAGTGACTGGAGAGGGGTGTGTTTTATTCCCCACAAGGAGGTCCCCTGTGAGGAACTGACATTTGAACAGAGAGCTGATGAAATGAGGTAGCAAGCCAAGAAGATCTCTGCAAGATAGTTCCCATGGTAATATTGCACGACTGCTCACATAATATATGATAAAGTACTGTGTTATATTAAATTCACGAATATTAATGGTTAGAAAGTTGAGGTTATTGTGCTATCTGTCTTTGCTGTTGAGTAGGGATTTGAGATAATTTGTAGTGAAGAAACCCACTTTTCCTGTTGCCAGAAACTAGAGACAATAGACATGGAGAATTTGTTTCTTAGGAGGATGAGGTTCCTAGAGGTAAAAAGATGGCCCCCACTCCACTGAATTCAAATGAAAAGGTAGTAGATGGAAAGAAAAGGGCACAGACCTGGATGGTGTATGAGGTGGGTGGTGTCATATTGGGAGATGGAGTAAGCAGATTTGCTCTGAAGCCCAAAAAATAAGAAAACAAAAAGATACAGAGACAGTGGGCTCAAAGGTGCAACAGCTAATTTAACAGGGAAATAAGCGTTTGGGTTGATGGGCATTTTTATGGGTGAAAGCAGTTGAAGGGAACATTGTGCCCAGTGTAATTGCTGATACAGTAATACAAGCTCTTCCAGTTATGAATGTTTTGTTTGTTTTGTCATTTAATTAAGGAAATAGAGAGTGACTTGTTTAAAAGTTAGGAGCACTGGCTCTGGAGTCAGACAAGCTGAGTTAGAAGCCTGGTTCTGCTCCTGTCTAGTTATGTGACCTTGGCAAGCTACTCCATCACTCCATGCCTCGGTTTCCCCATCTGAAGTAGGATCATAATAGCACCATCTCCTAGGGTTGTGATAAGTAATTTATTAAAATAGCTAAAGCATTTGGATAATACTGGCATTATTTATATTGCCCTTTTGATTATGTTTCAAGTTAGAAGCTAGCATGGTATTGGTTAGCACGATACCTGAGTATGAATGGACGTTGTTATCCTTGTTCACTATCTAGATGTCCAGACTAACAACTTGCTTGAATCTACCTGCATATAATGACTAGATACAAAAAGGACCGAGGTACAACCATTTTTTTTAAGTTAAAGGAGGTTGACTACAATTGCACAATTATAATTTCACCATTAATCACTGAAATATGTCAGCAGTCTCAGGGTGTCGGAAACTTGGAATGATGAAAGTGTTCCTAGAAATAATGTAAACTGTAACATAAGGTAATATGTCTACCTTGATGGCTGTTGAGCTCAGCATCCAGCTCAGGATCATATGTTCTGTGTGGAATCTCAATAGAGATCTGCGAGGAGAATGAATATGGTACATGTGTATTTTAACCAGTGTACCGAAGCTTAGAAATCCAAGAGTCAGCTTTAACAGAAGCTGTACTTGGCCCCACTGATGGCCGAATGACCTTCAGGTCGAGATTTCAAAACATGAGACAAAACCAGTCACCTGTAGATCAGAAAAGCAGTGAAGCTCAAGAGCTGCCATTCATCTTATTCACCACACTTGGGTTGTTATCAGTACATGGATATATATTTTTTAAAGTAAGTTGCCCTCACATGCAATAATTGGTCCCCCGATGGGTTGTTGAAACCCATGTGTTTTGGACAGTGAAGGATGTCTTCTAGCCTAGACCCCAGAGAGCTGGGATTTGAACACTGTGGGAGTGAGGGGCAGGCTTCCACAGGAGCTCTTTGCAAGGGTGCAGGTGAGAACTCTCCTTTGGGTGTGCAGTTTCTGGAATATTCATTAGGAGGTCAGCCATGTTATTACACCTTACGTTGTCTCTCTAACAAGAACAAATGAAAAAAGATGCGAGTTTAGAGTGAATGAGTGAAACACTACAAAGCTCTGAAAAACTCCTGGGCTCTTAAGAGAGTATTTGTGAATAGTGTTGAGCTGATCTTTTTTTGCAGGGTGTATGTGATTTAGCTGGAATTATCTTAATCATCTGTCCTATGCATTATTTGTGAATGAAGAATTTTAATTCCCATTCAGGGTTTCTGTTCCATGATGAAAATGATTTATGAATGAAGGTTCTGTGGTGAGTCATGTCAGCCCTTGGCAAGTGGGTGGTCTGGTCCATTCTCAGGAATGAGATGATCAGTTCCGTGTTGTAGATCTGGTGACCATATTGATTAGATGGCATATCATCAGGCCAAATAGAAAGTACTACTTGGCATCAACCAATATGCAAATTTATAAATGGAATTGACTTAAAATGTGTAGTATAGTGGCCAGTATAGAAAAGGGTGTAATATTTATTCTCTAGAACAGTGTTCTCACACTCTGGGTGCATTGAACTTACATGGAAGACTCGTGAAAACACATCACTGGGTGTGGCTGCAGAATCTGCCTTTTTAACAAGTTCCAAGATGATGCTGATGCTATTGGAACAGAGATCACATTTTGTGTAGCTCTGCTCTAAAATAAAAGTGCAATAAAAAAATTAAGCTATGTTAGTTGTTAACATATCAACAGGTGAAGGTTATAACAACTATTTCCATGTAAGAGAGATTAGAGCTGGGTTTATATTTAGATATATAGACTGAGGGGTATGAAATATGTGATATTTGTACCCCAGTAGCTTGAATATAAGGTAGTAGAATCTTTCAGTAACTATAACTCCAAACTTTTGTTTCATAACCAGACATTCCTGTTGACAGAACACAGAGTACAATTCAAAAGAGGTCTTCTGGACAATGCAAGTTATTGGCCAAGAAGAGTTTACTTTTAATGAAATCAATGAGCAATAATAACTATGAGCTATGATATCATATTTAAATCATGATAAAATGTTTGTCTATGTACGCAATGCTATGCTATGCACTGAAGGGACTTCAGGAGACTTGTAGGCAGGTCATTATTTAAAAGCACACAACCTAGTGAAAGAAACATGTTCCAAACATATGGAGCAAACAGCATCACTAAGGAGCAAGGCATCATTGAACCCCAGTCGGGTGGTACTGAGAATCTGTTACAGAATGCAGGGGGAAGCAGATATCCAGGATTCAAGGGGCCAGACCTCATGGAGAAACTGATGTTGGCTTTCACTCAGTACCATTCCCCAGTAGTGCCAAATAAAACCAAGAATTCAGGAGTCTCTGCCTGCACAGTTCTTGCTGCTTCACATTTCTTGTGTACCATATTCCCAGAGAAATGGAGCAGGTTAATTATAATGCTAACTGCTGCCACAATTTCTGAGCAGATTAACACCACCCAAGATTTCTGGGTAACTAACTGGCGTTTGCTCCTCCTTGAAAAAGCTGTGCTTATACAACTGCGGCAGAGTCCAAAGTGACTGAAGGAAGTTAATTAGTTCAGTGTGCCAGGGTCTTGTCATCTGGGCTCTGGGCTGAGGAACAGATTACCCCAATGAATATGCATGTCTACATATATGTGAAAGATTGTGGTTATGATTAAAACTAATATAATTATACATTTTCACATTAGCAAAGCTTTGATTAAATAAATTATTAACAGCAAATGGAATACTTGTCAGGAATTTTATGTTGGAAATTGAGAGATAAAAATGCTTATCCAGCCCTGGCTGGTGTGGCTCAGTGGATGGAGTGCTGGCCTGTGAACTAAAGGGTCTCCAGTTTGATTCCTACTCTGGACACATGCCTGGGTTGTGGGCCAGGTCCTCAGTAGAGGTCATGGGAGAGACAACCACATATTGATGTTTCTCTCCCTCTGTTTCTCCTTCCCCTTTCCTTTCTCTAAAAATAAATAAATAAAAAAATCTAAAAAAATGTTTATCCTGAATTTAGTGGTTCTCCAGCCATTGCCTAGTTTTTCGACAGTCACCTGGGATATTTAAAACAATACAAATTGTGGACTCTCATCCCCAGAGTCTCATTCAAAGTATATGGAATGTGTCCTGGTATATGGAATCTGTATCTTTTAACCAGTTTACCCAGTGATCTGGTTTCATAGCCATATTGGAAAAGTACTGGTCAAAATATGCTCACAAGATGTGCATGTGACAATACGCTATGCACCAAAGGGGTTGGAAAAACTTGTAGCCTAGTCTTTGTGTTCTAGAAACCCACCATCTGGTAAAATGAACATTTTCCAAACATACAGACTGATCAGCAACATTCTGAAGCAATGCATTCTTGGGGCCGTATTGGGTGCTACTGAATGACTGTCCGGGGGAGAGGGAGAGACAGGTACATATCCTAGGAGCAGGTCCTTGAGCAATAGGTGACCATTTCATTTCCTAGATAACACAGTTAAAGAATGGTTGATTAGGGATTTTTAACATTTTCTGCAGCATGGCATAGTGGAAGAATTATTAGGCTTAGAGTTTTTGGATTTAAATTTTTATACTCAGAGTGCCTGGGAGAGTATCTGACACAGAGTGGGAGCCCAGTACAGATGTATGCCTTGTCCTCTCTGGTCACACCTCTTCATCGCCCCCTCCCCGCCAGGTATTTCAAATGAAGTGACAGCTGAAATTGGTGCCTTCATTCACGTAATCCATGGCTCAATGCTGGAGACATGCTCTGAAATCTGTGGGTGGGGAAGCATGCTGAGGGTATAGCACCTCTATTACTCTGGAGAAGGGGGTAGTGGGAAAACAAGTGATAACTGCACGATGCTATTGCATCCAATGAGCTGGAAATGAAGTTGCAGGACTTGGCGATTTGTAGTTCTTCTTGCGATGAGGTGAGGCCTATTATTAGTTTGATAGGTCGATGTGGCTCTGAGAATTCTTGCAGGGATGTCTGTCTCTCAGTGATAGAGAGAAGTAATTAGCACATGGAGTAATTCTCCAGTGACAATTACCTGAGGATGTATGTGGACTGCCTTTGCATAGATATTACAATGTGATTGTGCTTAAGGGGGCATTTTGACAAACAAGGCAAACCCATTATTTTTATTTACCTACAATGCAGATTAATTGAACAATTAGCAGAAGCAGCTTGAATGTACACAACAAGGCATCAGGCATCCCAAAATAAAATATTGACAAAATATGAGCATTAATGCTCCTCCTCACCACTTCCAGTCAGTAGAAAGAGAATGGCAAACCAGCTGAAGGGAAGGAATTCACCAAAGAAGACAGAGCTGGAAGACAGCACCAGCCCCACGTGTGGCTGTTGGGTTGCGACAAAGAGTAAACGACGCGTTCCACTTGTCCATCATGGAAAGAGGTTGACATTACTGGATAGGTTACATATAACTTCAAACAGAGAGTGGAAACTAATTCTAGAGGCAATTTCTATGTCTCTCTATTTTAAAATGGAATATCAATGGAGTTGAGGGGCTTGATAGGAGGGAGAAAAGTGAGGGTTTGAGAGATGGCAGGCCTCCGTTTTCATTTGTTATCCCTCTCCTCACAAACATTTTTAGTGAGATATTTTGATTTCAGCTTACCATGTGATTGTCAGCAGTACCATGCTATGACTGGAACAGCTCTTCAGGTCCCCCCTCTTCTGTAGTAGGCCCCGTGTCATGCCCACCTCCATGCATCATGCCTGCTTCCATCCTGTTAAGAGTTCATAAAGACAGAACTCTTGGCACATGGGATTAACATACATCTCCATCCTGGAGAGATGCCCCTACATGTTGAAGTATATAACTCATAGCACTCAGGACTTTAATACACATAGAAAACATAATTTTCAAATGATAGAGTAACATTGTGATATCTTCTTTTACTATAATTAATAGGTTAGTATTTTAAAAGTTAGGTCAGTAAAATATGCTCAGAGAGGGAGAAAAGGGGATGGAAATTATAGACAAAAAAGTAAAAGAGACATATGGACCTACTGAAAATATGCAGAGAATTAACTTTTCAAAAGCAAAGGAGAAAGAATGGGAAATAGCAACATTTGAAGAAATATCGGTACTGTTGGAAAAAATCCACACCTAAAGAAAAACATCAAGCCACATATTTTAGAGACTTTCTGAACCCTAAGGAGGTTAAATTTTAAAAGTACCATTAGGCATATTGTTATTTAATTGCTGGTATCCAAAATGAAATATAAAATACTAAAACAGCCAGAGGGGCAAAAGTCACCTTGATTTCAAGTGAACAATAACAAGATTGAAAGGTAAATTCTCAACATAAATGGAAACTATAATGACAAGTTTAAAGTAATTTTTAAAGTGCTGAAGATAAATGACCAATAACCTAAAATTCTACATCCACTTAAAATATCATGTAAAAATAAAAAAATTAAAGATTTTTTTTGCAGATAATCAAGAATGAATTTTTTTGGCCAACAGACTCATTAAAAGAAATGCTAAAAGTTGTCATCCAGGTAAGAAGAAAATGATGTCATATGGAAGCTTTGTAACATAAAACAGAATGAAGAGCACTGGTAAGGGCAATTATGTATATAAAACTCTAATAACAGTTCTTACGGGTTGCAGTATATATAGAATTAAAACACAGGGCAAAAACAAATCTACCAAAACAAAAAAAAAAACAAAACAAAAAGACCCCAAGCCTGTAACATGGTTAGTAAAGTGTTTTAAGAATCTTGCATTGTCTGTTTCATTACAACCCGGACAATATGGCCCTATGTACCATTATTAAAGGTTACTGTAAGTTTGACTCTAATAAGTCAAGGAGGTATATTGTAATCTTTAGTGTTAGCACTAAAAGAATAACTAAAAATGTTTAACTATAAGTAGAGGGAAATTATGACAATGAAAATACTTGTTAATTAAAAAATTATTGATTTGAGACAGCAAGAGAGGGAGGGAAAGAAGGAGGGAGGGATGAAGGGAAAAAGGGTGTGGCGGGGGAGAGAGCCAGAGAGAGAGAGAGAGAGAGAGAGAGAGAGAGAGAGAGAGATCAATTTGTTGTTCCATTTATTTTGTTTTTCATTGGTTGATTCTTGTACGTGACCAGGGATTGAACTTACAAACTTGGCATATCAGGACAACATTCTAACCGACTGCACTACCTGCCCAGTTGGGTAAAAACTAAAACAAAAACAAGACAAAGAACAGATAAGACAATTTTTAAAAAATAAATATATAGTAGATTTAAACCCAAATACACCAATAATTTCATTAAATGTAAATAAATTACTTTATTTAAAAGAAAAATATCAGACTGGATTAAAAAACCTTTAAGCTGCTTTAAAAAGACACATATTAAATAAAAGAAATCAAAATAATTCAATAGTTAAAGGATGATAAAAAAGATACAGTGTGTAAATGTCACCTAATTAGAAACTGATTATAGCTATATTTGTACTGGTAACATTAAAATTCTTTATTGAATTTAATTTTTTATTTAATTGTCTTGTCTTTCAATTACAGTTGTCTTCATTTACCCCCCACTAAAATCTCCCCCACATCCCAGCCATCCCCACCTTTCTCCCTGATTCCAATCCCCATTGGTTTTGTCCATGACTCCGTTATAGTTGTTCCTGAAAACTCTTCCCCACTTTCTCTCCATTATCCCCTCTCTCCTGACCTCTGTTTACTGTCAGATTATTCTTAATTCCCATGTCTCTGGTTAAATTTGCTTGCTTGTTTGTTTTGTTGATTAGGTTCCACTTAAAGGTGAGATCATATGGTATTTGTCTTTCACCTCATGGCTTATTTCACTTAGCATAATAGTCTCCAGTTCCATCCATGCTGTCGCAAAGTGTAGGAGCTCCTTCTTTCTTTCTGCTGCCTAGTATTCCGTTGTGTAAATACACCATAGTTTTTTTGATCCATTCATTTACTGATGGGCACTTAGTTTGAAAATTAATTTAAGGAGTATTATTCAGTGTTGAGAGTGACATTTCATAATCAAATGATTAATTCAACAAGAAAACATAAGAATCCTAAATTTGTATGCACCTAATAACTCAAAAATATAAAGCAAAAAATGAAGCTCCATCGAATGGCCAATTGTGAAGAAATAATAACAACATTTTAAAGTATAAGAATTCAGAACATTTGTATCTCATAAACCCTGGTTTTGGAAGATAATATGTACTAAACAAAACAAGGGAGTTATTTAAGTAAGAAGATAACCTGGGATTTAGGAAAACATTTCTACCGATGCCAGCAGTGTGCAGGCCCGGCGATCAACCACTCAGATTAGATCAGAAGGATGCTGGCTCTGGGGGGACACCTGTCTGACAGAGCAGGGTCTGATGGAACACTTCAGCGAAGTGTCTGTCAGGAGACTAAGAATATTACTATATGAAAGACGTTGTAAGAAAAAATGATAAAAAGGTAACAAAGAACTTGAAGTTACAAAAGAAAACACCAAGTAAGAAAGGAAATGTGGTATACCAGCGAATTATTTAACTCTTCAGTGAGTAAAAATTACTCATTCATAACAGCAGAAACAGCTTCATCATGTTAGCTGAAAATAATATTTGCATTATGGGGATAGAGCTGCAAGAGGTATCCCGCTTACAGCATGTCCAACCCGCTGCCTGTGGGCCTCATGTGGCTCAGGATGGCTATGGATGTGGCCCCACACAAAATCACAAATTTACATAAAACATTATGAGATTTTTTTGTTTTTATTAGTGTTTGTGTATTTAATGTGCGGCCCAAGACAGCTCTTTTTCCAGTGTGGCCCAGAGATGCCAAAACTTTGGACATGCCTGGACTAAGAGATCTAATGTGACATCTATTTAAGGGAAAGAGAATATTTAAAATCACTATGCAATTAATATTATGATCAGTATTGTTTAGCAATATAGAGGTAACTAGGAAAAGGAAAAAACCTAAGGAATACATAGGGAGCAGGACTGGGATACATGTGGGTTAATTTAGGTGACAGTTATCTTTTTATTTGTTATTATATTTAACTATTACTTGAGGTAAAAATTAATTAAAATATTTTTAAGTGGGAAAAGTAACATGCTAATTATAGGAAATCTGAGGGTAAAAAAAAAAGGATAAAATAGAAGTTACCCTAGTTCTACCACCCTGACAGTTCAGTGTTTGGGATATTCCCACAAGTCATTTATAAAACACACACACACACAACTTTTTAAAACAAAATTAAAGTTATACCACATTGCAATTTTTTATGCCTAAAATTTTTATTAACATTTCCCCCTCCTATATTATAAATCAAAAATATATACCTTGATGTCTTATTTTCTAGGTCTAACTATTGAGATTTTAACCAGTAACCAATGGTTGAATGTTTAAAGTGTTTCTAATTTCAGGAGTATTAAAATGTTCCAATAAATATCCTTTTACATAAACATTACATACCCTTTTACATAATCAGAGTTATATAAATAATGTAGCAATAATTGTCATTTCCTCATAAAAATACTGATTATTTCCTATGATGAATACTTAAAAATAAAACTACTTAACTCAAGTATATGAATCATTTTAAACTTCTTGGTACATATCATTGCAAAATTGCTTTTTGCGAAGGTTGAATGAACAAGGATATTATTAGAGGACAAAGTTGAGTGGTACAGAGAACTGTGATTCAAAGGCAGATCAGGGTGGGCTGGGGTGGCAGGAAAGGCCCCCCCCCCACCAACCCGCACGTGAGCTTTGACACTCACATCTTTTGGGAAGGTGTACTGGACCACTTACCGGTGACGTGAAATACAACCGAGACATGAGGAAGGAGGAGACAGACACTTCCCTGTGATTACTGCTTCTTCACATTTCTTATGAAGAATGCTCCCTAAGAATGAAGCAGCTTCATTAAGATGCTAGGAAGGCTGATGCAATCTGTGTGTTGATGAACATCACTCCAGACACCCATGTAACATGGGTTTATTCCTGTCTGCAAAGTCTGTGTTTATGCAACTGGCCAAGGGGCCAACAGGACTAGAGGGG
Organism: Phyllostomus discolor; assembly: GCF_004126475.2. Taxonomy (NCBI): domain Eukaryota; kingdom Metazoa; phylum Chordata; class Mammalia; order Chiroptera; family Phyllostomidae; genus Phyllostomus; species Phyllostomus discolor. The sequence continues at coordinate 16,012,354 of NC_040911.2, read as the reverse complement.
AAAAAATAGGGTTCTATTCAGTTCGCTGCAGCCTTGTCACTTGGTGCTGCCCAAGGTTATGTGAGACTGAGAGTTATTAACTATAACTCTTTATTATCATTTTCCAGGGCTTTGAATTTTTAAAAAAGTCTATTAAACTACAAGCAGGATGCAAATTGGATGTTTTACAGTAAAGAATAAGGGATGGTTCCAAAATAGTGGTCTGTATGCTAGTGGCCTCAGAATTACCTGGGGAGCTTTTGAGAAGTATTGTATTCCAGATCCATTCCCTGAGACTCTGATGCCTTTGGTATGGAGTAAGGCCTGGAAGTCTGTAGTTTTAACAAGCTCTCCAGGGCATTCATTTAAGTGCACAGCCAGTTTGAAATTACAGCTCTTGATGGTGGAGTGTGGTACACCAGAGAGCCTATTTCACTTTACCTTAACTGATCCTGCAATTCACATATATGTATACCATATGAACACAAACACAGACACATGTACACATACGTATTTTGTAGTGCAAATAAAGATATCTTCACACAGTTAAAAATTGCATTTTTCTTAGTCCTAAAGAGGATAAATATTTTTATACAAATTCTTTGGTATATTTTTAAGTTGCTGCTTCATGTTTCTTTAAATTTTTTATTGTCTTTTAAGAGCTTTTTGAATATTAAGATTTGCTTTCTATTTTCTAAGAATATGGAAATGGGAAAACTAAAATTATTTTCTGAGAGGTCAATTTAGGAATTAATGTAATGGAATGCAACAGAAATATAAAAACTTTGCTTTAAGAGAAAATGGCTGCCTGGCTGTCAACGATTGATTGAATGATGGAATTTATTACTATATCTCAAAAGAGATCATGGCATTTGTAAGAGAGCCTATGGAAGTGAATTAAAATGTGAGTTCAATTGTCAAATATTAGGCAGGCCAATCAACGTGGTCTTAGGAGTAGACTTAGTCCTATCAACATCTTATTTTAGGTCAATGTTATTAAACATTAAAATCATGCCATTAACTATCATTGATTGGATTTCATTCTCCCCAAGAAAGTCCTTCATTTGCCCCCTGTATGCCTACAGAGAGAACATGTGCCATGCAGAGGGCTTCATGGTTTGAGTTCAGCAATTCTGATTGTCATTACAAATTAATAAATCAGCATTTTGATTGTACTGAATACTTTGCATTCTGGGCAAGAATGTGTTGGGTGACACTAGAACTAAGGACAAATGCCATATGATCCCACTTACAAGAGAAATCTAGTGAAGAAAATAAACTGATAAGCAAAATAGAACTAAAAGCATGGAATGGAATAGACTGACAGCTGTAGTAAGAGGGGGGGATGGGGACTGACTGAAAAAAAGTGAAGGGATCAGTCAAAGAACATACACAAAGGGCCCATGGACATGGCCAACAGTGTGGGGACTAACCATGAGGGTAGGGGGTGAATTGTGGGCTAGGTGAAGAGGAGCAAGGGGAAAATAAAAATAAAAATAAAAATAAAAATATAAAAAATCTGACTAGTCCCTTCTGCAATTATATTTCTTATTAATGGGAAACTGATTTTATATATGTGTCATTAACCTGATAACTATGAGTCCAGCCCGGGTAGGTAGACTCACTCCCAGTCGCACAGGCACACACACAGATGCACATCCTGAAAGCCTGAAGGTCGGGCTCAGGACTCCAACTCCCTCACTCCGAGTTCTCTTTCAGAGACAGCTCACTGCAACTCTTTGTACTGAATGCACCTTTGTGAGTAACAGTGAAGACTCACCCTGTGACTCCAGAAATTATTTTATAGTTTGTTTTTTATTTTGTTTGCAATGTTTAAGAAAAATCAAAGATGTCAAAAGTGAGATAAAATTATGTACTCATAATTGTATGAATATGATCATATTGTTTGTTTAACTTGGCACTTTGGATGCTTCATAAATGTTTGATAATACTGAGACACCCATGGTCTCTGCATTTGAAATTTTTTCCAGTGGAACCAATTTTCTCTAAGAAAGATGGGAAGTACAACTTCAAACTTCAGCCCAGAGGCTGGCCCCTGCTTCCACACGCCCTTTGTCCATTTTTGATGGTCTTCTGGTACTGTGGCTGTAGTTCGAGTGATAGGCAATTAAGCCAAAGGGGGAAGCAGGAATGGCTTTGAAAATTAGAATATGTGGGGTGAGGAGCAAGTAACAATGAAACCTTTTGGAATGTCACCTTGTTATTTTAATTTAGGGTGCTGCTTCAGAAGACATGCTGTAAGCCCAGATCAGTAAGAGTCCGAGCATATCAGAGCATTCATAATATCTTTTACAATTTCTCACCGAACACTCAGGTGCGATGCCTGCTCTTAAAGTCAGCAGGAGCATCTTGGAGCAGCCCAAGCTTGTCCTTAGCCCCCCTGTCTCTCCACCTTTTCTCCCTTTTTTTCCTAATCATCACTTATGGGGCAGTTTCAATTTTCCGGATAAACCCCAGCACCTTTCTCATCACCTTGCTACATACACCTTTTACTTCCTTTCACCACTGCTTTAAAACCCGAAGTCCCATTTTCTCCTGTTGCCAGGGTCCTGATATTAGGAGGAAAAGCTGTGATAATTCTATAACATCAAAATTCATTTAAATTTATGGAATTGCCTTTGGGATAAGATCCCAAGAAAAGAACTCCGAAGGGACTAGACCCTAATGGCGGGAGTCAGATACTGGCCGCTTAGCCAAGAAGATGTATTTGTGGGAGAGCAACATTCCACTCAAATATCTCCACATTGAATGTCAAATTACTGCCACCTGGTCATTGGTATTTTTTTGGAAAGGGGTCATGATCCAGGCTCTGCTACTTTCTTTGCATATCTGTGGAAACACAGAATACTTGGGTAACTGATTTGAGCTTTTTGTCTAGTTTGACTCCACTGGGGACAAAGGATGAGTAACACTTACAGATTAATAATTAACTGGGTACACCAGAAAATTGATTGATTCAGAATCCCAACTGTTTCTATGTTGATGAGTTAAATTTTACAGCTGAGACAACATCCAACCCTTCTTCATTACAGGCCCACTTCTGCTTTTATGGCTCCCTTCGTGCGCATGGCCCATGCCTCTGCCCCGTGCTCTGTTTTACTGAGTGACTATGCCAACCTTGATCATTCACATGTGAGATCAGAAGGCACCTCACCTGGGTTTGTAATTAGTCTTGCACCCATAAGCCTGGCTTCCCTGAGTGAGAAGCGCTCTGTCCAAATAGTCTTAGCATGCTCTGTGAAACTGTGTGTGACAGTCTCTAGGATGGATTTCATCTCTTTATTACTGCTTAGTACTTCAGTCCCTCTGCTGCATTTGGAGACTTGCCTTGAACTCCAGCCCAATTGACTAGGATCTTGACAACATGCCCTAGCACTTGACATTCCATGTAATTTGGCAGCTGGATGTTGTCTCCTTAGTTCCAGCCACTGACAGGGGTCTTGTTCCAAATTAAATGGACCACCCAAAACTCTGAGGCTGCCACCACCTGACTTTGTGCCTTGCCTTTGCCCGGTGACCCCTGGTATCCAGCAGATGGGATCCTCACTAACATCAGGGAATCTTGGCATGGACACCGTCCCTTCGGACTATGTGTAAATTGTCTCTGTTCCTGGTGGAAGAGGAAATTCTAAAGCCAGCCAGTGCTTTCCCTTATGTCTGGTTGTGCCCATTTCCAGCTCCCTGTCCCCACCCCTATTCTATACAGATCAGGGCTTAGCATGCCCTGCCATTCACTATGTGAAACTAATATATTAAGTTTCTGGTTTGTCTAAACTAGCTTTGTTGACACAAAATTTAACCTCACATGGTTTAATATTTCTTCTGGGTCTATATTATGTTCAGCAAAGCATATAAACTTACAGAAGAAAGATTTGGGGGTATATAGTTCAATGCAATATATTTGGTAGGCAGTAGTTGACAAACCAATATTTCACCATATTCTCTTCTAAAGTTAATATTAGAAATGCAGCCAAGATTGATGAACTCTAAACGATAAGTCAAAGGAGAGGATACACAGCTGCTCTCGGCACAGAGTAAGGATGCAGAAAAGAGATGCTCATTGTTTGATTTATCAGCATTCTGAAGGGAGAGAAATTCTTAGGGGACTTTTCTTGTGGAGTCATCTGTGTGGAAAACAGTGGTATGTGGGGACTTTTTGAGAACAGAGGAGGGAGGAAAGAGGAAGTAATTGGCTACTGCAAAACACACTGTTGATCAGAAAAACCTTTCAGAGAAGGTTGAATGTGGAGCCGTCTGTTAGAGTGGGAGCTCCCGGTAGTCACGGTCCCTGGTTAACACCACAATACGCTTAATTGATAGTACATTACTTTCCATGTCTGAGTTTCTCATCTGAAACAAAAATAAATGCATTTGATGCAAAAGAAAAAGACTAGAGAATATCTAATTTCCTCTTAGTGCATCAAATTTTTCCAGTGCCATAAGGTGAGTCAACAATAAGCTATAGAATATGCCAAGTTTATCTTCAAGCTGTGTCCTTCCTATTTAGACTTTTAATTATGTCCATCCCTCCCTTTTTCCTCCATTGCTCCATCTCAGATCCCAATGTCCACTTGCTATTCCCTTTCATCCCCATTTATTTATTAGATGAATACTCGTTGAGGATTCTTGTCTGCCTTCCCCCTACCATCTGAAAACTGGGCACTGCACACTCTTAGGGGGATGCATCTTCCAGCTGGGACCCTGTTTCAAAGAACTACCTAAATCTCAAAAAAAAAAAAACCCACCTAAATTCAAAAGTGGGATTTAATTAAGGTAAAGGAATTAAGCTCTAATGCTTGACATGCAAGTGTCCAACAGTGAATCAGACTTCTTTGGTCATTAGACTGAAGCTCTACTGACCACAGAAAATCATTTCATATGGTTGGTAGGTAATTCCTCCTGCTGTGAAGATCTGCAGAGCTGTGGAGTAGGAGTCCAGTAAATGGGATGCTGAATCAGCTCTCACTGTTCTGTCTGAATCTGATGGAAAAAGGTGCTAGACCTGAACCCAGACCACTGCATCAACATCATAGAGTCAGTCCAAAGTTTTGAGTTAATAGAATTAGGCAGCAGATGATTTACTAGTCAGTTGAATAGTAGTTGGATTTTGGAGTGACAGTTGCCTGACAGGGCTGCTGGCGTTAGCTCCCTGGTGAAATAGTTGACTGATCTGGTTGAATTAGACAATGCATTCACCCCACTTATCCACGGGGGATATGTTCCAAGACCCCCAGTGGATGCCTGAAACTGTTTCTTATACCAAACCCTATACGTATGATGTTTTTCCAGTCCATATGTATGGATTGCACAACTCATAGGAAAGAGTCCTTATTTATTTACAAAAATTCTGAGACCGTAAGTATATGAAAGGAAATAGAAAGGTTAGGTACTTGAGGTCAAAAAGATTTATATTAGTGTCTTGAGAGAAAATATTTGCTGTTCTGACTCTAATAATTAAGATCTTAAAAATGATTTAAAAAGTAATTTGCTAAGAAATATTCAAAAATAATGTCTAGGCATACTTTGATACGTAGACATACTTTGATTTTGTCTCCATGGCACAAAATGTAATTTTGCTTTGTCACTTATGCTATTGAGTTTCTTTTCAAATGCCAGTCTATCAAATAGGGGAAAAACAGACTTCTCAGTTGGGCAGCATCCAAGATAATACTTTTCAAAATTTGCTGAATCTAAATATAGGTTAGCAGTGATTTGAGTAAAATATAGATAGGCGACGAATTCAGTGTTTGACAAGTTCTGACACCAATGACATGCTATAGGATGAGACACTTCAAAAAACTTTTAAGCACACAACACCTGAGATTCTAAGGTAGAAGTTGCATAAAACTTGTGAATTTGTGAAGAAAACAGAAAGACACATGTGATTATTAAAGCTTGTTCATATTAACATAATGAAAAACATCAGCTATCAACTTAAAAATGGATGGAGTGACCAGTGATTCAAAATTGTTCTTCAGGAAAAGTGAACAAAATGCTGAAAACCAGTCAGATAAAATTTTTCTATGGAAAATTATTTTCTGATAATTTTTTTCTGTTCACTACTCCTTTCTCAATCTCCTATCCAAACCAAGATATATCTCCCTGTTTTATTTTTACAGCCCCAATATTTCTCTTTTTCAGCACTTTAATCACCTTTAGATGTATTTAAAAATAACTAGTTCATGTCTCTCTTCATCATTAACCTGAGTGCCAGGTACAGGTATTCAAATATATTTCTTTAGTGATTAAATTTCTGTATTTTATTTAGAACCAAACCTGGGATTCCTGAAGGCAAAATATCTAGTCTTTATATTTGCAGGGCCTGGCATACTGTGCCTTGCATATACCAATTTACAAAAAGTGTTGCCTTAAATGATGAATGAAGTTGTGAGAGGAGAAAGCTGTGAATCTTTTATGCAGTGGAGAACTCTTCGGTACCATGGTAGAGCCGGCTAACTCCACCAACATTTCATGCTCACCCTTCCATGCTTTGGAGGTTTTATGAGGTGGCAGTGACTCCTCCAGTTTGTGCACTAAGGCTACGTGGATAGGAGGATGCCTGTACTTTCCAGCCCTGTTCTGTTTTCAGTGAAGCCATTGTGGAGTCTGTATTCTCTCTCCCCTCCTACTGACTGGATTCAGAGGTTCCCAAGGCCCCAGGGCAAGGTATGTTCTCCAGACAGAAAGCCCAGGTCTCTGAATGGCTTCTAAGAAATGTGCTGGCTGATCCGCCACCCCACACGTAATACACACTGACATATCCAGCCAGTGAATGTTGTTGCATTAAGCCATTGAAAACTGGGGATTGGCTTGTTATGGCCTCTAGCCTAGTCACGAAAGCCCAGTGCTTTCACTGCCTAAGGAAAGACCAGGACAAAGTCTGTTTAAAAACAATAATAAAAACAATAAGGGAGGACTGATATAGCCAAGTTCCCGGTAATAAAATATATAAGATTTTGTAGCTTAGAAATGTAACATTTTAACCAGGAGGCTCTATCAGAAGAGTCGATTGAAGTAAAAACAAACCACACAACAAAGCCATCAGCCTCGTCTAAACAGTGGGAGTCTAAAAGACAGTGTTCTTGTGGGAAAATAATCAAGAGAAGAGGAAACAGCAAGATAGCCTTTCAGTCTGTTTAAAGGGAGTAGGCAGTAGGAGTCAGGGAGACTCTGTTCCACAGACGTGGGGAGCAAGGGGCACAGGCAAGGCTGCTGGGAGCCCAAGTGAATGTGTCTTAGGTATTGACTAAATACTCGGAAGGTCACATCTCAGCTACTGAACCCGTGCTTGGGGAGCATTGCTAAAAGCAACTTTGAAAGTCTCCTTCCTTCATTTAAAGTTGGAAGTTGGAATTGATTAGAGAAAACAATTGAAACTGGGACATTTAAAAGCTGAAAGCCTCTTTCTAGCTTAGATGAATAATGGTCTATTCCAGGTACTTTGAAAACCCAAGCCAGGGGGATGAAAAAGGTTTTCACACTCTTTCGTATTTCATCCAGTTGGTCACGAGGCAACTGTCTGCAACAGGCAAAGTCCTGTGGGGAATGGCGGAGTTTGTCCTTAGTCAGGTCACAGTCCATGCATGTTGAGCGGGTAGGTGGTGTTCGGTGAGGGGGAAGACAGTCCTCTCTGAGCACAGAGAGCGGGGTTGTAGCTGGTTGGGACTGCTCTGTGACTTTATGGAAAACTCCGCTTTAGGAGGACTGATTCTGAGAATATGAGCAAGAGAAATAGAGTTCCTGAAGATCTGGGTTTGCTGTTTAGATGACGGCTTTACTCCATGCCTTTGGAAAACTCAACTTGAGGATTGAATGCTACTGCCAACCTCTGGGAGATGGCTTGGCTGGTTTTTGTGAACCCCATTCCTGTAAATATTTTGAAGGTGCAACCTGGGCCAATAGTGACGTGCTTCATTTGCTAGGGGGCTCTGCTCATTGCTTTTCAACATTTGGAAACATATACCATCTTTCACCAGAGAATGAATAAACCCAAAACAAACAAAAGCACCATTGCACAGATGGAGAAGGGGCAAATAGAAGAGAGAGGAGTTTGACTTCGGCAGAAGGAACTGGTCAGGATAATTATGGATAATTATTAGGTTGAGGAGCCAGCCAAAATTCAGATTTTAAATAAGGCTGACATGAAAGAATCATCCTATTTTTCCAATTTTCTCTGTTTCTTTGTTTTACTTAGGAAGCATCTTTCTTTTTAATTACCTAATTCATGTCACATGTTATCGTTGTGCTTAAAATTCAAGGCATGTTAATTAAATGCCTGAAGAGAGAAAAATCAGGCTGAGACTTCATGGAAAAGACAGAAATTGACCTTGACTTCGAAAAATAAATAGGAACTTAAAAATATTAAAAAGTTTGCAAGCTATAACTACAGAAATGTGCGCATACCTTAAGTGTGCAACTGGATGAGTATTTTGAAAAAGTAAACCTTTCTTTTTCTTTAATTGTTATTCAAGTACAGTTGTCTTCATTTTCACCAAAGCACCCACTCACCCACCATTCCCACCTCCCACCCTTAAACCTACCCTCTTTGGCTTTGTCCATATGTCCTTTGTACATAGTCCTCGAAAAGTAAACTTTTCTAGAATCCAGAAGTTGTCATGCCTCCTCCCAATCATTGTCCCTCCTTCCTCCCTAAAAGTAACCACTGTCCTGACATTTAACATCAAAGACTAGTTTTACCTCTATGTGAACTTTATATCAGTGGAATTACACAGTATATATTCTTTCATGTTGGATTCTTTTGTTTAACACCTTCTTTCTAAGTGTGGTCAGTGTTGTTGCATATTGAAGCTTTTTATTAATTTTCATTGCTCTGTGGTATTCTATTTGATGTATACACTGCAATTTATCCCTTCTACTCTAGATGAAAATTTGTTTCCACTAGTATTTGGCTCTTAAAAATAATGATGCTATGAACAGTTTTACATGGTTTTTGGAGCACAGGTCTATGCATTTTACTGAAGTGCACATTTACAATGAAATTGTTGGGTCATTGGGGATGTATATGATTAACTTGAGTGGGTAATGTCAAACTACTTTACAAAGTGGTTGTTGAATAGGATGTAATAAAAGAAGTTGTGGAGAAGGGAATTGGAGACAGAAAAAATCTCACAGTGAAGAGACAAGAGACATGAAATAGGCTGTCATGCTCCTGGACCAAGAAGTGCGTTAGGGTGGCTAGAGTTTTGAGTGTGGGAAGGATGCACTAATAGACGAATCAAGGTTAGTGAGGGGCAAGAGTAGGGAAGAACTTCATGTCTTCCTTGGAAACTGAAACTTTGTAAGCAATGGGAAATCATCAAAGGAGCTGTGATAGGGGAGCAACTTGATCAACTCTGTGCTTTAGGAAGAGGAATCAGTATGAACTGTCTGTAGGATGGAGTAGAAGATGAGAGTCCGAATCAGGGTGTTGAGAATGCAAAGCAAGAGCCATCTGGATTGTAGAGTGGCTGATGTTCTTATGGGTAAGCGCTATTCCTTTTACAACTCAGGGCCCTTTTTCTGTTGACTTCTGGAACTCTCAAATTGTTGGGGTTTCCTCTACCTTTCCCCCTTTTCTGTCTTTGACAACTAGGGCTATCGATTTCTGTTAGAATTCCTTAATTTATTTCCTCTGAGTAAGATTTTTATTCTAATAATAAGAGCTTCTTTGTGGATTTAAGTAGAGATCAGGTAGGGAAAAGCAGCTAAGGATGGAAAGTTTTATGTTTGTAATGAATGTTGCATATAAGCAGGAGGTTAACCAGGAGCCTTTGCATTTAGATAGTGTTCTGTAACAAACGATGTCTGTCAAAAAGATGCTTGAAAGACTTATGATTTCTAGTCTCCATACCCAAATATTGGGAAAATCCCTGTCAATATGTAGTATTCTGTTTATAGTTTTAATAGGAAAGGCTTCACAGTCGAAGAATAATTTGTATGAAACCATGTTAACCATTGATCACCAGAAGACCAATTTAGTCTGATTGTTTTACGATGGTATTAGCACACCATTAAGGGGACCAGATGGGTCAACAAAGAAGTAGATAATTATGTGGCAAAGAAAGAATTCTGTCAATCAATTTTTTTTTTCTAGCAGCACAGAAAAATACATTAACAATCCCCTCCACCCAGTGTCAAAGGCTTGACATTACCCCTCTTTTTCTACATGAATCTGCCATCATTTAATAGCTTTGGGGTTTGGGCTCAATTAGTTTCAATCTTTGTGGTATGAGCCTGAAACCTAGGCTGAGGCAATCACAATAAATATTTGGAGACTCCAGAAGAATAAATGTATTCCCTAGCTACAAGCAATTAAGGCCTAGATGTATTCCTTGTAAACCTTTGGAAATGCAATGAATAGCATGTTTTAAAAGACAAATTATTAAATGGCTTCTTTCCTTTGGTGGTATTTAGGTAAGGGAAAATTAAAGCTTGTTGTTTTACCTGGAAGGAAAAGATATTTCCTGCTATAAAAATTGTGATGGTGTGTGTATAACCTACTGATAAGCTTACAGAAATCACAGAGAATGGGATAGATGCCAGAGAACAGATGGGCAAAGCTCCCAAAATTCAAAAGGAGAAAAAGAATGGCTTTTACAAACTACTGGGGGAAAGCTGAATTTCAGTCTCTCCACCCATCATATAGAATACATAATGACAAGAATTTATTTTATATTCAAAAGTATTCTCTGATTGTCTCCCAACACGATAACCTCTTCTCCAATATCCAAAAGTATACCTATTATCCATATGAAAATGACAACTAATAAATTCAAGTTTTGTCATGTAGTCTTGGAATTTTCATTTACAAATAGAGGTAGGAGAGTAAAAGGACATTTAAAGAATTTCTCTATACTTTAATTTTTGCAACAGTCTGGTGAAATGGATACTTTAAAGCATAAAGTGAAAAACAGTCTTGAGAGATCATGTAATTCATCCAAAGTCACTTACATAGTAGGTGGTAAAAAATAGATCCTTTTGATTTTATTTTTTTTCTCTTATATCTCTGTATTGCTATTTCCTCCCTGCTCTGGACTCAGCCCTGTGCTTAATGCAACAACTGCTCACATATGACATTTTCCTTTTGCATGAATAACTCCTACCATGGAGAGCTCATTATTTATGATTTTACAACTTTTTGTTTCTTTACTTCTCTGGTGGCTCTTCCCAGTCTCCTTGGGTGGTCCTTTGTCTTCAGTCTGTTCCATAGGTAGCTTCCTTCTGCACTACTCCTCTTTTTTTCCCAATCAACTCAACTCCCCGGATTATCTTGCTACATGCATGACTTCATCTAGCAATTGCACACTAGTAATCTTCATATTTAAATCTGGGGCCCAGATTTCACTTTTGAAACTTATGTACCGAATGATACAATCAACTGGGTATGATGTTGGATTGTGAAACATAATTCATTCATTTGGCCAACATGGTTCCTACAAGCACATGCACCAACTCCAAATCTGTTACTCTTTCTGTAAGCCCCCTCTGCATCTCTGCCCACCCAGGTGCTCAAGGCAGAAACACTGTTTATTTGTCCCTCCTGCCTGCCTTTGCTCCCCACCTCCACTTAATCACCAATTCCTGCCTCTTCTTGCTGAAGATGGTCACATCTCTCCCGTCCTCTTTACTTCCACTCTCCTTCATCCAAACCCATCCCATCATTTGCCAAAATTACTGCTCAACCTCAGAAATTATCTCTAGTTCTAGAAGGGCACTTTCCTTAGGGTATCTTACTGCTAATATGCCACTCCCCTTCCTAAACAGTTTCAGCATTTCTGTGTCTTCAGGATGAAAGAATACAGCTTAGCATGAGATAAAAAAAATTTATTCTTCTAAATAGGCCACTTCTTTCCCCTCCTCTCTGTACTAGCCATTGGGTATAGGTGAGAGAGAGAATGTCCTAGTAGGTGAGTGTAAGCAATTCCTCCAAACAAATGCATGTTTTGAAACCCTTGGAAAATGTAAAAAAAAATAGATCTCTGGGTCTCATCCTACACTGACACAATTAAAGCACCTAGTCTTCAAGTCTGTAATTTTAACCAGGTGTCCCAGGTGGCCCTGGTACAAGTTTGCATTGGGAACCACAGCTGCAATAGGCAAGCAAGAAGTAGGCAGACATATCCCTCTCTTAATGACTTGACACTGTGTTAGGGAAGTTAACATGGACATGATTTTGCAGCAACTAGAATATAAGATGAGGCAGATGTTAAGAGACATGAGACTATGAGGAGGAGATTAGAATTTGCTGTTGGAAATCAAAAGTGTTTGGAAAGTATTAATATCAAGAACCACTTTTTGTCAAGGAAGTTTTTTCTGAAAATTAGGTCTTGGTTCAGCCTCTCTGAGCTACATTCTGTGCTCTGCCTTGGGTCAAAAGAATGAAGTGTTTTGCAAGCTGTAAGTGATGTATGAAAAGCGTTATCCTTTTAACATGTTACTTAAAGCTTGCAAAATCATACTTGGCTCCTCAAGGGAAAAGACTAGTAAGATATTAAAAGATAATTTCTTAGCAGAGAAGTGAGAGCTGATGGCCGCAGGATGTGTCTGACATGAGGGTACCCGGTGATGGATGTGTCCGAGTGTCTCTTTCCTGTAATGCTTGCTCTCAGAGATGGCATAGAGTAGGTGAGCCTTCAGCTCCATCAGTTCTTCCACGGTCCTCTGCACACGCTATGCCGCTTGCTACTCCTTGTACTCAATCAAGCATGCTTGTATCTACTTCTCTAAATCTTACCTCTCATTCAAGCTGCACCGTGAAAGCCTGTCTCTTCCAGCTCACACGAATTCCTTTAAAATCTGAATTAGTGACCATTGCTATTCATAGCCATTGTCACCATCACCTCTTGACATTCACTAAACACTTTATAGCAAACATTGATTGGGTTAAACACTTGCATAATATATTTAATTTAATTCTCATGGTAATTTCTTAAAATCAGTAGTATTTTTATCTTCATTTTACAGATAAAGTTTAGCGAAATAGGATAAATTGTCCATGGTGGCACAGCAACTAAGTGACAGTGGGATTGGAACCCAAGTCTCAATGATTCCCAAGTCCAGGATGGAATACTGCTACCTTTAGCTTTTTTGTAATTATTTCATATGTGTCAGTTTGTTCTCTGTTCCCAGGGTCACTGTAGACTCCTCAGAGAAGACCCTTAAATAAGAGTCAGAGTGATGATGACCCTTCTCCTACAGCTTCATTCTCTATATTTCTCTGCCCACCTGTGTGTCCCAGGAGATTGGTTTCTGCATATCGTATCATCCAGAGCACCCATGACCCTTTCCTTTTGGATGGCTTTGATCACTGGGAGTCATGGGGAAGGCAGGTAGGATACCAGAGCGGGGAGAGGCCAAGGTATTTCTTCCATGCTCCCTCTCTGCTTTGGGCCAACTTTGTCAATCATGACATCCCTCCTCTACTCAAATGCTGAGCTGCTGTCCCTCCTCCCTAGTTTAAGCACCCAGCACTCTCTAGAACTGTATTTCTTCCCCTTGTTCTCTTAGCTTTTACAACCAGCAACAGTTCCCCACTGTGGCTAGTTTCCAGGTGCCTCATTCCCCTGGATTGTACCCTTTGTCCACCTTCCCATTGTTAATCCCACCTGCATGTGAACCATCTGGGCCTCATGCCGACTCCTGCTGGAGCCCTACTGAGAGGGTCAGCACACTTAACTCTAACTCAGCTCTGCCACTGAGAAGCCCAGCTTTTCCCTTGCAGCTTCAGGTGTGTAAATCTGATTCCATCACTAGACCCTTATTGCCTGGATGCCCCACGGATATCTTGAACATTTCCAAACCTGAAAGTATACGTTTCCACAAATTCTGTTTTTCACTCTCCATGTCCTATGATGGTTGACTGAGTGACCCCAGATAGAAACCCAGAAGTCATTTAAACTCCCTCCTGCTGCTCCGTTTCCTCACAGCCCATGTCCACACCCCAGTCTGCACTTTCAGTGTTGCTCAAACCCACCTCCTTCTCTCTCTCCTTGATGCCACCGCTTCTGTTTGGGCTCTTATTGTTTATCATTTGGAAAATTTAATTGCAACAGCTTCTCAACTGGTTTCTTCTAATCAACAAAACAAACAAACAAGCAAAATATAACCAAAGACACTGAAATTGAGAACAGCTGACAGTGATCAGAGGGAAGAGGGGAGAGACTACTGTTCCCTAAAAACATCAGGGGTTTTCCTGTACTCAATGCCTTCATACCCTTTTCCATTCCTATAAATTGGGACTGTGTCTTTCTTCACCTAGTAGATTTTAAGCTTTCAGAGGAAAGAGCCATGGCATGGAGGCCAGTTAATAATTCCTGGCGTCTGAAACCTCAAGAAAGGATACAGACTCTCTGAATACCAATTTGATTTTTGGTGCCATCATCTATTTCTTAGATTTCAAAGTTTTGAGTCATAAACTAGTTAGAGGCAGCAAGCTAAATTGTCATTATCTTTGGAAAGGTGTGTTTCTGAATGTCAGAACTGATTCCCAGAAAGCTATACATTTGTTTTTGAATATTCCCTTATCAAAGATCTTAAACCATAATTTTCTATAACCAAGATGCCAGAAAATAAGTAAGACTAATTAGGATATCATACTTTACTTATTCCTTAAAATGATACAATATAAAATAGGTTATAGGCTAGAAGTCTTGATTTTGATCAATATTGTATAGATGTATAGTAGAAAACAAATAAAAAACAGATAGGTAAAATTAAAACCATTAATGTTTGTATATGCCATGAATGCTATAATCTCAGGTGGCAAACAGAAGAGTGGACACACATAAACTGTTTTTCTTAAGTTTTGGAAAATTTAACTTGGAAGGAGGTGTAAATTCATGCCTGTGTGTATGTGTGTGTATGTGTGTACACGTGCGCATGAAACATCTAGGGCAGGAATAATTGGACAGCTGGTCTATTAAGTCTCACTCTAGCTCCTTGCATTGGAAGTGATAAGATGGCTGGAAGACCAGTTTGGTGGAACTCTCTAGCATATGTACCTTACTAATTGTGGGAGTGCATATGGGATACTATGAAGGTGTTTTAAATTATTTCTATATATTTAAATTTATTTCACAAAGGAATGTGTCTGATTTGGTTCTGAGAATATGGTACATGA
Organism: Phyllostomus discolor; assembly: GCF_004126475.2. Taxonomy (NCBI): domain Eukaryota; kingdom Metazoa; phylum Chordata; class Mammalia; order Chiroptera; family Phyllostomidae; genus Phyllostomus; species Phyllostomus discolor. The sequence continues at coordinate 15,997,236 of NC_040911.2, read as the reverse complement.
GAGTGATTAATAATAGAATACAGTCTAGTAATAGTTCTTATTGATACTTATAACTGAGTTCTCAAAGAGAATCCTGACCAGAGGGTGTTTATAGAAAACCTCCCTCTCTAGGAATTTCCACTTGAGAATCAAGGCAGTCTAAGTGTCATACGTAACTGCTTAAGACAAGATCATTACAAGGTATTTATAATGTATGCTGTCCACTTTCTGGAGTGTCTTGTGGCAGTAATACCCTGAAAGGCATCTTACTGGGTGGACTTTGCTTGCTGAGATGCACTGGCTGAATGTGGAGTGTACTCAGCGTAGCTCCTTACGTCTGGCAGGTGGGCGGAGTTGATGCGGCCACTGCTGATGCACTGTCCCATCCTGAGAGGGCCAGAAGCTTTTTCCAGGGTTCACAATGGTTACCAAATTGGGGGTAAACATAGCCCTGAAGAATTAGCTTGTGGGCTGTGGTGGAAACTGTAATATGTCTACTCAGACTCTTGCAGAAATTTTCCCTTTTATTTTGTACAGTTGTAAGTCCTTATTGTGCTAAGGGATATAAGGTAATAAAATAATGAATAAATGATATTGGCTAGATAGAAGTTAATCTTTTCAGAAAGGGCAGAAACAAGACCAGTGTGAGAAAATTGTAAGAGATCTATAGACTCAGTATAACAAAGAATATTTTATCAATTTGAGCTTTTTATAAGTAGATAGAGATTTCAAACTGCAAACTTAAGAATGGTTGAAATAGTCATTCTGAGGCCAGATGCCTGAGACTCAGGCATACTATGTGGCAAATTTCTCTACTACGTAAAATGTTGGACTCTAAAATCCTTACAGTGTTAAGATACCATCAATTTTTTACATCAGTAATGGACAGAAATTTAGTGTTTGTGTTTTGAGATGGGACAGGTTTTATTTACCCAAAGGGAGACTTGGCTTGTAATAACTTATCTATAATTTCATGCATCCCTTTGTGATGAGGGTATGGATGCTCTCAGGTGCCATAAAACAAAATTGCATCAGTGACGATTTGGATAGACTAAGTTGGATAAGATCAGGAAGCGAAAGCAGTAGTTCCTCAAATTAGTCCGAAGATAGTGGTGGCTGATGCATAAACATCATCTGGAGGTTATAATATAAATACTGATGTATAGGCCTTACTTATCTCTTAAAAGTTATGGGTTGGGCATAGGGGTCTGGGAATATGTATTTATGTTCCCCCGTTGATTCTGACGGGTAGTATGATAAGGACTAGCACTCTATAGAGCTTGCTTGTTTCTCTGCCTCTGTGAGTGTTTTATTCTTTTAGGTTTGTTTTCTTCTGCTTTTCGTGGAAAAACATTCCTTTTCAACTCTGCAGGTGTATCTCAACAGAGGGAAAGGGGATTTCTCCATGCAATGGTCCATGTGTATGGAAAGGAAAATAACTCACAGGAGATGTGAACAATGGTGGCAGAAGCAACTCTAGCAGCTCCGGAATTGGGACTGAGAAAGGGGTCACAAAAGATGAGAATGAGAACCTGCTGTGGCCTCCCAACTCCTCATCTCATACCCCTTTCTTGGTTGCAACCAAAGGTATATCTGAAGCTGCCTGGTCTAGCACCTTTTTTTCCAGCAAAGATTTCCAGGAATTAATTCAAAGTGGCCACAGCTGAGCTGAGATTGCACTGTCAGAATATCATCAGGGACTTCCTCAATTGTCTTTTAATCTTGTGGCTTTTGCAGCATCTGGCTGTGGCTGAGCCGAGAAGTACCCATGAGCTTCTGAGGGAGAGGCGGTGGTCAGACCCCAGGCTGCTGCCAGAGAGCCCCAGACAGAGTGAATGCTGGCTCTCTATGGAGCCCTCTTCGTCAGCCCCCTTTCCCATGCTGTCTTCCCTGCAAGAATCAGCTGGCTTCACTCTGTGCTCTAAGCATCCCCATGAAAGTGTCTTTTCCCCAGATGGTAATTATTTTTTAACAGATTGAGGTAACCACATAACCCTTTGTGTCTGGGGATAAGCATGCTGGCCTATTTTCAGTACATTTCTCTCTCTTCCTATAATTGTCATTCTTTAACGAGGCTGAAAAATTTCATTTCTTGACCTCTGTTTCAGAGACTGTGATGTTTGGTGCCTGACAAGACGGTGCGTGAACCCATGAGAAGGAAAGGTGGAATTCTGGGGACTGCTTCCTGCCACTGAGTGTTTTGTCTCTAAGCTCTAACGCCGCTTTTACATTTCCCTCGGCTACACTCTCTCCTTTGAATCCTTGCTGTAGACCACAGTCAATTCCAAAGTTTTAGTTAATTGTTTGGAAGGGTGAATCAAAGCCTTCAAGTAAATCTAAAAAGTTAGAAATCTAAGGCTGGGAATCTGTTTATAAGTTGAAAACCAGCCGCAGAAACACCTTACTTAGATTGGCGGCTGAACTACCATGGTCTCTTTCTGTGTGTGTGTGGTTTCCATGACCACATGCTTCCAGTGTCCAGCATGAAGCTGTGCACATAGAGAGGGCTCAGCTAATACACCTTTAGCTTAGAATGGATGGATAGATGGACAAATAAGCTATCCAGAATGCTGCCAAGAGCCAGGCTGAAATTAAATGAGGAAACCTTATGGCACAAACACATACCCACTATCCTTACATGTAGCATAACCCTGTTACCCCAGAGCAGGACTGGGATATACCTTTGCTGTATTCATTGATAGCACCTCCATTCATTTTCACATGTATTGACCATCATATTCACATGCAGTCTTTTCAGGTCCATTATTAAGAACTATTTACTTTTGGATATAATTGAAAAAATTTTGAGTATCCCTTTTTACAAAATTTTGTTGACATAATAGCATATTTTAAATGGCCAAAGGGGGTAGAGAGGCTGACCCTACCTACCAAGAAACCTCTTCAAGGTGTCTGTATTTTATAGCACAAGTGAACTTTGTTTTATGAGACAGTTAAGTAAGGGATGCACTTAAAACAATTTTAATCAAAATTATTGCAATGTCTAAAATTGCAATAAAAGCTGTATTTCATTTATCTAAAAAACTTATCCTCTTATAAATGAAGTATTACTATAATAAGTGAGATCTATTCCCAGTTACTGAGCAAGCCATATATTGAGGGTGGATACTTAGAAAATAAGGGTATGGTCTCAACCTTTGAGTAGATTGTAAAATATGGTAAAGTCTTGACGCTTCAGCTTCTAAAAACCATAATTATTTTTCTCTTTTACTGCTTTTCAAGGGAGAGAGAGATGTCACATGAAAATAAACTGATATCATAAATTTAGTTAAAAAAAGGGAAAAAGGAAAAGCAAGCCCCTCTTGATTTCTTGAGATTTTCATGGATGCAGCTCTCCATCTGTCCAGTTTCCTATAATTTCTCTTTCTCCATCTCCAGTGTGACGTGATGCAACCTGATACTCAAAAGAACAACAGAACTCAGGACCCGTGGCTTCTCTTACCACCAGGGAAGGGTCTAATCTCCTTCACTAGGTTGTCCATTGAGATAAAACAGGGAACTTAATCATTACTTGAAAGGTTTTCAGTGTCAAGCAGTGAATTCATTAACTCTGAGTTGAGCAGAAAATTCAGTTATTAGAAGCCCTGAGGCAGGAGACAGCATAGGAAGAACTCTGGGACTTCGCTGTTATCGTTGGCCAGCATCTAGAGTCTCGTGTCTTGGTTGCCAGGAAATGCCTTTTAGCACTTAGGTAGGATGGATAGTAAACCAAAGCAGGGAGAGGGAGGGAGACATGTCTCACCCACCAACACTGCAGTCCTGAGCCTGGTCCAGTGATATTGCAGGTGTTTCTACATCACAAGAAACACTGCGTTAGCATGGGAGAAGGGAAGTCCTTGAAATTCTATGTATCCTTTCCACTATCTGGGAAAGAAAGCCTTGAAGCTGTGCTATCATCCCAAGGTCTAGAAGGGGGAAGAGGAGAGGTCCACAGTGCCCAAAGAAGAAGCCCATAAAACGACTTTAGTTAATTGCCATCCTCTGGTCACTATCTACTTTATGAGGGAGTCCCTAATGCTTACCAAAAGAGCCCATGAATAACTTTGGGTAACTTCCCCAATTTTAATTAACTGCATCCTGTCATGTATCTGTTTTACAAAATGAACAAAGGGGGTCTGGAGCAAGATAAAGATTTGGGTTAACAGACACACACACATACCTAAGTTTGGGTAGTCATGTCCCCCCGGGAAAGCTGGCACTGCCTTTACCCATCAATCAGTATGTAACTTCTTCACCTCCATCCCACCAACTATATACATCTTCAGGACAAAGAACCTGGGGCTCTAGCCGCCCTTGCCCTTGCTTCTCGCTGCTCTTACTTTGCCTGCCCAGGACCTATGCCTTTCTCCCCCATTTCTGCAAGGCCCATTCTCTTCCATGAGAATGTATCATTAACAAACCTGCTTGCATGCTAATAGACTTGCTGATCTGTAATTCTTTACTGTGTCGGCAAGAAGAACTGAGTTTCTCCATCAAGAGCCCTCCTTCCTAAATCCCAACACAGGCCTCCGATGCCAAGTGCTTTATCCCAATGTGATTAGCTGCCCTTGAGGATGCAGGACGTGCAGATGATAGGCAGCTAAGGGCCTGGCAGCATCCATGCCTCCCTGGAGCAGGGAGGGGTTCAGTGCATAACTCCGGCAGTGTATTACTTGAAGGGGTGTGGGGGATGCTACTTAGAAAAGCTTTGAATGGAGGAAGACAAAGGACTTCCTTGGAGAATATGTTTTTATTTCCACGAATGGGAAAAATCCTATTTCAACCTTTGTCCTCTGTACTGAAAGAAACATGTGAACCTGGAAAAAGGAGACCCAAGAAGTAACTTGTTTAGTATACATGCTCTGACCTAAACAAGATAGCTATACTTTTCTTCACTTCGTGCCAATGCAGAATGTACCCCAATCTCTTCTCAGCTCCTCTGAATCTTGCCCTTCCTTCAAGGTTAAGCTCAAGCTTGGCATCTCCCCACCCCCACCTTCTTAGCCTGTACACAAAGCAGTCTTATCGCCGTCTTCATCATCTCTCATTCACAACTGGAGCTGTGGCTGTCGCTTTTCTTTCTCATGACAGCTTTAAAAATGGTAGAGAGCCTCCTCTCTCTAAAATGGTTTAAATGGGACCCTACCCAGAGGCAGCAAACAATGAATACATCCCTGGCCTCCTCCAGCCTAATGAGCCCTCAATTATCGTTTGGCATTATTAAATGTCAACAAGAGGATGGCTCCCCTCTGGGAACCCAATGAGAATGGCAAGAAATATAAGATTAGAATTGAGGAACCACACAAAATAGCTTTTATTTATTGGCAAAGAGGAGAACAAGCTACTAAACATCACCCCAATGTTCCTGTTTATCATCTGTTGCCCGCAGCTCCTTTTTCCTCCTTGAGGACAGCAGTTCCATCTTTGTACAATGTAACACATTAATGTGACACGTTTTATTTCAATAATGATATTAATAATGGAGTTAGAAAACACTTACTTGCCAATGGTTTTAAAAGGATATTTAAGCTGTGTGGTTCCCTGCCCACTCTCCTCTGTAAGGGCTTTCTCGGACTTTGAGGCTGGAGGCGATGAATCTAATGCTCCGGAGCTTTATCTGGGGAGGTGGCCTGCATTTATTGAGTGCTTCCTGTGTGCTTTTCCCAGCAGTGAGTGCTTACATTCCTCATTTCACTGGGTTCTTACAATCACCAATGAAGTAGGTATCCTCGATTGCGCTTCAGAGATGAGAGAATGGAGAAACTGGAGGCAACCTAACTTACCCAAGGTCACAGGGCCAGTAGTTAGTGGGGGAGCTGGAATTCAAGCCCAGGACCACTGCTAGGCTCCAAAGCCTCCTGTTCTGCAGTGGAATGTGATGGGGGCAGGGGGAAGGGCAGGAAGGGCCGGCAATGTCTGTGTGTCTTTGCGTTGTTTTGGGATTCCTCTCCCGGCTGTTGGAGGGGCCCTAGACATTTTCTTAAGGGTGGAGAGAGGATGCAGGCTCTTCTGCCTAGGAGGTGATTTGAGAGAAGGCCCTATACTGCCCCAGGGCACAAGAAACCTGACCTCCCACTCAGGCACTGCCACTGGCTCTCCTCCAGGGCTTGTTTCTTCACCTAGGAAAATGAGTGCACCAGCTGTGTCCTTCCCACCCTCACTGTGACTCACATGCCAAGGTGATGTCAAGGGCATCCATGGCTTGGCAGCTGCTGGGGTGAGTTGATTTTTGAGGCAACATCCTACTGTTAGATTCTACATTACAGATGCCTTTCAAAAAGACTGAAAAGCATAAATCCCTTTATAAATGTAAGGGATTATTAAGAGCAGGGAGGTGTGATCACAGCAGGCATATAAGGACTCCAGATATAACTCTGTGATTTTCTGCTTCATCTGTCTTTTGCAAAAGATTGGGAGAAAGAAAATAGCAATCTTTTGCAAGAGAGCATGTTGTTCATCTCTCCCAAGGGCCTGGAACTAGTTGGTGGGGGGAGGCTTGAATAGTGCTTAGACATGGAACAGGGTGCAAAGTATCTGGATCCACCATCTCTCGGTGAAGATAAATTCTGTGTTTCATTTTCATACTCTCCACTTGGGTTGTCCTAGTTCATAGCATCCCACAATTTCATCTACCAAACAAACATTTAAGAGTGCCTCATGGAATCATACAGCAATAAAAACAAGTTTTCCAAACTAGTGTGTAGCTTTTTCTGAAGTAACTTGCCACGTTTCTTAGATATTGAGATTATTTGGGCACCTACTGTTTACGAGTTGGTGTTAAGGGTGTTGTGCTATGGTAAATACAGTGATTCCAAGATGAAACATTTGTGTGAAATGCCTTGTATGTATTATATATATATTTTTTTTTACAGAAGCAAGGGTACTTAAGAAACCCACTGTGATTCATAAGACAAATAACTTCTCCCTCTCTTTTTCTCACCTTCTTCTATGTACAAAGACCAACAAGAATAGCCAGGAAGGAGAAACCAACATTATCACTTCTGTCATATGCAGTGGAAAAATGCTATTAAAATGCCATGAAATATGGACATCGGAACAGCCTTTGCTCATCTCAGAGTTAAGGAATACCTGACGTCCCATTTTTCTCTCTCTGACTTGTGTATTTGGTGCCCCATCCTTAGGAATAGAAGAAGCTCAGTGTCTAAGTGGCAGCTTTGTTACCTGAGAATGGCTAAAGCTTAGATGGCCTCGTTATTTTAGCACCTCTGTCAGATCTGCATCTCTTTCTTCCTTGTGTCCAAATGGCCTGTCCCAAGGTCAGTGGTAGTAGAACCAGCGCTTCTGGGCTCATGGAGGCTGATTGTGCACATCTCAGTAACTGGCAGATGTTACAGATCAGGGGTCCCTTATGCTCCCCCCAGAAAGCTGGTAATCATACATTTACCAACACAGCACTGCCCAAAGGTTTTAACCTCGGCTTTACAGTACTCAGACTTCCCCTGTGTATGGCACCTGCCCTTGGAAAGTCATTCTTTTGATGTTCCTTCCTGACACAGTGTTTCTAGGTGGTGCTTCAATTTTTGCTTCACTTATTGCCTTGTAGAAGAAACACAGGATTTGGGGACTCATGCAGAACTGTATTCAAATCGCCACTCACTGTCTGCAGACTTAGGGGATGTTACCCACTCTTTGATGTTCTTAAAAGTAAAATAGGGTAAGAATTTAATAATACCCTTTGCAGGCTGGATGAGAGGACTGCATACACCGAAAACCACTGCCCAGCTAAGGAAGTGCTCATTCTCTATAACGGAGAACTCCAATCCACCAGGCAAGGCAGGAAGGCAACATCAGGGCTTTTCCAATTTGTATTTATTCTTTAAATAATTTAAATGTATATTTTGTGTGTATTTTAGCAGTTATAAAATATAATTAGAGAGTTGTAATGGATATCATTCATGTATATATATCTGTACATACAAAGATGTAAGAAAAAAATTACTGATGATTTACATAATCAAAACCATTCGACCAATCTACAGTAAGATTGTTTTTCTTAAGTATGATAGACATGTTCATGATAGAGTATTAATTAACAATCATAATTTATCCTAGATCTTCAAGCTATGTTTGGCATTTTATGTGAAAGAATTTGACAATTTCAATGTCTTATAATAAAAAACTAATCTCTAAACATTCAAGAAAATTAATATTCTTGTCTGTTTACGATATGCTTTTGCATTCCTTTATTTCAGACATTGGCTATGGCCCACAAAGCCCAACTTACATACCATCTGGCCTTTTACAAGGAAAGCTTGCTGCCCCCTGTCTCGTCATTATTAACTCACAATCACTCCATGAAAGTGACAGACATGTTATTCAGATAGAGAAGCTGAGGGAATTTTTTATGTATGAGCATAAAGACAAGATTTAATCCTAGATCTGGTCATTGTAAAGCCTGTGTTCATTCTACTAAACTGCAACTTCCTGTAGTACTAATAATTACACATTGCAAATAGAGCAAACACCAACAGTGGACTAGAAGGGAGCGCATTAATGGTACCACTGGGGGCGGGGCATTCCGAGGGACAGTTAGATGGTGCTTTACTATATAGCGCTGGTATATGTACTACTACTCCTTGATCTTGTATTATACCTATGGCAGACATTGCTAATTAATTCAAGCACTATTTATTTTATTTTATTTTTTGCTGAGTCAGATGCAGCCACGTAATTCTCATGAACACAACTATCCAGAAATAATAGATGAAACATAATTGGCATTTCTGACAAATGTGAATAGAGGGGTGTATGAGTATGTGGGTCCAATAGAAGACTTTGAGGTAGAGATGAAGGGAATTATAAGAAAATGAGAGACATGAAATGTTTATTTTGTTAGCAAGAGTTTCATTTAAGAGGAACATATTCAAGAAGTCTCCTTTAACCAGCATGTGGCTAGGAGCTGTGGGGGATGTAGGAGAGCAGAAGACAGTGTAGCTTAATGGTTAGGGTCATGACTCTGGAGCTGGAACACCTGGGTTCGAATTCCAGCTCTGCTGTTAAACTGTGTGTGATCTTGGGCAAGTTTTATTTTCTCTCTCATTTCTCAGTTTTCTCCTCTGGCAAAATAAGCAACTGAGAGAACCCACTTTATTAGGTAATTGTGAAAATCAGCTGACTTAATTTCCATAAAGCAGGTAGGGCCACACACAGTGCAAGTGCTAGTATGAATGTCATACTAGTATGGCCCTCAGTATGCTTCAAGTATTTATTCTTGGGGTTTTTACTTTTCTGTGTTGTGTACTTCTCAGTACTGTTTTCTTTCATCTGTAAAAGTCATAGATAATGAACACTCTGCATCACCACTTTCTGCACGTATGCATGACGGTGTTCCATCCCAATGAATTTTATTCCTCACTGCATGGATTTATCAATAGCTCCCAAGATAGTACAGTCTCATGGAGGATCTTGCTGACCTATCATTTGTCTCCCCCCACCTCCTCACCCCCAGCGATAGTCAAATAGATATTCTTGTCATTGTGGCAATTTGGAAAATAATTCATGTCACTTTAATACTTTTCTATAATGCTGATTTACCAGAACAGAATTAAGTTCTTATGATGCCATAAAGCATCTGCAGTAAGGAGTTACCTTCAAATATTCAAAATAATTCACTTTAAGAATGGGAACCATTTGTGTTATAATACTCAGTTATAATACCCCAGGGATATCTGGCAAGTCACTGAGAAACTCAACTACATTTTTAGCAATTTTCTAGAGAAAAATCTTCTATGGTATATGACTTTAAACATGCCTTACATATGCCTTTACAATCTATAGCTTAAATATTAAATTCTTAGAGATGATATTTTCTTAAGTAAGTTCAAAGGGGAAAAATCAAATTTTTGTGTTGCCCCTCATTGAGCAGAGTTAAAGATGAAAATAGATCATTTTTTTTGGTTGAGATTTCAGAATTCTCTTCTACCTTTTTCTCCTTTTGTACAAATCAGTTATTTTAACATGGCAGGTAGTGAGTTGGTCCAGAGGTCACTAGAGTTGTCTTGTTTCTGTGTGAAGAGATGAGCTTTCTCTTTGGTCAGTAAATATAGCTGTTCCACCTTTAGTCCTAGCAAAGGTATGAAAGATACAATTGGAAAACATGGAACTCAGCAGTTAAATCTTTGTGAAAGTCTCCAGACTAGCATAGCTACAGTGCAATTTCTGCAAGGTGAGGCCTCTGACTCCAAAGGTTTCAGATCCCCTGGAATGCAAAACCCAGCCAGACTTTCATTGGGAGGCTATTGCCCCTCAAATATCTCCTAACAGAAATTATATAAACATTATAATATGTACCTTCTGACGTGTCGAAAAAACTAAGTGGTAGTGATTATAAGGGAGTCTTCTCCTATTCTTTATGATGATCTCAAGTTAGCCATGTTATTATTAGCTGGGCTACTTTTTTCAGTTATTGATAGATGAATTGTATCATTCCTGGTATGTGGAAACACAACTGTATAGGGCAATACTGGCTTTGGGTATGGCAAATTAAATTATTACAATGAATATTTACCCCCTCAGTTGACCTATATGGGAGGCATATACTCATTTTGTTGATGTTTGGTTTGACAGTAAGACTTGCTTTGGCCAATAGAATATAGGTAAGAGTGATAGCCACTTTTGAGCCAATGCTTTAAGAGACTACATGCTCAACTCTCTGGGAGATTTTGACCTCAACCATAAGAAATACATTCTTCAGATGGTACTGCTTTCCTGCCCAGGCCTTAAAAATGAAGCGTGCACACCCAACCTGCTGAAGCAGAGCCCTCATGGCCAATATGTGAAGCTGAGTATGAGAAACAAATGCTTGTTGTTTTAAGACACTGAGCTTTGGAGATGATTGTTAGGCAGCATTACTGATCATGGCAATAGGTGATTAATCTGATTGGCCTTAGCCTTAAAAGTGTCTGATTAGAGGAAATCTCATTTGAAAGCTTGTTTGTCTGATCTTTATATCTTAGTAGGAAACTGGGCTACATAAGGCCTCAGAAGAGATTTGGTAGATATATCTTACTTGTCATTTTACTACTTTCTATCAAATCTCCCAATGCCCAATTTAGCTGTGACTGCATGCTGCTATCAAATTAGAATTTTTGATACAAAAAAAAAACAAATGGTTTGCTCACATTTCTAATCTTGCTGTGCCCTTTGGACACTTATGTTTTGCATGGCCTAGCTGGCCTAGTTGATCCCTAGTTGGCCCACTTATTGATGAGAAGAGAGTGATACAGTAAAATGTACATAGAAATAAAAATCTGGATTCAATTCCTTAATAGGTCACACGCTACTTATATGTTCTCAGCAAAGTATTTATGTCCCTGAGGTTCAGTTTCATCATCTATAAAGCAGCAGTAATACTTCTTTGCAAGAGTGTGTGTGTGTGTGTGTGTGTGTGTGTGTGTGTGAGAGAGGGAGAGAGACAGACAGACAGAGAGAAAGGCAGAGACCAAGTGACAGAAAGACAGAGACAGAGTTTCAAAGAATCAGTTTTAAAGAATTAAGTAAGATATCCAGTATAATGCTTAATATAATCTTTAATGATTGAATACTTGCCATCTACTATGCACCAAATGCTTTTACATATGTTTATTCTTGTCACTCTTATTAAAAAGTGAGATTTACATTATTATCAATTTCATTTGATGGAGAAAAAAACAGAGGTAATGTAGTTTTAGTAACTTACTCAAAGCTATATAACTAAGGGATGGTTGAGCAGAATTTTAAGCCAGGTTAGAATGTAGAAAGTTTGCAAGAGAAAGAGACCATCACTTACTTTCTAATAAGAATAAAGTGGATAAGTTTAAAAACTCATAATTTTTAAAAGCTGGAAAATACCTTAGGATACAAATCAACTAAGCTTAGAAAGGAATAGGCTAGAAGAAATAGGCTAGGAGAGAAGAGTCTGATGGTTGTTTTTCTCCCTAGGGATAGGACAAAAAGAGGATTAAACCCTGCATAAATGTGGCTAAGGGGAAATCAGCCTGGTTTTTGACAGTTTTTTAATGTCCACTGTGGATAGACATGATGAATGAAAATCCCAAGGATCCACAGACATAAAGCAAATATGCATCCAATCTCCACATATTTCCCTTGAGTGCACAGGACAGTACACCAAAGGTGAGGGACAGAGAAGGAAACCTGAGAAAGGACATCCCTAAGGTAAAATGGGACTTCCCTGAATGCAAGTCGGCAGTCAGTCTAAATGGGGCAGAAGAACTGAGCAAGATCCCCACCTCCATCCTGAGGACCATGTAGTTTTTATGATGATAAGAAAATGCCACTTCAAATGATAAGAATAAGGCAGGAAAAGATGCCACCTCTCTAGATGCGTTGGGCCGGGCCTTACCAAGTGAACAGCAATGGCCTAATTAGGACTGGGATAATTAAAAGAGAACTGAGGTATATGGAACCAAGTTTTTACTGAAAGATAGGGGTAAGGTGATAGGGTGGAGAGAGTTCCTGAAGCACAGAAAGCCAGGTGTAAAGATGAAAAGTGAGACTCTATTAATCCCCTGAAGTGGTCACCTCATTGTGAATCTGAGTGTTCAAAGCTACAGCTCCTGTCATTCACAAGGGTGGTGACTGACTAGAAATTTCTTGAGTCTTGATGGTGTTCAGATCCTAAGGTATGATAAGGGGCATGTTGTACCCCAACCATTAGAAATGTTTGAAGCCAGTGGTAGAATGAATCTTTGCAAAGCTATGACAAAGCCCACACTTAGCTGAATCATAGATTAGATAGACCCAGCCTCAACAAAATGATGGTCTGAGAAAGGAGTTTATGTGGTCTTATCTGGGGATTAAACATTCTTTTTCCAGTCTCTACTATTGGTATCTTTATATACAATATCTGGCTTACAAAAAATTATTAACCAGAAAACAAAAAAGCAAAAAAAAATATGACCTATCTTATAAAAACAGAAGCACAAAAGTATAAATTATTTACTATCTGGTCATTTGCAGTAAAATTTTGCTAACACCTAACCTAGGGAAAGAAGAAATGATATGTTTAGGGGAGCATATTAAGAATATCAGCAGACTCTCCATACAAATAATTGAGGCTAGAAGTCAATGGAGCAACATCTTTAACATGCTGAAGAAAGAGAACATTGTCAACCTAGCTGAGACTTTTATTTCTACATTGGCATTCATTTGTGTTTAGCAATTTTTTTTGTTATGGAATACATAAGAGCCAAACCAACAAATCTTCATTTTTGTCCTTAAGAAGGTGAAGTTAAATGGTGTCAAGCATAGTTCGAATTTTGTTAAAAGAGGATATTTCTCACAAAGGAGGTAGGGGACATATGCCTTACAATAACGTGAAAATGAAGCAGAGCTTTAAAGGGCAGAACACTCAGCTTTGCTTGCTGTGTTGTGTGGTCAATACAGCAGTAGCTGGAGGCAGGAGATACACATACATCTACCTACCCAGTGTCTTTATGGTAACTTCTCTCAGCTGTGACTTCCTTCTTTGTAAAGTAGCATTAATAACCGACCCATCTAATATGTGTGGTTGATTTTCAAATCATGGGAATGGAAATGAATGTTGTGACCAATTAAAAGGCACTTTGAATATTCACAAAATATAGGTTGAAATAGTAATAGCAAAACAACAAAACAACCAAACCTCCTATCATCAATAAACATAAGTAACTGTATTCTATGTACTATGGATACAACTGTAGAAAGACAGAGGTGATGACTTTCCTCTACTCTGTCTTGATAAGATCACTCGAGGAGTGTTGAGTCCAAGAGAAATAGACCTAAAGGGAGCATGTTCAGAGGACAGTGCTGAGTAGAATTCTAAAAATCTGAAGTGCAGAATATTTGAGAAAAAATGGAAGATTGTTCCTAGATGAGTAGTAGCCTTGAAGTAAAGAGGTTCGGGGTCCCAGAAAACAAATGGAAAAGCCTGGACTTTTGTGGGAACCCTCATCTTTGGAGTCGTGGCTCAGCGCCCCCCTGGCAACAGGTACCTGAGAAAAATGGCTAAGCTACTTGAGTCTCATTTTCAACATATGTTAAATGGAGATAATGTTATCTACTTTACTATACTTTTGTGAGGATCCAGTGAGTTAGTGTTAAAAATGTAAAAGAATATGTAGTCTACTGTCATATATAATTCCAATATAATAGAGCTAGAATAATTTTAATTACCTAAGAGGCATTTTAGATAGAAATGGAATTGACTGCTTCTCTTTGCCTGAGGAATTTGACGATAGGCTTGTTGGATTGTATTAAAATGTTATCAGTATATGGTAGGACTGTATGTTATTTTAGGTCCTTTACAATTTCAGATCATATTTAGACAATATCAGTAAACAGCACAATGCATTAATTTGCCGACTTTATTCTTATTGTGCAGAATTTGCATGTCTCTGTTACATAAGAGGAGGAGGTTTGAAGGGGTCAGGATAGATTTATGTACCAGCCTGGTCAGAAGAGCAGAAGGGACTGAGCATGAGGGAGACCCACACGGACTCTCTGGCTGGTTGTCAATCAAAATTATGGTTCTTTGTCTCTATGGTTCATAGATTTTCATAGTAAGAAACATGAGTTCTTTATTATAAGAGCAATAAAGCCCCATAGATCTCTATGGGAAGTTTAAAAAATTTTCCTCAATATCAGAGGAACTTTTGGAGTTGTCTGATACACACTAGGAGTTTTATTTTCTTCCACCTAAGAGACAGGAAACATTATTCTTTGTCGTAACTCTGCAGACATTTTATTTATGAAAGAAACAAAACTAACAATGGCAGACATGTCTGCAAAAATGAGCTGAGATTGTCAGGCCCATGGACATGTTGTTCTTTGTCTCACGCTATAATAATATGCAGAAGTCTGATTTATAGAAAAGGTCTCCTGTTACCATTGTATCGGTAACAATGACTGAACTACAAAGAAATGATCTTAATGGAATTCTTGAGAGCTATTTGAGAGGCCTACCTGGAGAAGGAAAATACATTCTGGCAAAAGAGATGTTGTGATTGCCTTAAACCTTCCAGGAGATGCTTTTTTTTTCCTGAGATGTTAATGTTTTTCTCTGACTGAAGGGTCCTAGTTTTACATATTGATTAAATTAGAATCTGCATTAAAGGAGTTTTTATCATGATTTATTTTTATATGTACTGATTTCCTTACATTTTCTCCCCCATTTACAGTCACATACATGCAGGAAAAGGAGCCCTAAAATTTTAGGAGGAATAAGAGTCTTAACCAGAGAGTTAAAATTAATTTGAGGTCCTCTGTAGGCGTAGCTAATTACATATGTGAAGTTTTTCATTAACTTATCTCTTTCACTTTCACCGTTCTCAAAAGTGCCTTTCCCCCATCTCATTCATCACACTGCTATTTTTAACAGCCTTATTGAGATATAATTTACAAACCATGCAACTCACTCATTTAAAGTGTGAAACTCAGTGAATTTTAGTGCAGTCAGAGAGTTGTTCATCTGTCACCACAGTCAATTTAGAACATTTTCATTACACCCTAATGAAACCCGTAACCCTTAGTCATTGCGCTCAAATCCCCTCAGCGTCCCTGCCCTGGGCAAGCACTAATATTTTAGCTTTTTTCTTTTCTACCTTGGATATTCCATATAAATGAAATCATTCAGTAGGTGGCTATTTGAGTCTATCTTCTGCCACTCAGTGCAGCAGTTTTCAACCTTTTTCATCTCATGGCATGCATAAACTAATTACTAAAACTCTGTGGTGCTCCAAGAAATATATTTTTTGTCAGTCTGACAAAAAATTAAAAACAATAGTAGCAAGTACCTACCCTCTTTGCCTCAAAGTGACTTTTAAAAAAATATTGGGTGCCTATACTTGTGTAGAAGGATTTCTGGTACCAAGAATGAACTAATCAGATACAACCTTATTATGTGACATGACCATCTGTGATTTGACCTATATATGGTTCAATAGAGGGCATTCACACCAGACAGCTATTGTTGTGTTGGCTGCTCTAATTTTATAAATTTGACAATTGAAGAGAAAAGAGGTCGGTGCTCTTGACTAAATAGTCAGGTACTGTATGTTTAAAAATTCTTGTGGTATGCCAGTGTGTTGCAGCAGACTGGTTGAAAATCACTGACTTAATGTAATGTTTTAAAGGTTCATCCACATTGTAGTATGTGTCAGCACTTCATTTTTTTAAATTGCCAAATATTTTATTATATCAACATACCACATTTTATTGATCCATTCACCAATTGATAGACACTTGGAGTTTTTCTACTTTTGGTGAATAATTCTGCTATGAACACTTGTATACAAGTTTTTGTGAGGATGTATCTCTTTATCTCTCTTGGGTATATACCTAGCAGTGTAATTACTGGGCCATATAGTAAGTCCTTTAACTTTTTAGTTTAGTGAACTACCAGACTGTTTTCCAAAGCAGTTAATCCATTTTACTTCCCCCAGCAATGTAGGCAAAGCATAGAGTTTTGATTCCTCTCCATCTTCATCAGCACTTTTTACTATCTGTCTCTTGGATTATAGACTTTCTAGGGAGAATAAAGTAGTATCTCACTGTGGTTTTGATTTGCATTTCTCTTAGAACTAATGATTTTATGCATTTTTCATACATTTATTAGCCATTTACATATTAGAGAAATGTCTATTAAAATCAGTTCATAATTTTAGAAATTAGTTGTCTTTTTATAATTGAGTTGTAATTATTCTATACATTTTCCAGGTATAAATTCCTTATAATATATACAATTTGAAAAAAAATTGTCCCATTTTGCTGGGTCACCTTTAAACCATCACATTTTATGGGTTTTTTTGTCTCTCTTCTTACTGATATTTATCCATAGAAATGACTTCGTAAGTTGTTGCCTTGCTAACCATGTGAATATCATTCTCTCCATCAGCTATCACATTCACTTATCTGAGCACTGATTGGGTAGTTGTCTTAATTACCAGGGATGCAGTCTTGTTTTTGTCTTCATGGCACTTACAATCTAAGGAGGGAGAAAAACCTTAATTTTCTACTAAAATATCATCCTACTGCTAAAAATCACCATCCTGATCATTCTAATCCAATGCTAGTGCCTCTTGCTCTCTATACCTTCAATCTAACTCAGCCTCCTCCCTTTTAAAAAAGGGCTTGGGTTTCTGCTAGTCGAATGCATCATTTTAAGAACAGTTATATCAATTAGGAAGTAGGGGTACAAGATAATCTCTGCACCAAGGATCAGAAATGTTATCAAAATTGGTGCGAACAACAGAAGTTATCCAAATAACACCGTGTGGCCAACTAAAGAGGAGGGCTGCAGAGAATGTGGACAAAAAATGCTCCCTAGGCCAGGTGACAATAATGTGCAGTACTCGACTTGCAGAGTAGAGAGGGACTGTATTCCCTACACCATGAGATGAGAAAATAGCCTTGGTAATTCTGATAGCCATTTTTTTACGTTGGCTTTAGATTGCCCCTTGGTTCCATAAAATGTAACAGTAAAAAAAGACAATCCAGGAGTCTGAATACTGAGAAAATTCAAACTGAATCCAGGTTTCTTATTTTTTTCTAAGATAAATTTAAATAGGCTAGCTATAATCTTGTCTGGTTTAGAAAGGGGGCAACAACTTGGGGTTATACTACATATAAGTAGTATGGAAAGTGGCTGGTGATGATAATGATGATGATGATGATGATAATTCATTGCATCACTATAGTATTTGGATATTCAAAGAATTTTCACATCCATTGACAACAAGGACTAAACAAGAGTGCTAAAGATGGCTTAATTATCCATGTTTCTTTAAACTTTTTAGTAAAGTATAACATACATACCAGAAATGCATAGATTATAAGTCCACAGCTCAATGGATCTTCACATAGTGAACATTCCATGCAGACAGTTCAAGGAACAGGTCATTGCCAGCTTCCCACATGCCCTCTTTATACCCATTTAATTCCTGATAGTCTCAACATAGTACATAACCACATTCCTCACTTCTGATACCATAGCTTAATTTGACTGCTCTTAAACTATAAATAAATGAAATTGCACAGCATGCATTTTTTTGGCTTCTTTTACTCAACATGTTATTTGTAAGATTTATCCTTAAGTCTTATTGTTTTGTAATATTTCAATATGGTACAATTAATTCATTCTAGTGACATTTGGGTTGTTTCTAGTTCATGGCTGTTACAAATGGTGTTCCTGGGAACATATTTTACATTTATTTTTCTGGGTATATATCTAGGAGTAAAATCAATGGGCCACGATGGCACTTATGCATGTTTTTAGATTTAAAATAAGTTGCCAAACAGTTTTCATAAGTGCTACTGCAGTTTCAGCTCCCACTAGCAATAGATAATGAATCTTTGGACTAACCTCAATCCTGCCCAAACAGTAGGTGTTTTCTGTATCATCACACCATGTCTCCGGGTAATGTTCACATTTTGAAATCGGAGACCCAGAGGCACCGTCACAGGAAAGGCCTGGAGCACAATCCTCCTGCCACAGGGTTAACACAATATCCTTTACACTGAGCCAAATACTATGATGCTGCTTCATTTGGCAAAGAAGGCTAAAGTATCAGCAGCACCGGAGATGACAAAAAATGTCAAAATGCATATTAAGAGATCCAGATCCGTTTTTTTTTTTTGTTTCTTCAGATATCGTCCCAGAAATAGAATTACAAGGTCATAAGGCAGTTCCATTTTTAATTTTTGAGGTAATTCCATATTTCTTTCCACAGTGGCACCAATTTTCATTTCCACCAACAGTGCACAAGGGTTCTGTTTCCTCTGTGTCCTTGCCAGCACTCGCTCTTTGTTGATTTATTGGTGATAGACATTCTGAGGGAAGGAGACTTGACCTGGCGTGGTGAGCACACAATACAATGTACAGATTATGTGTTAGACAATTATACACCTGAAATCTACAGTGTATAATTTTATTAACCAACTTTACCCTAATAAATTCAATAAGAAAGAAAATACATTCATAATAAAAATCTTTGTCCTTCTGAAAAAAATAAAAGACATATGATTTTAGCCGTGACACATTAAGAGCTTGGAAGTTTTCATTTCCATCCTTACAACAAGAAAAAACTGGACAAACTGAAAACTCAATGACATATTTTGGGTTCATCAATGAACTGAGGTTTCAGGGCAAACTATGATCCAGAAATCTAGAGAGGTAGGTGGATTCAGACAATTAGAGTTGAGATCCACTTATTTAGAGCCAAAGTCACCAGAGCCATAAACTGGTATTTACACTTAAATAGTGATTTTGATGAATAGCTGAAGGCTAATGTGGAGTAGTATAAGAGTGAGAAACTCCTGTCTCTCCATGTGAAGAGCAACTGTGCAGCTGTGTTTAGAGCATGCGCAGTAGAGTAATGTAAACGACTCTGAGACATGCTCAGTAGAGCAATATAAATAACCCTGAAGCATGCACAGGAAGAACACTCCCAAAGCCAGCACGCACAGGAGGGATGTTGGCCAACAAGAGCCTTTGAAAGATGATAAAAACTAAGGATTTCAGCAACAGTTCAACACAACTTCTTTGCGGGACAGTCCACATTGGGAGTGTCTTATGACTGGCCATCACCAGACCTCTTGACCTTGAGACTCTGCCTTGCAAGATGCTGACTATCCTCTGCTGCCTCCCAGATACGAGGGTCCATGGCCAGATTGGGACTCTTGGACTGTGGGTTCGTTACCCACTTATAGACTGATATTGTTGACATTATATTCATTATTAATCCTGTGTGCATTATTGTGTGAATTAAACTGTGTTTGGCAGCATAGCATATTGGTGTGTGTTCTGTGTCATTCCTTGGTGCCGGGACAGTGGAGACCACCACAAGGTGGCCTGACCTATAAGAAGACTGTATGGGAACAGATAAGAGGTCTCATGGGCATTATCACTCAGTTTATTCACTGGAGATTTGTAGCACTGGTGAACAGGGTGGTTGGGTGTTAGGGACTAATTGATTGCTCATGATACCCTGCCACACACACACACACACACACACACACTGTCATCCTGCTCTCTAGGGGACAGACTTTTGGGTCAGATGCCTGCTTTATTATGCAGCAGGACCAAATCCTCTTTCCAAACACCACCCCAGGTGGTAGGAAGGGCAGTTAGAGCATCCAAGCATAGTAGGCTCCTATCAATTCCCATTGCTCTGTTTACTTGCTCAGTATTAAGAAGACAGACCTTTGGTTAGAAGTTTAATTTATGAGGTAGGATCTGTTAACTCTAAACAGAGGGAGGCAAAGAACAATACCACAGTGAAGTGTATCAAAGCTTGTCCTCACAGAGAGCACCTTTCTAAAACAGGTCTGTAATAAGCCTAGCCACAAAGGCAATTACAGGCATTGTTCCTACAACTTATAATGCAAATTGGACACAACACAATAGATTAATTAGAGAACATGGTTTGGATTTGCATTTTGCAGAGAGCAATTGTTTATAATGTGATCAAATTCAGGTACCAGCACCTTGGGATCAGGGAAGAAAGTTGTTGGCAAGGTGCACAGACACACAACTTTCCAGTGTCTCAGGCATAACCACTGGGGGTGTGCTGAGGTTACAGAGAACTGAGTTGGTGGGCAGGGCTCTATGTTTATAGATCACAGAAGAGAACTAAGTTGTGGTCTCAGTTAGGCCCTCTTTGGTGCTCACAATTTCCTTCTAGGTGTTCAGGGTGTAAACCAGCAGAGAAAGCCCCCAAAAGAAGATCCTTGTTCCACCTGAAAAGTCCAAACGTCCAAAAGGCCCCACGTCTGCACTGAGGCCACCCCCACACCAGTCACTAAAGAACCACCATCAAAATTTATTTTATTAAAAACAGATTCCACTGTGCCTGCCCCACACAGCCAAGACAAGGAAGGCCACTCACTTATGGTTGATCACATCAATGGGATGGATCAAACACTGGAATCTCCATTATTATGTACTGAGGCACAATTTTGCCTTGAGTCACTTATCAAGCTTGAGCATCATCAGAGTGCATTAAGAATCATGGTGGCACTGGTTGTCCACTGCTGTATTACAGGGTCTTCATCCGATATCTTTGCTCACACACTGTGCTGTCTTAACACACAGTAGCTTCTGCACTGGCAGACACATGGGCAATCACAGCAAGAGCATGGCAGTGTGATACAGATTTCAGAGACATCTGTATAAGAGCCATTAAGAACTGTTGTCCTGCCTAGAAATCATGACAATTATAGAAAAGCATGTTTGTGTGCAAGAGATAATTAAATAAATGAGCTTTACCCTACCCACACCAAAGGTTTCTGCAGGATCCAACTTGGTGGGTTTGAGCTGAGCTCCAGCCAGTATATGGTAGTGGTCAAATCACAATACATCAACCAAGAATGCCTGCCAACATACAACTGTTTTCTTGGCCTTTGCTGATACAGTTAAATCTCATATGAACCATATGATTTCCTGCTTTATAAGTGACTCTATTCTCAGGAGTCTAACTTAACACATATCCTACCACATTATAGATCTTGGATTGATCTGTAGTGTGGACAGTTGCTACAGCAATAGTATTATCACCTGACGAGTATTTTGATGGAATAAAATCTGTCCCCACATTTTGCCAGGGTTATGTCATGAAGGTCCACAACAGTCCATTGTTGCCATCTAGTTTTAAGGATGTGACAAATGATGCTGTGGGTAAACTGTCCCAACAACTTAAGCAGACCATGAAAATGTTGTCAGCAACTCTCCCTACTGTTACATTGGAAATTTGTTTGGTAAATAAAGTGTATTTCTTTCTGGAAATTGATCTAGAGACTGGTGTTATAGAGCAATTTACTAAGATGATAGCTGAAGAGAAGGATGCACAATCTTTGTTCAACTATGGATCCCACATACAAAATGTATTTTCTGCTGAGTACATCTGGGGACATATTCATAAGTTTTGGTCTTGATCTTCCTGTAAAGTGTCATCTCAAAGACTTGCTCACTGCAAATACATGGCTACAAGAGTTCACATATCATGAATTTCGTGGTATTATCCTTAGTGAGGCACTTAACCCATTAGACTTAAATCCAGATATCAATGATTTGGTGTCTGATAAATCTATAATTGAATCAAGGAAACACTGGACTTATGAACTTGACATTGCAGCATATAGAGAGAAATAACAGTAGTCATTGTGGTACCTGGCACCACACAGTAGTCTTAAACAACTTGTCAAGGCATCGGTTGATGGCTATCTGGACAATGTACCTACTTTATTGACCCTGTTTTGTACAGGAGAACTCAACTTTGAGTTCTGGTGGTTCCCAGAAGCTCCCCCTCAGACAGCTAGAGAAACCCAGGGCAAACAATGAGAGGCGTTTGTTACTGTTCTCATCCCCAAGGAAAAAAGGACTCCAGTGGAAGGGCAGGTACTTTAGTGTTCAGCCTTGGACCCTATAGTGTTTCAAGTTGTTGCAGAGATGAACATTAAGAACCATGGTATGCCATCCATCCAAACACATTCTATGACTGTGACTTCATCCATATTAAATCATGCTCTTGTCAAACTCTTCCATGTTGCCACATTCTATGATAGGTTTGTAATTAACTGGACTATTCATCTTGCTGCAACTATATCAGTCCAGAGGCCCAACATATATTGTGTTCAAAACTGAACATACTTCTCAGATGCGGACAGCTCTTCAGAATTGGAAGCTTGATACCTAGGTACACTACATTCTTCATACAGGACAGGTTCAGCCTTCCACATCAATCCACTGATGAACTACCAGCAGAAGACCTGAGAACTTGTATACATGGTACAAGATCAGCTGGAGAAGGAATGAGGCAGAAGTTCTGGGCTATTATGATGCCATGTTTAGAGCTTTGGGCACTTGAGGAGGTTAGGGTCAAGGGAGTTAGATGAGGAGATAACCAAACGATTGTTGTCACTTGCAGTCATCAAGACAAGACTCCTGCATGTAGTAGTGTATTGGAGTCCAATAGAAAGCATGCAGAAGCTATGGGACCTTTTCCTAAAGAGGGAGTAGTGTTGGGAAAGTGATTGTCTTTGTGAATATGGAAAGAGACAGTATTTCAAAGGAACTGTTGTTCTGAACTTGTTCAAAATTATGTCCTATATGTCATATAGTACTGGTGAAATATTTCTAAACATTTACTCTAAACTCGCCTGCACCATTTTATCCCGTGAGGCAGCTGCAGAGTTAGATCACCATGGGTAACCATGATTATTGGGTGTGTCTTGTATCATATTGAGTTTACCATTCAAGCTGACCCGGGTGTTTGGAGAGATGTAAACTGTGCAATAGCATCAGCCATTATTGGGCCACCACTTGGAGGCTTGCCAACTGTAGCCGTGGTCCTGTCAGCTATTTTCAGAGGAGTTGCCGATCCACTCTCACTGCAAATTGCAGTTATCTGCCCAGGAATTGAAAAAGGAGTATCCTTAGATATAATATGCCAACTGACCCAAATAGCAATTCCACCATCATAGAGGTGTATAGCAGTCATTACTGACCCAATTTGCCTGAACATATTGCAGCCACTGAGACCTGAGAAAGTCTTATGGGAGGGGGTTGAGAGTGCTGTGCTTTTTGACACAAGACCTCTAAGGTTATCAAGCTTATTTGCAACATCACAGGGATGGCCTCTGTACTGGCAAATGATCTAGCATTCATGACTTCATTGTATCCACAAATTATGAGTGAGATATTTGAAATGAGCAATGTGGCTTATGGTCTATCATTGCTAGACAAGTTCCAGAAGACAAGTACTGTTATAGCAACCAGCCAACAGCTATGTTTTGGTGATCTTGTCTCTGAAAGCACCAAGTACAAGAGAGATATCATGATGTGCCTTATGGGTAAGAGCTCAGTAGACATTTTATCTATTGTTCTTATAGATTGCTGTGCCTGGAGTGCTGATGCATTAGATGATTGACATGGGGCTGGGATCTTGAAGGTATCACAGTGCTCTTTATAGCTGAACAGTTTTGTATTGCCTTAGAGGTTAGTCCATCTGCAATTCATCGAAGTATTGTGTTTTCTACCCTGCAGAAAATAGCCCACATAACTCTTGTGAAAATTGGGGAAGATAGGTTGTATCTCCCAGGTGGTGCAATCAGCAGCTTGCCATCTACTAGAAACAGAGTGATGACCGAGAACCTATTAGCTCCCTTTGATTGGTTCAGAATCAAGGGATAACATTCTAGACAAACCTTATGACTCTATTGAGGAAGCTCCTGAGTGAAAGGGAGTTCAAACAGTTCCCAGGGAAATTAGAATGGGTGGAACAGTGACACATCGTCTTCCAAGCAAGGCGCAATATAGAGTGGGGTTGTCTGGCAGCATGAATACTATCGGCACCCTATTGAAACACACCACAGATTTTATGACTAAATACACAAAATCAGATAAGGATTATACCACACATTTTCAGCAGGCATTTGTTCTCAGGTGTAGCTTAATTGCTGTAGCCATTAATTGCTTTGCAGAATATTTGTGAAGAATGTGGAAGAGACATTCTTCCTGACACAGTGATATAGGCTGTGCACTCAAGAGGTTACTACTAGGGAGTGCTTCCTTTCTCACCCTCCAGTCTATCAGACCCACCTAATTTGGTTACTCAAACCCATGGTTCCCCCCAAAAAGATCTGTTATGTTGTATATAATGGCTAGGAATTCAAGTATCCTAGTATCCAGGAGCTTTGCAAATAAATTAAGAACCAAAACCTACACCTGCCCAGTAACTCAGGAAGGCTATAAGGGTTTAAAAAAAGTGGCTGTTCTCCACCTCTCTAAACCTCCCAACTTCCTTTACCAAGGAAACGTGAGCAGCACTAAGACTGACTTCAGAAAGTCTTTGCCTTTTTACCATTCCAAGGGGGCAGCATAAAAATTACTTCCCAACTTTCTAAAAATAATTTAAAGTGACATTTATAGAAGAGAGAAGGAACTCAAACATCTCTCTGGATATGTGTGCAATTTTGAAGTATAAATTCCCCTTTGTGTGTAGGGGTCAAATAAATGTGAGTGAAAAGGACTCACCGAATTGGCCACCATGTCTATGTTGCTAGCTCAATGCTAGGCATCAATTTTGTGCAAAATAAAGAAAAACACAAATAGGGCATAGTCTGCTTGTTTCTTTCTCTGAAATGTAGAGACATATTGACCCACTCATTTATGTGGGTTTGGGATGAAGTTTTCGGAATGCTTGTAGGTGACCAGTGAAGCTGTTGGTGTAGAAAATCGCAAGAGTGCAAAGAAGAAGAAGATAGAGCACAAAGTCCTGGATACACTGGCATTTGAGGGGTAGATGGAGAAAGAAGCTCATAAAGGACATGTAAAGGAGAGATCAGAAAAGCATAAGCAAAATCAGAAAAAAACCAAAACAAAACAGAACAATATTCTAGAAGTGAAGGAAGAAGAGGGCTCCAAGCAAAGGATGATGGGATCTGCTAAATGCTACTCAGAGATGATATTGGCCTTGGCTCCCCTCAGAAAGCAGATCCTAACAGATAGGCTAGCACCCAGTTTACTTTGGGAAGTCATGCCAAGGAAAGAAGGAAGCCAACATCAGGTGAACTACCTAGGTGACCCCCCATTAGACAGGAGGGGCTGGACCTGTCTGCACCTTCTCAGAAACTGTGAAGAATATACATCTGAATGGACTGCCTGAGGGATGGAAAAGGAAAGCCTTTTTCCACCTGCTCAGTCCTCCACTGGTCAAGGTGGGCTGCACAGGATGGGAAGTCTGTTGTACTTTCAGGTTTGTGAATGGTGATTGCCAGAAGCTCCCCCTCAGAGAGTTAGAGAAACCCATGGCAAACAATGAGAGATTCATGGTATAGGTGATGCAATATTTTCCAGATGCTTTGACTATTGACCTGCAAGGAACTGATGGCCACAGCAACAATAAAGTCTTGGAGCAGACGATGTGAGGCAGAGCACAAGAGCTGTCCAAAGCAGAGGGAACTAAAAATCAGAACAATTTGGTAGAAAGTGGCAAGCCAACTTGGGCAATGCAGGAATACTTTTAGCTCCAATAATCCAGCACTTTAGGACTTCACTAGCTTCAGGTATAGCGGAATCCAGAGACTCAACTGATATCTACAACTTCCTCGAATCTTCTATTAATTTTGCTTCCCTTTTATTGGCTTCATGTTTAGCAAGATTTCTCCAAAGTAGAAAAATGGCATATGGAAGTTTCAAGTCATGTGGTGTTTACAGGTCACACTCGCATGAGAAAAAGTATCCTTCTCCTTTATTACTAATATCAGTCCCTTAAAAATAACTGATTGGTGTCCTTGGATCATATGCTCATTTGATGTCTAATTCTTATGTCCAAGGTGATGGGTTGTGCCTCTGCCATGTCTTCTGTTGTGACCTTTCAAGCAAGGCTCTTTAATTGATTAGCTCATCAGTAGAAGCCACTGAGGGGTAGCTAGAAAAAAGGAGAAGTTGGGGAGAAATAAACAGGCATAAGACATGCCCTGTGTATGCGATGTGGGAAGGAAAGTGATCAGGGTGTTGTTAATATGGCGTCACTGCGTGACTTGACTCCTAGTCTGATCTCTGTTTCTTATCGGTACAGGGGTGCTGGATAAATTACCTGATCTTGAATCTCAGTTTCTAATCTAAAATGAAAGTGAAACCAGTCGATTTCCTTCTTCTTTTTTTAAACGACTGTTTCCTTTAAGAAATTTTCAATGTTAATCATATTAAAAGCATCCAAGTCCACAACTTGGAACTGCCACAATCAGCCTTCTTGTGGGTGTGATGGTCGTTAGAATTTCCTTCTTTCTTTGAGACAAGTGCTGAGCTCACTGATGAACTCTGCTTCAAAGCCACCATAAACTCAATCGACATTCTTAATCAAAAACCTCCATAAGCATCAATTCATGTACCTCGTTTGTGTATCAAAAGCAAATCCAATATCTGCTCTACAGCATACACGGCATTGACAAGGGTTAACACAGACATCATTTCACTTAACACTGTTAACCCCTTTAGGTACCTAGAAATCAAACTTCCTTAAAGCTTTTCAACAGATGTGGATGCTCCTCGAGTCATGGAAGCATCCAACTATTATTTGCTACTATTGCTCTTCACAGAGCTCTCTCATCAAAGTTGTGGGTTTCAGAGATGCATCTGGATGAATTAAAAAAACATTGGACACCAAATCTCGACACAGGCTCTCTACTTTTTCTCTCAGCTTTTTATGCTGGTACTGCCATCAGTCCCACCAAAGGTTTCAAAAGTTCAAACCCCTTCTAGTTTCATATCACAGCCTTGCATTCAGTGTCGCTACACCTTCATGGAAGAAAGAAGGGTGGAGAACAAGGGGACTCCTGCTGTCGGTGACCCAGCAGGTGCAGTTTAAGATCATATTCTTCGTTGCGAAAGTATGTAGACAGAAGCAACTCAATGGCAGAGTATTTACAACACCACGAAATGCTTCTTTCATAGAATTTGAAACAACACTAACCACAGAGACTAAATGGAGGCTTTCTATTGTACCTTGTGGTTGGAAGAGAAACAGTATGAAAAATATAAGCAAACATAAAATACTGTATACCACAATTTCCAAAGGAGAGAATTTCCTAAGGAAAAAAAATCATATGATGGAGTTTAAATTAAAACAAGGAGGGCCCTGCCTGGTGTGCCCTGCCTGGTGTAGCTCAGTGGATTGAGCACGGGCTGTGAACCAAAGCATCTCAAGTTCAATTCTGTCAGAGCACATGCCTGGGCTGCAGGCCACGACCCCAGCAACTGCACATTGATGTTTCTCTCTCTCTCTTTCTCCCTCCCTTCCCTCTCTAAAAATAAATAAATAAAATCTTTTTTAAAATTTTAAAAAAGATGGTCTCCCTTAAAAAAAAACCAAGGATGAAAGACTACAAATTTAGCTAATAAATTTATATTAAACATTAAATAATTTATTTGAATGTCCAGAGGTAAATTGTACCAGCAGAACCTGTTTGGTAGCAGCTACACTTATATTGATTTGCCTATCTGCAAACATTTCACTTTTAATCACTCAATATTTCAATCCTTTAACAAACTTCAACATT
Source organism: Phyllostomus discolor (assembly GCF_004126475.2). Classification (NCBI taxonomy): domain Eukaryota; kingdom Metazoa; phylum Chordata; class Mammalia; order Chiroptera; family Phyllostomidae; genus Phyllostomus; species Phyllostomus discolor. The sequence goes on along the minus strand of NC_040911.2, from coordinate 15,969,207 downwards.
CCTTTACTTTTCTTTTTCTAAATTAAAAAATGTCCAAAACACTAATAAATATACTGCATACTGAACACAATAATTCTGAAAATGTTAGTAAAAAAGTATTCTTATAACACTCTTACTGTTGTTTTGGAAAACTCTGCATTTTCTCCAGTAGATTCCAACCAGAACCCTGGTCTGAGCTCTGCAGCCAGAAGCACTGGGAGCCGTGTGGTGGCCAACACCTGCTCTCTGCCCCTTCCAGGCCTCGCTGTCACGCCATCTGACCCGCAGACTCGACCAAGAGTAGTAGCCAAGGGAGGGCAATAGGAGACAGAAATAGAAACATCTAATAAGAGCATCTGCATGTTCCATCTCACCATACAGTAACCCCCTTGGGCTGCTTTTTCCTAATTAAAGAAAAACTCTTTCTGCCACTTTGCTCTAGTGAGGAGCGCAATTTCATCAAGACAGGCAACTTGTATTCATTTTTCCTGTAGGCACATCATAGCTGGAGTCATTAACATTTCAAAGTTTCTCATTTTAGACAGAGCAGCATTGAGTTATTTTCGATCCATAAGCAGCCCAGGGCACAACTTGATTCATCCGAATTCATTCATTCAGCTTTTATGGAGTGGTGATTTTGTGTGAGGCACAGGCAAGGATCCTCCAGGGAATATAAAGATGAACAAGACATGATTCCTATCCTCAATGAGTTTAGCACCTAGCTCAGGAGATGAAATAAGTACCACGTGTGCAATTGTTGAATACCGTAGATCAAAAGTGTAAAAAACCGAAAATTCCATATAGCAGACATAAAAAAATGCTATGTAAGGTCATAAAAGGCAAAACTTAATCCTAGCTGTCAGGGAGAATAGTAGAGTTTGGGAAGGACAACTTTGTGTAGATGGCATTCCATACATTTGATTTACTTTTCAAAATGTTTATTTATTGATCTTAGAAAGTGTGAGATGAAAGGAGTGGAAGAGGGAGAAACATTGATTTGTTGTTCCACTTATTTATGCATTCATTGGTTAATTCTTGTATGTGCCCTGACTAGGGGTCGAACCTGCAACCTTGGCATATTGGGATAACCCTCTAACCAACTGAGCTATGTCGACAGGATTCCATGCACTTGATATCTTAAAAATATACTGGGTGCATACTAATCATTTGCCAGGCACTGTGCTTGGTGTTTGGGCTGGATCTTGAGAGAGGCTGTGAGTTTGGGCTACAGCACATCAGATTGGGAGTTGTGGGGTATAGTAGTCAGTAATGTGCCGGACTACCAATACAAACCTATAAAAACCAATGCAGTATAATTGATATCAAAAGAGTTCTGCTGGTAGCTCTCACTGGCTCATGAGAGCCAATTATTAAACATTCAAGGATTTTGACCAATCCTTGGTTCAAATTATCATTGTGGGAATTTGCCATGGAAATCAGCAAACGCTACAACTCAGAGATTCAGGGTTCACCCCTCCACCCCAAAATCCCTGACCAGAACTATTTGTTAAACTTGTCCTGGCCTGGATATGTTCCAGGAGGGAATACAAAAGATAATCCATTAATTATTCATGTGCTTTCCAGCAATTACCTTGCTGGTCTATGGTTTTTCCCACCTATAGGAAGTTGGATACTTAAGGTTCTTCATACTCCAACGTCCTGTTATCTATAGAGGGAGAAGCGGAGTGAAGCCAGATGATTAAAGGGCTAATAAGAATCAGGGCATTTCTCTGTCCTGCCTGATTGGTGTTGGGCAGGTGCTCAGGGAGAAGTGCTAATGAGCATCGATCTCCAGGCTGTAATGAGGGGTTGCCCCGTCAAGCCTCTCCATGGGAGTGCTGTTTACCCCGCTATGAGGTTGTTTGAAGTGGCAGAATAGAGCCCTGAGCTGGAGAAATCGGAGCCCTCTCTCATTCTCTCCTCCCTGCTGGGTCTCCGTGGGACCCCAGGGCAAGTCATTTAACCTCTCTGTGCCTGGCGGGCTTCACCTGCAAATGAGGCTCTCTCTCTTTTCCTCCCGCCCAGCGTGAGTACTGTTTGGAGCATCCATGCACCACGCTCAGGTTGTCTATGGGTGTCAGCAAGCAAAGTATTGTGTGAATATAAAACACGGTTGTCTTATTTGCCCAGGAGGGGAAGAAGGCCTTGGAGACCCAGACAACTATGTAACAGCGTCAGGTAGCCTGAATGTCATCTAGATATAGAGATGATGGATGCTACTTGACTGCCTCTTTTTGAGCCTTTCTAACAAGATTTCCCTGTTTGTTTTTCATATTTAGTTAAATATGAAATGTGTCGGGGTGACATTAGTTAACAAGGTTATATAGGTTTTGAGCGCACAGTTCTATGATACATCATCTGTATACTGCATTGCATGCCCACCCCCAAAGTCAAGTCTTCTTTTGTCACCAAGTATTTGAGCCCCCTTACCCTATACTACTCCCACCCCCCTTCCCTCTGGTAACCACCATACTGTTGTCTGTGTCTGTGAGTTTTGTTTGTTTTTCTTGTTTGTTCATTGGTTGCGTTCAGTATTATATCCCACATGTGACAAAAGAGGAGTGGTACGTGAAGGGATGCGGCGAGCTATGGAGAGGAAGAAGGCTTCTTCTCCCTTCACTAACATGTCTTAGCAGGCTTCAAGGGTAACTTCTTGTTCATCAGCGGTGGCTTCCTTTCCTCCATGAAGTTTCCCAGGAAGACACATGGATTCAGGTTCCTTGGGACAGCCTTAGATTCCTTCAGCAAGGCAACTCTGTGAGTCACAGATGAGTACTCCAGGCATTCTTGAAACTGGCAATGATGACATTCAAAAATGATTAACCTTGGAATGAGCATTGGGTCCAAATATCAGCCCTGCCATCCACTGATCGATGTGAGTCAGGTCACCTCCATCTAGCCGCACTTGAATTTCTCATCAGCGACAGGAGGTGGTGTCAGCCCTGGCCTGTGCGTCTTTGTCCTCAGATGCATCTCTGACCTTCCCCCTACTCTGCTTCACATTGGAAGGGTTCCCTTTGCCAGTGGCAGATTCCCAGGTGGCCAGGTCAGCTGGCTCCTGAGTAGGTCTGGCTACAGGGAGGACTTGGGAGGGGACAGGAAGGTGGGTGGAGAGGAGAAGCAGGAGGCCACTCTGCCCTCTCTCAGGTGCTTTCTCTACAGTGGCAGAGTCTGCTTTGTGATTCTACCTACCCCAGGAATGTGACCCTGGCCCCCGGCTCCTGGCATCTCACCTTCCCTCTTTGCTCCTCAATGTCCTCCTGCTTCGGCCAGTATCTGTGCTGCTTCTGTTTCTTGCTTCCTTGGTTATAAATATTGGAAGCCATTTGCTTCTCTGACAGGATTCTGACTGAGAGAGAGTTGATAATATGCCATGCCTGTTTTACAAGGATGTTGGGGGATTTCAAGAAGATCCTATTTAGTTCTTTATCAGGGTAAGTAATCAATAAATGTCCATAGGGTCCAACCTGTTAACAAATCTTCTTTTGCCCTTTGAACTTCCAAACATCCTTCAAAGCTCCATGCAGATGGTATTTAACTTCCTGAAGTTTTGCCCATCCCTAATCAGAGAGGATTTCTCTCATAGCACTTCATGCGTCTCCAAGAGAATTTAGCATAATCTGCCAAGTAGTTAATTATTGGTAAATTTTCCACCTTCTACTGATCTGTAGGTTCTTGCTGCCTCTCCTATCTTTCTCTTTTTCCCAAATCCCCAAACAGAAAAGGTGCTTACAAATATTTGTGGAACTGAATTGAGTAGGAGTGCCCTTCTTGTTACTTTCTCTGCAACCTGTTTCCTGTAATTTGAGGGGCTGTGATGGAGAGTGCGACTGACTCCCCAAATCAAGTGTTAGATGAATTCTTGATCCAGTTCCTCATAGCGGAAGTTTTTTGAAGAGTACAATTGTCCAATAGCTGGCCTGCTTTTTAAACTTCAGAAACCCATTGGATATTTCATCTCTCCTAAATTCAGTAGCTGTTCCATACTGAAAACAACAGATCCAAATGCACGGGATATGATCCAAGCAAGTGTTTGTTTTTGTAAATGAGTAACAGAGGGTAAGAGGTTTATTTGCGTTATTGTGTGGGATCCGTGAGCATCTATATAACCATATAGCTAGTGTCTGGAACTGTGCCTGTCTTATTATAGGTGCTTAATAAATAATCATTGAGTGCTTCAATATACGTGTGTTTTGGGTGAGATTTCAGAGAAAATCACATGTCTGTAGTTATCCTCCAGAAACCATTTGCTCATGGAAATTTCAAATTGATTTTTTTCTCTTTTTCACAGAGTCTCATTTATGACTTTAGTTTTAATTTTAAGGGAAACTCACCCTTAGGCTCTTTTTTCCTATTTTGCTCATTTTTTTCTCTTACTCAAATGTGTTATCTATGATTTGGCCTCTGAAAAGTTTCTCAAAAATGTGATGTGATTTGGGTTGTTTCTGAGATGGTAGTGGTAGAAGAGTGGGTAACAGAAGACAGCCGTGCTATGGATGGGATGATGACTTGTTTTTCTTTATGCTAACTCGCCCAGCCCTCCTCCCTCCCCCTTCTCCATTTCACTCTTCCGGCCCGTGCTCCCTGTCCCTCTCCCAAAAGCACCTCCACCCCAAACTACCCTGCAGCAGTGGTCGAGGAGGAGGCTGTTGAGGGTGATTGATTATGGAACCTTACAAATGAAACAAATGAAAGGGGTCCCAGAGTTTAATCTCGTACATATCTCTAGATGTATAGAATAGCTAATGAGGCCAAGAGCAAAGCAACCCACTTGGGCTCACAAAAGAAGTTAGCACCCTGGCTGGCGTAGCTCAGTGGATTGAGCACGGGCTGGGAACCAAAGTGTCCCAGGTTCGATTCCCAGCCAGAGTACATTCCTGGGTTGCAGGCCAGAACCGCCAGCAACCGCACATTGATGTCTCTCTCTCTCTCTCTCTCTCTCTCTCTCTCTCTCTCTCTCCCCACCTCCCTTCCCTCTCTAAAAATAAATAAATAAAATCTAAAAAAAAAAAAAAAGAAGTTAGCAGAGGAGCCAGAACTGGAGAGTTCATAATTCCCAGTGGACCAGCCAGCAGGGACAGTAATTTAATACTGCCCCTGGCAGGGTCCAACCTGTGCCTATCCAGTTCTCTCCTATCCCAGCCCTGGCGGTCCCGCCAGTGAAAAATAAAATTAATTTGTAACAGTCTGGATATAGTGGCCACTCTAGATTTTCCCACTCTGACACTCCGGCTTTCAAACCCTGTCTTATTCTTGTAGAGAAAATTCACCCTGCAAAAAAGGGTTCAATTAGCTTAGGCAGTATTTTTCTTAACTTCCCCGAGCCTTAGAGGGTTGGACTAAATTTCCCTGGAGACAGGGGCCAGGCTTCTGTCAGCTTCTTTCATCTTCCCTTCGGTCCCCGAGCCAGGGCTCCGTTCACGACTGTTCCTTTTCACTGAGTGTCCTTGCCAAGATTTATGATACAGCAAAGCAGAAAAGAGCCATGTCAACTGTCTTGTGAAGGAAAATGAGATTCTGCTAAATTTAAGGAGACTTTAAATGAATAAAAAGATCAGCAGGTTAAATACTATGAAGTAGGATAATAGATTAATTTTAGAAAATACAGAAGTCATCTTAATTATAGGTACAAGAGAATGAAAGCTGGATAAATCTCGTATAGCCTTTTTATTGGCCATGACATAATTAAATGACTGTTCGTTTTATAGATCAGGCTACGTCTTTGACAGAGACACTGAATATTGGGAAATCATCCACTCTGGGTCCTTAACCTGAAACGGATTCATTCTTATCTAAAAGGAGCCAAAAATATTCAGGCCAACATTAACTCTCTGAGACAAATCATGATCTCTGGGAAGAGATTTCTCCATTTAAAAACAAAAACTCATGGAAGCTGGGGTATGTCAGTTACAGTACAGAGTAACTCACTCCAGATACAGTGGTGGTGGAGTCAAGCAATGAATGGGAAAGGTTTAGCCCACACTTGTCATATCCATCTGGTCCACCGCACGCCCCATTCTGTGATGTGGCCCACTGATGACAGTTTTCTCCATTTAGTGAAGTGTAGCTTCAGGACTATCTTCCTCGTTCTCCCCTTTCATCCCTTGTCACCAAGAAAATTCAGGTACCATCACACAAGGTCGTTATACAGTTTAAATCAGTGTACATGAAATGGAGCACTGTTTATTGGGCATGCTACACTTCCATCTGGGTATCTGCTACCTGGACATCTCTCTCAGCAGCTGCCCTCGGCCTAGTTCACTCTACCCAGCCGTTCGGCTCCTGACACAGGTGTCATCACTGATTTCTCTGTCCTTGGTTTTCACATCCAATATGTCACCGAGTGTTTTTCCTTGACACCATTTTTCATAAGCCCTTTTCCTCCACGTGTCCATCAGTACCACTCAGTAGTTATTCTCAGTTTCTTGACAGTAGCACCGACTTTTAAAGAATGTTTTCTTTGTCTCCAGCATTTTTCTACCATTCCATCCCACATATTTCATACCTATCACACATTTTGATTCATTCAGCCCACATTTATTAAACCTGTATTTTATGACTGGTGCCAGGTGAACAAAGATGAAAAACTCATGGACCGTTGCCTCAAGCGACTCAGGCTAGAGTGAAACAGAGACCCAGGGGCAGTGGGATGCAATGGTAAAGAGTGTAGTTAAAGGGACTTGATTCCACTCCTGGCTCTGACACTTCCCAGCTATGTGGCTCTGTGTAATTGAAGTGTTTCTCGCTTGCAAAATGGGGGTAATGATAGTAACTACCTCATAAGTTTGCCAAGAGGATGCAATGAGGTAATCCAGGTGAGCATTTACAATAGTTCTTGACACACAATAAACAATAAGTAGTGGCTGTTATTGTAAAACAATGCCTCTCAAACTTTCTGTGATCAAGAACCATTTTTGTGTGTTTAATTTCCAATACATTCTCAGCCTATTTGTGGCTTTACTGTGCATGTCTTATATGAAACTTGCACAACATGCAACTCAACACTTGCTTTTGACGACATGCAAATTGGTCTATAATCTGTTCAATGAGATGAGTCCATCACTTCAATGTCTGGAAGCCAGGGCAGTATCACATCATGGACCTATCACACAGCTCATGGGCCAGAACCAATCCCTGGATCACAGGGACTGAGTAGCAATGAAATAGAGTACAGCTTTGATGATCACATTCTTGCTCATAAGTGGCTCCCCATGAGCCAAGGAAAATCATTAATTTGACATTTAAGAACCTTCACATTCAGGCCACATCCTTCTGTTCAAACTCCATGTGTCATGACTCCCCTTACAAACATGAGGCTGTAGTCCAGAAATTTTTAATATGGCTTTGGGGCAAGGTTTGGGGCAGAAGATGCAAAATAATTCACTCTATTTCATCTTTTTTTAAAGACTTCTGACTATTTGAAATTGTCTTGCTTTTTTAATATCTCTGTTTCCTCAGGGACTTAATCTGGTCTCATGGGTTCCTATGTTTCTAATGCCTAAAACAGTATGCGGGATATAATAAGTGTTCAGTAAATATCCATTGGGTGAATAAGTGAATGACAAAGATTCTGCTGTGAAACACATGTAAGATTCAACCTACTAGACATATTACTCAACTATTCATGCTTAACATTTGGAATTTCTTGATTTTATCAAGAAGCAGTTCCTCTCCTTTGGCCTAGAATGACATTTGCTTCCCATCCACCTTCCTCATCATTGCATTTTTGGTTACTGTTCATGCTCTAAAACTCAACTGAATGACTTCTCCCAGTATGGCCTCCACGAAGCCTTCTTCTGACTTTCCATTTTACTGTATGCTTGGTCTATGACAGGACTTACAAACATGTTTTATTATCTATGTTTCATGCCTTGTACTAGATTAGAAGGTCACAGGGGTAAGAGTCTGGTATGATTCATGTTTTTGTTTTCTGAAGGGTTTAATACAGTATCTAATAGGTAGCGGGGACCTAATGCTGAATTATGTGGATTACAGACAAATTCCTTAGACTCCAGTTATGTCTCAAGAACCAGTTCAGGTTTTGCCTCCTTCATGGATATTCCCACTGGCAAAAGTATATCTGCTCTGTAAATCCTTATTGCCTTTTTGATATTTATCCTTTCATTCGCATTTTAAAATTTCATTCATGATTTTATTTCTTCAGCAAATATTTATGTTTTGATACTGTGTAGGGAATTTTTATAGATATCAGAGCAGATAATGAATAAGAAAATTCCTGCCTTAAATAAATGTGCAATAGAATTTTCAGTATGCACTTCTAGTGGTATGTGTGTGCTATTACTGCTGTTGTTTTCCACAAGTCGAGTGTGTTCCCACATATACACGTCCTGGCCTCTTGAAGACAAGGAGTCATTGTGAGCCTTCTACACAGCATAGCTTAGACTTAAAGTCCTAGCACATGTTCAGTACAAACGGGATTAGTTGGTGTTCCACACACATATACTCGCATACTCACACGGCACAAGACCATTTTCTCTTATGAGAAGGCTATTATCGGTCTTTTGTAGTGAAGTGTGAGAACCCTGCGACACTGACACTACAGACTGCTAATGCAAGTGAGGTCTGACAATGTTGGTGTCCTCACCTGAAAAGAAATCCTGTAATAATAACCCATGCTCCACAGAGTGCTTAAATCTGCTGCAATGAGGAATAATTAGATGCAAATAGAATGTGATAGGAAACATTTACCAGTCAGGTAGAGTAAAAACTTTGTTAATTTGAAGTGCAAGGAACCAGAAAAATGAGTTCTGAATTAATTGGGTTTGGGCTATCTGATATTTTTATTAAAGGCTATTTGTCATTGAGGCAATAACAGCTGCTGCTTGAACGTGTCAGTGTCGGCTCTCTGAGCGCTCACTGTCGAGCTGTGATTTCTTACGGCAGTGATGTAAGGAATGTGCTTAACTACCAGCTTTTGCAGTTGGATATACAAGCCTAGTGATTTGACCAGATTTTCACTAGCAACCCGAGTTTCCATCTCTCAGGTTTTGTCTGATTTCATTCCTATCTTTATGGACTCTGCCACAATCTGTGACTCTTTCCAACTGAATTCTCCCCTTTCTGAGAGCACACAGAATTGATGGGTGCCTTTCAAGCAACCAGAGCAAAAGGGCATCACTTGTCAACTTCTGTTCATGGGGCCATTTTAATATGATTAATTGCATGGCTGATCTATCTCTTGATTTGCATGATAAACACCAAAGAAATCTATCCATTAGGAAGTATGGAAGAATAATACCGCTAAGTTCTTGACTAAGGTAGAAAGTTCTTTGGCACTATTCTAAATCACTTTTGAAAGGCGATATTCCTAATACAAAATTCAAGGCTACCTGTGGTGTTTTCTAAGTAGACAAAACAAAGAACCCATTAGAATGTGTTCATGAGTCATGATAAATCTGAAAACTTTCCTTTGATGCCTTCGTTAGGCAAAGAGAAGTGACAGCTCCCTGGCAGAAACTGAGGTTTGCTTATTCTGCTCAGCCGAGTCTATCAACAGCCTCAGATTTAATAAGGGAGACAAGGTAACTGTACGTGAAAGGTAACAACACATAAACAGGCCTACAGTCACGTACTGCACGAATCAAGGCAATGACAGAGACAATGCTCGTCAGAATCTTGGAAGGGGTCCTGATGTCACGTGAGGGCAGAACTCATATGATGGAACCAAATTTCAGATCGCGTCGTAAGTGCCAAATATACACTTACTGCACAATTCATAGGCTCTCTTCATATGGTGAAGCTGATTTAATCATCAATGACATCTTCGTATTTTATTTATTGACATGCATCTTCTTGTCATACTGGCAACATTTCTCCTGTTCTTCATTTAAGTTACTTCAAAACCTCATAGTCTTTCAAAGCTGGGGGGATCTGCCAGGGGGTGGTCTACCAGATTGGAGTCCCGGTCCCTTGACTCGCTCCTGGTCAGAACTCCTAGGGTGTCCTTTATCTTCCTCCACCACTGTTGTCCCATTTAACTTTAGAGAACAAGCATTCGTGCTTGTTCTGGGTGGAGCTGAATGTAAAGGGCTTTCCTTTCCCTCTCTAGACAGTGCTTTTTGTTTTCGGTCTGGTATCTTGACTTTAAAATTTTTTTACATGAAGAACTTTTATTTTTTTAGAGCAGTTTTGGATCACAACAAAATTGAGGGGAGGCACAGAGATTCCCAGTGTGCCCCCAGCCCCTCCATCTGCACCGTCTCTGTCAGCGCGCCCACGGGAGAGGTGCGTTGGTGACACTGAAGAGCCATCCTGATACAGTGTCACCACCCAAAGCCTGCAGTTTCACTGGGGCTCACTCTCGGTGCGCTGTACATTCTGTGGGTTTGGACAAATGTGGGGCAGCTTGCATCCAGCATCACGGTTTCCCTGCCCTAAACATCATGCGTACTCCATCTATTCATCCCTCCCTCCCCTGCTCTTTTTAAATGCTTCTCTAGTTTTGCCTTCTCATTTCTTTTACTTTAATTTTTCTTTTTTCTCACAGAGCTCTATTTGTGTAATAGATAAACATGGACTCTCAGGGTAATTTGTATTAACCTTGTGCTCTGTGGGTAAATGAATGGATATATTTTCATTATCTTTTAGACTCACACAAGTACTAATCATCAAATATACATTTTTGGCTCACAAGGAAGACTGGGTTTCTAAGTTTCCATTTCAAGTGGGCTGACTTCAGGCTACTGACCTTGAGATGAATGTGTCTTTAACTCAAACCCACTGAGCCATCTAATGCTTGGTCCTACCTTATTAGGTGCAGATTATATTATTTATGGGATATAGAGAGGTCATTCAACTGACCTGGCTCTCTCCACCAAATGAGTTAGAGTTTGCTTCTTCTTGGAGAATTTCTAATAAGTTCTTTTTTTTTGCCCAAATGTTAGATGGCACTGGTTAAAAAATAGTTGTGGAGCCCAGAGTTTGGGGGTTGGAAGTTCTTCAGCTCCCCAAGGACAAATGTGGTCTTCTGTTATCATTAATGCCTGACCTGAGTGGCTTATCTGGGTCTTGTCTCAAACTTTCCCATGGCAGTATTTTTAAGACCTTAGTATAATATGCTCAGAGCGCTATGCAAGAATGTTCTCTTAACAAGGTCTTAAACTTCCAGGGGGAAGGTGCTTGAATAAGGAGATTGAAGGTTTCCCTGAACTGAAGATTTCAGAAACAGGGCTTGAGTCATAACCGCCATGTGCAGTAGGCAATTATGAAATAAGGAGAATCAAAAATGAGAATGCAAGTCTAGGATAAGGGAAAGGCAGGCGTCTTGCTCGGCTTGGGCTGCTACAAGAAATGTCCCACAGTCTGGGCGCCTCACAACCCACAGGAACTTATTTCTCCCAGGTCTGGAGGCTGGGAAGTCCAGGGTCAAGGTGCCAGCAGATTCGGTGTCTGGTCAGAGCCTGTTTCCTCATTTTCAGTCATCTTCCCTCTGTGTCCCCACATGGAAGGAGGGTTGAAGGATCCTGTGGTGTCTCATTCATAAAGTCTTTTTAAAAGGCCCTACCTCCAAATACCAGCACACTGGGGACTGGGGAATGGCATATGAGTTTTGGAGGACCGGACCATTTAGTCTATAGCTGCAGGTGAGGAGATCAATGTCAGGAGAAGGACTCCAATGGGTTTATCATCACACAGCGGTTGCTGTGTGCTGTCACTGTAAACCCTTTGTAGGCACTGACCATCTTAGCTTCATCAGAATCCTGCGAGACAGGTTACAACATTAGCTGACTTTACAGGTGAGGAAACTGAGACACAGAGAGGTTATCTAACCTGCTCAGCTTTCCCAGGAGGGAAGAGGCAGAGCTGGGTTTGGACCCTGGCAGGCAGGCTGCCGAGTTCAGCAGCACTCAGCACTGCTCCGTTGCTCCCAGGGAGTGACATTATACAGCCTGGAGCAGCCAGGTTGGAACAAAGAGTATTTGGTGACTTACTCAGAGGGATAGTTCAAAACGGCAGTACTGGCCCAGTCAACAGGGTGGGGATGGGGCAGGTGGGGAGGGAGCTGAGTCACGGGGCAGGCATCTCAGAAGCACAAATGCAGACACTCAATCCAGACAGCATTCATGCAGAAGCCATTGGGAGACCAAGCATCCATTTGAACAGTCCGGGGTTTGCCAGTAGCTTGGAAAGCAGGCTGGGGCACTCGACTGCAGAGAGATTTTTATTCTGTGAAGTATCCTCGCTGCCAGAAAAACTCCTCACCACTTCCTGCTGATACGGACTGGGATCACAGGAGAGAGCACTCAGATGGCAGAGAACGGAGGAGATAATTGGGTCCTTCATGAGAAGATGGAGGGGACCGCAGAGTCCTGAGAATTAATTTAGAAACCCAGGACAATGACAATTCCTTCTCTGTGTCTTTCCCAGTGGCTGTTTTAGCTGTACTCCCTCTCTCTCTCTCTCTCTCTCTCTCTCTCTCTCTCATGCACACACATACACACACACACACACACACACACACAGGCATACACACACAATTTAGGAGAAGTCACCACACACAGAATACAGATTTCTGGGTTTGCGGAGGCCCTTTCACCAGGATGAAAGACCATTGAAGTGGTGATGCTCTGATTCTTAGGACTGCTTCTTTCTCCAGAGAACACTCTGCCCCACACTTCAAGGGCTTCTATCACCAACTGCTGCACAGAAGTGTAACAGTGTGGCAGACTGCCCCTTGGCGATGCCCCCCCCCCCCCCACGGGTTGCTTTCCTAGCATCTCTGTGCCCTGCGCTGACATTCCATACTTCCCGATCCCGGTTCTGCTGAGCCTGTCAGCTGCTGGTAATTGTCATGTGTCTGGCTAAGCAACCGCTTTACTTCCATCCTGACCTCCCGGCCTCCCACCTGCTTTACCCGATATAGAAAGAGCTGCAAGGAGGGCCTGTTGCTCTCTGATGTTATCTGCATCTCTCAGTCACGGCCTTGCCCGGCTCAGAGGAGTTGCAATCAGCAGGCACCAAGCAAGCATTTCTGTCCTTTGGATTCCTTTAGTCATGCTACATGGCATTGAGACACACCACATGACTCGCGGGCAGAGCCACTGGTGTGGATTCAGGTATGTAACAGACAGCTCCCAACAATCAGCTCTCCGGCCATCGGTCCAGAGAGTAGTGCCTGATTTCCATTATTTGCTTGGACTCTACCTTATTGCTGTGCCACCAATGGAGACGGGCTGATTTTGTTTCCAGATGTATTGATCTGGTAGGCAAAATGCCTGAGGGATCATGTTACACATCTGTGTGAAACACAGGATAAACGTTTGCGGTGCCTTAATTTTCCTGTCTGTGAAACTGGATTAGTTCACGCTAAACAGGAGTCCTTTATATAGTTTATCCTGAAGCCATGTTGCTACATTTCTTGGAAACTTTGCTAAACATTAGAGAACAATTATTTCCCAGATAATTCATGCTGCTGCAAATCTCTCAGGGTCCAGATCCAAAGAAATATTCACAGGGCTTGCCATAGGCTGAACTGGGCAGAATTATACATCGAAAAGCATGCCCGAAAAAAATCATTTATTTGGTTGATGCAAAAATGCAAACTGAGATCTAGCACTTCCTCTGGGCCATCCATGGCATGTCCTTTGAACAATATACAGCTGGGCGCTCCAGCCGCGCACCTGCGTCCGTGTTCCGTACCCTCTACGGCGGGGAGAAACGGGTCTGCCTTCAGGCATGTACCAGGCACGAAAAAATGTAGGGGACTCTTCTTAAAATGGACGAAGTTTAGCTTTTCAGAAGTTTGTGGTAACAATGAAGCTTCAATTTTGCTAGGAGGGCCAGCTCAGGAAATGCGACCTTTTAGCAAAGGTGTCTTTCACACACAGGAACTTCTTTAATATATTTGTGTAAAACATATTGCGCGTTTCTTTCCTCTCCCGCTGTAGCCCCTTTTAAAAAAATTAAGTGCATCTAAATGAGTCTGACCAAGTGAACCCTAGCTTCAAAAGCGTATACCAGCTGACCCCGCCCTAAACAACCGCACTCAAGTTAATTCACACTCGTCAGCTTAAAGCGAACTCTCTCCAGAACGGCCGTTCTCAAAGGGCGGCCTGGGGACGACCAGGGTGAGTATCACTGGGCTCCACGCTAGAGCTGCAGACTCAGAAGCTCTGAGGGTCGGGTTCAGGAATCTGTGTTTCACGAGCCCTTCTGTCGCCGTTGGACTTTGAGAATGCTATACATTGCCTTTAGCTGCACAGTGGAATCACTTCATGATGTGTTGTTTTTTTTAAGTATGGAGACTTTTCACTCTCATAAATTTTGAAGCAATTGATCCATAGCACAGCCTCCAGGGATTTTAAGAGCTCCCTGGGGACGGGGGTGGGAGGGCCTTTAAGGTACAGAGTTGAGAGCAAGTCTGAGATCTTGCTCCTAAAAGTGGGAGAACCTTCTCAAACTGTAATGTTCATGAAATTGACCTGAGAGTTTTGCTGAAATGCAGATGCAGTTTGTCAGGGCTGGGATGGGGCCTTGGGCCCTGCATTTGTACTGATTCCCCCCCACAGTGATGACCATTCTGTGGGTGATGGGACCACAGTCTGGTTTCCAGGCCCAAAGGCAAGCTGACCACTGGCCACTCCCCCACGGATGCGGGATGATGTGGAGGCACGTCCTTGCTGCTCTACCCATGGAGGGTCAGCTGTGTCAGCTCCCAGGCAGGGCTCCGGTGTGGGACAGGTGTGACTCAGTGTAACTGAAACGCTTGAACACCAATAAACTATTACTGTGAAAAGAATGGTGTTCCCCTGTGTTACTCTGGAAAATAACTGGAGAACTTTTCAAAATTTCACTGAAGACAAACTGTCCTAGGCGGGGGGGGCGGGGTTCAATTAAGTGTGGGCGGGTTGTTCAGTGTCATGGAAATCCAGACAGATTCTACACTCAGAATGTGTTGTCAGTGATTTTTAAATTCCTAATTTAAAGAAACTGAATTGGAATACTGAGGGCATGGCTTATGCAGTACAGGGGGTAGAGAATTCTTATCACAGGGCTAACACCCCAAAATATTCCTATAAACGAACAATTTTTCTGTTTCAGTTAAAATATTTGATGCCTGTGTGTATCATTTTAACAGTTTCTTGCTTTAATGGACTTCATTGACTGGCTACTAGTTTTCATTGTGACAGGCTACGGAGCTGCACTGTGACTTTGCTTTATGAGAGCATTACTAATAGCTACCTTGGATGGCACATTCGCTGCACACCAGACACTATGAAAGGTGCGCAGCATTTATTTAAGCTAATCTCACAGGAGTCCTAGGAAATAGCATGAACACTATCATTTTGGTGCTGAGGAATGCAATATAGTTTCTTTTGTTCTCTTGTTTAACTGGCGTTCTGACATCCAGGACAGACTCAGAAATCTGAGATTCCTCATAGTCTAGTAAATTTTAAGAGAAAAGGCACAAATATTCAAGATACATTGACTAACAAATGCACAGTTATTACTTGTTATGGGAGTAAATCTGCTTATATATAATAAATACACTGTTGAGTTCTCAGCCAACAAAGCGGTAGTACAGTTACAAATGGTGACAGCAAAAGGTAAGCACTCCTCATAATCTGGCCCTAATTGAGTTTTCAAGTTTCATCACTGCCTCCACCCCCAGTACACATATGCATGCATGCATGCATACACATACACACATGCACATATGTGCATGCATGCACACATACACAGAGGCACAGCTGCAGTGGACTTCCTGATCTTCTTTCCCACATACTTTCTCCTAGCCATGTCTTGCTCATGCCATCCCCTTTGCCTGAACTGCCCTTCGACCTCTTTTCTCACTTAGTAAATGTCTATTTATCTTTAAGATGAAGTAGTTCCTCCTCTAAGAACACTTAACCGTCTCTGTCTCTGGTGACAGCATGTGCGGGCAACTAGTTAACAGAAGCTCTGGGCGAGAAGGATGACTTGGGCAGAATGAGTTCATCCAACACATTCTTGCTTAGTGCCTGCACTGTCCCAGCCGTGGCTGTGGAGGACATTGCACTGCCTTTGTGGGACTTCCATGCATTTGTTCCCATGTCCCACTTTCCTGCTACCTTGCCTGCACTTCCTTGGATTTTTACACTTGGCTCAGGGCTTTGGTTTCGCTATTATCTTTACAGACTCTGGGGTTGTCTAACTTCCCAGGGTCAGTGTTGGTCACCCATAAGCCAGCCTGCCTTTTAGGAAATGATTGCACCCAACATACTGTTTGATTGTAAACAAAACAAAACCTTGCAGTCTCCTGATTTTTACTTCTTCTCAGCCCTAAATTATTCCAGAGAAGACTAACTCCCTCCTTTGTCTCTCCTACAATGGTTTGCCATGCTTCTCTCAGACTTTGATGGTTGTTTATACCACAACCTGTCTTTACTGTGCACTTTCAAAGCAAGAAACTGTCTTACATATCTTTGTTTTCATATTTTGTTTTTCTACTTTTTATTATTGTAAAATCTATGTAATATAAACTGTACCATTTGGACCATTTTTAAATGTGGTACCAACTACCTCCAGCACCGTGCATCTTCAGAGTTTTTCATCACCTCAGATTGAAATTCCACACGACCACTAGGCAATGATTCTTCCTTCTCCCTCTACCCCGACCACTGGTGACCTGTACCCTCCTTTCTGACTCTGTGACTGTGCCTGTTCTAGGTGTGTTACACGGAACCATACAACGTTTGTCCTTTTGGGTCTGGCTTGTTTCACTTAGTATAACGTTTGCAAGGTTCATCCGTGTGTGAGCATTTCTTATATTTTGAAGGCTGAATAATGTTTCATTGTTCATAATATGCCACATTTTGTTTGTTCATTGATTTGTTGATGGACATTTGGGTTGTTTCCACTTTTCGGTTATTGTGAATAATGCTGCTATAAACACTGACATACAAATTTTTCAAGTCCCTGATTTTAATTCCTTAGGGTAGCATTTTCTTTTTAAACTAGTGCCTAGAACAATTCTTAGTTAAACTGTGAAATAAGTTAAGAAAGGGTTTATTGAGTAAATGATAAATAATACCTTTTACAATCTCACATTCTACTTTTTCCAAATTCCCATTACTTCTGATATTTTCCCTTTCCTTTTTCTTACTTTAAGCCACCAACACAAAGGAAACAAAACATTGGAAATTAACATTTATTTTTAATATAAATGTTATAGACTTCTAACCTAAAATTTTCCAGAAATTTAAAATTTCTGTTAGATGAGACAGGCGATTTCTGGGACCAAAACCTCTTCTGGAAGATAATTGCCCTGAGAGAATCAAATGGGGAGTGAGGGAAGGAATGGAAGCTGCATCTCAACCAGAGGCCTCTGGAAATCAAGTCAGTCTAAGGTTCCACTTGTTTAGGCCATGCCAGAGAAGCCAAGAAGAGCGAGAGCCAGGCATCCATAACATCAGGGTATTCAGTAAGACACAGGCATGAGGAGCACATGAGGGCCCAGGTCAGCTGCTGTGAAAGGTGCCATGTGGCTGGCTGGGAGTTGGCTCTGGCCAAGCGCAGCCTTACGGTGTTCCAGTGACTCCCACAGAAGGCCGTGTGCTTGCTTCTCTGATCGCATCCTCTCGTTGGGCAACCTGACTCTCTGAGACAAAAGACCGAGAAGGTAGAACAGGTAGGGATTTGATGTGTTTTAAAGAACGGGTTCTCTTTACTAATGCCATTTTTCTGTCCTCCTTGTCCTAAGGGTACATGGTCAACATCTGGAGACCTAGAGATATTTTTGGTTGTTACAATGGGGGATGGGGTGGTCTATGAAGAGCATCCCATGGATGGAGGCTAGAAATGGTAGGGAATATCCTCTAATGTGCAGGGAGCACCCCCCCCCCCCCAACCAAGGAAGAATTATCCAGCTCAAAACATAAATGGCAAGCTGAGAAACCTGTTCTAGAACAATCCTCACCCATATACTTTTCAGAAGGATAAACTTCCTTATGCCTGGCCCCACTGCCCAGCAAAGCTGCAGCTGGAATAGCTTGCCCCGAAGTCTGATACTTTTGTTACTAGTATTCCCAATGTGGGTTTTGTAGCTTAATAATTATTTCTGAAGTGCTTGCTTGAACTTGAATAAAATGTGCTATTTAAAAAAGAAAAGAAACTCTGTATGTAGCATTTCCTCTGCTGAATCTGTAAACTACACAATCCGATAGAGGCTTTCTCCTTCACTTCCCTTGGAAGTATTCTTAGGAATAATAAGTTGATATTTGCTAAGTGCTTTGAGCTCCTTTTGAAAGAGGTGCTAAAAACTTCTCTAAATTATTTTTATCACCTCTATAAAATGTAAAACAAAGTATCATTCCTTGTCAAAAGCACACCTTACCCCGATTTTTTAAAATTATAACCCCTGATTTAGCTATTGAAACTCCGTGATTATGGGCTGACATTGCCTTATCCTGGGATTCATACCTGTTAAATCTACGAAATAATCGACTGCAGCCTGACAAGACTGTGAACTATTGTTGTAGTTTGGAACAGAGCTTCAAAACGCTGGGAAGGGTTGGCTGCTTACGCTCCCCTTGTTTCCAGTATGAGGTCAATGCTATGGCCTTATATATTGATTGAAACTGCCAATTTGATTTATTAACTTACTAATTACTAAGAGGGTTTTCTAAGGATTTATCACTTTTCATGAAAACCATTATAGTGGAAAGAACCTTGAGGGGTCTCCAGTTTCCTGCCATCAGTGAGAAGCACAGTCTGATGACTTCCATCTACCACCACCATCCCTGTCCAAGAAGATTCTCCCACCTTCCTTGGATGTTCAAATTTCTGCCAGTTTTTAAGTGGCTGTCACCATAAGTGTTCATTATTCTCTCTAAATGGAAGAAGTGAGGAGCAACCGGAAGGACTAACTTATCTTGGAAGTTGTAAAAATGGACCACAGACGACCTGTGTCCTAACCCCTTGTCCAAGAGAGACTAGGTAACAAATAGGGGTTCAATTGAGAGACATGCGGAGGCTCAGGCAAGTTGATCTTAGGGGTCTCCCAGGAAAAATGGTCAATAAAGCCACGTTACCTCTGTCAGCTGTAAAGTGCACAGATCGTTAGGAGAGAGGGATTGCCCTGCTCCCTGAGGTCCCGCGGGCCTGCTTAGCTAAGGCTGCACCGCAGTGCACTCCGTGGCCGTTAGATTTCCCACTTCTTAGGCCAGCAGGAGCGGTGGTTGGGTGGGAAGGCTGGGACGGAGGGGCTTTTTTTTGGCAGTTGTATTAACACAGCAAGTGTGAGGTTTTATTTAGATTGGATGGCTGACACGGAATGGCTTGGGAAGGCTGATGGTGATTATGAGGGGCCTAAGGCCCGTAAATTGCCTCTTAGTCCAGCTATTGTGGTTCATACATTAGAACTTGCAGTTCAGAACTGCGAAATGTGAGTGGGAGCAGAGGGTGGGTGGCAGGGCTAGAGGGGGGGTATTTTTGCTACAGGTTGTTATAAACTTGCGATGATTGATCCAAGGTCTTATTATAATTCTCTGAGGGTTTGAGCTCTATCTCTTTCGTTGCCTTTTTGTCCTTCCTCCTAATCCCTCACCTAGGACATTCCTCATTATTCTGACTTCTGTTGCTCTTTGCTCCATTCTCCATATGTTCACCCTTAGATATGTCATGTATTAGGCTACAGAATCGCAGATCAGGTGGCCCCTTACCCATATTCCTAGTCTTTCCCACTTACACAGCCGCAGCTGAGAGTTGCAGCTGCTTGCTGAGCCCATCCTCCTGCGTGTTCTCCTGGCACCTTAAACTCAATGGTCCGAAGTCACCTTCGCTTCTTTACTCCCCAGAGCACCCCCCTTGCTGGCTTTCCCCATATTCTTCCCGAATGAGATCTCTATCTCCCTAACCCCTCTGATCCGAAACTTGAGATATCTTGTGTTCTCCTTTTCTTGGCTGCTGAAACTTAGTATTATCGACTCATTCTTTCCCTCATCCATCATTCTGATCCTTTCCCACCTCCGTTCCCTAATTTCGGTTGTGCCGCGTGATACTGTGTGTGACTATGTCTCTGTGTCTGCCTGGCCTTAGGGTTTTTTCTCAGCTAAGCTACCTCATAATCACAAAAAAGTTCCTAAAATATCACTTAGGAGGATTTTTTTTCTTTAGTGAATATTCAAGGAATATTTATTAAGTGTCTCCAACATGCTTTGTGCTAGTTGTAAGGGATGATTATGGAATGATTAAAAAAAGAGCCCTTGTCTTTACTCTCTTGATTTTTAGTGTAACAAAGAGGTAGATAATTAAAAGCAAAAAAAAGTAAATGTATCAGTAAAATTTTAATGTAGTAGGTGCTATGAAAAACAAAGAGCAAAACACAGAAGAACAATAGAAAAGAACTAGGACCAAAGACGGTGGCCTCTAAAAAGAGACCTCAGGGTTAAGAGGCACCGAGCAGTGATTTGTGGCTCTATTTCCTTCTATTGAATTGAGTTGAAATTTCTTGTCTAAAATAAAATCATTATTTTCCAGACTTTTCCATTGCTTTCTTTATGAACACCACATGCCAATCCAAATAGCCCATATGCTATGATTGAATTCTGCTTTGTACATTCCCATATATATTTTTGCCAAGTGTTTCTCTTTGTGGACCCATGGACTTTTCCCATCTTTTTCTAATAAAATCACACCTATGTTTTTTAATAAAAAATTTATTTATTTATTTAGGAGAGAGGGGAAGGGAAGGAGAAAGAGAGAGGAGAGCATTGATGTAAGAGAGAAACATTTATCAGTTGCTTCTTGCACAAACCCTGATTAGGGCCCAAACTTGCAATCTAGGCATCTACCCTGACCAGGAATCAAACCGGTAACCTTTCTCTTTTCAGGATGACCCAACCCACTGAGCCACGCTGGTTAGGGCAGATTGTGTCTATCTTTTTTTTATGGAAAAGCCTGAACATACGTACTTCATGAGGGGCATTCATCAGTCTTCTTAGCTAGAAACCATCTATTCATTCTCTGGAATGCCACTGAATAATAATGATGATGATAATAATAATAATAATAATGTATTATTTGTATCTCCCACTAAGCACTTACCTTATACTCTAGTACACAGTAATTGAGTTCATGATCTGCATTCAAACAAACAAATTTATAATTTTTTGTTCCCTAAGAACATCTAGCATAGTTCCTTGATCTACATACACATCTAATAATTTTTTTGTTTTATTTATTTTTAGAGAGGGGGAAAGGGAGGGAGAAAGAGGGGGAGAGAAGCATCAGTGTGTAGTTGCCTCTTGCGCACCCTCTACTGGGGACCTTGCTCACAACCCAAGCATGTACCCTGACTGGGAATTGAACTGGTAACCCTTTGTTTCTCAGGCCGGCACTTAGTCTACTGAGTCATACCAGCCAGGGCTAATAATTATATGTTAAATTGATAAATAAACCTAGCAATTCTGTTTGGTAGCCTTTGCCAAAAGTACCAGACAGAACTGTATCCAGTGAATGGCACAGGAAAGGCCTTCTCTATATTTCTAGCACTCTGCCTGTGTCTAGCACATAAGATATATTCAACAAATGTTTTTGTTGAATTAAAGGCCCAAGAACCCACAAAGTCAGCAGCAAGGAGGAGCCTGCATATCTACTAATCTTTGAATTCCCTCCAACCCCAGACTATGAGTTTGCCAGCCGTAGGACATCTTAACTCCAAAAAGACCATTTCTCTTTGGCCTGGTGATTCCCATAATTTCAACATCACCTCCGTTATTGTGAGGAAACAACTGGGTGTCACCAGTTTGTACTGAGTTCCTTTCCATTTGCCAATCCCCTTGTCTCCTGAAGATTCCCAAATATCTGGGAATGTTTTTCTCCCTTTTCTAAGAATCGCAAGGGGAAGCATCATTGTCAGTGCTTCAGAGCTCTGGCTCCTCTGGCTTCCACAGCTGTGTGGTTTCTTTCTGCAAAGATGAACCAGATAAAAATACACCCCGCAGACGCTGTTCTGCACGTATGTTTGTCAGCACAGATACTACACAGAAGCAAGAAGAGATGAGAGCGGCACCACAGCAGCCTGGTACAGGTACTAGTAACGACCAGCAGAGGCATCGGAGCAGGGCTGAAACGTGAGACCTCAAGACTCGGGAAAATGTCCTGTAAAGTTGTTCCAGCAGGTGGAGAGTTACAGGAGGCAGACGTGTCCTGTCCCTGTGGGAGGAAGGGAAGGAGGGAGAGAGCCTTTTATTTGATGCTTGTGCATAGTAACTCAAGCATGAAAGACAGTCCCCAGTCAAATTAGTCAAGATCAGAGTCCCCATTATTATGAGAAGTTTAGCCATTAGAATAATTATTCTAGAATGCATATGTTGATGATAAGATATTTTTTATTGCTTCTCTCTCTCAAGCTATTGAAATCCCTGAAGAACCATTATCTTATTAAGACTTGTTATACATTTATAAGGTGGGGAATGAGAAAATTATTCCACCTTTGCCGTCTAGGAGATAAGAATAGAAGAGTTGTCTGGATTGTTGCTGGTCGCCCCACAGCTGAAATTAATAGCAGAAATTACTCTGGATCTTGAAGCTGCCCATTCTTGAACTAGTAACTTCCCCTTTTGTAGTTCATCTTGACTCATCTTCATCTATAGACTGGCGTGTGAATGACTCTGAAGTGCCTCATTTAGAGTTCTTACATCTCTGTTTATTTTTTCATCTCTTATAAGTAAAACACCAGCAGCAGCAGCAGCAGCAGCAGCAAAATTCTTTTTGCCTCAAAAAAGCTAGAATCTGGCAAAGAAAAGGATAAACCAGGTATACATATATACATATTTTTCCTTTGGAAAATCTTTAGTTCATATTAAGAACAATTATCTCCCCCCAAGGGGAACATCTCCCTGAGACCTTGAAACAGCGTGTATCCTAATGTGAAATGTTTCCACGTGTTGTTTACCACTACGCCTGCATTGTTTCCTGTTGGGAGGAGAGATGCTGAAAGAAGATAGCGACTTGGACTGTCGGCATGCCCTGTGCCTTCGTCCGCACTTCCCTTGCTTCATTATGCTCTTGTAGAATTATGCCATTATGCTCTTCATGGCTCCCGTCTCTCTTCGCCTTATTAAGAAAGCTCTTCTAGGGGCGCCTTGCCCCTTGAAGTGGTTGAACTAATCAATTAGACTCTGGTTCTGCATTTCCAGGGAAAAAGAGATGTTGATTTGACATCTAAAACTCTGAAAAGCCTTTGAGTTCAGATCAGAATCCTTGCCATAGCAAGTGGATTTTTTTGGTCTGTGAGTCCCTTTGCTATTTTTCTCTCTTGAGGGTATTAACAAGGAGATAGTGGGGTTTTTTTTATAAAGTCTCCTCTAGCTACCACAATCATTTTCAAAGTAACAACCTGACATATTGTAATGACTTGACATGCTTGAAAAAGATGTAATATATTTTTAGCTGCCTATTATCATACAGCATTTGGAAAAACAGGCTTGCTGGGTAGGTAACTTATTTCTACTCTTGATTGACTATAGCAGAGTAAGGAAAAGAAAGTACTTTTGAAAGATGTTTTTTCTTTCGTCACTACACAATTTCAAAACTTCAAATTACAAAATATTCAGAAATTGTTGATAAAAATTCACAACACTCTCATTTGTGAATACCAATTTCCTTCACAAATATAAGAAGAGACGCTAAGACATGCCAGGGAGAGTGATTAGGAATAATACAGGGTTTGAGGTTGTTGGAGGAGGAAGGGACAGAGTGATTCCAGAGCATCACAGCTCTTTAGAGTGCTTTTATTTCTCTCAATTTTAATTTCTAATCTTTTTTGTTGATTACACTATTATAGTTGTCCCATTTTTTCTCCCCTTTCTCCCCCTCTGTCCTGTACCCAGCTCCCCCATTATCCCCCCCCCTTTAGTTCATGTCTGTGGGTCGTACATATAAGTTCTTTGACTTCTCCATTTCCTATGCTATTCTTAATCTCCCCCTGTCTATCTTGTACCTATCCTTTATGCTTCTTATTCCCTGTGCTGCTTCCCTCATTTCCTTAAAGTTTTCTTAAAGTTTTGTTCAGAGTCGATGTCAGAGACCTGTAAATTCCCCACCACTTGGAGACAGTGTCCCTCGAGACTCCGCAGAGAGGAGCCTGGTGGTGCCAGCTTGCAAGGGTTTCCAGTGCGGAGGAGTCAGCTACTCGACGGGGCTGGACTGCCCCGTGTTCCTCAGTCATTTGTCACAGCCCCTGCTCCCCCTGGCTATCAGCACCTCTCTTATCCAAGATGTCAGCAGAAACAGGAACACTGTGAGCCCTAGGTTTATATCCATCTCAGATGTTTCCCTTACTTTTAAAATACGGTTCAGTAATGGGATTCTCTTTTTTCTTTTCCTCTCATGTCTTCATTGGTGATTTAAGGGAGCACAGAAAGACATCTGTATGTCACTTCACATATGGCTACCCACATGGAGTCGTGCAGAGTCTCATTGAGGATCTGGGCCTCTGGATTGGTAGACCACTCGTGTGTCTTCAGCAAAACACTGACAATGTAGCTCTCCTGAGGTTATCCAAACAATGACAAGAGGTCCAAAACTGAGCCAAGGTAACAGAGCGAAAGTCCAGTTGTGTGGCCTGAGGATGTGCCAGACGGAGCATGGAACACGACACTAGGTAAAATAGAATGCGGGCCCTGTCCAGAACACAGGACTTTTATTCAAACTCTCACTAAACGACTTACTAATGTGCAAGTGACCTAACAGTGTTTGTGACTCCCACCCATCTGAATTTTCTAGAAAACAACATGTAAAAAAACAAACAAACAGATGTTTGAGCTAAAGTTCATAAGTTCTAACATATAGGCTCTGAGCATAAAGCCAAGGAATCTTACTTTAATCAACTCGTTGGGTATTTCCATCAGCTGACCTTGCATTTCAGATATGCATTTGGGATGCCCCCCCACATGAATTTGGGAATCACTAACTTTATCTAAGTCTCATCTATAAAATGGACATAATACTATTCACTATACCATGAGGTTATTATAAATACTAAATGATATAATTATGAAGTGCTCACACAATGCCTGCCATATACAAGACACATAATGGTGGTTGTGATTAAAAAGGAATTGAGGCAAGAGGTCCTACCATAAAGGCTGATAGAATGAATAGGCTGAAGCCTGAAACAACAACTGATGATGGGTGTCTCTTGGTTTCTGCTCTCCTTGGAAATTATTTAGGCAAATCATCCTGGTTTGGGCAAATAAAATCGAATCCCCTAGTGCTAAAAAGTCTTTGTGTTCTCTGGTTAATTGTTACCTTTATGTCTCTCAGATGCCCACAGCCTTTCTTTTTTCTTTTTTCCTCTCTTTTTAATTTTAGATAGGAGAACTATAAGTAATGTCATTCCAAGCATTTAGGTCTTAGTGTCCCCAGTGTCCAAAGAAACCGAAGTTCACTGCATTCTTCTTTGACTTTCACCTTGGGGTCCTCCCATTTATTCCACTTCCTTCCCAGACGCAGATCCACACATTTGACAAGATCTGTGAAACCCAGAAGCAGATCACATAACCAAACAATGATCTGCTGTTGACCAGATTGTTATACAAGTGTCCCGGCTAGTTCATTTTTCTTTCTCCTGTGTGTCTATGTGTGCTGTTTCCAGTTTGCTGTACTTTGGCCATTTCTTAAGAGCTTCTTGTTCATGAAAAGATTGTCTAGAAACTTCTTGGGCACTGCCAACACAGTGGAGCATCTGGCTAGTGGAGGCTAACCTTTGAGTCAGAGTGTAGTCAGTAATTGTGACGAGGCAGACACTGGCTGTATATTTTATATGCATCTTTTGTTAGTTATTTCTTACTTGATCTCAGTTCTCTGAGAGTCAGTTTCAAAATTAACCTGCTGTAGGAAAAGTTCGAGCATAACTAACTAACTAAGTAAAACATAGATACAGATAATAGTGTGGCGATAAACAGAGGGAAAAGGGGGGTGAGTAGAGGTGGATAACATAAAGGGAGGGCAAATTGTGATTGGAGACTTGACCTGGGGTGGTGAACATAGAACACAGCATAAAGACGATGTATTGTTATGCAATTGTATTGCCGAAACCTATATAATTCTATTAACCAATGCCACCCCAATAAATTTTTTAAAAAGTTATTTATGGATCCTCACCCAGGGTAGGTGGATGGCTGTTAATAGTTTTTGGAGTTGTAAAATAACTTTGTTTTGAGTTACTTGGCCTATAATTTTTTAAAAATTTGATGACAGAAATGCATTTTCCGAAGGATTGCTGTCCTATTCCCCTTGTTTTCCCATGATAGCATATAAAATTTGTGGAGGGACCAGTTGGGTTATACACAAATAAATTTGATTTAAAATTAGAATTGAATATGAAGATCGAAAATACCACAATGTAGTTACTATGGCTTACTTAGTAGTGCATAAACTACAGTAGATCATTTTATTAGGACATAGATTATAGTTACATTATTTTCCTGGATTGGAAGAGAGGGAGGAAAATATTATCAGAGCCAAACCACTTTGCATATTATACCAACAAAAACCCTTCTGAAATGTTTTATTATCTGCATAGAGTTCTTCAGCAGGTGGAGTTCAAACTCTACCAGTGGTGTCCAAAGTGCTGCCCGTGGGCTGCATGCAGCCCAGGATGGCTGTGAATGCAGCCCAACACAAAATCATAAATATACTTAAAACATTATGAGATATTTTTTTGTGATTATGTGTTGCAATGTATTTAATGTGAGGCTCAAGACAACTCTTCTTCTTTCAGTGGTGCCAAAAGGTTGGGCACCCTTGCGTCTTCCACTTGGGGCTCAAGTTCTTTTGATTTCCAGTGTGAATCTTCCCTTTGATCTAGACTTGGCCACTGACCATGACCTGAACACACTTTGGCCTTTCTTTCCTATGAAACTTTTTTATTTCTTCTCAATCCGTGGGACTCCTTCCCAAATTAGCCCTAACCCAGGGTGACTTCTCCTGTCTTTGGGAAAGGATAATTATCATTTTTTTATACCTCTATTACACTTGAGTTTTCTGCCTGACATGGCTAGTTACAGGTTGTTGGAGCACCAAGACTATTTCTTTCCATCTTTCTATCTCCAATAACACCTAATACATAATATGATTCTCAACAAGTACTTGTTTGATTACTAGGATCACCTATTGCAATAAAAGAGAAGACCTTCTGTGCTTATGTGTATTAACCTCAGGTCACATTATTGTGGACCAAGTTTCCCATTACTAGGCATTATGGTGTGTTTTCCAAGAACATTTTTCTGCACTCCTGCAGTTATTTTGCAAAGCTATATTATTTCAACAAAAGAGCCAATCCAACAATTCAGGCTATTATTTAAACAGTCACTAATTGAAGAATGAAGTGTTCTGCTCACCTATGCTTGTATAGGGAACTATAAAAATGATAGTTGTATAATTATCTCCATGAATACTACCTTTCAAAATGGCTAATTGTCATGAACATATGAAAAGCAAATGTTATGTCTACATGCTGTTTAAAAGAACTCACACAGGTACTATAATTCTATAACAAATATGAACTGTGAGTTCATTTGCTCAAAAGTATAGTGCCTGACATGTTGCTTTCCCAGGAATTTGTGATTCTGACTTGTCCTCCAAGACCCCAAGGATTCAACCTATGGTTTCAATAACTAAGTCCTGCTTTGGGCACACATTTCCAGTAGTTGAGTTTCTTGAGCTGGAACCCCTGTCTTCCCATGACTGAATTGCTATTATATTCATTGCTCCAGAGTATTGGATTCAAGTACTAGCTGTGTGACTTAAGAAAAATTACTTACCTTTTGTTTTTTCTCCTTTAAAATGAAGTTAAGCCCTGGCTGGTGTAGCTCAGTAGATTGAGCATGGGCTGGGAACCAAAGTGTCCCAGGTTCGATTCCCAGCCAGGGTACATTCCTGGGTTGCAGGCCAGAACCCCCAGCAACCGCACATTGATGTCTCTCTCTCTCTCTCTCTCTCTCTCTCTCTCCCCCCCTCTCTTCCCTCTCTAAAAATAAATAAATAAAATCTATATAAAAAAGATTTTCTCCTGTTAAAAAAAATGAAGTTAATAGCAAATTTACATGGT